>NC_056689.1:80880982-81543482 GCF_018350215.1 Panthera leo | reverse complement strand
GGGCCGGCACAGATTTGCGGATCACAATTAAGTGTCACCTGCTGTGTTCTTAAAAGCCTCTGGGAGCCTCTGCTTCAGTCTTTCTGTCTCCTCTCCTTGGCCCCCAAATGCAGAGCAGTTTCACCGCAACTTTCGTTGACTTGTTTCCAGCCCGGGGGGAGAGTTCTGCCTTTGAGCCTCATCAGTATATTATCAGGGTATCTTCCTAAATAAACGGAACAACCGCTCTCCCTAAAAGAATGTTGGTGTTTCCATTAAGACAGTTTTAAAACCTCACTGTATAAATAAATGCAGATATCTGCGCTTTAAAATTATTTATGGTAAAGTACATTTTTTGGTAACATGTCTGAAAATTCAAGCTTAGGCTAGTAACAAATTAATATTTTTCTATAATTAAAATAATCGATTGAGAAGATTCAATGAGGAAGTGCAGCAGTGCATGTGATAATCTTATTATCTTCGTTAAATATTTCCTGAGAAAGCGATAATTACTGTAGTCAAATCGTCAAAGCCGAAATGAGCCACAAGACAAATATTGTAGTTAAACCCTATAGTTCCTCCAGTGTAGGCATTTGCCTACAAAATATAGGTTTCTTCGTTCTTCTAATTAACAGAGGAGTTCTTTCTTAGGTGTGATAGAAATATGATCCCTTACCAAGGTACTCCATTTAAGAAAACTCTCAAGTTGTGGTTATAAACTATTTATGGTCATGTAATGCCGTCTTCTAAAAGGGAATTAGAAACATACTTCAGAAAACCAGCAGCTGCATAATTTGCAGTTAAGACGTGCCACCCTGGAGTATTTGTAAGCCTACTCATTAGCATATATGCCAGAGACATTTGCATATTAGAATTTTTAATTGGTCTGGTGATTCCGCATGGAAACCTTTAGTTGGAAATTTTCACGGGAGGTTCTACTTCCCGTTCTTTTAGACCGAAAAAAATGTCCAAAAATGCCTTCAGAGACTGGCTTGCAGGAGAGAAAAGTATCCTGTATCATCTTTTCCTGCAAAGATGGGACTTTTTCTGCTAGAACATGCATTCTCCTCCCTGCCAATCAAGTGACCTTGGACATGTGGTGCCTCGCTGATGTCACCACCTTCCTGGTGTTTCTTTGTCCGCTGCTCCTCTGACCTCAGAGGCTCCAGGCCAGGACCAGCCTCATAATTTGTGGGGCTCGTTGTTGAAAAACAAGGAATGGCAAGATGGCTAGAGCAGTGCTTATTTATGTGCCAGCTCAGGGCTCTGGGCGCGGGGCTCTGCATGGCTGCTGGAGTGCACCCCCCTGAAGTCAGAACAGTTCAGACCCCGTTTCGGCTCTCTCCGCCCTGTCGACCTTTCCAGGCTTGCCAAATCTACTTCCAAAAATCTTCTGTTTCAGCCGCGGAAACAAAATGTGTCTCCCCTCCTGGCCATGGAAAACAGCCCCCGCTCAAGCTTTCCAGGAATTGAGAAATCAGGAGTGACTTTCCTTCTATTGGCTTCAGTTTTCTTACGTCGCTGCTAATTAAACATTCAAGCAATACTTCTTTCTTCTTTGGGCATTTTTGTACTTCGTAGACACAGACCCTTATGTAGCGTCCTTCCGTTATTCCGTGAGAATTGGATGACTGCTCTTTCACAAGTTTCGAGATTAGCGTTGTGGTTGCTGGCTGAGCAAATCTATCTCGATGATTCAAAAGAGAAACCTCAAGTCGAAGAACAGGTTTCTGAACATTTCAAGAGGATGAAGACATCAGAAGGCAACCAGGTTCCTTTCAAAGGAGGTATTGAATCCACTGCTGGGGAATTTATTTTAACAAATGGATTTATCACAGCAAATAAGTATCGCATGCTACTGTGGATAGATGCTGTGTGGCATTCATCAATGAGCGAGTCTGCTCTCTAAAGGAATTTATGATCTAGCAGAGAGGATTGGTATGTAAGCCCATGGTTCTAATAAAGGCGGCAGAATATCAGGGATCTGGGAAAGTTTCCTGGCAGGTGGATTGCAGCTGGGGCTCAAGTGATTTTTCCAAGGGGAGATGGGAGGTGGGGAAGGTGTTCCAGGAAGGAGAGCCAGTGTGAGCAAAGGCCCAGAGTGGAGAAAGCCCAGGCCGTGCTTGGGTAGTGGCAGATACTCTGGTTATGGGGGGATATGAAGTACAAGTGAGGGAGGACTGGGAAACAGAGCTGCCAGTGCTGGCCAGGACGAAGCCAGAAAGGGACTCAAAGGCCACATTGAGGGGACTGAACTCTATGGAAAGCGATGTGAGAGGTGGGCTTGGGAGCTGGAGCCTTGTACATTTGGGGTTGCATGCTGTAACTTAGGGAGACCACTGGGCACTTGTGCTAGGGAGAGGAGATGTTTGGCGGGGGGCCGGGCAGGGGGAAGGCTCGTGTCTGGGAGAAAGGCAATAATGACTTGAGAGAAGGTGGCAGCAGAAAGGATGGAGAGGGCTTATAGGGGCTGGCAGGGAAGAGGAGGAAGCATTCAAGGGTGATGCCAAGGTTTCCAGTCTGGATGACTGGACTGGTTGAGTTACAGGACTTTGAAGTAGGAGGTGGTTTGAGAAGGGAGGTGAAGATTTTGTTGGGTCTGGAGTGAACAGGACGATCTGCTGGGACATTCAGGTGAGGATATCCCATAGACAGTGACAACATGGGCCCGGTACCCGGGAGAGGGGGGCCTCTGGAGTCACAGGGAGGGGTTAGCTGCACCCAGGTCATGCAGAAAGAAAAGGAGAGAGGGTATGGGCAGATGGGAAAGACATGGGTCAGGAGCTGGATCTTCACTAGGAGACAGGAGAGAAGACCCTTCTGCTTGGAGGTATGGGGCTGGGGGAGACAGAGAGAAGAAAACCCTCTGCTTGGAAGACCACACAGTAGGAGGAAGTATTTTCTGCTCTGGGAGGTCTAAGTGCTTCTGCAGCTGGGAGCTAGGAGGAAAGAACATACGCGTGTGAGTGGGAGA
Organism: Panthera leo; assembly: GCF_018350215.1. Taxonomy (NCBI): domain Eukaryota; kingdom Metazoa; phylum Chordata; class Mammalia; order Carnivora; family Felidae; genus Panthera; species Panthera leo. The sequence goes on along the minus strand of NC_056689.1, from coordinate 81,540,529 downwards.
TCCATGGTGGAGCAGAAAGCAAAAGCAGGTGGGAGAAGATGCCGGTGAGAAGGCCACATCTATCTGAGTGACTGAATAAACACTCTTTTCTTTGCCGTACACGTGCCACAGATGTCATCTCCTGGAGATGTGGGTTGAATTAATGTGTGCTAAGATGATAAGGCTTTGCGGTGTGTGGCTGTGTCTGACCAATAGACCTACCTGGTGATGCCGTCAGCCCCAGGTAGAGTGGAAGGCCCTCATCATTGAGGGGAAAGTCGGGCATTGCATTCCACCTGGAGACTGGACACATTTCCTTCATCCATTTTACCTTCTTAATATTTATTTTTTTAAATGCCTATTTACTTTATTCTGGGAGAGAGAGGGACAGAGAGAATCCCATGCAGACTCCACACCATAAGCGCAGAGCCCAATGCGGGGCTCGAACTCAGGAACCTTGTTGAGATCATGACCTGAGCTGAAATCAAGAGTTGGACGCTTAACCAACTGAGCCAGCCAGGCGTCCCCCATTTTACTTTCTTTTTTGCTCTGATGCCTCGTATCTTTTTAACTACTGCCTTAGCATCTAAATATTGATATTTTTTTGTGTGTTGGAAACTGATTTGCGATCATAGTTCTTCCACATGTTATTTATTTGCTCCTCGCTATGACTGTATGAGGAGGTCAGGGCAGTTACTGTCTCTACTGGTCTGACCAGTGGCCTGAACCTGGGACATTGAGTGATTGACCACAGTCACACAGGGACTGAGCTGGGGCCAGGAATGGACTCTTTTGATGTAATTCTCTTTCTGTAACATGAGTCGCACGATTAGATGTCACACTCGATATCTTTCTGGTGCTCAGGTTTGAGACGGGAGAGTCCAGGCCTTCAGGTTGAGGTTAGGATTTGGGGTCAGGCCTGCAGCAGCCAGGCTGAGTATGCTCTCTTACTAATTACTCTGAAGAGTGGGACTTTTGTTTTGTCAGGTATTATGCTCATGACGGCGTTGGGCAGGTTTTGCGACCGTGTACGTGATTGGACTCATATACAGGGTCACGCAAATCCACCATCTGATGAAGAAGTGCTCACAAATAAGGGGAAGGCAGAGCAGAGGGAGGTAAATTGTGCCAAACGTGTACTTAGCATTACAATGGGGGCAGTGCCACAAGCGAGTCAATCCAATCTATTTTTCTGATAAATAGCTGTTACTGTTGTCATTGTGTGACATCAGGTCCCCTTCATGCCTCCATTCCTTTGGTAAGGAATCCATTAGTCTTGCGTGAACCTTCAATTATCCCGCTACACAGTCTGTGGGAAGCAAAGTTATTTCAGCCGATGGCAAATCTCCTTTTTACTCTCCTAACTGTTTAGATAGGAATAAGACCCTAGAACACTAATAATCTTTTCTAACATCACATAAAATATTGAAAAATCTTCTGTGGATTTTCTGTACCATCAGCACATTGATGCCTGTGTGCAGGATCCATCCGTGTCCACTCACTCATTCCAAAAACTTCTGCAGAGCACCTACCACATGCCAGGAACCAGGGTAAATCCTGGGTACGTTGGCCCTTCTGGCAAGGGGTGCAACTACCTTGTTGAAGAGATCGGACACAGTTAGGGCGATCAACCCCAACCAGAAGAATGTTACTAATAATACCATTGTCAAGTTGCCTCTACGGATGACAAGCCCACCAAAGAGCTTAGAGTTTTTAAATGTTTAACTTAAAAAATTTTTAAATAATTACAAAGTTGTGCAGAAGTTGCAAGAATACAAAGAACATTGGCTTCCTGGACCATTTGAGAAGAAATTGTTGAGTTGATGCTCATTTTCCCTGAATACTTAGGGGAGTTCTTTATAGGGAAGGCAGCATTGACCTGTATCTTAAGAAATGAAAACACTTTGGATATTTGAAGTGGGCAAAAGGGAATCCCAGAGAAAGGGATTCGTTTGGACAAAACCAAGTACTTGGAAAATTACGAAGCACAAATAAATGACAGTACAATGAAAAGATCAGATCGTGTGTCACTTAAGACTCTTGGTTGGAAGTGGCAAAGTCCAACAGTCAGCTAAGGATAAGAGAGACCTATTGTTTCACTCAAGGGAAAAGTCAGGGTACCTTTAGACGCAGCTCAAAAATATGGCCCAACCCTATTTCTCTACATGTTGTCATTTGGCTTCATTTACGGGCTTCCTCCCAGACAGGCTTTCTTTTCATGATTACAGAAGGGCCGCAACGTCTCCAGACCTCACATTTTGCAGCAGAAAATAGTGTGTCCTTCTTGGGATATTCCCAGAAAGTCTCATCGCATCTCATTGCCTCTGACCGGTCACGTGCATGTCCTTGGACCATACAGTGCATCAAAGGGAATGTGACTTATGCACTGGTTGCCTCAGATCTTGTTCACGTGCTTCACCATCGAAGCTTATCCTCTGGGAGGAGGCCGGGTCTTGTCCAACAACAAGGAGCGAGAGCTTGGTAGAGGTGGTTTCCCAGAGGAAAGTGAAGGTATGGATGGAAAGGAAAGTAGAATAGATTTCAGGAGGTCACGTCAAAAGGGCTGATTGTGTATAACAGGATATGCCAGGATAGGCTCACTCCGGATGTCTTGAGGTCGGCTTTGATGTCTGTTCAGGGTGGTGGTGGCGATGATGATGATTTTCTGTGCTAGACATTGTCCCGTGCCCTTTACTCACACAGAACTAATTTTTTATATGTACCCAGCACAGTCCCCAGCTGGGCCTACATTGACCACTCAATAAAATCCGCTGATTTTGCCACTGTTTGAAGATGCTCAAAGACACAGCCCCAAGGACCGAGTGGCCATCAGGCATATAGGGAATCATTCCTGGAGTATATTATATGTTTTTTTTTAATGTGTAATTTTTTTTTGAGAGAGAGAGAATGAACAGGGGAGGGGCAGAGAGAGAGTGGGAGACAGAGAATCCTAAGCAGGCTGCATACCCAGCTCAGAGCCCGATGTGGGGCTTGATCTCTCGACCATGCCATCATCACCTGAGCCAAAATTAAGAGCCATTTACTTAACTGGCTGAGTTACCCGGGAGCCCCATCTCCCATTTAAAATGTTTGAGGCTCCTAAGAGACAGCCCTTGACCATCATGCCTTGAATAATTCAGGATGCAGGGGATTTGGATAAATCCTGCAGGACAGGACTTTTCAGTTAATAGCAGCTTACTGGGGCTCCTGGGTGGCTCTTGAGCGTCTGCCTCTTGATTTCCATCCAGCTCAGGTTGTGATCTCATGGTTGGTGAGGTCGAGCCCCACGTCAGGCTCTGAGATGATCGTGCGGAGCCTGCTTGGGATTCTCTCTCTCCCTCTCTTTCTCTGCCTCTCCCTCACTCATACTCGCTCTCTCTCAAAATAAATAAACGTTTTTTTTAAAGTAGCTCACTGAACAGAAATTAGAATTATTAACTTTGATGACCTTAGATGATAATTCGAAAGTTAGTTACCTTCTTGGTATTAACTGGGAATAAAATGATACAATTTGAAATTAGATGCTTAGGAGAAGCATCGGAGTGGGAAGAAGGGCCTGCTAGCTAATTTTGATACTGTTTGTAGCAGAGGGTCAATAGACAAGAGCTCTAAGTGAGGAAGAATTAAAAATTATATAACGATATTGGTATAAAAGTAGCTACTTTTGCAAAAACACAAGCCTTCCTCATTTCCAAAAGATAAAGAATAGAAAGATTAAAAATAACGGAGAGACCACATATTGAAAGACCATTATATATATTTCAATATACGTGTCTATGTGTATATAGGGGTATATATACACGTGGGTAAATGCACAAATACACAACATGAAGAAGAGGCAAAATATGTTGATTATAATGTAAATGGGTTTAGCCTATTAAAAGAAGGCTTTATAGTTCTGGCTGCCAAAGGAGAATCTAACACTGTGCCCCTGTAAGAGACACTCCTAAAATAAAAAGAGAGAGAGAGAAGAGATCTAGGGAGGTTAACAATTAAAGAATGGACAAACGTTTAGTATGCAAAATCATGATTAAGGAAAATAGAAAGGATAAAAACGCAAGAAAGAAACCTGGGTGTCTGGGAAGGTAGCATCCAGATCAGAAAGCATGTTAAAAGACCGAGAAGAGCCCAACATGGGGCTCAGTGTCATGAACTGTGAGATCAGGACCTGAGCCAAAATCAAGAGTTGGACACTTAACCGACTGAGCCACCCAGGCACTGCACAGCAACAATCTTATAACGTAGAATCTATGAAAGATTGCAAGAGAAGTCATCAAAGATGATAACATTAAACTTAACACACTTCTCTCCACTGAGGGAATACCATGTAGACAAAAACTCAGTAAGACTGTAGAAGACCCAATCAGCATGATCATTGAGGTAAATCTTACGGATGACCTAAAGAACAAGGTAAAAGAAGATGCCTTCCTTTAAAGTACACAGGGAAGAGGCACCTGAGTGGCTTAGTTGGTTGAACATTGGACTTTAGCTCAGGTCATGATTTCGTGGTTCCTGAGTTGGAGCCCCACGTCAGGCTCTGTGCTGACAGCTCAGAGCCTGGAGCCTGCTTCCAATTCTGTGTCTCCCTCTCTCTCTCTGCCCCTCCCCTGCCCACACTCTGTCTTTCTGTCTCTGTCTCTCTCTCTCAAGAGTAAACATTAAAAAAAATGAAAGTACACATGGAAAATTAAGAGAATTGACTCTTAGCCCACAAAGAAGATCTCAATGAATTTAGAGGAATAGAAATAATGCGAGATTCTCTGACCACAAAAAGCTAGAAGTTGACAGCATTAACAAACCAAAACATCCTTCCATGACAAGCACTGGCAGGAAAAGCTACAGTCAACACGTAAGACTGCACTGAACTAAAGACCTTCTGCACAGCAAAGGAAACAAATTGAAACAGCATCCTCCAGAATGGGAGAAAATACTTGCAAACCATATTCTCTGATAATGGGTTAATAAACAAAATAACTGAAGCAACAACATCAACAAAAACCCCACCATCGTCACCAAAACAACAATCAAAAGGTCCTCTGTTAAACAACTCTTCGGTCAAAGGGAAAATGCAAAATGAAATCGGAGACGTTCTTAAAGGTAAGTACAGGTACAATTATGACCTGTTCAAGTCTATGGGACATAGCAAAAATAGTTACCAGCGGAAACTTGTTGCGTTAAGTCCATATGGCAGTAGTAGTAAAAAAAATCTTTTATCAAAAAAATGCTTATTTATTGAGAGAGAGAGACAGAGAACACGTGCACACATGCGCATGCCAGTAGGGGAGGGGCAGAGGGAGCAAGAGCGAGGATCCCCAGCAGGCTTCTTGCTCAGCATGGAGCCCAATGCAGGGCTTGATCTCAAGACCCTGGGATCATGACCTCAGCTGGAATCAAGAGTCAGATGCTTAAACAACTGAGCATGGCAATAAATAAATAAGTTAGGCACCAATGCAAAAGCTAGAAAAAGAACAGACTAAAAGAGAGGGGAAGGTAGGGTTTGATAAACATAAAGAAGTCAGTACATCAGGAAATGGAAAAGCAATAGAAATCATGAGGGAATCCAAAAGTGGGTTTCGTTAAGTAAAAACCAACAAAATGGACAAACCACCCACTTACCAACTTAAGAAAAGGATGGAGAAAACAGAAATTTACAACCTAGGAGTGACAAAGGGTGAAACTCAAAAATAAAAAAATCGAGAATACTTCTTACACCTCGAGGGGAATAAATACGAAAACGTAAATAAAATGTGAAAATCTGTAGAAAAATGCAACTTCTTGAAATTTAACCTAGGAAAGACACTAAATCTCAACAGAATGATTACCACAGAAGAAATAGAAAAATAAAGAATTATCTTCCCCAAGAAGCACCAGGTGTAAAAAGCACCTTGCAAGTTCACATAATCCCAATACCTCCCTAATGGTTCTAGGGGGTAAAAAATGAAGAAAACCTTGTTGTAAAGTGAGCCTGTCATTAATCCTCAGATGTGAAAAGATTTCGTTGAAAAATAAAACTTCTGATTTGATCTTGCTTATAATTTTTTTTAACGTTTATTTTTGAGACAGAGAGAGAGCATGAATGGGGGGAGGGTCAGAGAGAGAGGGAGACACAGACTCCGAAGCGGGCTCCAGGCTCTGAGCTGTCAGCCCAGAGCCCGACGTGGGGCTCGAACTCACAGACCGCGAGATCGTGACCTGAGCCAAAGTCGGACGCTTAACCGACTGAGCCACCCAGGCGCCCCTGATCTTGCTTATAAATAGTGATGATAAAGTTTTTAAATAAAAGGTATCCAAAAGAACCCAATAGCACATTAAAGGAACGATGTGTTAAGAACAGAGGAGATTCATTCCAGAATGCAAGGAAGGTCCAGTATTGGGAAATATATTGATATGCCATACTGGCCATAGAGCTAAGGGGCTAAAGCATATGACCATCTCCGTAGATACGGAGGAGGCACTGGACAAAACTCAATACCTGTGGTAGCTTCTACAGGTGTCACAACAAAGGAGCATGGTCTGGGTAGTTACCTCCTCATACTTACAGATGCTGGAAGTTCAAGGTCAAGGTGTTGGCAGAGGGGGTTTCTTCTGAAGCCTCCTCCCTTAGCTGGTACATGTTGTCCTCCTTGTTGCCTCGTATCACCTTCCCTATGTGTGCATGCACTTCTGGTGTCTCTTGGTGTGTCCAAGTTTCTTCCTCTTGTAAGGACAACAGTCAGATTGCGTTAGGACCCACCCTCATGGCTTCATTTTAACTTAGTCACCCCTTTAAAAGTTTTATTTTTTCCTCCAAATGCGGTCCCATTCCGATGTACTGAGTTACGGCTTCAACATATGAATTTGGGGGGCTACGATACAGCACATAAAGTACTCCTTTGCTTTATCAGCAATTATCCCTGTGGTCATATAGGCACTGATGGATGCTTTCATCACAGCTAAGACATATATGCCTCAGACCAAAGTTAGCTTCCTACTTAATGGGAAAACACTTGAGGATTTGCTGCCAAGGGTTGGAACAAGAAATAATGTCCAGTGTTTTTACTGTCTAATATTGTTATTAGCCAACACGATCAGACAAAGCAAAGCACTCACAGCATAGATATTAGGAATAGAAAAATATTTTCATTTATAAATAATATGGTTATGTGACAACCCGAAGAGCCAATGAGAAGCTGCTATAAAATTATAAGAAAATTTAGTAAATTAACAAGGGATAAAATCACACAAATCAACAGATGTCTCGTATGTAAACAAAAACCAACTTGAGGGCATAACGGAAGACAAGACTGCGTTTACAATGGCGAGAAAGACAATGAAATGTGTAGATGTACACCTAGCGAGAAATGTCCAAAACCTGCATGGAGTATGTAAACCCTGCTGGCGGATACTAAAGGGGCCATGAGCAAATGAGAAAATGTCCCATGATTTGGATGGGAAGACTCATTTCCACTAATGGTCAGTTCCTCACAGGTCAATTTGTAAGGTGAAGGTAATCTCAGAAAACTCAGTGATGATTTTTTAAACTGGACCGAGACAGGTCATGTATGAAGTTTATTTAGAGCAACAAATGAGGAACATTCACTAGAACTGGTGGGACGTGAGTTCTAGGGGTGAGGACCAGAGGTTAAACATGCTATGAAGCTTCTAGAATTAAAAGACTTAGACATGACATAAAGCTTCTATACCCAAAACAGAGTGGGGTTGGCACATTCCTAGACGAATGGAACAGAGTAGAAAAATCTGGAAATAGGCCCACTAGCATATGAAAATTTAGTGCTTGAGAAAGATGGGATTTCACGCCAGAGTCCTCAGAACTTGTTAGTTCTTTGGTTCGAGGAGTTTGCGATTACAGGGTGTTTCAGATTGGATACTGTTCCCCCAAATTTCATGCCCTTCCCCAAACCTCAGAGTGTGATGTTATTTGGAGATAGGGTCATTGCAGATGTCATTCGTTGAGATGAGAGCCTATGGATTACGGTAGGCCCTTAAGTGAACATGACTGGTATCCTCGTGTGAAGGAATGCAGAGACACACGGGAGAGAGGGCCGTGTGACAATGGAGGCAGAAGTTGGGTGATGTGTCTGCAAACCAGGGACACCAAGGATGGCCAGCAACCCCCAGAGGATGGAAGAGGCAAGGAAGGATTCTTCCTTTAGAGCCTTCAGAGAGAAGGTGGCCCTGCCAACTCTTTGACTTTAGGTTTGTTGCTTCCAGAACTTGGGGAGGCTAACTGTCTGTCGTTATAAGCCACTTGCGGTGTGACGGTTTCCTTACAGTGGCCTCAGCACAGGAATACACGGGGTGTTGAAGACAGAAAGGCTACTCCACAAGAGCTGGGGCCTGCCAGCCTGTGGGGACCTTGGGAGGCAGGGAGTCAGGGGCATAAATACTTTGATCCTGTTCCCTTCCCCTACTCGCTTTGAGCTATCTAGTATGGTGGCCATTGCCACGTGCAGCTAATGTGCACTTGAAAAGTGTTTAGTGCGGACTGACATGTGCTGTGAGTGTAACATACACCCTGGGTTGTGAAGACTTAGGAAAAAAAGATTGTAAAATATGTCATCAGCATTTTTTAAAAATATTGATTGCAAGTTGACATGGTAATGTTTTAGGTATGTTGTCTTAAATAAAATATATTCTTAAAATGAAGGTCACCCATTTATTTTCACTTTTTAAAAATTGTGTCTTATTTGTGAGTTTTATTTTTAAAAATATGGCTACTAGAAAACTTTAAATGACACCTGGCCCACGTTGGTGGCTTGACTTATTTCTGTGGAACAGCACTGCTGAAAAAGGCAGAGGGCAGGCCGTTCTGCTGAGATTGTCCATTATGACAGCTTCCTGGGCCCAGGACAAAGGGACTGGGAGCAGGAGGAAGGTGGATGCAAAGAGGCAGACACAAGATATCGGACACAAGTACCTACTGTGTGCCAGGAATGGTTTTAGAGGCTGAGAATAAAGCAGTGAAAAATCCAGATGAAAGAGGGTAGTGCCTTGGGGTGGGAGCAGTGGGGATGGGGAGAGAAGGACAGATTTAAGAAGTAGCTGGGAAGCAGAATTGATGGAACTTGGAAATTGTCCTGGGAAAGACAGAGGAGCCAGGTTTGTAGACTGTGTAAGTAAACAGCGACGCCGTTTCCCGAGGCTGGAGGAGCTACAAGGAGCAAGGGTGGTGCGCGAGAGGAGGGGTGGTTTCTATTTTGGAAGTGATGAGTTTGTTTGTGAAACCTGGTTGAGTACATGGAACCGGAGCTTAGGAAAAAATATGCGCTAGAGATTCTGATTTGGAAATTATCAGCAGATGTTACAAACCGTTGCATCTTTAACAGTTTTGACAGCAGTTATTTGAGACCCAGACACAGGGGCCACAAGCTGCCCCATTCCACCTTTCCAGTCGAAGAAACACTTGTAATAATCGCAAAATTTCCCTGTCTAAAGACATTCTGAGATTATTTATATAACAACAAAATACACATATTTATGATTATATGATTATAATATCTCACAAAACTTAGCGATAGGCGTCTGAGGGGTTCATATTTGTACCATTACACGTTGTCCTAAATCTGAGCACTGGAAAATTATGGGCCAAAAATGCTATCGGTGCTAATAGGCATCTCATTATATAGCAAACCAAATAGCTTGTAAGAAATTAAAGTGATAATGATGAACTCAAACTAATAAAGATTTCTAATTAAAACGGAATAATAGCAACTACCGACCACAACAACTCAAGGCAGTGTTGACAATACGTAAATGACAAAGCATTGTCCCTGAAAATTCCAAGGGCTCATTTGCACAGGAAGAGGGAAAGAAACAATACTGTTAGGCAAAATCCTCAGTACATTCTAATACAGGGCTGATTTAGTTTAAGAACTCCAAATTTAGAAACACATTTCACGGGTACCTCTTTGTCCTATAAAAATAAAAGACTTTGGAACTGCCTGCCATTTGCCTGTTAGAAAAGAAAGTGATTTGTACAAAACCGTTTGCACAAAAGTATTTTCAGCCTGTCCTGTCCCCTTCCAAGGGGGATCCTGATGTTTTGTGTGTGGGTCTTTGCTGTGTTCGTCTGTGTAGTGAGTGGAGAAGGAGGGAGGAAAGCTAGATTGATTATATAAGAAAATGGGAGAGAGATTTGTGGAGGAAAGGTGGATGCCTAAAGCCAAGATGGGCTGGAAGGGTTTTTAGGGGGAAGGTGGGGGAGAGGGGGCAGGATGCACAGGAAAAATTAGAGAAAGGGGAGAGGTTTAGAGGATGCAGCCACCCAGAGGGGCGGGACTCGGAAGGAATTCAAATCCTCCCAGGCAGAGCTAGGCAATGTGGTTCCCTTATTTGCACCGCACTTGGGAGCCTTCACTAACCACCAAAATGGCTTTTCAAGTTTTGGCTGTCGTTTTGTTGCTGTTACATCTCTACTGGGGTAACTGGAAGAGATCTCACAGCCTCTCAGAGATAGGGTGAGACATTCTGCTGTGGACGGTGGTTGGATGTCCATGAGTTGACGACACGGCTCCAGGTGAGGACACAGCCTAGGGATCTCATGCTCGGCAAATGCTCCAGCCACCAATCCTTGAGGACCTGCTGTCAATGACTCTGTGGAGGCTGCATCTTTGGGAAGATCCTTGTTCTCTCCGTGGCTTGATCGAAGTGCTTTGATGTGTATCTTCTCGTGTTCTGCGCTGACTCAGAAAAAGCAAAGCCCATGTGGCATGAAATCTGTAACGGCTACCCCCTTGTTTTCAGGGTCCCAAGTTCATCAAGCACCCAGCTTACTTCTGCTCCCTTTTGCTCTTGAGGAGTGAGAGCTAGAGCCTCATGTGATAGATTTGGCTGACGCCTATGAGGAAAACCTGACTTACACAGGTAAATAGCTGGAAAAAAGATGACTATTCTAATAGTCTTTACAAGTAATTGGGGCAATTCTTCTATGTCAAAACTTGAAGGTAGTTTCTCAAAAGCTAGTTGCAGTGGGGGATGTGGAATGATATCAATGAACTGTTCATTCTCTGTTATGTTAAAATCCATTTTTCTATCTTGTACTTTAAATGGATCTTTTACCCATACATGATTTTGTAACACGGTGCACTGGTCACTTGGAAAATGTTGGCTCACCTAGTTAGACGGTTCTTCTGGATGTTGATATATTTCATTAGACACTGTCAAGAATTACATTTATTAATATCAGCACCAATCACATCAGAAGAGTGTTTAAATATATTGGAAGGCTCTCCATCTCATGGTGGCATATGCACGTTTTCCAAAATGTAATTTTCACTTGAAAGCTTGAATGTTATTATTGGCAACAAAGAGTATCAGTTGTTTTCCTTGAAGTGACAGGTGCATTTCATTCACCCCAGAGAAAATATCCGCCAGTTACCCAAGTATGAATGACCATAGTCTGTTAGAAGCTCTTTCAAGTAGAAACAGTGTTCCATGAAAAAAAAATGGCTAGTTCAGCATGCAACTCAAATAATTATTTGAGAACTTTTATTCAAGACAACTATTATCCTTGGGGATATGTAGTTCCCACATTTTCCCCAAGGGATATTTAAAGATGTGTTCTTGCAGGGAGAGACGAAATTAATCATCTTTACTGTTTCAAGAACATTTTTGGGTGAAACTGGCTTATTTTTTTCTTTGAGTGCTGCTGGTGACCGACACAGTGCCGAGTGGTGGTGTTTGGTGCCATACGACCGCTGGTTGCTGACGCACCAATAGTTTTACTCCCACTGTTTGCACCATCAGCGCGAATGTCAACAGAGAGGAAGACGTAAATGGTATCTTGGTAGTACTTTGAAAATTGTTTTACTCTCACAGACTCTCTGAAAGAACCTCAGCACACCCAGGGGTCCACAGACCCCACTGGGTGAGGTGCTGGTGGAGTTGGTCTTTGTTATTCATGGCTTCAATATTTGTGAGTTCATCTACATACTGAGATTTAACTCCCAGCCAGTACTCACGGCATGTTTGTGGCTGTTTGTGGACAAGCACGTGCCCATAGTGGCTTCAATATGAGTGGCTCGATGTGCACATTCCCAGCTGAGGTGGGACAAGGTGACACTCTGCCTTCTTGTTTTGGGGCTTATACCATAAACAGGGATCCTTTATGCAATTAATTTAGTTCTATTCTTTTAGTTTTGTGCTCTTTCTTGTTAATTTCACTGTTTAAAATGGCCCCCAAGTGTAGTGCTAAAGTATGGTCTTGTGTTTCTGAGCACAAGTAGGCTGTGATGTGCTTTTTGGAGAAAATATGTATGTTAGATAAGTTTTGTTCAGGCATGAAATAAAGTGTTTTGCCCAGGAGTTCAATGTGAGTTAACTATATATATATTAAATGAGGTATCTTTAAACAGAAATGTGCATAAAGCAAGGTTACATAATGATCAGTTGATGAGAATATTGTGGCCAGAGAGGCCAGTTACCTGTTTGTAATTTAAAATAAAATTGGTGGGCACGTTGTTGATGATCTCGATTCCTTGAAAGACTTTGGATCACCTTGAGCAAGTACGGCTGTTTAAGAACTCTCTGACTTGGAAGTAATTTGTGAGAGATTTTAAAGACTTACTGAGGTCTGTTCACTTTGAGGGACAAGAAGCAGTGGGGAAACTGAGGAAGGAAAAGTGCAGAACATCCGTGATTGTTCAGCTCAGATTCTTTATGGTTTTTGACTCCATCTTTGGAGGAGAGAGGCCACAACTTATAACATTTGTGACTTAAAGACGTCCCTTGTCTCCTGCAATCTCATCAGATTGCATGAAGAACCTAAAACAAACACGCTTTAGTAACACTTGCCATGGTGGGACCACACTGTGACGTAAGCCATGATGCATACTGTCTTGTTGGCTTGGACGCTAACCTCATGAGGTAGGATGTCTTCTCCCCATTTCATAGATAGCAAACTGATGAGCAAACTGTAGAAGCTAAATGACTTGCCCTATGTTACTCATCCTGTAAGTGACCAGGCAGGGTCCCACACCCAGCTTCTTTGACCCCCAAGTTTGTGTTCTTCCATTGAGCAGTGTTGGGAACAGTTTCCCAGCAGATCTGGAGAGGCCAGCAGAACTTATAGAGCCTTTTGACTCGCCTAAGGTGCCAGCACTCAGTAGGACACCCAGGAGCCAGACTTGGACCGACCATTCCCATTTTGACATGTTGGTTGCTTTACTTTCAATGTCACGTACTCTTCCACTGGGCCTCCCATTTTCCAGTGCCATCAGTGATCAGAGTTACCTTGTTCTTGGGTGGGGCCAACCAGAGAAGTCGGCCAGTGCCCAGCGCAGGAAAAAGCAGCCACCACCAGAGGGCACTGTGACCCTTAGTGGTTGGTACCTGAAGGACAAATGGCCCCAGCCACTTTCGCAACAGAGAAAGGTGATTTCTCTGAGATTTACATTCTCTTTTGGCCCAGACGTTGCCTTGTGAGGATAAATCACAGTGGTTGCTGCATGTTATAGAATCCTTATGCGCTCTGCTGGTATATTGCAGTTGAAAGGATACGAGCCACGTTGACGCATTTTCCCCTTCCACCTACCAATGATGGATGAGGATGGCTGAGGCTGCCTTTTCCCAAAGCACAAATGCATTCAGGGGCTCTCTTTAGAATCTGCCGTTCAACTGATTCCAACACTAAAATATAACAAGTGGTGTCAGAGAAAGTTCCCAAGATTGCTTGGGATCAGAAGCAAAACCCTAGGCCATCCTGGCCTTTGTTGATTTTAATTAAATATAGTGTTCAAGTGTCAGAAGCTCAGTCGACTAGAAGGGGAGTTAGAGCCCAAGATGGGGAAAGCAAAGATTCCTTTACGTAATGGGAACTACCATCACCTCTTGTATCAAGCAGCCCCTATGTAACTGGCTTAAATTCTTCTGACCAAGATGGGATTAGAGACTCTGATGTTTAAAACTATAATGTGATTTGAACGTTATGGAAAGGAAGACAGGGGATGTGTAATGGGCCAGTTCAGCCACAATTTGGTCCATTGTTTTTCACACTCTGTTCATGGGCAACATCTTTGAGGAAGGAAAATCTTGGCAAAGACATCACACAAGATGACTGGCACTGGCCAGTGGTATGTCATTGTCCATCCAAGAACAGAGGCAATGCCGTTGGGCAACACTCCACCAGTCCTGCTGTTTGACACATGGTGCTCTGGTCTGTCGGTGGGGAATTGCCCTGAATAGGGCACCCTCACCGTGTGGATTCTGCCTAGGCTGCACCACTCCCTTTCTTGTCAAAACCCTTGGGCTAGTTCTTAGCAGATTATATAATAAATGCTCCCTCCCATGGCTCACCAAGTTTCCAGTCAAGGTACTGGACTTCAGCATGGGATGACCCTTTCCATAGAGATCTGCATTTTAATAGGAGATTTAGGAATTTTAAAAATTATAAAATTAGTCCGTTCTAATAAAAAAATGTAAATCTCCTTTATTATCCCCTACCTGTCAATTATATTCTCCAGGTATAATCACTATTCATAGTTTAGTGTGTATTCCTCCAGAACATTTTCTGTACACATAGAAACATCTATTATGCATTGGTACATATTCTTTTAATTTTTGTTTTTTAACAAAGTTGTGTATAAATTCTCTATAGTGGTCACCCCCCCCCCCCCCCCCAATAACCAGGCATGGGTGCCCATCCAAGTGAGAGAAACAGCTACCTTGTTCATTTTAACTGCTGCATGGAGTTCCATAGCATGGGGGGGGGGTATCATAATTTATGGACCAGTTTTTATGGGGGGGCTTTTAGGAGGTCTCCAGTTTTTTTGCCATTGTAAACAAAACAAATACTTTTGGCTGCATGGAGTTGCTGTGCATTATTACTGGTACGAGGCCTTACCAAAGCAGTCCCAATGTATTCTCAGTAGAGGAATTTTGAAGAGGAGAAGTTTTAATGCCAAGAAAAGTGACTGTGAAGCAGTGGGTTGGGCTTGCTGAGTGCCAGGCTAGGGGAGGCTGGTCCTACTGGCAAAGGAGGAAAATGGTGGCCTCTTGGCCTGCTAGGGTAAGTAAGGGTGTCTGTTCAGCCATAACGGTGGAATCTGCAGTGTGCTCCCTTTGCTTACGATGGGAAACATTACACGTCCACAGACCCATCTTCCACCCCCTTGATTGCAAAAGATTCATTAGGGGGTGCCTGGTTGGCTCAGTTGGCAGAGCATGTGACTCTTGATCTTGGGGTCGTGACATCAAACATCCTATCTTACACCTCATAAAAGGCCTGAATAATCTCACACTTGCACATTTTTGTAATTGTAAGACCTGATGCCACATTTCCAGTGAACTAAAATGGCTTTCCAAGATGGCACCTTCTAATGGCATGACACCAACAGGAAAAGTTGAAGGCAGAGCAGTCAGTTTCAATGGTATCTGACAAAGCTTAATTAATTGATGTGTCGATGAAACCATTTATAGGGTGCCTACTAAGGGCCACACAGGGTGAAGTGCTCAGTATACAGAGATGGTGAAGACAGTCTGTGTTCTCAGAGCTGAAAAATACGCCATTGGAGCAACGTGGTCCTGTAGCTAGGTGAGGTCCATCCAGCTCTCCCTGCCCATAGGTGCACTCACCTATATGGAGAGCACCATTGAAGATGGCATTTATCTTTGCATCTGCTGAGAACATCTCCCAGTGCAGAACATTGATGAGACCCCCACTGGCTGCTCCAGTGGAATCACTGCATCCCTGGGCTGGGCCTTAAAGTGAATAAAGTGCATGAGAACCACCCAGTGAGGTCAATGTCAAGTGGACACTCAGTACATCATGGCTGACTGGCCACAGACTAGCAGTGACTAACCGGGAAGCCAAGTTGTGCATACAGGTGAGCAGTCTCTGGCCTCTGGTGGGGCCTCCGTGCTTGACCCCTCTGGCCTCTGGTGGGGCCTCCATGCTTGACCCCTCTGGCCTCTGGTGGGGCCTCCAGACTTGACCCCTCTGCATAGTGTTCATCCAAATTTGACAAAGGGCAGGATTCTTGCATCTGAATCTCCCAGGGAAACTTGTTAAACATGAGGACTCCTGGGCCCCAACCACAAGGCTTGTGGTTTAGTGGTTCTGGGATGGAGTCTAGGAATCCGTGTCTTTAACATGTCAGGTCATTCTTATTACCAGTGGGCTGGGGTGGGGACGTCCCAGGTGACGACTGGCCAAGGGGCTGCTTGTGACCTCCTGACACGTTCTTTCCCCCTTACCTTCCAAAGAATATAATAAAATTTGAGTTAGTTACCAACTTTTAAAGATCAGGATTTTGTTTTCCTGAGTCTTGAAGTGGATGAGGGTGTAAAGTGACTTAGAGAAATAGCCAAAGTGCACCTAAGGACCCTTTGATTCTCAGGACTGGAAGAGCTGAGGCTCTGAGAGGGGCAGGGTGGGATATTGGGATTGACTGAGAGCAGTTGGATCCATGGAGAGCTAGGAAATTCATTCTCTAAAGAAGCTGGGATGGAAAATACCCAGGCTGCAGACAGCAGGGCTGAGGCACAGAGCTGGCCGTCAGGGATTACGTGAAAGTCTATGTCTGGAGCTTTCTCTGGAATATTGCAGCCAGGCTGTGTCCCCAGAGAGGACACTAGAGCATTCTACTGTAGGGGTGTAGGAAGAGCTCCAGGGAAAAGACCCCGATCCCCTGGGCTGAAGCCCACTGGTCAACAATCACAAGCCTCAGGTATAGCCTTTTCAGACCTTCCTCTTGGATATGAACAAACAGCAGAGGACGACCAGAACTTGAGGAAGAAATCCTGCACCATGAAAGTGAGAGAAACCAGCAAACAAGTAGAAGAAAGAGATCCCAAGGAAACATGATTGTAGGAATCAGCAAACAATTTCACAATTTACTTACTATTCTCAGATCAGAGACACACTGCATCCAGAAACCAGGAGCAGGGGCTAATGGGAAAGGAATCCTCAGGGAGATAGAATGAGCTCTTGGAAACTGAAAATATGGTAGCTATCCGTGAGCTTAGAGGAAGTGGACAATAAAGAATCCAGGAAATATCTCCCAAAGTAAAATACTACTAAGAAAAGAGTAATGGAGGGGCGTCTGGGTGGCTCAGTTGGTTAAGTGTCCAACTTCAGCTCAGGCCATGATCTTGTGGTCTGTGGGTTCGAGCCCTGCATTGGGTTCTGCGCGGACAGCTCACAGCCTGGAGCCTGCTTCAGATTCTGTCTCCCTCTCTCTCTGCCCCTCCTCCACTCACACTCTGTCTCTCAAAAATAAATGTTAAAAAAATTTTTTAAAAAGTAATGGAAAATATGTAAGAGTGGGGGCAGGAGAGAGTGGGTCTAGGAGTCCAATATCTGATTCATAGGAATTCCAGGAAAAAAGAAGAGAGAAAATGGAGGGAGGGAATTACTGAAGATAGAACTCAAGAAACAGATTTGAAGGACATGAACCGCTCTACTAAAAAGCCAAAGCAGAATCAGGAGTGACGACGATACTACCAATAGTCCTAAAACCCAATATTTACTGATTTTGCACTAGGTGCCAAGTGCTGTTCTGAGGGCTCTGATGTATTATCTCATTAATCTGCACAACCGCCTTGCAAGAAGGACACTCATGCCTGTTTTAAGAGACACACTATTAAGTTACGTGCCCAGGATCACATGGTTCATAAACGGCATTGTGGGGTTTTGGGCCCCAGTGTTCTAAACAACATCTGCCTGTGTCACCATAACATGTCAGGACACCGTGCCTGAAGAGAAGACCCTGACGTTTGCAGGAAGAGACAGAGAAGTGGGACACAGCCAAAGGCATATGAATTGGAGAGTATTGGATTTATCTAACACAGTCTTAGAAATGGGAAGATGATGGAGAGATGCCTTCAAAATTCTGAGGGAATAGGGTTTTCAAGGCAGAAATCTATACCAGCCAAATTCCCAATTGAGTGTGACAGTAGAAGAGACACATTTCAAGCATGTGAGGCTCAAACACTTTACCTCTCAAGCACCCTTTTTAGGAAACAACCAGAAATATGCTTCAGCAGAACAACAACCGAGAAAAACACGGAACCTCAAAACAGGGAACCCAGCCCAGGAGGAGGCCTGGGGGTGCCGTGGGGGGAGACCGAGGTCACTGAAAAAGGATGTGGCCATGTGGGGAGAGGTTGGGTGCTGTGAGAGCTAAAAAAAAAAAAAAAAAAATCCTCAACCTCTGTGAATGCAGGAAATAATGAAACTAGAAAACAGCTGAATAAGCATACTTTTCAGTAATATGGAAGAAGCTACCAGAAGAAATAGTTAAAAGTGGTGGTCGTGGAATGGGAATGGTGGGTGGAGGGGCCACGACAGGGGCCGCCGTTGTTATAAGCCTTTGATTTTTTTGAGTTTTTCTTTACTTTTGATTTTTTAATTTTTTTTATTTATTTTTTTATTTTTTTTTCAACGTTTTTTATTTATTTTTGGGACAGAGAGAGACAGAGCATGAACAGGGGAGGGGCAGAGAGAGAGGGAGACACAGAATCGGAAACAGGCTCCAGGCTCCGAGCCATCAGCCCAGAGCCTGACGCGGGGCTCGAACTCACGGACCGCGAGATCGTGACCTGGCTGAAGTCGGACGCTTAACCGACTGCGCCACCCAGGCGCCCCTGATTTTTTAATTTTTTAATTTATTTTTTATTCTTTAAAAGAGATTTTATTTTAAAGAGAGAGACAGTGTGTGCAAGCGGGGAAGGGGCAAAGAGAGAGGGAGAGAGGATCTTAAGCAGGCTGCACGCTCAGTGTGGAGCCCGACATGGGGCTCGATCATCCCACAACCCTGGGATCATGTCATGAGCTGAAATCAAGAGTCGGAGGCTCAACCGACTGAGCCATGCAGGCACCCCACTTTTGATTTTTTTAGAATAGTTTTAGGTTCACAGCAAATCTGAGCAGAAGGTTCAGAGATTTCCTACATACCCTCCACCCTCACATATTCCTCCACAATCTACGTCC
This sequence comes from Panthera leo, assembly GCF_018350215.1. Classification (NCBI taxonomy): domain Eukaryota; kingdom Metazoa; phylum Chordata; class Mammalia; order Carnivora; family Felidae; genus Panthera; species Panthera leo. The sequence goes on along the minus strand of NC_056689.1, from coordinate 81,521,622 downwards.
CCCACCAGGTGGTATATACGTAACAACTGATGATCCTGCATGGACCTGTCATAGTCACCCGCAGTCCGTGGTTGACATTAGGGTTCACTCTTGGTGTTGTGCATTCTAAGGGTTTGGACAAATGTGTGGTGACATGTATCCACCATTATGATGTCATAGAGAGTAGCTTCCCTGCCCTGCCAATCCGCTGGGTTCTGCCTGTTCAACTCCCACTCCTCTCTCCTGGGAACTAATCTTTTCATTGCCTCTGTAGTTTTTAAGTCTTTGATTTTCCAACTATAGGCATGCATTAAGTTGATTAAGAAAAATGCAGTGGCTTTCACCTAAAACACGGACATCTGGCTTCTTTCGAAATACCAGCTCAGGGCTGTCACCGTGCCTGGGAGCTTTGGATGAAGCTCCATAGCTGGGCATCCTTTTGGATAAGAGTTGTCCTTCTGAGTTTGCTATTGCCCCAAACAGGTCAGCGTTCTTCATTTATTTTACTTCTGTGCCTTGTAGGCTTTGAGTATGTGCCTTGTAGTCGAGTGAATCTCCTCTATACCCTGCTCAGCTGTCAACCTGCCCAGGAGTAAGTGTGTGGAAGGTTCATTAGGGAAAGGTTCTTAGGTGCCACTGTTGAGGCTGACACCAGTAGTTCCCCCCCACACAGGGGTCCCATTCCGTATCCCAGAACAGCTTGCTAAATCATGCTGTTTCCAGAAAGCCCCGGTAGCGGATTACATAAGTGGGATTAATGCTGATTTAGTGAAATCCCACTTTGAGAGACTCATCTTGCAGGCAAATGCATTCAAGCCCAATACCCTTAATGGGGGTTGTCTCCACTGAGCAGATGGCAGGTGGCCCATCCGTTCTGCTTTCAGGAGCTTCTCCTACAGCAAATCCACCAGGATGACAAGGACGAAATCGTCTAGTTGGAATGTTGTCAGTAGGAATTATGAAAAGTGTATTTCATGCCCCCAAGAGTCGACACTCTGGTTTTAGTGGAGTGCTACATAGATCTTTGATCTTCTGGTGTGTTGTTTAAAGGATGATTGTCATTCTCGCAAGAGGAACAAGAACTCATGGGGCCCTAGATCAAGGTGGTCCTGACATTCAAAGAGAGCAGTAGGGATTCCTTTTGGTTAAGACGGCAAGAAAGACAGAGTGCACAAAAAAGCAGCTGTAGCAGAAGCCAGTTCAGTGTGTGTGAATCTCCATCTTGAGAGGTAGCAGCTTAGGAGCTGGTTGGTTAATTTTTCCTCTTAAATCCTCTGTCAACAACACCAAGAAAGTTTCAGACTAGAGGCAACTTTGATGGGCTTTTCAAAACTGCATGCTCTTCTTTTAGTAACTGTATTGCAACCAACCACTCCACATGGACATCAGTTTCATTTAAAAAACGTGTCAAGAACAAGAACCACTATGGGGAAGACATCTAAAGGTTAGTGATGGGAACCCACAGCCTTGGGCGTCCCAACAGTGAGTCACCGACAAAGCAAAGATTTGAGCGCAAGTTTCTCTGGGCCCCCAACAGAAATGTATTACATTAACATGCTCGGGAAATACTAACAAATGACAAAGCACAACCAAAGGATTTGTCAAACTCAATATACTTCAAATACACTTTTCTACAATTATAAATTATATTGCTGATTTAATATTTGAGACAGTGGCTGATCACATCTGCTTGGGGAATTTTCCAAGCCGAAATTTCCCCACTTTTGAGCCATGACCCCCTCCCTCCCCAGAGTTGTAGATGTGACTGGTGCCTAAATTCAGCTTCACCTTGGATGTGCTTTGGACCTGCTAATTGTCACTCTCCTTCATATGTTTTCAAGCCAGACTGGGAGGCAAACATTATGGTTTAGCCACACAGTGAGTGATTTACTAAAATTAGTTCACTTCTGTTCTGAAGTGCTGATAAGGAATTTGTATGGGGATGAAATAAATAGATGTGTATGATATTAATCTAATACGTCAAGTCCTGTGTAATGAAGTATGGGGCAAGGAAGATAATAGCAATGTTCAAAACCTGGAAAGAGCTGATGCTCTTGAGTTCTCTTTGTGTTGGGTTTGTTTTCTTTATAAATCGATCATAAGTATGAAACGTTTCTTTTGAAAAAAATACTTGAACTTTTTTAAAAATGTTTTTATTTACTTTTGAGACAGAGCATGAGCAGGGGAGGGGCAGAGAGAGGGGGAGACACAGAATCTGAAACAGGCTCCAGGCTCTGAGCAGTCAGCACAGAGCCCTATGCGGGGCTCAAACTCACGGAGTGTGAGATCATGACCTGAGCTGAAGTCAGACACTCAACCGACTGAGCCGCCCAGGCGCCCCCCCAAAATACTTTTTTTTTAATAGAGAGCGAGTGAGGGAGAGGGGCAGAGAGAGAGAGAGAGAGAGAGAGAGAGAGAGAGAGAGAAGCTTAAGCAGGCTCCACACTCAGCATGGAGCCTGATGCAGGGCTCGATCCCATGACCCTGGGATCATGACCTGAGCTGATATCAAGAGTCAGATGCTCAATTGACTGAGCCACCCAGAGGCCCCATGAAATGTTTCTAAGGCACTGATCATGCAGGGTGGGTGAAGAGAACCCCTAACTAGAAAATGCCTCCCTCCATTACTCAGTATTTTCCTAAGTATTTTCTGTGGGCCATCCATATCAGCATTACATACAGAACTCGTTAAATAAATAGATTCTGGTGGCTACCTCCTGCCCCCAGGCCTTTTCTGGGGGAGAACCTGGGAGTGTGCATCTTGTAGCAAACCTCCCAGATGATTCTCAAGTACGTTAAAGTTTAGGAATCTGTGGATATTTCCAAAGGCCCCACATGGTGCTATAGATGGTGGGAATGAGACAAGAGATAATAGCAAGTTTGGAGTATTCAGCATCCAGTCTGATGGACGGAGTCACAGGGGCAGCGTGTCACCAAAGGCTAAATGATTCAAACCCTGAGGACATTTAAATGGTGAAAAACACGTATTTGTTTCTAGTGAATGCCTCATGTTTCAGCTTCACCTCGAATGACATCGAACGAGTTGTTTAATCTACTTCAAACCCAATTTTGTTTTTCTCATTAAAGAAAGCAGTGGCGGAAAGAGGTGAATTTTAATCCTCACCTGCATTTAGTATGAAGGCCAAGGACAAGAGGGTCACTATAAAAGATGAACATTTTGCTAAGGTGTAGATAATTTGAATGCAAATGCATGGCAACCTTTTGAGAAGAGAAACTCAGAAGCTGGGACTTCAGTGGGAAAATGGATAAAATCTGAAGATATCCACAACAATGAATAAAAATGTCAGAATGATGGGAACAACTCAAAATTCTACCCCCACCCCCACCCCCCTTCCCTACCAACCCTTAATTCTTCTCTGAAACACTGGCATTTTGGAGGATAAATTTTGGAAGCGGGAAGGGTAGTACAAGATGGAAGGAAGGAAGTGTAGGAGGAGTTAAGGCGGAGAAAAAGAGGCAGGTATCCTCGGGGCACAAAGCTCGTTCCTCCAGAAAAGTGCTTGGGAGTTATGTGGTGGAAAAAAACCAAAGTCCTCCCATCCTCAGGCCATCGTCCTTCTGGCCCTGAGTACTGATGAGATGATACTGTCCCAAACGTCTTCATTCGGCTTTGTTGTCTGCTTTGTCTACGTTGGGCTGCTCTGCTTTAAGACAAAATTGGATGCATGGAAACCCTTTGCTCAGGATGAAAGAAAACCCACTTCCTTAGAATCCGAGTTCTTAGACCAGCTTCAGTTTAACCCAGGGAGACTTTGTTCATGAGTAGACGTCTGTGCTTTTGCTGGATAGGTTCTTGCTTTTCCATTTTATTTATGTATTCTTTCCCACCAAAGAATATAAAATACTTAAAAATTGACCAGGCATGTGGTAAATGTGAGCTTCATATCAGGGATGTTCCCACAATGGATGGAGGCACTTACAAAATTTTGGGAGCAGTGGTAATAATGATTGGCTAAGGCCATTTAGGAAAATAAATATGATTTGCATGTTGGATTTTTTTTTTTAATAAGCAGGTTGTTTAGCAGGAATTTCAGGAAAATGTGTGTAATTAGTAGTTACAACAAGCTTAAGACAATTATTTTTAATAATACATTTATACAACTAAAACTCTTTTACTTAACACATGAATACAAGTAATAATTGCTCTTGCTGGAATATCTCATAATGATTTTGTAGAGTACATTATTAACCTCCATGACAGCATGGGAAGTGATTATCATTCTAACCATTTTTGCAGATGAGAGAATGAGTAATAGGGATCAGATGACTTGCTAGTTTCAGAAGCAAGCTGGTTATACCAATCTTGAGACTGTTTCTATCCTACCCATCACATGTCTAGGAAGAAAATCATTAAAAACCAGTACAGGGAAGTTCTTTATTTTGATCAAGTTACTATGGCTAAAACAATTGTCTTGGGGAAACTTGAAAATGCAGTAATGCATGTGGTTGTTTATTGTGTATCATTGATTTTATCTTGCTATCTCCTGCCTAGTATTGAGAAAAATCTAGGTCAGAAGAAAGACCTACATCTTTCTGAATATTAATCCCCTGAGATCCTTACCTAATTGAGGGAGAACACATAATGAAGTGTGCCTGATCTTTTTTCTTTCTTTTCCATAATGAGTTCTCATGATTCCTTAAAATAGAAGAGAAATGTCTCTTAGATTGAATGTGTAGATAATGGTGTGTGTAATAGGGTATCATCAGGGACCCAGGACAAGTTTGATTTCCCGAGAAGAAAGACGTCACTGTCTAGGTCTAATTCCGTCCATTTCTCATGCTCCATTACTGGGCTGAGAAGATAGGCATTTCCAGGTTAATAGTCTTGTACCCTAAATTGGGATTCAATATGGCAGTCGCTTTGTCAATGCTAAGTGTAAGCAGTGAGTCCTGCCTGGTGAGTAAGGGCTTCAAACACATAGAGTCCAACTCTGAGCTCTGGCTGCCTTCCCAGGTATGTGGCTTGGACCCTCTTTACAAATGTGGTGCTTCATGAGGGGGCTCCTTGTTTTCCTTTCCAAGCTCAGGTCTCTTCCAGGGCTCTATGTTTCCGCTCATGATGCTGACAACCTTAGTGTCTGGTTGCACCATCCACTGTTCATCTCCTTGTCCCCAGGCACTGGTGTGGTGAACGGGCATGAAGTCAGCGCACAGACATGTCTGCTGAAACATGACCACATCCCTGTTTCTCTGTCCCCAAAGCCTCTCGTGCCTGCCCACATACTGCTGGTGCTGCTGCTATCTTTAGATATCACACTGTTCTGCCCTCTCCATGCCTTTCCTGGGTTCAAGCTTGTGTTAGCTCTCGCTTGAACATAACCATTGCATAGGATCTTTGAGCACCTACTGTTTCGTTTCTAGACACTGACGATGTCCAGGCAGAGTACAGATGAAGTTCGAATCGTAGCAGCATTAGGACAGGTGACGATGTTTTCCTGAAACTGATTCGTTGATGTTAGGTTGCCCCATCAAAAGTGCATTTTTTATATTTTTCTATCTGTTTGTTGTCTAATTGCTCTAATGTTTTTTTTTTCCTTTGAGCCAAATGGGTCTCTTCCCACCCCCATCCATGGAGACCTAGATAGCATGTGTGAGGGCTGCTGGAAATGGTCCCACAGACAGAGGAGCATCAGATTGTGATTTATGTAACCAGCCCCATTCTCATCACGTAGCCGTGAGCGACCTGTGAGGCCCCACCTGGTCTCCCTGCTTCCCCATTTTTGCTTTCTCACCTGTTATTCACACTGCTGCCAGATTACCCTTCCTGGAGCCCAGCTCTGATTTCATCACTGCCCTGCTTTGCTCAAAAGCCATTAGCGGTCCCACTTCTAACCCAATCTCGCCCTCATGCCTTGCTGGGTCTTTATGGTGCTACCCACTCTGGTCCCAACTGATCTTTCCGTGGAATGGGGCAGCATCTGTGAAAGTGTCCCGCACGGTGCCCGTTCACGTTTCAAAACCACATATTCCCTTCCGTGGATCCCTGGTTCCAGTTCCTCTAAACTTAATTTCTGTTCCCGGGAAACCTCAGGGATGTGTCCTCCAGGGTCTCAGCGGCTGGTGTTACTTCTCTGCACGCGGTGCAGCCTTGGCTGTTGGGGTCTCCCAGTGCCGCCCGCCTCCTAGTCTACATTCTGAAACTCCTCTGAGGGATGTCACGGCTTTCTCACATTTCAGCAGTTACCCGGGCCTCAGGCTGTAGGTGCAGTTTTGTTCTTCCTCTCGGAGCCCCCACCCCCGGCGCCTTGCTCGACCTCGCACTCAGCTCAGAGTATTAACAGCAGTGCCCAGGGTGCATGGGACACTTCCAGGTGCCTGACCGGGTGCTCAGTGCTTCGGTACATCGTATTAGTCTTCAAAGAGTGTGTGAAGAAGGTGCTTTTTAGAAATCCCTATTTTGCTGTGAGTGGAGGAGAGGCTTGCCCAAGGTCAAGCAACTGGTGAGGAGCAGAGCTGGGATTGAACCTGGGTGGGGAGATTTTATCCACCAGGCTGTGCTGTCAGCTGTTGGTTGTAGACTTCGTGGGTGAGTGAAGGAAGGAATGAATGAATGAATCGTGCAAAGGGTACCTGCCTGGGAAGTGGCGAGTGTTTTGTTCAAATCACCACTCATCCTAGGAAACAGCGGAAGATACGCCTTCTAACAGAAGGAGCGGCTCCCTGGTACCTCTGTTTTCATGACGGTGATGCTGTGGTGGGTGATGCTCTGCCGAAGGGACAGAAGTCCCGGGCTGGGTTCTCAGATGCCAACAGCTCATGTTACAAATGTACATCCTTGCCCACTTGTGTAGATCACTGAGTATTCCAACCCAAATATTCTGTGGAATGAGAAGCTATTCCGAAATTATTTCTTTTCCTCTTGGATCGAGCATCTTCATGCTGAACGAATCAATAGCCTGAAAATGAATTTTTAAAACGACATTTAAAAAAGTCAGTGTTCTTTCAAGAGGGGAAAGTGTCCTGTATCTCACCTGCAGATAAATAAATACAATCTGTGGTTCTCTGTGTTTCATCCTTCCAGCCTACAAGCTATCAAACACTTAAATATTTAAAGCCTCAAATTAACTTCAAGATAACACTAAAATGCACCAATGTCCTTTACCCTGATAAGAAGAGCAATGAATGATTTTAAATTAATGCCAAGTGTACATGCTCTGAATATATTAAGGAAGCCCTGTAATTTGTATGCCTGGCTGAGCCTACGATCTCTCTCCTGCTTTCTGCAGTTGAGGAGGATGGGTTGGTGCTCATTTAACAATACCAGTGACAAATGGCCCTGTGACTTTCAAAGGCAGGCAGTGGGAGGAAGCGGGCTGCAGCTCTCGGCTCTGCTTCCTTTGAAGTCCCTTGTTGCGTTAATCCCCAGCCTTGGGCTCCCTGCCCTGTGGTTTGCAGTGTGGACCCTCACTCAGTCTGAGTTGATTCTCACCAGCATCCTCGGAGGTGGGCAGGGGATGGCTTACTAAGTACCCTTCAACAAGTCAGCAAACTGAGGCACGGGAAGTTTGAGTGGCTTGCCAGAGTTCAGTGCTGTTTTGTTACTTCTGTCCTTTGGGATTTTTGGAGGTCAAGTTGCCATGGTCTTTCAGAATTAAGATATGCACCACCTGTGACCATGAGGTTGCTTCTTGGGTCTTATCCCATATCTACCGATGGGGGAAGGTCTCGCAGGCATATTGTGAAGAGGAAAAGAAAAGGCACCTTGTAGGCAAACAATACAGTGTTTATGTAAGGAAGAATTCTGTGTATTTCCATATGTAGAGATTGAGGTTTCCAAGTGCCAAGTAGAGAGATACCCAGCAGTTGTTAGCCGTGCTTATGTCTGGGGAGGGGGGGAGCGGGGCAAGGAGACTTCCAGGGGGAATTTCCCTCTATAATATTATCGTTTCCCCTACTTCCAGATGTAGTGGATGGCTGTGGTTTTAGTGCCAGTAGCCTCATTGTGGGAATTCTCGGTTTTTTGATAGAGTGAATGTTGCAGTCTAAGATACAGAAAGTTTAGAATGTCTGCTTTTTGCTACTCTGCCATTCACTCATGCTTCAGAAATGGCCCTAAAGGAAGCAAGCACATGCTTGGGTTTGGATAGCCTCAAAGGAGCGGGGGAGCTACTCGATGCCTGATATTTAACGCAGAAGTCAGCAAACATCTCAGGTGTCCCCGTTCGTAGTTGTGCGAAACCTTGTGCTTTTTTTTTTTCTTGTGCTCATTATGATAGGAATTAACTAGATTTCCCAGTGTGTATTTATTTCCTAAATGCCTGTTTTACCCTCAGGCTTGTGAGCTTCTTAGGTAAGGACTGTGATTGAATGAATGAATGAATGAATGAATGAATGAATGAATCAGACCTTGTCATTCGTTCAGCCATTTGATATTAGTTTCCTAGGCTGCCACGACCAATTGCCACAATCAGGGTGGGTTAAGACAACAGAAATTTATTCTCTCACGTTTCTAGGGTCAGAAGTCTGAAATCAAGGTGACAGGAGGGCCATGCACTCTCCAAATGCTCAAAGGAAGGATCTTTCTTTGCTCCTCCCAGCTTCTGGTGGTTGCTGGAGACCCTTGGGTTTCGTTGGCTTGTAGATACATCATTCCAATCTCTACCTCCCTCTTTCCATGGCGGCCTTCTGTGTGTTTGTGTCTGTGACTCTTCTTGTAAGGACATCAGTCCTATCGGATTAAGGGTCCAACTTACTCCAGTATGATCCTACCTTAACTAATTGTATCTGCAACAGCCCTATTTCCAAAGAAGCTCGCATTCTGAGGTTCCAGGAAGGACATGAATGGGGGGGAAGGGGGATCCTGTTCAACCCAGTGCAGGAGCTGTAAAGAAAAACAAGAAAATTAGATAGTTCAGTGGATATTGGGGCCAAGTATTTCACTGTTGGAAAAGCGGAATAGAACTAGAGGCTAAAGCAAAAAGCAAGGATGGAAGGACATGGACAAGGAGAGGGCAGACGACATTTCTTTGAGAAACGTTTTGTGAATCTTTTATTTTACTGTATTTTATTTTTTATTTTATTTTTGAGAGAGAGAGGGTGTGTGTGTGCCAGTGGGGTGAGGGACAGAGGGAGAGAGACAGAGACAGAGACAGAGACAGAGAGAGAGAGAGAGAGAGAGAGAGAGAGAATCTTAAGCAGGCTCCACGGTCAGTGTGGAGCCCGGTGTGGGACTTGATCCCACCACCCTGGGATCATGACCTGAGCCACAATCAAGAGTCAGATGCTCAACCAACTGAGCCACCCAGGTGTTCCATGAATGATTTTTTAAAATGCCTGTGGCATTGAGGGAGCCCTGACTTCTGTCCCAAGCACCTTACCCCTGCTGGCACCTTACCCCTGCTGGGTGCACATGGGTGACCCCTTCCTGCTGCTGAGACTTTGAATTGAAGGGTGGTTGGGTGACATCATTTTTAACTGCCCCGATGGCTTGTGAGAAGCATGTGGAAAGACTTTTCATAAAGAGAAAGTTTCTCCCTTTCTCTCTGGAAGAGGCCTCACCTGCATTCCGCAGAAGAAAGAAGCCCTTGACTTCATAGGTGAAGAATAAGCCTGAAGAGGTTCCCCAGCTGTGCACCAGCTCGCCAGGTTCCGAAAATCTCCCTGTGAGTTCATTGGACCATATTCTCTTACCTGTAGAACTCATCTAGGACACCAATTATTCTTTAAAAAAATTTTTAAGCATTTATTTATTTTTGAGAGACAGAGAGACAGAGTTTGAGCAAGGGAGGGGCAGAGAGCGAGGGAGACACAGAATCCGAAGCAGGCTCCAGGCTCCGAGCTGTCAACAAAGAGCGGGACGCGGGGCTCGAACTCACGAACCGCGAGATCGTGACCTGAGCTGAAGTTGGATGCTTAACCGACTGAGCCCCCCAGGTTTGTGCCCCTGAACACCAGTCGTTTCTTAGTAGATGTCCCTCAGAAGAATAACAGGCGCCCAGCTGAGTTGTCACAACTGTGGAAATCGTAATCACTTGGTAGAGAGTCAGAGGAGTGGGGGGCAAGGGCTTCCTCCCTCCATTCAGCAAGCCTGGCATGTGCTTGGTGTAGGCGTCCCCGGGAAGCCCATGGGTCCTGCTTTCTAGGGACCTCTAGAAAGGTAAAAGGGACAAGGTCCTTGTAAACAGGGACCTCTAAGCCCCATGACCTGGAAACTTCTAAAACATCTGCCACAAGTTCTTGCGTGTCTACGAGGGTGTGTGGACGTGGTCACTAACGCTCACCGAGTGCCATCGTCTGCTGAGGATTCGTCTGGATGGCCCTGATGAGGGCTTGATGTCTTTCAACTTTTGTGTTCTCTCCAGCATCTTTGTAGTTTAGCTGACCGTGCTAAAAAAGAGTCACCTAAAATTCGGCCGCTTGGCTTTTGTTCTCATCGCTCACACTACCACTGCCAATGCTGAGTTGAATGGGCAGGTCCACTTCGGGACCCTCCGGAAGCACTCTGTTTCCCTGGTGGGAATTCTGCCTCACTTTCAGGGGATGCTTAGAACCCCGGCGTCTCACTTGATCTTAGCCAAAAGGCCGAGAAGCGATAACCCCGGCGTCTCAAAGGCAGAGATACAGTCCCGTCTGGGTGCGTCTCAACCCAGAAGGCTCACGAGCTGCAGCGTGGGTGAGTAGGTCCCGTTCCCCAGAGAGTCCGATTTAACTCATCCCAGAAATGGCCCAGGCATCAGTGCGTTCTAAAAGTTCTCCAGGCGACTCTAACGTGGAACCGGGAGGGAGCACTCTGAGCTGAGACAGTTAACGCCTCGCTCAGGCGCACCTGGGCTGCAGCCAAGCTCATGGGCAACCAGGGCGAGCTAGTGTGACGGATGCCAGTAGGTGATGGCCTCCAGGTGTGGCCACGGAGCCCGACTTCCTGCCGCCGGTGGATTCAGGTGACAAAGATGCCCTGCTGTGGACAGCAAAATGGGTCGGCCAAGCAGCTGGGGAGTGAGGTCAGCGGCCCCAGTGGGCCAGGGCAGGGCTGGGGGGTGTGGGTGCAGGACTACAGAGCCCAGCAGCCCTGTCATAGGCTGCCCAAGAGCCTGTCATAAGCTCCCTGTTTGGTTGTAATAAAAGTAGGGGTGCCTGGGTGGCTCCGTCGGTGAAGCCACAGTCAAGTCTGACTCTTGATTTCGGCTCAGGTCACGATCTCACGGTCGTGAGGTAAAAACCCCGCGTCAGGCTCCATGCTGGGCGTGCAGTCTGCTTGGGATTCACTCTCCCCCCCACTCCTCCTCCCTCCCTCCCCCTCCTCTTCCCCTTGTGCCCCTCCTCTGCTCGCACATGTGTGTATGCACACACTCTCTCAAAAAATAAAGCGTGAATGATAGTGATGATGAACGACGGTAATAGCACGTTCATTGCTTATATGGCAGGCGCTGTGCTAAGTGCTTTTCGTGCATTTTATTTAAATATCGGAAGATGGTATGATCCGTCTTCCTTTTGCTCAGATCAAATGCATGGTGGAGTCATTCAGTTGTTTTTAATTTTTTTTTTTACATTTATTTATTTTTGAGAGACAGAGCGTGAGCAGGGGAGGGGCAGAGAGAGAGGGAGACACAGAATCTGAAGCAGGCTTCCAGGCTCTGAGCTGTCAGCACAGAGCCCGACGCGGGGCTCGAACCCACGAACCGTGAGATCACGATCTGAGCCGAAGTCGGACAGGACACTTAATTGACTAAGCTGCCCAGGTGCCCCCCCCCCTTTTTTAAAGATATAATTAACATGTAACATTGTGTAAGTTTAAGGTGTACAACCCATCAATTTGATACACTTATGTATTACGGTATGATTCCTCCTGTATCAGTAGCTAATACCTCTGTCACGTCACATAATCGTCACTTTTTTTTTGTGATGGGCACACTTGAGATCGGGTCTCTTAGCAACTTGGAAGTATATCGTAGTGCAGTGTTGACTCTAATCACTATGTTGTACATTAAATCTCAAGCCAATTCATCTTCTAGTTGCAAGTTGTATCCTTAGACAAATTCTCCCACCTCCCCCTCTTCCCAGCCCCTGGTGACCACTGTTTCTACTGTTTTTGTGATTCCCCGTAGACGTGATAACATGCATCCTTTGTCGTTCTTTGTCTGGCTTATTTTACCTGCGTAATGCCCTCACGTTTCATCCATGTTGTTGCAATCGCAGGATTTTGTTCTTTCTCGTGGCTGAATAACATTCCACAGTTCGTGTGCCCGTGTGTGTGTCTCACTCTTCTTTATCTGTTCATCCATTGTCAGGTGCTTAGGTTGTTTCCGTATCTTGGCTATTGTGACGAATGCTGCAGGGAACATGGGAGTGCAGGTCGCTTTTCAATACCTTGTTTTCACTCCCTTTAAACATATACCGAGAAGTGGAATTGTTGGATTATATGGCAGCTTTATTTTTTAATTTTCTGGGGGCCTCTGTACGTTTCTCTCAAGTGGCTGAGCCAGTTTACATTCCCATTAGGGCTCCCTTTCTCTCTACATCCTTGCCAACGCTTCTCATCTCTGGTCTTTTTTTTTTTTTTTTTAATTTTTTAAATGTTTATTTATTTTTGAGAGACAGGGACAGAGCATGAGCGGGGGACGGACAGAGAGAGAGAGGGAGACACAGAATCCAAAGCAGGCTCCAGGCTCCGAGCTGTCAGCACAGAGCCCGACGCGGGGCTCGAACTCACAGGCTGCGAGATCATGACCTGAACCGATGTCAGCCGCTTAACCAATTGAGCCATCCAGGTGCCCTGTTTTTAGTGATTTTTAATTTTTTTTAATGTTTATTTTTGGGAGAGACAGAGCATGAGGCGGGGAGGGGCAGAGAGAGACGGAGACAGAATCCAAAGCGGGCTCCAGGCTCCGAGCCGTCAGCACAGAGCCCGACGTGGGGCTCGAACTCACGAGCTGTGAGATCATACCTGAGCCGAAGTCAGATGTTTAACCCACTGAGCCACCCGGGTGCCCCATCTCTGGTCTTTTTGAGGAGAATTATTCTAACAGGTGGTTGTGATTTGCATTTCCCCTGATGGTTAGTGATCTGAGCACCTTTTCATAGACCTGTTGATCATTTGGAGTCTTTCTTGATTTTCCTTTTACCGCCGAATCCTGACCTGACCCATCAGCATTTCCTGTCAGCTTTAACTTCAGAATGCATTCCCCTTTGGACTCTTTCTCATTCTCTCCCCCGTAAGATTATTTTTATCTTTTGCCAAGACTTCTGCAATGGTCTGTAAGCTGCTTTTCTTATTCCCGAACGCTTCCCCTCTCCCGTGTTCCCATCGAGTCATCGCACGGCAGCCAAAGCCATTTTCCAAAGCGCGCAGATCCATTGTGTCATTCCCTTGTTTAATCCTCGCCCACAGCCCTACCCTCACAGCCAGACACGTGGCACCAGGGATCTCTCCCTACTTCTCTGCTGGACACAAGATAAGCTCCCCTCCCCCAATTTAGAGCCTACCCTACAAAGCAGGGAGAAGGAGGAGCCTTCGTGGGCTGGGCTTACCCTGCGTGATCTGAAGTCAAGTTCCCGCCGCTGGTGAATAGAATTTTAGAAATTCAGTTCAAGTATGAAACAAACAAACAAACAAACCAGTCTTACCTTCACGCAGTGCCCGAGTTTGTCGCTTGAAAAGTTTGGTTCTGGGGGTCGTGTAATTCTTGTAATCCGGCTTTGATGATAACGTCTGGGTAAGGGCGTGGCTGTTACTTCTCTATCCTTGTATCTTACGTGGGACCTGGCGCACGTGGCCGCTTTTTCCCTTACGGAAATTCTAATGCATGTTTTCCTGCCTGACGTCCAAGGGAACGGAAGCTCCTTACAGACGGGAACCTGCTTTGCCCCTGCTTAGCTAGTCCCGTGGCACTCCTCAGCCTTCCCCAGCAAGTCTGGCCATTCTGCCTAGGACAGTCAAGCCAGAGCTTTGAACTAGAATTACACAGCTGGGCTCAGTGTTTGGCTCCAAAATTGCTTCCTTAGGAGCTGGAAGATCTTTGTTCTCTTCTTCAGGAGACCTGGCTTTGTTCGCCCCAGGAGTCATGCGTGGGACCTTCTCCTAGGCTGTGCCCGGGCACAGGAGAAGTGAAAGATGAACAGGTCTCTGCTGCAAAAGGGCTTTCTCTTCCTTCCTTCCTTCCTTCCTTCCTTCCTTTAATTTAATTTTTTTTAATATGAAATTTATTGTCATATCGGTTTCCATACAACACCCGGTGCTCATCCCAAAAAGGGCTTACTTTCATGGGGAGCCAGAGAGGTAGCTGGCAATAAGAAAGCTCAGGAAACGTGGTAACAGGACGTGTTCATGGTCCTGAGGCAGCTCAGGGGAGGGAACCACCAGTTCCGCTAGGGGAAACCCAAGTAGGCTTCCTAGAGGAGAGGCCGTTTGGGCTGGCCCTTGGTAATTGAATGGAATTTTCCCAGCCGGATCCGGTGGCAGGTGGAGGTGGAGAATTGGAGGAAAGAACGGCGTGTGCAAGGGGACAGAGGTGCTGTGTTCCAGAAGCACGGGGCGGTCAGGGCAGCTGGAGCCTCTCCCACGAGCGTGGGGATCTGAGTTGCCTGATACTTGGGGGTGGATTTCTGGTTCTTGTTTTCAAGTGTTAGATAAAGGTTCTTAACTTTCAGTTTCTCTAATTAAATAATTATGGCATGATGGCAGCTCTCATTATTTTAACTCCATTCACACCTCTGCAGATTCACAACAATCTCCTGTCTTATAAAGATAACGTATCCGGGCTGAGCCCAGAGTGTCTGTCTGTGGGGAGGCAGAGGAGGTCAGGCGTTGCCTCAGGCAGGAGAGAGGGAAGTTCTCCATGACCTTCAGAAACTGTTAACATTTTGAGGCCATCCGGTATGATGCCCGGGAACAGTGATGCATAATGCGTTGTCTCAGGGATCCCAACAGCAGCAGATTCTTGCAAAGCGGAGTAGTTTGGCTGCTTTTAACTAACCAGATTGTGCCCAGAGCAGCAGGAAATCATGGGGGACCTGGAAAATTCCTGCCTGATCCCAGAAGCAAGGTCCTTCACTCCAGCGCCCTGGGACTCTGGGGGTGGGGGGAGGGTGCACTCCCTTGACAAGTGCGTGGAGAGACAGGCCTGCCAGCAGGCACGGGGGTGGGCCAGCCTGGTGGGAGCTTGAGGGAGAGGAGGGGGGATGACCGCCGTGGGCCGGGCCCTGCCAGACTCTGAACATTGGCCGGGTGAGGCAGCCGGCAGGTGGCACAGGGGAAGTTGGAATTTTGACTGGTTCTGGATGATTTCTGGAGGGGTGGGATCAAAGGGGAGGGTCTCTGCCATCTGCTCTGTGAGTCTGGGGTGGTGATAACAGGGGTGGACTGAGCACAGAGCAGAGGCCCTTAGGAAGAACACACAGGAAGTCCCAGGTGCCGGCTCGGTCCCAGACACTGTCCAGACTTCTGAGGCTGTCTTGTCTCCCGTCCCCCTTGCCCACTGGCCGTGGAGTTAGGCACAGGACTGAGATCAGGCTGTTTGGGTTTGTCCCCGCACCATCCACTCTGAGAAAACCGTGTAACATCCCCGAGCCTCAGTTTCCTTCTCTCTAAAGCAGAGATGGTGGGGCACCTGGGTGGCTCAGTCGGTTAAGCGTCTGACTTCAGCTCAGGTCACGATCTCGCGGTCCGTGAGTTCGAGCCCCGCATCAGGCTCTGGGCTGATGGCTCGGAGCCTGGAGCCTGTTTCCGATTCTGTGTCTCCCTCTCTCTCTGACCCTCCCCCGTTCATGCTCTGTCTCTCTCTGCCCCAAAAATAAATAAACGTTAAAAAAAATTTTTTTAAAGCAGAGATGGTATCATAGGAGAGTCAGCGTCAACCAAGGTTTGAATGTCATTGTAATTTGCTCCTTGGAGAGGGCTCCACTACTCCTGTTCCTGCCTTCTGTCCCCTCAGACAAGGGCCCAGGCATGGGGACAGGAGGTGGGTGGGTGTTGATGGGGGCTACAGAGGTACTGGGAAGATCAGAATGTTCTCTGGGTTTCTGCACACCTTTCTTCTGGGCTCTTGCTGAAGACGGAGTCAGCGGGTCCCCCCCACCTCGTTCTCTGCTTTGAGGTTGGCGGGGACAGGATGGCCAAACGTGGACGGGTATAATCCCTTCTAGAGGGCATTTACGCCCTGAGAGCTGTGCTCTGCCTGGCCTCTGTTCCCCAGACTCATTCCTCACCATTCCCCACCTCACCCTCTGCCCTTCCAACCCCCTCAAAGATGCCAAGACTCTTGTGCCTCTGGGCCTCTGCACCTGCTGGGATCTCCCCGCCCTCTAGGCCCACAGGCCTCTCACACCTCCACCCTGTATCCCCAAGTCCAGGTCTGGCTAATGCCAACATGTCCTTTCCCAGTTGAGATATCACTGCCTCCAGGAAGTCTTCCATATTGGCACCCTCTCCTCATCCATGTTCCAAAACCCCTTTTCTGTGGCCATAGTATCTGACCTTCCCCCTCTGATGCCTTCATCACATAGGTCGTCATTGCTAGCTTCTCTTTTGTTGCTCTCCTTAAACCATAACTCTGGCTGGTAGGGATCTGTTGTTTTTTTTTTTTTTTTAATTTTTTAACGTTTATTTATCATGCAGAGACAGAGAGAGACAGAGCATGAGCAGGGGAGGGGCTGAGAGATGGGGAGACACAGAATCCGAAGCAGGCTCCAGGCTCCGAGCTGTCAGCACAGAGCCCGATGTGGGGCTCAAACCCACGAACTGTGAGATCGTGACCTAAGCTGAAGTCGGATGCTTAACTGACCGAGCCACCCAGGCGCCCCAATTCTAACAACTTTTTTAATGTTTTATTTAGTTTTGAGGGGGGTGAGGGGCAGAGAGAGAGGGAGACACGGCATCCGAAGCAGGCTCCAGTCTCGGAGCTGTCAGCACAGAGCCCGACACGGGGCTCAAACTCACAGACCCGGAGATCATGACCTGAGCTGAAGTCAGAGGCTCAACCGATTGAGCCACCCAAGCATCCCTATGCGTTTGCGTATTCTAGACGTTCCGTATAAATGGAGTCATACAATGTGTGGCCTTCCGTGACTGGCTTCTTTCACTTAGCACTTTACCAGGGTTCACCCATGTTGTTGCTGCCTGCATGAGCACTTTATTTCTTTTTTATGCCCAAATAATATTCCATTGTAGGAATATGTTTTATTTATCCGTTCATCTGCTCGTGGGCATCTGGAGTGTTTCCACCCTTTGGCTCTGGTGATTAGTGCTCGTTCGTGTACAAGTTTGTGTTTGAGCACCTGTTTCAGTTCCTTTGGGTATAGACGCTGGAGCAGAATTGCTGTGGCAGAGGGTGATTCTGTGTTTAGCTTTTGGAGGAATCCTCAGACTGTTGTCCGCAGCGGCTGCACTGTCTTAACATTCCTGTCGGCAGTAGACAAGGGTTCTATCCTCAACATCCCCATCTGCCCTTACTATCCACATGCTCAAAAAAATTATAGCTAACCTAGGGGGTGTGATGGGCAGGTGCACAGTTGGACCCCCAGGTCTCAGGATACTGTCGAGCAGGCACGAGGACCTCAGGAAGGATCTTCCCAAGGAACAAATCATCGTTCCCCTCAACTTGGTCCACGAAAGGCCACCTTGCACTCCATCAGACTCTCTGAGTTGCATGGGTGACTCTGAGGACGGTCACCCTCCTCCACCCTTTCCCACAGAGTTGCAGAGGCCCATCCCTTCCTGTGAGCAAGGGTAGCTCTTCCCTGGGGTCTCCAGCCTGGGTGTCTCCTCCATCCGGGGTCCCGTCCTGCAGTCGCCAAGTGGGCATCGACCTGCTGAACGTGAAATCTCAATGCTGCAAAGGTCCTGTGGTCTCTAATGTGCCTCGTGCCTGCTGAAGAGCTGGCCCAGAAAGCTGCCCTTTGTTTCCTTGGGTTTCTCTTATTGCTGCCCGAGCTGCGTGCCACAGTGCCTGTCGTCCTCACTCGGGCTCTCTGGGTGCTTTTCATCCTCTTAAAATGCTGCTCACGAGGGGCAGGTCTTTGCCTTCGAGGGCTGCTCTTTTCATGTTAAATCATCTGGAAGCAGCATGAATATCGATAGCTGTTATTGTAGAAACCTAGAACGTGACGCAGGTGTCTTTCTTCCGTTCCTGTTTTGGAGGCAGCCCTTACTAGGAAACACCTGTCACGCTCTTGCCCGTGGTGCCTGAGCTGGGGACCAGGTCACAGCCAGAGCAGTGGTTCAGGTGTCTGTTTGCAAGCAACGGAAACTAACATCAGCTGGCATAAAACCAAGAAAGGAATTTGCTGGAAGGGGGCAGGGTGGCTCCCAGACAATTGAAAGGCTGAAGATCCCACCTCAGAGGGGCTGTCGTGCCCGACTGGAGAGCAGAAGCGGATGGGCGGTCTCTGCAAGGACACCCAGTGCTAGCTGCAGGGTGGTGGGGCTGGGGGCCTCGACTGGCAATCCCACCGTCGCTGCACCCTACGTCGGAGGGCTGCCCGAAGGCCAAGTGCAGCCGTTCCTGCAGCAGGAGGGGAAGGGCACAGGCAGGCAAACACCCCTGTCGTCCTCTGCATGTGTGAGTGTTACCCAGAAATCCTTCGGCGTTTAGTCAGGACGCGTGCAGCCCTCCTGTACGACTTCTGTCAAGACACTCAGCGAGAAAGGACTTAAGGATCCTGATCCAGGGCGTCTCCTAAGGTGCTCCCTGGATGCAGGCATCAGGATGCTCCAGGAGCTCGTTCCCACGGGGGCAGAATCTCAGGGGTTGAGTGGGCTCGGAGTGCAAGCCAGACCATCTCCCTGGGCATTTTCTGCAAACTTCATCTCGGACCCAGCGTGCCCTTCAAGCTCTTTGATTCCAGGAGCAACGTGAGGGCTCCTCTCTGGTCGGAAGGATCATGTCCCAGGGATGCCCACGTCGAGGGGAACTGCGTCCAGACACAAGGGGCTATGGAGGCCGGAAGGGGGGATGGGGGAGGTGAGAGCCTAGTCAGGGCCCTTGCACTTGGGCAATCAGCCAGTCGGGCCTGTAGGGTGCAAACGCGTTGTTCTCCATTCCTGGCAAAGGCTGCAACTCTGGTGTCATTTTTGGGCTTCAGTAAACGTGGAGGCTTCTTTTCATGGGTAACAAATAAATAATATATAGCGTTTATCGGGTGAGTAAGCTTACATTTTGTCCTGGCATCTCTGAAATGTAGACGCTTGCTACCCTGCTCCGGGATGTATAGGTCAGGAAAGGGAGGCCCAGAGACCTCCAGGAACCTGCCCGCGGTCAGGCGGCTGGTGGCAGCAGAGCTGGAGGGAGTCCAGGGAACCCGGTGGCAGAGCCAGCCTCTTGACCCCATGCTGCCTCCAATTTGTTGACACAGAATTTTTACAGATGGTGAAGGATCTGCTGGTGTGGGCAATGCGGTTGTGTCAGTGTGGTTGTGTCCAATTCCATGCTATTAGGACAGCATTTGCTAAGAGCTGGGCCCTGGGGAGGCAAAGGTGGCCAAGATGCTGTCTTTGCCTTCCAGGCGTCGGTTCTGGAAAGGGCTGTAGGAAAACAAACCTGTGCTGAAGGGACAACACAACGCATGAGTGTTTTCAGCCAGGGGCCCTTTCTGTGTGTTGTAGAGCAGTGGCGGACAGGAGTGGAATCAAGGAGGGCCCTAGGGAGGAGGTGACCATTGAGCTGGGCCTTGATTGATGCGTGGGAGATCAGCAGGTGGACGGGTTGGAGGAGGAGTGCCGGTGCCTGAATCGTGAGTACTCCAGGCCCTGTGGGCCAGGGGATGTTGCCTGGGGAGAGGGAGGTGGGAAGCGGGGTGGGGGAGGGTTGGAGATGGAAGGGCTTGGATGCTGGAGACGAGATGGAAAAGTTAGGCCACATTCCTAGGCAGTGTTCCTCAGCCTGTGTATTCCTTTTCAAGGACCACCATAACGAGTTACCGGCACTTTGGTGGCTTAAGCAATACGGTTTTATTATCTTACGAGTTCTAGATGTCGGAATCCAGAATGGGTTTCACTGGGCTGAAATCAGGTGTGCACAGGGCTGCTGCATGCCTTCTGGAGGCCCCAGGGGAGGGTCTGTTTTCTTCTCCCAGCTTCTAGAGGCTGCCCTGTGTTCCTAGCCTCCTGACACCTTCCGCCATGTTCAAAGCCAGCAGGAGCTGTGGGTCCTCTTCAGACTGCTTCTCTCATTCTTTCTTCCACTTTTAAGGACTGTTGTGATTGTGTTGGGTGCGCCCGATAATCCAGGACAACTTCCCTGTTTTAAGATTAGCTGATGAGCAACACTGATTCCGTCAGCAGCTTTAACTCCCTCTGTCATGGACCTTAACATAGTCACAGGTGCTGGGGACCCCAGTGTGAACATGGTTGGGGGCCCTCGTTCCACTGTGTCTTATCATCACCGAAGGTTCTTAAGCTGAGGAGTAACATGTCAGCATTTGAGAAAGATGATCGTGGATGCAAGTTTGCAAAGAGAATCGTGGAATTGCTGTCTTCCGCCGAAGACAACGATTCGTTTTTATTTTACAGTCTTATTTTAATACCACCTTATGATATCTACAGAAAAATGCGGAATGGCAAATTTAGAAGTGTATGTTGTGATGTTTACTTACCTGTGCTCTGCCCATATGATTCATATTTTGCTTCAGTCTGCAGAGGATTTGATGTAACTTCCAGAAACGCAAGTAATGCATGATGTTGGAATCAGTAGTTGCGGGAAATACAAGGGGACATTGTAAGTAGGAGAAGCATGAAGCTAGAGAGTCAGTTCATTGCTGACTGAGGTGGTTCATGAACTTGGCCGCAAGCATCCTGGCCCACAGAGCAGAGAGAGAAGCAGGGTTCGTGACACAGCCTATCAGTAAGATAAATACAGGTGACATTTACCACCTGTAGCCGATGCCCAGCCTCTTCTGGGGCTGACATACGAGAAGATTTTCTGTTGCAGGGGTCCTCGCGAGCAACAGCGTTGGTTGTTGCAAACTTTGTCCTTGGGAAAAAGCGCTCTTGGACCCTATAATGACCTTTGTATGAACACCAGTTTTGCACAGCGTCCCTTAACGCAAGCAGATGACGAATACCAAAGCATCTTTCTGCGAGAGATACCACGAAGGGGGTGGGGGTGGGAGTGTTTCACTTATCTCTTGCTGCATTAAAACACCCCAGACTTGGGGCACCTGGGTGGCTCAGATTGTGAAGCATCTGACTTCAGCTCAGGTCATGATCTCACGGTTCATGGGTTCGAGCCCTGCGTCCAGCTCTGTGCTGGCAGCTCGGAGCCTGGAGCCTGCTTCGGAGTCTGTGTTTGTGTGTGTGTGTGTGTGTGTGTGTGTGTGTGTCTCCCCCTCCTCCTTCCCCACTTGTGTTCTTGTCTCTCTGCCTCTCTCTCTCTCTCTCAAAAATAAATAAACATTAAAAAATAATAAACAAAAGACACCCCAGTCTTCGTGACTTGACACGACAACCACAATTTGTTATCTCTCCGTGTTGATCGGGTGCAGCTGGGCAGTGGCGATGTCGTGTCCGCTGGGGCTGCGTCATCCGGGAGCTTGGCTGGGGCCAGAGCCTCCAACGTGGCTTCCTCACGCGGCTGCTGGTGGCGCTGGCTGTCAGCTGGGGGCTCAGCTGGGCTCTTGGCTTGGATGGCTCGGTTCTCGTAACACGGCAGCTGGCTCCCAGGAGAACCATTCTAAGAGGGAAGGGAAAGCTGTAGACATCTTGGAATGTGGGGACCGCTCAAAGCCCAGCCTCGGAAGTTAGATAAGGTCACTTCCATCACGTCCTATTTGTCAGAACAGATCCTAAGGCCAGCCCAGTTCCAAGGGAACGGGAATTTGACTTCCCCTCTTGACGGGAGAACTAGCAACAAATATGTGGCCATTTTTAATCCACTGCAGGGGCCCAGACAATGGCCAGGTGTGCAGGTCCCCGATCAGCTTGACTTGACGTGGGAGTAAAATTTGGAAAAGCTTGAGGCGTGGATGGGCTGCCTCGTCCTCTCTTTCCCGCATTCCCCACAAATCTCGGTTACCGAAAACGGGGCTCCTTGTAAGAAGCAGAGAGGGGAGAGGCCAGAGTGTCTCCCAGCCAGGAAGTGGACCGTAGAATTCTGTGTGGCAGATGAAAGGAAGAGCTCGCGTTTCAAGAGCCACGCCCCAGGATACTTTTCTCCCCGTCCCTGTCATCCTCGTCGCCAGGGCGGGTTTTAGTTTCGCGGGCCACAGAAATGTTGCTCATCCCACAAAATTGGGTCTAGTGAATCCTAAAGATGCCACGTGATGTTGCTGGTGCTGCTGCATGGTGTTAACGGGGGCGTGGCTTTCCACACTCTCCCGCGTGATCCTAAGTTAGGGTTGGTCGAGGAACATTCGTGCGAGACCGGAAGGTGGCGACGAGGAAGCTAACTCCGTGTTTTGATATTTGACCGCTGACAGTTTCTGAGCCTCGCCCCTGCCTCACCCTCTGCTCCACATCAGGGCGAGCTGATGAGAAAGTCAGGTGCCCCCTCCTAGTGGTGCTGGTGGGAGATCAGAGCCACAAAAGCCCTTGCCTTGCTCAGGAACCCTCAGGTTGGCCCCACCCCAAGCCCCGGGCCAGCCTCCCTTCCTGGTTCTCCCAAACCATGTCGGCCACCTCCCCTAGAGAGACCTCTGTGGTGTGAGTCATCGGGCTTTCCGTGTCCCCTTGGTGTGAATGTGGCATCATCAGTCTTGACATCTGAACCAAACCCGGGGGCGGGGGCCCATCTGCCTCTGCAGGTGACCGTAGCAGGGAGAAGTGAAGTCTCTGCTCGGTGACGGCCAGGAGTCGCAGCAGGGAGGCACGGCGGGTGCCGGCTGCTCCTTGCTTTCCCCGCCCTATTCCAGCTCTTTCCGCCCCCCACGACTGCTGGCCCTGCTGGCAAATAGCCACCCATAACGGAGGCGGCACCCTCCACGGCTTCTCTGCTTGCTCTCCAGACCTTCATCGCCCTCTCCTGGCGGCTGGCCGTACCCGGCTTCAGGGGCACTGGGGTGCTCACGCGTGACCTCTTCTTTGCACGCGTGGACAGAGGAGGCCCCGCTGTCCCTTCGTCTTCCTATAAGGATTCTGATCCCACCACGGAGGTTCTCCTCCCGGGACCTCATCTAGACCTAATTCCCTCTCAAAGACCCCACCCGCAAAAACCATCACGTTGGGGTGGCTTCAGCATGTGAGTTTTGGGGGGCCACAAATATCAGTCTGTAACGGCTCCTTGCAGCAAGACGGGGGGGGATCTGAGGGCAGTTGCTGTATCATGGCCAAGCATGGAGGTCTCAATTTAGTTTTTATTTAACACTCGGAAGCACTGCATTCCGATGGGACTGTTGTGCATTTTAACTCTTGGTCACATCCACAGCCTGGCAACATGTGGGTGGAATAGATTCAAAACAGCATAATTTGGGACTTCAAGGCGAGAGAAAAATCAATTCTGTCTTGTGGAAAACAGAATAAACTCATTTCTTTTAGTATCTCGTGGAGCCTTCAGGCGTTCATATTCACGCATTTTATCAACTTGTGATATCTCCCAGCCAAGAGCGTCATTAGCATTTCCAAATCATCAGTGGCCTTCTCATATGTGATTTGTTTTCGGTGGGTCTTGAAAACACTGATATTCTTATATTTGTTTGTGTGTTTTCGTTTGTTTTTCCCTGATTTACAAAAGCACAACATATCACTTTTTACAAAATTGGGGAAATGACATGAAAGTATAAAGAAGAAACTTAAGGGGTACCTGGGTGGCTCAGTCGGCTAAGCATCTGACTTCAGCTCAGGTCACGATCTCACGGTTTGTGAGTTCAAGCCCCTCATCAGGCTCTGTGCTGACAGCTCGGACCCTGGAGCCTGCTTCGGATTCTGTGTCTCCCTCTCTCTCTGCCTCTCCCCTGTTCCCCCTGTCTCTCACAAATAAATAAATATTTTTAAAAAAATTTAAAACAAAATAAAAAAAGAAGAAACTTAAATCACCAATAGTGTCACTTAAAGATAACCACAAGATGTTCCTTCAAATTTCTCAGGGTGTTTGAAATAGGCATGCCTCACTTTCTGAAAAAGCTGGTTTTTAAAAAATCCCCACATACATGTGAATTGGTGAACTTGAGAGGAGAAAGGACCTTCAAGGACATCTTGTCTCAGGCCCTGATTGTGTGGCTGGGTAAACTGAGGCACCCACTCAGGAGTGCACAGCTTTCTGCACTATGTCTGAATTCCACAAGTTGTGCCACTCCCACATTCTTTTCTCAGTATTTTCAGAATCCTACATCCTGGTAATCACTTTCCCTAATAGTCAAGTACCTTGCACTAAAATGAAAACATTTGCTCATGGACTTCCCCCATTTCTGTGAGGCTCCCCTCCCCCCATCTTGTTCACGTCCCCAGCAGCCAGTGGGGACTGAGTTAGGGAATGATGTGTCTGTAACTCCCTCAATCTCCTGCATGGATCTATTCATAAATTCCAAATTATGAAATGAGTCAAACAAATCGTATAGTCCTAGGATTCTCATTTTTTAACTTGTTATTTTGAATATTTTTGAGCATACAGAAGGGTTGCAAAGATAGTAGAGGGTCCCTTTGACCCAGCTTCGCCTGGTGTTACCGTCTTATAAAACCACAGAACGTTTGTTGAAACTAAGACGTTAGCATTGGTCCAATGCTGTTAACCAAACTATGGGCTTATCTGGGTTTCCTTGGATTTTCCACTAATGTCCTTTCTGTTCTAGGATCTAATCAAGGATCTCAGGTGCCATTGAGCCCTTATGTCTCAGCCTTCTCCAATCTGTGACACTTCCTCAGTCTTCCCTTGACTTTCACAATCTCGATACTTTTGAGGAGTAATGATCCTTCATATTGTGGAATGTCCCTTCGCTGGAGTTTCTCTGATGTTCTCTCCCTATTCGGTTGAAGTTACGGGTTTGGGGTGCAAACACCACAAAGGTGATGTGCCCTCCTTGTCACAGCATATTAGGGGGCACCTGACACAACATGACTCATCACTGGCCATGTTGACCTTGATCTTTGGTTGAGTTGGTGTCTCCCAGTGGGGCCACTCTACAGTCACCATTTTCCCTTTTCATGTTCTGTTGGTAAAGGATTCTCATCTTCAGGCTTGCACTGATTGGCTAAGGACCCACCTAACTTCCTCCTCGCTTCCCCCTCCTTGGTGAAGTCAGTCCCTGGGCAGGCGCCTGGCAGTGGTTCTCGGCGCTGGCTGGCTGCACACCTGGGGATACCTGGGTCCTTTGTGAGAGCGGTGGTTCTCAAAGGGTGGTTCCAGGGGGAGCCGCGGTGCCACCTGGGATCTTGTTAGAAATGCAGATTCTTAGGCTACCCCCCCCCCCCCAGACCTGCAGACTTTGGAAACTCTGGGGGTGGGGGCCTGGATTTGAAGAAGGTCTCCAGGGGATGCTGGAGCACACTGTTGAGAACCATGGTAGAGTGTCTGATGTAATTGGTCGGGGCCGTGGCCTGATCGTTGGGAGTTTTTCAAAACTTCTCAGGTGATTCCAGTGTGCAGCCAAGATTGAGAGTTGTTGCTGGAGCCGTGTGCAGATTTTAGGGCCTCCTGCAGGCTACTCTTCATGTGAATAATGGCTTTTTCTATTGTTTATGGCAGATTTTTCTTCATCTTTCTAATCTGTATTATAAAGGAGTAGAAATGTAATTTCCCAGTTAGCTTATATTTTACATGAAAAATGGCTAGCTTGAATCAGACAAAAGGAAAGACATCTTTCAAAGGGTAATGACCCCTGTTTATTCAAATGGCAGCTTTCCAGTTTCATTGCAAGAGGAGGGAACAATTCATTTCTCCTAAATTGGTTTGCTTCAGGGTATCCTCCCCCCTACAAAGGAACACTTCTGAGAAAACCGCCTGGTTGGGTAGAACGGCGACGGCCCTTCTCGGGCCCCCGTGGACCTTAGATCGCTTCGTTCATGGTGTGACTGAGGACGAAGAGCTTTGCAAGCTTTGTCGGCAGATCTGAGATTCCAAGTAGAGATCCTAGGAAGGCAGACACCTCCAGCAGTGTGCAAACCACAGAGAAGCACGGTACCGCTTTGCAGTTGACAGGTCAAATGTCGTCCTTGCCGGCCTCGGGGAGGCTTTCCCAGCCCCAGCACAGCCGACACGTGGGGCGGGATAATCCTCGTCACGGGGGCTGTTCTGCGCATTGCTGGAGGTGTAGTTGTATCCGTGGCCTCTACCCGCCAGATGCCACGTCACGTCCTCCCATTGTGACAGCCGCAAATGTCCCCACACATGGCCACCTGTTCCCCAGGAGCAGGAAGGACAGAATGGTCCCCAGGCGTGAACCGCTGGTCTTAGGAGACAGAGGTCGCAGGGATTTAGCCAACTACCAGCCCAGCAGCTTCGGTGGCCCTGCCAGTAAGCTCTTCTCTATCTCTGGCCCCCTCCCAGCCTGGCCCTGCTGGCTCTGCCCTCGGAGCGGCCCCCGCTTCTGTCGTCAAGCCCACCCCGCTCAGACTCCACCTCTGCCTGTTTGACTCTTGATGTGGTCTCGGCAGCAGCCCCGGGTGCTCTCTGACCAGGTCCTCTGCGACTGTAAGGGACAGCCCGATGGCCTCAACAGTCTGTGGGTGGACTTTAAGCCTGAGGCTTCTGGAACTCGGAGGACACTAGAAACCCAGACGTGGGGGCCCGGAGGAGCCCACCAACCACCCCCACGGTTGAGCGTGGCACAAGGTCTTTTACATTCACTTACCACGTCTCCCACTTACTGCCTGCTTCCCCCCAGGGACGGGTTTTTCTCCCTTTGTATAAATATTTGTGTTGCCTCTTTTTGAAGAGGGGTCCCTTTTATTAGACTCAGCAGAGTACTTTCTGCTCTTTCGTGCAGAAAGAAATAAGATCTTTCGTGCTCAAAACAATTCCAAAGACCATATCCCTCATTTGTCCTGGTCTCTACCTCCCCCAGTGACTCTGATACTGCTGGACCAGTGGCCCCTGGCCCCCGCCAGTTGATTCAGCACAGAGAGTATGCGTCCTTCAACGGACTGGGTAGAGGGTTTCAGTCTTGCCCATCAGGGCGGGAGCACATTTTCTCTTCTGGAAATTTCGCATCCGGAAGGAAGAAGGCTTTTCCCAAGAGGGAATGCCCGGGGCTTCATCCTTGCAGGAGTGAGGGGGGCAAGACATCAGGTACCTCTGAAGCTTGGCTTTGATCGCCTCCAGTGTTGCTCTGGAGGATAAGCGGGAGCCCTCCCTGCTCTGATCTCTGAAGGCTTCGAGAGACTGTAACTCATAGGACCAGATGTCTGCCAAGGGCGGGATTCTGGCAGGGGCCTCCCAAAGGCTGACCACACTTGACGGGTTGATTGGAGTGGCTGGTGTGATATCCACACCCTCTTGAGAGCAGTTGCTCGGGTCATGCGGGGATGGAGTGAGAAAAAGGTACGCGGCATGTGGGCCCCTCGACATCTACGTTCTCTCTTCTCTGAAGGGTTAGGGCACAGGATTGGGGCATCGCCAACCCCCATTTGCTTTGGGTGAGAGGGTTTCGGCTTCTCACTTTATTTGAATGCGGGTGAGAGCAAAAGGTGAACGCAGGGAAATTAAGTGCTGAAACATTCATTCAGCACAGGAGGGAGAAACCAGGGTGAATAAGAGTGTTTTCTGCTCTTCTGTCTAGACTCGGAATGGCAACAAATAGATTTAACTTCCCATTTAAATGATTTAAACTTCCCATTTCTGGCCCACCAGCTGTGTCTGCCTGGGGGTGCCATTGGCGATTGTAAGGCTGTGTCCAGGGTCAGTAGAACCTATGCCTTGATTGACTCAAAAGGTCTCAAAAGGTCCTCAAGGGAGGTGGTAGAATACGGCAGGTGGGACCGAAATAGCCACAGAACAAAACAAATAAAATGCGTTTAAAGAGAGCTTGCAGAATCAGAGGCTTGAGTGAGAGAGAGCAAGCGCTGAGTGTGGGAATCACTGAGGGTTTCGTTTAGGGTAACGCCTTACTTTCTACCTCATGTGTTTGTAAAGGTAATTTGCAATGCGAGTTAGTGCGTCCAGAGTCCGTGATGATGTTTCATTCCCCAGTGATGTACCGACAGGCAGCTCTGTTTCTACCAGGCGTTCATGTCTGAGGAAGCATAAGCTAGAAGCCTTGGAGGGAAGAAACCATGTGGCTTATTGGGCAGAGGAAGAATGGCCCCGGGCTCGGCTGTGGCCCACACTCACATCCGCGTGGTCTATGTTGGGTTGTATTGGAATGTTGCCTCCACCGGTCTGCCCTTGGTCAGATTTAATTTGCTTCGCCGGGTCCTCGGTTCTGGGCCCTCCCAAGTTCATCTGCTGCTGTGCTTCTGGGGACATACCAAAGCTTCCTGGATAGGTGCAAGTCCGTGTAAATTGCGCATTGCAGAAGAAGCCATCCAAACCTCTTGCCTACTGACATTTTCACATCTGTGGAGCAATTTGAAGTCCCCTCCCCCAATCCTGGCAGATAGTAAGTAGCAGTCTTTAAAATGACCAGAAAGACGTGATGCACAATGAACAAGTTCCTCTCAGAGTTATTTCTGCTTGTGTTTTCTCCTGGGCTAGAAGTGCAGGATTGACCAACATGGCCCTCCCTGGACTGAACTGTGAGCCACATCCCAACTGTACAGGGGTCTTAGGGCCATCCAGGAGTCTTACAGGTGACTGGCTGGGCCCATCCCTCAGACGCCTGGTAGGACAGCCCCCCGCCCCCCGTGACTCACTGGCTACTTGGCCATTACCTATGCTGATGGTGACCAAAGAGTAGCCAGGTGGTGACTTTTGTGTGAATTTTTTTTTTTTTTTTAGTTTCTCAGGGTTTCTGAAGCCTAAAGATTATGTGCTTTGTTTGAGTAGACTTCCAATGCCAACTGTGTTTTTTTTTTTTATCATCTATTAAACACAAGTTTTTCCTAAATAAGTCTTATAGCAAATGACTATAAAGCATAGAAACATAAAGTGGTGTGAATCATTCTTTACGGTTCCCAAATGCGTAGGTTATAGTGTCTCATTTGATTCTTGTGGCTTGAAAAGACTCTCCTTGGCCTCCCTTCAAGCTCCTCTGATGCCTCCTTTCCTCTAGGTCTTGCCTTGGCCCCTTCCCTATCTTTGGCCTGCCCAGCCCATCTTAGCAAGAATCTCCCACCCCTTGATATCTGATCACCTTGGGCTGCCTTTGGCAAGAATCCCCCGGACTCTTGAGGTCTTGTCTTAGGAAGTTTCCATCCACTGAGCCCCTCTCTCTGCTCCGTCACTGTAATCCTCCACTTGTCCTTGTTGTACTTGGAGGTGAACTTGATCTCTTCTATTGCAGTAGCCTTGAACAAAGTCTTCCTTACTATTGTAACAAGTGTCAGAGCAGTTTTGCTTTAACTGCTACTGTCTAAGGTGAGTAAGGCAAAGAGTGCCCCTGTTTTACTGAAAGAGAAACCGAGGCCCCAGGTGTTCAGTTCCACTGAGCACGTGACAGTACTGGGTCTAGAGCCAGAGGGCCCTGACTTCTGGCTTTGCAGACCACACAATTTACCCTTATCCCTTCAAGTCAGAGGTCTGAATTTCCTTACTTGACTTTTCTCTGTGTGTCTAGGAAACCCCATTAGAGTTGTGCAGGGGGAAAGGCACCCATCCCAGAAAGGGTAGGGAGGGGAGAGAAGGAGAAAACAAATCCTTCTTTGATCTCCGGGTGTCCCTAATGACAGGCTTCCATAAGCTGCTGATTTAGCCAGTTTTAGCCAGTTTCTGCTTCTGCTCCTGGAATTAATCTTCAGGGTGGAGCCTTTAACTTGTATTTAAGATGATCCCTAATGGCTTCCATTTATCATAAAGAGAAAGGGCATCATTAGTTGGCGATGTGACCTTGAGCAAGTTGCTTAGCTCCTTTGTGCTTTGGCCTTTTCTTGGAGGCAGCCAGCACTAAGGCTAATTCCAGTTATAAAATTCAGTGAGTCTAGTATTCAAGACCACCGACTGCGGAAAAGAGGGGACAAGATACAGGGAGGGGAGAGAATCCAATTATGGACAGAATTTGGAATCAGGGCTCAGCTCCCTCTTTGGATTGTTCTTTCCTCTCTGCCTGCCCGCGGCAGCTCACTGTGGGCCGTCAGTCGATCTGACTCCATAGCCTGAGTGATGGCTGTGGTGGGCCCTTCTATGATGCCAGGTTCAGCAACATCAGGGGAGTTTGATCATTAGCAGAAAGGTTGGCTCCCCAGCTTGTGTCCCAGCTTAGCATTGGACATGACATGCAGCCTATAATGCATTTACTGATGAGAGAACTTCACATCAACAGCTGCTAACCAGATTTCAGGGGATGATAGGAGGTAGATAAGGTAGGACACACCTCTGGATTCTGTGTTCAGCTGAATCTCTCACTGGTGCCCCAGTCTCAGAGTCAAGAGTGACTGGCCTCAATTCAACAGGGGAATTAATCTCCACATGCAGGCCTGTAGCAGACAATCCCCCTGGCTCTTCCACGAGAGATTCTGAATCTTACACCTACCACCATTGTAGTCATTGTCACAGGTTGTGAACATACACATGCCCACATCCCAGTGGGATGTGTGTTCCCTGAGGGAGGGACATTGTCTCTGAGCCTCAGGAAGTACTTCATGAACACCTGTTGAACGTACTATTTAATTTCTTGGAAAAACCCAGACCAGAGGTGAGAAGAGCAGAGCTGGGGTCCCAGCCCTCCCGGCGCTGAGGGGTGTGACCGTGGTGTCAGGAAAGCAGGGCTGCCTCTGCCCTGTGCCTCCTACCAGCTGTGTGGCTGTGGTCTAGTTGTGTGCCTTCTTTTGAGACCTGGTTTCTACACCTCGGGCAGGACCCTTATGAAAATTACATGAGCAACTTCTGTGTCAGCTTTCGTGGAGCGTCTTATCTGAAGAGCAGGGGCTTTGATGAGGTGGCCTGCCTCCCTAGAGGTTTACAGGGTGGGCTCAGAGTCAGACTCCAGTCTGCCTCCGGGCTGGGCCCCTGCCCTGGTGAGTGACCGTGAACGTGTCGTTCTCTTTCTTGACTCACTGTACCTTGCTGTCAAGGTTGGGGATGGGGGGTGGACTGTGGTGTCCAGCTGGGTTGGTTGTGAGCAACTACTCTGCATTAAGTTCTCTGTGTGGTGCCGGACACACCGATACGCCCGGTGAGTGTCAGCCACACTATTGGCCTCACACCATCCAACTTCTGCTCTGGCTATTCTTCTTCAAACTTCAGTTCGATCTTTGAAGTACCTCTCTTCAATAAGAGAAGTTATTTTGAAAAATTTTCCTAAAATTGGCTTTACTGAAGAACACTGCGTATTTGTTGCTGAAAAGAAAAGTAGTAAGAACAGTGGGGTCACAAGCAGACCACGGTTAATATTTTATCATATTCCCTTCGTATGGTTTTCTGTGTGTGTGTATGGTGTTGGTATATGATTTCCAATTTGGTTGTTTTTACTTAGACATCCCAGTTGTTTCTTTTTTCATGTCATCGTTAGTACTTTTTCCCTTGAAAATATAACTCTTTTTCCTCATTTCAGATTATTTCCTTTGGATCTCTCCTCAGCATCGTCTTGCTACAGCCTTAACTAGCAGGGCGAGGGCAGTTCCATCTGGGGGTCCATTTGCATCTTCTGTTGTCTCCTTGAGTTTTTGTACTTTAAATCTAATCAGCATCCATCCATGCCAGTTGATTTGAGAATGCCCACTTATTTTTCAAATCAATAGTTACATGCTAATTCCAGAGAGGTATCAGTTTCTCTGAGTGAGTCTGAATTCATCCTTGAATCTACAGAGATCTTCTGAATCAGCTCCATGCACATTATGTTTTTATTTTTCTATCTTTAGATGTTACATGTTAACACTTTATGTATCTGTGTGTTTGCTGGAAAATTAGGAGGTGTGACTTCCTTAGTGATAACACTTTCTTCAAGATAATTTCTGCAACTGTCCTGGGAGGGGGAGAACTCTCTGGTTGGCTGAGAAAAGAGTGTATGTCTTGGACTCGGAGATGCCTGGGAGATTCTCCCCTGTCGTTCAAAAGCCGCTTTATCTCTGTTTGCTTCCCCCCTGTTTCCCTCAGTCTTCCATTTTCCATTACACCCCATCCAAGGCATGTCAGGTAACAAGCTGTATGTTGGTGGGCTTTCCTCCATTTTGGTCCCCACTGTTTCGTAATTGCCATGAGACATCTGTAAGGGGAAATAGGGAAATTGATTGAGCTCCTTCTTGACATTGTTCTTTTTTTTTAAGTTTTTATTTTTTAATTTAGAGAGAGAAACAGAGAGCGGGGGGGGGGGGGGCAGAGAGAGGGAGAGAGAGAGAATCCCAAGCAGGCTCCACAATGCGGGGCTTGAACTCACGAACTGAGGTCATGACTTCAGCTGAAATCAAGAGTCGGACGCTCAACTGACTGAGCCACCGGGTGCCCCAACTTTCTTACCTTGTTCTAGGCATTTTTCTGACGTATTTAAAATTTAATCTTTTGTCCAAGCCCTCTATGAGAGATGTTATCCTTCTGCTTTATTGATAAGTAAGTAGGCAGTAGGAGAGTCCATGCTGAGGATCCATTTGTTCCTGATTTCTAATAAATCCTTATCCTTCTGGCAGTTTGATTTTTTTAATCTATCCTAGGATTCCTTGAGCCATTGGGTTTCTCACTTTGTCCAGCCTGGTGTAGGAGGGTAGGGGGAGGTTTGTGCCATTTGCAGCCCCAAGGAATCCTAACACACTGCGTTTTTAACCTTCCACTAGACTGTGACTCCTTGAGATTGGCTACTGGGGCCATACTTATTCTCTGACTCCAACAGAAGAAGGAAGGAGAACATTTTCTAAAATAAGAATAGGTTGGCTGAACGTTGAACAGAATATTTGGAATCAGGATTATCTTGCAAATTTGGGCCATATGGTTCTTTAATATACAGTTCCTTTCAACTTGCAAATTCTATTAGTTATAACCAAAGCATGAGTGCACTAAGCCTTGGAAGTTCCCATCATGAGGACTTGGGCTTCTTCTTGGAAAATAATTGGCAGTGTGTCCCTGAAGCCCTCTCCAGAGGCCATTCATGAACAGTTGGTAAATTAGAAAGAAAGAAAAAAGAAGGCAGAGTGTGTGAAGCCGACTGCCTGGGAGAAACTCCTGGTGTTGAGAAAGAGGGGTTGATGAGAGGCCCCCAGATGTTCGTGCCGCATCCTAGCCAGTGTGATTGCCTGACTGCAAGGTACAAGCGTCTACTTGTGAAAGAGCAAAAAAGTGGGATTTATGGTTAGAATAAAAGTGTATTCCTTGGATCCTAAGTAAGGACAGGCAAGCCTGAGTAGGGTGTCCTGGCATCTTTTTCTCCCCTTTCATCTTTGCTGCCAGTCTGCTTTTTTATGCTCTGTGCATCCCTACTTCTCTGGTCATCCCCATGCCCATGGTTGTGTCTCATCCAAAATGGCGGCCCTCAGTGCTATCACTCTTCTAGTCGGTTACTCCTGTCCACTTGGCTCTGTCTCCTTGTCTTTGATCATTAAGCTTCTCTGAGGCAATCTGATTGGCTAAGCTTGAATCGAGGCTCCACCCCTTACCCCATCATCTGTGGACAGTAGGGTCATGTGATTTAAAGAGCTCTCTTTAGAGAGAGAAATTATCCATTGGCTAGAACCTGCTTGAGAGAACGTTGCAAGGACAAACTTGGAACAAACTTTGCAAGTGATTAGCATTACCATAAACAGTCGTAACTGTAGAAAAGAACTCATCACCAGTTTATTTAAAAAAAGATTGGTACAGTATTCTTGGTGCACAGTGAGTTTTCTTGGAAGGACATCTGCTGTGTATGGCACGGTAGCCTTGAATTTCTTTTTTTCTTTTTTTCTTTTTTTTTATATTAAATATCGTTTATTGTCAAGTTGGTTTCCATACAACACGCAGTGCTCATCCCAACAGGTGCCCTCCTCATTGCCCTTGAATTTCACGCATAAGCCCTGCCTTATCTACAGCGGCTTGTGGGGCTGTCAGGTGGCAGTATTTTGTGCAAACGTAACTCCCTCTTACGAGGTTGTAGACTAATTTAACACATGTGAGTGTTCATGTAATCCCTGAAAGAAGTCAGGTGAAAGAGAACAGCAAGACGAATGAGACCAGGATAAACGAGTTGGGTAAGAAGAATAAGCTTCTATTGTGTAAGTTTGGTTGCTTTCTACACAGTGATGTGATTGATAGAACAGAGGCAGGACAAGACAAGATAACATAAAAATGGGGCTTAAGCCTATTAATCAGATTAAAGATCACAGGGTAGGAAGCGTCCTGTGAACACAATTGGCTGAGATATAAGAAAACATAAAAATGTCCCTGTGTCCCCTAATAGACAAGTGAGACAGGAAGAAAATGAGACAACTGTGGGGGAACTGAGTGACAGCAATAGAGACGCTTGAAGTCACGGTGATCCGCCCTACCTCCGCACCAAGTAAATACACAGGGTCCTGTTTGTCCCTCCCTCCTGTTGTCTTTTGCGACTGGGCTTGGGTCCGCGTGTGGGGAGAAACGGTGGTGGAATCAGAAGGGCCAGTAATGACCGCACGACCAAGGGTGTCTCCTGAGAGGTGGTGGGGCACCCAAGCCGACGTCCCTCTCCCTGCCCCACTGTTGCTTACTGGACGTGGTAACAGGCGGAGTAAAGTCCAAGAAGAGTCCCCTGGTCTATGAAAGCCAGCAATAAAAATGAGCTAGGACCAAATCAAAGATCACGTAATTAGGATGCTTTTGGGTGGCAGTCGTGAATTCAGACTGAGGTTAAACAGTGTCTGCGTATGGGCCTGGCAAGTCCAGAGTGTGGTGGTCGTCAGGGATACTTTCATTTGGCTGCTCCCCGTCGTCCAGATCTGATCGCCCTCTGCGTGTCTGCAACGGCTCCCTTGCTGTCAGCTTTGACCCCAGGGGAGAGAAGGCACTAGAAGTTCCAAACTTCACGTCCCCCTCCTGTTCCATGCACCGGGAACAAGTGTCTCCCAGCATGCCCAGATCAGGGATGAGCATCTTTCTTGAAAGTCTCAGAAAATTCTGCCTTCAGGGTGGACCTGGGATTTACCCAAGACAGGAGATGGTCAGTGGCTGGGTCTAAGATGCTGTTGGGGCTGGCAGGAGGCACGTGTTGAAGGCAGCCCCAGGGAGTGCCATCCCCCTGGTCCCAGAGGAGCATGGTGCACGTTCCCCGAGAGTAGGGGCCGTAAGAAGACCAACCACAGCGGAACACCTAATGGCAGGCTTTGATCCTGGTCGCTTGAGAGCGCACCCCATCACCTTGGGGCAAATGGGAGAGCTTGGCCCCAGGGACAGAGCTGGCGGTGACGTAGCGACGGGTCTCCCAGGCTCAGCTGCCCACAGTCTTGCAGGGTGACAGTCCCAGGAGCAGCAGAAAAAGCCCCCAGAAAGAACAGTGCACGAACTCCCCGGGACTCCCCTGGAGAAAAGGGAGAAGAGGGTCACTGCGCTGAAACCTTGACTGCCCTTTTCAATTGGGTTTGGTGGCCTGGTGAGCAGGGGCCACATCCCACTGCCACTTGTGGTTGTCGTCAGAACTTGGATTATGACACTCTTACCCTGCTACCACCCTTACCCCGCCCTGAGGAAGAAACAATTCCAATTATGGGAAGGGTCTACCTGCCCCCTGCTGAGGTGCAAGGGCCTATTTCTCAATGAGTTAATTATTCATTTGTTTGTAGAGAGAGCAAGAGTGGGGGGAAAGGGGCAGAGAGGGGGGGACAGAGAATCCCAAGCAGGCTGCATGCTCAGCACGGAATCCAACACAGGGCTCGCTCCCACCACCCTGGGATCATGACCTGAGCTGAAATCAAGAGTCAGATGCTCACCTGACAGAGTAACCCAGGCTCCCCAGGCCCATCTTTTAAGACAGTGGGTTCCAGACAGCGTCTGGTCAATCATCCTCACCAGTAAGGAATTTTTAGGGCATTCCAGATAGGCCCAGTTTTTATCTATAAACTGTGACCGTGAACTATATTGTACTAATATAGTTCTTTATAGAATGAGTTCTGTAAAGATATTTTAAAAGATGAGACAAAAGTCAGCACACATCAAGTTGCAATCTCATCTGCTACCTTCCCTCCCCTGTGGACAACAGAATATCTGTGCAAATGCCTAGACCAGCTTTGGAGACCACCGTCCCAGAACCAGCAGATGTTAAGAGCCTTGAGAGCAGGGACCACATTTAAAAAACTTCTTTAAAAAAATATTTTTTAAATATTTTTTTAATGTTTATTTATTTATTTAGAGAGAGAGCATGAATGGGGAGGGCAGAAAGTGAGGGAAAGAGAATCCCAAGCAGGCTCTGCACTGTCTGTGCAGAGCCCCACGTGGGGCTCGGTCCCGTAGACGGTGAAATCGTGACCTCAGCCGAAATCAGGAGTCGGATGCTTAACTGACTGAGCCACCCGGGGGCCCCTTTTTAATTATTTTTAATTGTGGTACGATACACATAGTATCGGACTTACAATCTGCACCCTTTTCAGGTGTACAGACCAGCAGCCGTAAGTATGTTCCCATCGTGGTACGGCCATCATTTCCATCCATCTCCGGAGCCCTTCTCTCATCTTGCAAAACTGAAACTCCCTGTCAGTAATAACTCCCCTCCCCGACCTTCCCCAGCTCCATTCTGCTCCACTCTACTTTCCGTCTCTATGAATTTGACCACTGCGGGTACCTCAGATGAGTGGAATTAGGGCGTATCTTTCATAGTGTGTCTGCCTTACTCCATTTGGCATAATGTCCTCACGATTCATCCATATTGAAGCACATGTCAGAACCTCATTCCTTTTCGTAGCTGAGTAATACTCCACCCACGTTTTATTTCTTCATCCACGAAAGTACACTTGGGTTATTTCTGCTTTTTGGCTCTTGCGGATGCTGCTGCTGTGAACGTCGTGTACGATGTCTTCAAGATCCTGCTTTCAGTTCTTTTAGGTACATACCCGGACGTGGAATTGCTCTGGGGATCACAGGGTGATTGCGTGCTTCCTTTTTGGAGGACCCACCGTGTTGTTTTCCACAGTGGCTGCACCATTTACCTTCCCGCCTACAGTGTGCAAATCAAGAATCTGTGTTCACTTAACTTTGTATTCCTACCGCCTGGAACTGTACCTGTCGTCTGGACATGGAGTGCTCAGAAAGTGTCTGTGGAGCGCATGCACGAGCAAGAAAGTCCTCGCTGAGAATCCGGTGGGCTCGAGGGGGTGAGCTGTGTCGGCTTCAGCAGGAACAAGACAGGGGCAGGAGCGGGAGAGTCTGGGCTCCGTGGTCAACAGGAAGCTCGACTAACGGCTGCCCAGGGGGACCCGGTCTTGGACGCCGAATTAACTCATTTTCCAGCTCAGACACCAAGAGTGTCCCTTTGTCAGAGGCCTCCGTCTATAACTTTTAAAACTATTTTAGCTCTTTCAGTGGGCAGGCAGGACGAATTCTTCACGTTAAAAAAAAAAAAAAACTCTCGGAATTTTTATTTTCTTCCTTTCAAAGAGGGCACCGGACTGGTCAGGCCCTGTATTCCTTGTTCACTTTGGTTCCCCAACAGAAGGCTCTTTCCTTTGCTTAAAAATAGGGCTGTTATCCGATTCGAATTTTAACTGCAGGGTGAGGAACCCAGAGAAACCTTAGCAAATGCAGAGGGAAACCAAAGCCGAGCGAGAGAAAGTGTGCGGGAAACCTGAGAGGGTGCACTTTGTGGTCAGCCCTCAGGGAGGAGAAATGGAATCCGAGGTCTGTTTCCCCTTGGTGAAGCGGCTGGCTGGGGACACGGGCCGGGCAGAGCGGCTAAGAATGAACAGCCGCAGGGCTGAGAACCTGGGGGGGGCCGCCGGGGGGGAGAGAGCACATTTGCACAGGCAGGTGGCTTCGCCCATGGCGGGGTGTCTGGGCACAGAAGTGGGGAAGGTGGATAGTGTGTGCCATATGCAGATCCTGGACAGACTCGTCCGGCTGGTTTCACTCTCCTGTTGAGGTGGGGGCCACAATTCTTTTGTGCTCTTTGGGTGCGGCGGCCTCTCTGGAGGCCTCGAAGACAGTTGCTGGCAGTGGCTGGGGAGTTTGGCCCACCAGGTGATCGAGAGAGAGAGAGAGAGAGAGAGAGAGAGCGAGCGAGCACACTTGAGGAGATGACTCAGGAGTCCTTGTGGGCATCCTCGCAGTGAGATCCTTTCAAAGACAACACAGAAATGGAATCCTCTACCGAAGAGGTGTGCGCTTTGCCGAGTCGTATCCAAACCTCTTAATAGAAACCTGTTGCCCCAATAAGGAGACTGCTGTAATGGGGGAGCATCATTCATTCAACAGACACTTTCTGTGCCCACCTTCTAGTAGGGGTGAGCCTCGAAAAGGCTCGAGGCACCTGGGCTTGCAGGCTTTGGAGAAATGGTGGGGG
Source organism: Panthera leo (assembly GCF_018350215.1). Taxonomy (NCBI): domain Eukaryota; kingdom Metazoa; phylum Chordata; class Mammalia; order Carnivora; family Felidae; genus Panthera; species Panthera leo. The sequence continues at coordinate 81,483,309 of NC_056689.1, read as the reverse complement.
AGAGGAGCTCACTATGAGGAAGCCCATTTTTTTTAAGTTTATTTATTTATTTGAGAGAGAGAGAGAGAGAGAGAGAACGAGCGAGCACACCAGGGAGGGGCAGAAAGAGAGACAGAGAGAGAGAGAGAGAGAGAGAGAAAGAATCCCAAGCAGGCTTCACGGGACTTGAACCCACAAACTGTGAGATCATGACCAGAGCCGAAACCAAGAGTCAGATGCTCAACTGGATGGGCCACCCAGGTGCCCCACAAGCCCATTTTTTTTTGGCCGATGGCCCACAGTGATGCTCAACAGTGATGCCCACTAGGGCAAATGCTGCTTGGTCTATATTCACCCTTTCCCTTCACCTGCTTTTGAATACAACAGAAGATAGCCTTATACTCCTTTGGCATGTGTTTAAACATAACACCTTGTGAAATTTCATCAGGCTTATGTGCCCTTGAAGACAGATTGGAATCAGAGGAAAGCCTGTAGCGTGGCATTTAGCCTCTTTGTAATCTGCCTGAGTCTTTGACAGTCCTTCACTGGGATGCCTCCAGGAGAGTGACACAGACCCTCAGGTGGGTCCATGGAAAGAGTTCCTTGACTTCTGAGTCACACCAGCTGCTTTAAATGGTGCTTAACTCAACGTCCTGGGTTGATTCGTGGCCCTTGGCAGGATCCTGATACATAGGCTTTAGTTCTTAGTCCTATATGTGGCTGCATTTGTGATTTTGCTGTTGGACGCAGCAAACATTTATTGGGATTCTGTTATGAGCAAGGCACTGAGCCGGATCTTAGAAGGACCTAGTGGAGATTCTGATAACTTACCCGTTGAGAGCAGAATGGGCACCACCGAAGCGTCTGGGGCATTAGCGTTCAACGTCAAGGGAGGAACTGGAACTCGATGAAGAGCAATCGCGAGGGGGTACCACAGCGGGGCTGGAAATGGGCTCCGCCTCGGTTCTCCCGAGAGCAGAATTTGAGAAACCACTTGCGGTAGCAGCTGACCTAGAAAGTGAACCCCAGGCACCGGAGCGAATGAAACTGGGAAGGTGGAAAGGCCGGGCCAGGACACTATGAGGCTGGCCACCGCTGGCATGGAATGTTCCATCGTGGGCCTTGCAGATGGAGCCTTGTGAAGTGAGGGATCTGCCAGCCCCCAACCACCCTTGGCCATGGCGGACCTGCTGGCTGTGGGCCACATTTGGCTCCCAGGCCGTAGTTTGCTGACCTCATATGCATTTATTGACAGGTGAGGTGGCTAGAAAATTCTTCTATTTATATGAAATGACCTAAAAGGTAAATTGTACTGGGCCTATTTTATTTTTAGAAAACACACAGAATAGTACACATCTTCGTTTGTGTGTGTGCATGCGTGCACACGCATGCACAAACTATCATTTAGATAGAACCAATTTTTATAATGTTTGGGGAAATCCGTAACCTGCCCATCCTGGTTGTTGGTCTTGGTGTTTGAGGATGACCCAGCTGGCCACATGTATTCCCTCCATAATGCAGGCAGAGAACCACCTTGGTCCCAAGTGAGTGGATTCTCTGGGGGCTCAAAGAGAGCCCCTCCTCTGCCCAGGACAGGACTGCCTAGCACAGGACATGAGCCTGATTGACAGGTGGGTGTGCAGGTAGAAGGCCATTCTCTTTCAACGAGTGCCAACTGAGGCCTGGGATTGGGGCCTCGTGCCCACAGGTGCCTGCCACTCTCCATTAAGGGTGAGAATCTGGATGCCACCCAAGCAGCCACTTACCCGCTGCCCCAGTGGCAGGGGGGGATCTGGGCAAATCTGGGGGTTTGGCCGAAACTGTACTATCGGTGGGTGTTAGTCCTGTGGTTTCCTCTGGGGCTTGGGGATTTTACTGATAAATACTGCATTTCAAGAATTTGTTCAACACATTCACTGAAAAATTAATTCATGCAAGGAAAGAAACATGGCCAAGAATAACAGCGAGTGCACTGGCAACTAGTACCCATGGAGAAAGTCGAGTGTCTGCACTCAGGTCACAGCCGTAGACTCGGCCATTTGCTGCCCACAGCCCCAGCTGGCTTCCATTTCTCGTGGGAGGGCAGTGACAGGTGGCCAACACTCCAGGTTTTCCTTTTGGGTAAAATCGCCCCAGGATGTAAATAGCAAATTGAGTTTGCTGCTTCCTTAAAATCTCAACCATAATCTTCACCCCCACTCTTGCTTGCCAAAATATTGCTTTGAAATCAAGCATAGTTTCCAACAAAGTCATTGATTCCCTTTATTCAAAATCTGCTCAGACATCGGAGACAAAACGTGACAGTGCCATTCATTGTCCTCAAATAATGTACCCCTTTCAGTGAGCTTGAAGGAGGGACATATGATTTCTCTCTGAAGGTGGGTTGCTTTGGTTTTAGAAGTGGCTTTGGGGGCACCTGGGTGGCGCAGTCGGTTAAGCGTCCGACTTCAGCCAGGTCACGATCTCGCGGTCCGTGAGTTCGAGCCCCGCGTCAGGCTCTGGGCTGATGGCTCGGAGCCTGGAGCCTGTTTCCGATTCTGTGTCTCCCTCTCTCTCTGCCCCTCCCCCGTTCATGGTCTGTCTCTCTCTGTCCCAAAAAAATAAATAAAAAACGTTGAAAAAAAAAAAAAAAAAAAAAAAAAAAATTTAAAAAAAAAAAAAAAAAAAAAAAAAAAAAAAAGAAGTGGCTTTGAATGCGTAATCAGGGCAGTTGCCGCAGAGCTGAACCAAGTGAATGATTACCGATCGCTTGCCGAAGGGGGAGGAGGTGAGCCTTGTGGGGGAACTGGCAATATGGTTTGGGCCACTGCTCCTGTTTCCTCCCTGGTTTTGCCACCGTACCTCGGAAAGCTGGCAGACCTATCGAATTACCGCGGTTTCCAGCATCGTCTACAGAAGGAGAAGAAAAAAAAATGTCTTCCATTTATGGACAAGGAAAAGGGATACATGTAAGAAAAGGTAGCTGGCACCTTGTCATTTCATTCATCCATTGAGCAAATATTTATCGGGCACCGATCACTGATCGCTGAGATGAGTACACTTTTTCCACCGCTGTCCGCAGGGCTGTGACCAGCCCAGCCAGCTGAGTGATGTGGCAAGGGGATGACATTCGTCAAGCCAACGTGCCGTCCCTTCCTAACTGGGTTAAAAGGCGCAAGATCCCATGATCAGCCGTTCTCAGACCTTCTGTTTTGTCCTAGAACCCAGCGGATGGGAAATCAGAGGAGACACCCTGCATCAGCCATATGTACGGCAGCCCTGTGAATTGCACACATCCGTTTTGAAAAGACGGTGGTTTAGATGCGCTTAGAGCAGGCGCGGCGCCTTTGAGAAGAGAGAAAACTTCAGCTCCCACCTGATGAGTGAAGCACCCATAAATAAAAATGCCATTTCCCCCAAAAGGGAAACCAAATTATGAATTCAGAAATTCATAGTCATCTGTTTTTATTGTTGCCTAATGCTTTTTAGATCTGCGCAGGCCCTGCAGAAAATCAACTCTGAAACTCTGCATAATTAGGACATCTTTCATAGTCGTAAATGCTAATCCCATTGGAGAACAGATTAAGAATTCACAGGCATGAATTTCTGGCATCAGGTACCTGCAGTTCCTTTTCTTTTTGAATAATTCATTATTTAAATACTTCACTGCACATCCTCTGCAGCCCTGCATATGCTGTATCAGGGGCAAGGGAGAAATAAGAGATTAATTTCACATATATTTCAACACTAAACACATTCAAGGCTCGTTTATGTTGATTTGGTGTCATTGGATAGCAATTGCTAACAATGTTTCAGTTTTAGCCAGTCACCCCAGGGACCAATTTAGGGAAATTAAATAGAATTTCTGCAGGACATTAATAAGGTCAGAGATCTAACTTTTATAGTTGACTGAGTTATTTGGTTTAGGAAACAAAAACACAGCTAAAGACTCAAAGTCATTTTTCCAGAGCAGGGGGATTATTTGCAGTAAATATGGTTTCAGTTAGTGCTTCCCCATTTTTGGCCATGTGCTTTATGACAAGACGTATGAACTAAAAGTGAAAAGTGATGTCCTGCAGTTGACTTTGGCCCACGTAAAGCCAGCCACGGGGGTTTAGCGGTACATCCCTGCTCCTTCAAGACTTCGTGCCGTATCTTTCCCTATGGGAGGGCTTCTCTGGGTCTCCATCAGTGTGGTGCAAACCTCCCCTCCTGGCAAGCGCTCACGGGGCCACGAGGAACTGCTTGTGGAGGTGTCTGTCTGGGTGCTGAGCAGCGAGCTCCTTGAAACAGCAGCCTGTGCAGTCGTTTTGTCTGCCTGTGTCTGGAGCCTGGCACACGCAAGCACATCGCATGCGTTTGTTTAATAAATGAATTCACTTCCAAGACTTGACCCAAACTCTGTTGGTTGCAAGTGACAGAAACTCACTTCGAATAGCTTAAGCCTAACGGAGAAGGTAGTGCAGTGGTACTAGAGTCTCGGGGTGCCTGGGCGGCTCAGCTGGTTCAAGTCGACTCTTGGTTTCCGCTCGGGTCACGGTCTCACAGTTGCGTGAGTTCGAGCCCCGCGTCGGGCCCCGCGCTGGCGGTGCGGAGCCTGCTTGGGATTCTCTGTCTCTCCCTCCCTCTCCGCCCCTCCCCCGCTGGTGCTCTCTCTGTCTCACTCGCAAATAAATAAACTTAAAAAGCAAAAAGATACTGGAGATTCTCAGTGAACCCATAGGCGGGAACCAGGGCTCCAGAGCCATCTGGACACCTGCCGTCTCCTCCAGCAGTGGCTGATGTGGGCCGTCTTGTGGCCTCAGCCACAGCTCTTATTCAGTTCCGGGACCCAAGACTCTCCAGGACAGACTCTGACTGGCTCCGTCTGGCCTGGCGCACACCCCTGAGCGAGTCAACTGAGGTCAGACACACGCTGTTCTTAGACGGGCCGGCTCCTGCGGGGTGGGGGCTGGGGGGAGAGCTCATGGCGCGGGGCTCTGGGCAGACCAAAGTGTCCGGTGTCTCTGGGCCACACGGGCGCGTGAGACGGCGTCACACTGTCGGATGTCCTTCTCTTGTGATGCTAGATGTGACTGGCTCTCTGTCCTTTGGGCGACAGTTAGCTCCATGCGCATTTGTGCCTGGCACTTCCTCCTTCCGCTGTTTTCTCATCCTTCACGACACACTTGCATCTGAATGGCTTCCAAGTACGCACACTTGCCACAGTGTCCACACACCTCTGACTGCCCCGCGCGGTGCTGTCACACGGGTCTGCCCCGGGGATGCTCCCTCCTTTCCCCGCTTGGGCGAATCGGGGCCGCCTGGTGGAGCGAGTCCTGGAATGTGGGTCTTCCCGTGTCCGGTTGGCGTCCTGTTTCCCCCGAGAGGTCTTCCCGCCTGGGTAAAAGACGGTGCCTGGCTCTTGGCCACTTTGAAAGCACTTGCCCTCTCGCAGCGATCACGGCTGGTATTTGTCGAGCACACGTCCAGCGCCAGGCTGTCCCGAGCACTTTGTGTGTTCTAGCTCCTTCTGTCTTCACAGAAGCCCGAAGAGGAAGGGCCGGTTGTGACCCCACTAAACAGATGGGGACACCGAGGCAGAGGTGATGTGCAGTGCTCCCCAGGTTGCGGGGCCGGCGCTGCGAGTGACCCGGGGCGGGGGGTGGGGGGGGGGGCTTCTGACACAGAGACCGTGTTCTGGGCAGTGCGGTAGCGACTTCGGGGAGGGGCCCGGTGAGGATGAGGAATGCTGGTTCCAAGGGTCCAGGGCGGTGTGAGCCCCCCCTCCCCAACCCTGCTCAGCACCCAGACGGGAGGAGGCCTGCCTCTGCAGAGCGCCCGCTACCTTTCCTGGGGAGGCCCGTCCCGGGCTGGGGGCGGCTCTCTGCTCTGTCCACAGTCTGGATCCCTGGGCCCTCACCTGCAGCGAAGCCACAGCAGCCGGGAAGCTTGGTGACGAAAGGACCGAAGGCTGTTGGGAGGGGGCTTGTCTGTAATCCCAGGCTAGTTTGGGGGCCCATCCCCCAGCCGTGCTCGTTCCTTCCCTCTGGGCCTCTGCTTCCTGCTCCACGTAAGGAGGGTTCGGATCTGACGGTCCTGAGGTTTCCTGCCAGGGCTGTGGGCCAGGAGTTCTGGAGACCTGCACGAGGTCACGCTACTGCTGTCTCTTGTGGCTGCAGTGGCAGGTTGAAGCCCAGATCCTGCCTGTGGCCTTGAGGGACGTAAGAGCCACCGCCGGCCTCGGAGATCTTGGGAGTCTCTAGGGCCCCAGGGAGCGTTGCCTGTGGCAAGCGGCTGTCACTAGAGCCAGACAACTCTGGACCCAGGGAAGACAGCAAACCTCTCATTGCTGGTCTCAAGGCCGTGAGATGGGCAGTTCGGTGGCCTCTGCATCACACAGGGTCCTTTGGAATGCTGTGCTCCTAGAAAGACTCTTTCTCATTCCCTCCTCCCTCCCTCCCCTTTTTCCACCCCCTGCCCTCTCCCTCTTTCCCTTCCGTCCTTCCTTCTATCCTTCCCTCCCTCCCTTCCTTCCTTCCTTCCTTCCTTCCTTCCTTCCTTCCTTCCCTCCCTCCCTCCCTCCCTTCCCTCCCTTCCTTCCTTTTCTTCCCTTCCTTGCCTTCCTTCCCTTCCTTCCTTCCTTTTATCCTTGCCTTGCCTTGCCTTGCCTTGCCTTGCCTTTCCTTTCCTTTCCTTTCCTTTCCTTTCCCTTCCCTTCCCTTCCTTTCTTTTCCTTCCTTCCTTCCTTTTATCCTTCCTTTTCCTTCCTTCCTTCCTTCCTTCCTTCCTTCCTTCCTTCCTTCCCTTCCTTCACTTCTTCCTTTCCTCCCCTTCTTCCTTTCCTTCTCTTCTTCCCTTCCTTCCCTTCCTTCCCTCCCTCCCTTCCTTCCTCCCTTCCTTCCTTCCTTCCTTCCTTCCTTCCTTCCATCCTTCCTTTCCCTTCCTTCCTTTTATTCTTCCTTTCCCTTCCCTCCTTTTATCCTTCCTTTTCCTTTCTTCCTTCCTTCCTTTTATCCTTCCCTTCCTTCCCTTCCTCCCCTTCTTCCCTTCCTTCCCTTCCTTCCTTCCTCACCTCCTCACTTCCTTACTTCCAGGCTTGAGAGAATGGCTGGGTGGAGCAGATAGGCATCAGCACGAGCAGGTTCAAATGGTGACTGTTGGACCTAGGAATGGCCTTCACAGCCCCCAGAGAACTAAGCAGATGCCCTCTTCCCCTGCTGCCCTTGTTTAGTTTTCTTTCGTTATTGCTCAAACTTCTTCCCTGGCTGTCTTTATCATGGAACTTCCAAATCTAAGATGGCGCCCCATGGCGTGACTCACTGGGGACTGTCCAGCATGACTCTCAGGCTTGAATCTTGGCGTGTGGCACTTTGCGTGGGAACCACGCTGCCATCAGTTGGGACTGGACAATCTTATCGATGTCCCTGGGAGGACCACAGGGAGAACCCACAGTGTTCTGCTTAAGGCACAGTAACCCCACTTCACCGTGTGGATCATAGTGAATGTCTGAAGGTCTGCTATGTTCACACTCAAAGGGGAAGGTTGGACTCCATTATCTCTAAAGTCTTTCCCTCTCCTTCTTTGTTTTCGTTCTCAGCTTCCACATTGCCATTGCCTCAAAAGGTGGATGTTTGGCATTCCCAGCCTAAGTGCTAGCCCCTGCCTGCAGCAGGAGGGGGTGTGGTCCTGGGCCAGGGACTGATGCTCTGTCTCAGGAAGGGCATTCGGAGTCACTTCTGCATTCGGCCTCCCCCACAGCTTTCAGGTGGGGCTGGAGGGTTGTTCAAGGGGCATCTGTGCTGAAAACCAAGAGGGAGTCAGTCCCCTGCAGAGGAGGGTGCTCTGCATGGAGCACGGCCACCGTGCTTGTCATCAGTTTTCTCCCGGCCCAACACTTGATCCGAGGCTTGTAATTTTCACCTCTGAATTACTGCGTTAACAGAAGTGGTCCCAAAACACGAAGTGAGATGGAAAAGGACTACATCGTACACCTGCATTGCCAAATGATTCACGAGCCAATGATTCTCAGCATCGTGTAAACCTTCACTACGTTCTATGTACAGAGAGAACTGTGCAGAAAGCACGCAACCACACTTTGGAGATGAAGCCTATGTGACTCTGTGACCCACTGCTCTGTCCCCCGATCTTGCCCACCTGAGCCTCCCAGCATCCCTGTGAGTGGCACGTACGATTATCCCAATTTTCCTCACCGGAGACTGAGGCTCAGGGTGCTGATGGGACTTTGCGTGGTTGGCTTGGGACCAGAGCCGTCACTAAGCTAGTGCACCACCCCCCCTCCCCAGGGACACAGTGCTTCCTAACAAGAGCACTGCCTTCCAATGCCTGCTTGCAGCCGTCGCTCCTTCTGTGTCCGGCTCTCTTCTTCACCGGGACGTGTTTCTTATCTTCTCCAGGGCTGAGGTCACTCATTGTGTCGGCAGGAGTCTGCACTCGTTCCTTTTGGTCCCGGTAAGACAAGGCAGGAATTCTAAAAAGCAGCAGCGATCACTCCTGGGTCCTTTGTACAGTCCTGTAAATAATTCATCTGGACTTGAGGGGTCTGACGCTGAGAACACATTGAACCTCGCAGTAACCGGCGAGCTCTGCGCGCAGAACTTGAATCCAGCGGGAAAGAGAAATGTGTCTTTGAAATCAGAGACGACTTTGAGTGACCTGAGAACACAGGTAGAGGCACCGGAGATAGATGGACAGCAGCCAGACGGAGTATTTTTAAGGCACGTAAAGGTCACCCTCAAGGTTTCCACATACACATCCCGCACGCTTGGCAGCTGGGATCTGGGCACAACCAGCTCTGGAGTTGGAAACACCGGGAGAGGTCCCAGCTAGCGCCCTTCCCGAGTCCCTCCTGCTGCTCTCGATACCTGGATCAAACAAAGAAAATTGTGTTTGCCAGGCTCGCCAGCTGAAGTCACAAGATTCCGGGTATCATGCAGCACTCTGGAATTCCTACCAAAAGTCATCAGAAGGGGTTTGCCACCCGCCACGGGGAAGAGGCCGTGCATCGGACCTTCCAGATAAAAGCGTTTAGTACAGAGTTGAAAAACCATGTGATGGTCATGGATTTCGTGAAGAGTAAGTGGTTCCCCTCCCAGAGAAGAGCCAAAGTTTGCGTCATCCGTATGTACCAAGGCCTGAAGACAGCTGAGCAGACAGCTGGCAGATATGAGGTATGGCTGAACCTGGGCGGGAAGGTGGGCACACAACCTAATTTGGAGGACCTGGAGGTGCTCCCCAGCAGACAGTTCAGGTGCTGTATCTGGTCTAATAAATTCATCATCTGTCTGTAGTGTTCCCCAGCAAATTCGGACAAGAGGCGGTCATCTCTTTGAGTTTGGGAAAGGGGGACGCGTATCGGATGAGTGTGATTTACACAGGACACACATCCGCATTTGCCAACATTTAATAGTGACCGAGTTCATTTGTATCCACGTCTAGAAACTGCGGTACATTTCTGTGAGTTAGTAATCCCCTGTCTTTAAAAACAGATTCCTGTTTGTTTTCTGTGTGTTATGCAGAGAAACATCTTTTGACCTGCCTTGGTCGAATTAAAATAGAATGATTTAAGCTAGGCCTGTAAGAATGGTCTTTTCTTTTCCCAGGGTGAGATCTAATTTTCAAACAGAAGCTACTCTGTGGGGGGGAAAAAAAAGGAGAAGTTTGGAGTTTAGAATGTCAAAGTGAGACAGACCCATCGCTCTGAGACATATTTGCATTCCGAAGCTAGTATAAGCCACGAGCGGTTATCTTTTCAGAAAGTAAACACGCATGAAATCTGACAGCTCTTTATTGTACATGGAATACATCACGAATGCCATTGTAATTGACTCCTATAGAGCTTACTTACCTCTTTTGATAAACGCAGTATGCAAATTACTAATGTTTTACCAAACGGTAGCCTTTCTGAATGTTGATGCTGTTGTTAGGAAGGCCTGCCCATGAATGCTGGCAAATACCCCTGATCTTTTGTTCCCCACCCTGGGCTTCCTTATTCCAGGGCAATGCGAGAACCTGTTCTGCAGGGTGAAAGGCTGGCTTCTTCCAGTTCCAGCCCTGGGATTGTGAATTTCCATGTTCACAACAGAGATATAAAGGCCACAGAAATAATGGTGTTAATTAAATTCAGTAATAGTTGTTCATTAGTTCATCGCCCAATCAACCAGAGCAAAAGGTGTGCAATTAGAATATAATTGAAAGAAACCAGAGATATTATTATTCATAAGTAATTAATCGGATGGGGACAGAATTTTATCATTGTATGATTTTCATTGAGGTTATTTTTCGGTCCTCCAGAGAGAGGAAAACTTGTTGAATGATATCCTCATGCATTTTACAGAAGTGTTCCTGGCTCTAGTTTAAACCGTAAATGACAAAGAGCAACTCTTGTGTCCCTATTTTCTTATGCATAGAACTTCATTTATTCCTATAGCAACGCTGAAGGTAACAATGTGGAAAAGTACATCTTTGCAGGAGATCGTAGAACGCTTTAAGTATACCGACAGTCACAGCCGCCACTTTTTTGTGGCCCCAACAACCCCCGCCTTCCCCTCCTGCAATTACCAGTGACAGCCAACAGTTGGAAGTTGTGGACCCACTGCTCGGGAGTAACCTGGAGTCTGAAATCTTACATTAAACTCAGTCCGAGACCTTCCCACAGCCAGCAGGCTGTTCAGCTGGGTGGTCCTCACTGTGTCTACAATGATTTGGGAAGCGGTCTGGGCAGGGCCCTCTTTGTGCAAGGGCAGGCCACGTTTGAAAACCAACATAGGATCCATGCCTCCTGCCCTTCTTACTTCCGAGATCTGCTCTGTTAGAAGCAAACATTTCACGATTTAAAATATTCCATATCCATTGAACTATTCATATTATTCCCACTAGGGCATGTCAATATCATTTAATTTAGGAGATCCAGGAAGAAGTCAACTTCCTTGCTCAATTTCCAAGCTGAACTGATGAGAGAGCCCAATTAACAGCCTCTGGGCCCTGTTAGACTTGGCCCCAGCCACCCATTCATTCTCTCTTGCCAACTCCAAGGCCATCAGTTAATCTGCCTGGACTGTGACCATCAAGTACCTCGTGGGGGCGGGGGGAGATGAACAGGGTCACTAAAATGAGCTCTCCATGCACAAAGGTACACTGGGTTAAAGAAACTAGCTGCTTCTCCAGTAAAAATGAGTTTTGGAAATTTTGTTTCTGCAAAAACCTCGTGGATTTCAAGTCCCTCCAGTGATGACTCACAAATCTGCTGGAGCTGAGTTTAACATCTGAAACTGGCATTTCCTTAAAACCGTGGCCTTGGTCTTGGCTGTGTTAATGCTTGGAGACGCTGCCTCTCCTCCGAGATAAGCGGTGAATCAGCCTAGCTCTGTCCCAGCGATGGTCTAGCCACTCATCCCCTTACTTAATCTGCCTTGTAATAGGAACAAACACCCGATCCGTTGTCCGAAAGGTAACTAGGATGCGAAGCAGATGGCGGTGAGGGTGCTGGAGATCCTGGTTTGCAAAGCCTTGGTCCCTGCTGACTCCAGAATGCCCCAAACTATTAAAAACACAGAGGGTCCTTCTCTCCCTGCTTAGATACCTGGTAAGTTTCAGACATAAAAATAGCCAGAACTCAGTAATTTGAGCTCTGGTTGCTGTCAGTGTTGCAGGCACGGCCACATTCTGACTGAGAGTCCTTGCAAAAGCAGAGCATGGATGGTTTCCACTTGATTGGGGAAGGGAACCATATGGAATTCGGAGATGTGCTTGTATCTTCTAATTGGTTGTGGAGAACTTTCTGATGACAGACACACGCTGGGGCATGCAAGCCAAGTCTCATCCTGTAAATGTATTTCTTACATTTAATCATTAGAGGAGCCAGAGAAAGTTTCCGTATTTGGTAATCGCCTTTTGGCCATACTTTTCAAGATTTTCCCAAACCTCTATTATTTTTATCTTCCTACTTAGCTTTTTTTTTTTTTTTTTTTTTTTTTTTTTTTTGGATTTGGCAGTGGCTCAATTCTGGCTGCATATAAGAATCATGGCAAACTGATTTTTTTGTATGCAAAACCTGCCCACATTTGATGTATATATTTTGATGAGTTGGGGCATACGTTTATACCCATGACGCCATTACCACAATCAAGGTAATAGACATACCCATCACCTCCCATCACCTCGAAATATTTCCTTGTGTTCTTCTGCATGTTAATTTTTTGTTTGTTGTTTTTTGTTGGTAAGAATACTTAACGTGAGATCTGTTCTTTTACCATGAAGTGTGTAATGCCACGCCGTTAACCACGGGTGCAGCGTGGCATGGCAGAGTTCTGCACTTACTCATCTGGACGGACTGTCCAGCATAACTGGAGCTTTCTACCCTCTCAGCCAGCCTCTCCGTTGCCCCTTCCTCGGCCCCTGGCAACCATAATCCTGTGTTTTTGCTTCTGTGAGTTTGACTAGTTTAGGTACCTCATGTGGGTGGAATCATGCAGCATTTGTCCTTCTGTGACGGGCCTATTTCAGCATAATGTCTTCGAGTTTCATCCATGTTGTCACAAATGGTAGGATTGTCTTCATTTTTTACGCCTGAATAATATTCCATTGCATGTAAATACCACATATTTTTATCCGTCCATCTGTCAATAGACGTTTGGGTTATTTTTTTATGGTGAACTTTTTAAATTTTAATTTAATTTAATTTTTTCTTATCTTATCTTATCTTATCTTATCTATCTATCTATCTATCTATCTATCTATATCTATCTATCTTCAAGTTAACATACAGTGTAATATTGGTTCAGGAGTAGAAGCCAGTGATTCATCTCTTACATACAACACCCAGTGCTCATCCCAACAAGTGCCCTTCTCCATGCCCACCCCCCATTTAGCCCATCACCCCAACCAACTCCCTCCATCAACCCCCGGTTTGTTCTCTGTACTTAAGAGTCTCTTATAGCTTGCCTCCCTCTCAGTTTTTATCTTATTTTTCCTTCCCTTGTGTTCATCTGTTTTGTTTTTTAAATTCCACAAATGAGTGAAATCACATGTGACTTGTCTTTCTCCAACTGACTTATTTCACTTAGCATAACACACTCGAGTTTCATCCACGTTGTTGCAAATGGCGAGATTTTATTCTTTTTGATTGCTGAGTAATAGTCCGTTGTGTATACATACCACAGCTTCTTTAGCTTATCTTTTTGGTAAACTTTAAGAAACTACACATGTCTATAGCCCAGCCAAGGCCATTGTGACCCAGCGCAGGTGTCTGATCTTGTTGTATTCCTTTAAAGAGCATTGAACTTTGTTCTGGCATGAGGTCAAGTTACTTGAAAACGGTCAGATCCTTTTGAGGCTTACTTTCAGCAGACTTTAGTCTAGAGTATTGGTCCTCAGTCGGTAATGATTTTCCCCTGGGTGATATTTGTTAAAGTCTGGAGACGCTTTGGTTTTGACAGCTTGGGGCAGATGCCACTGGTACCTTCTGGGTAGAGCCCAGGGATGCTGCTAAATGTACTACAGCATCTGGGACAGTCTTCTGCCAACACCAACGAGGAATTGCCCAGCCCTGGTCTAGGGCTAATTTAGCCCCACTGTCAAGGACTCTACTTAATGCCCTGTGTATGCGAGATCTTTCCACCAGGGCCAGTAGGAATGTGAACTGTTTCCAGCTCTGGGTTAAGTCCCGGAAGTGTCTGACCTACTACTTCCTGGTAATTCTTTTTCTGGATTCGTGAAGTTTTCCCTCAAGCATGCGAAGACCGGTATTCGGCCAAAGGCTAGAGGGACCCATTGCTGGTTGTCAGAACTCTTCTTTCCTTGCAGGTCACTCCTTTTCAGTATTTAGCCCCCCAATTCTGGCTGCCTCAGCTTCTCTGAGTCCTGATCTCTGCCTCCTCCACTCAGTGAGGCTCCTGGGCTCTCTTAAGTTTCCCCTTTCTGCTCTGCAGCCTGGAAGCTTCCTCTGGGTGGGGACAGTCGTAGGGCTCTCTGCTCTCACGTCCCCTCCATCCAGGATTGCAGACCCCCATTGCTTTGTATCCAGTGTCTGAATGCTGTTGCCTCATAGCCTTTGTCTGTTTACTCCATCGTGGCTGGAAGCAGTGTCTCCCTGGGTGGTTTTGATGTCCCACTGGCTTCGAGAAATGCCACTCTGGGCTTTGCTGAATGTTTTCCAGTGGTTAGGGTGAGCCCGTAGGTCATAGGAGATGAAAATACTCAAGTTTTCAGTGCCTGGGCTTCAAGATCACTTTCTTTAGGGAATGAAGCAGTCAGCGAGATAAGACAGGAAGTAAAACAAACATTCCCTTTCTTCTCACAGTTATCAAGGGGGGCAAAATGATTTACCTTTTCCCAACCAAGCTGGAGAGGTGTAGGCAGACTGGAGTCTTCAGAATCTCATTTTTCTTCCTGTAGTCCTGGCCTCCACATGAGATTTTCGCCAGATTAATCTGCTGGTGGCTCTGGCTATAGTGAAGCCACTGAACTCTCCATGTAAAAAGGGTTGAGAAAAGGCCATTTGACAAAGGACAATAAACTTTTCGTGTATATTTATTTTTGAGAGAGAGAGACAGAGAGAACGAGAGAGAGAGAACGCAAGCAGGGGAGGGGCAGAGAGAGAGAGGGAGACACAGAATCCGAAGCAGGCTCCAGGCTCCGAGCTGTCCGCACAGAGCCTGACGTGGGGCTCCAACTCATGAACCGTGAGATCATGACCTGAGCCGATGTTGGATGCTTAACCAACTGAGCCACCCAGGTGCCCCAGGACAATAAACATTTCAATTAGCTCTGCCACCCCATCGACAGATCAGGACCCCCTGCCTCATCTCCGGGACCCGCTTCCTGCCCGAGCCCATCCTTGGTGCTCCTCCCGGAAGCCTCAACGACTCACCTCCACTGACAGTGGCTGGTAGTCTCCGTTCAAATGCAGGAAGAGGGAAATGATGAAGCGACCACCCTTGGGTCTCAGTGCTGCCTACCCTTCCAGCCCCTCCCTGCATATGTCAATGGGAGGCTGCACGTCAGAGGGCAAGGTTCTCGGGAGGTACAAGGGGTCCGAGGGCTGAAATCAGTTTTGTTGCATCAGGAAGCACATGTGCTGATGAGGTCTCCAAACTAGCTTCGCTCTGAATGTTTTGTTATCGATGATGTGAAGCTGGATCCAGAACACCTGCAGTCTCTTGAGATCTGACACTGTTGTGGCCAGCGTCCTTCAGGAAATGGGGCATGGGTGGGGCCCCACGTCCACGTCTCAGCCAAAGCAAAGGTGGGCTGATGGAAGATGAACGGGGTGGTGTGGCTAAGTGTCAGGGCGTTGGGTTGAGTCTTTCTGGGGTCTTGCAAGATGAGTGACCTTGGAAATTTTGTTGACATCTTTGAGCCTTGGTTTCCCCATCTATGTTCGTGGAACCATGAGGAGATCTACCTCATAGGTTTGCTGTAGGGATTACAAGACGTTATATAAAGGGCTAAGCCTCCGGTCTAGCAGAGAGGCAGCATTCCATACGAGTGAGTTGTGGCTGTTCAAGTTCCAACATGCCTTTTTCTGCCATCCCCAACCCTGCGCCAAGGTCACGGCACCAAGACGTGGCCCCTGGGACCAACCTAACTGTAACCGGTGCTTTGAGGATGCTGCTCCTGGCAAGCAGTCCTGTTTACATTGGGGTGAATACCCGCAATCCTTCTTCCCCACGCTCAGAGTGCCAGGTGAACAGGGACTTGGGACCTTCTGTGCTCTTGGCTCGGGGTACCCTCCACTCCCCAAGCAACTCAGACATCAGTCAGCAAATTGACCCTGAGCTGAATGTACAGTTTCTACTCAGAACCCACCTAGTTCTGCGGTCAGCTGCAAATTCCCCCTTTGACCAGAGACTACTGAGAATGTGGTTCCATACACATCTGCTTCCTGCCCGATCGAGCCGGGGCTGAGGCAAGAAGGATTAACAGGGCATTTTCCACGTAAGTTGCACCCTCCCTTAGAAGATCTGCAAGGCGGGAAAGGAGTTTGCCACCCCAGGAAGGACTGAATGGCCTTCACACTTTAGTGTCCCCCAGGATCCTCGGGAGAATGTTCTAGGAAGATATATCCCTGGGCTCTGGGAACGGTGGGGTCCAGAAACACCTCTGTTTTTAACATGAAATCCAGGTGATTCCAATTCAGGTCTAAAATTGTGATCTGGAATGTCCAGACTGTTATTTTCTAACCGCATGAACCAAGGAAACAACCAAGAAGTCCAAGGGACTCGCCTGTGTTGAGAAGGCAGGAGCGAAGGGGCACGGAGTGGGGGAGGGGAGGCACGGTCCGAGAGGAGAGCGGCTGGGCCGCTGTGTGCCAGGATCACCGAGAGACAGAGATGGAACAAAAGGGGCCGTTGTTTGGTCCCTGAATTGCCTCATTGATCCTCAACCACAGCTGTGTAAGGCACATGAGCCCTGTTTTTCCAAAGAGAAAGTTCTGTGAGCCCTGGTAGCTGATGCAGGCTGCACGGGGACACAGGAGAGGCGGAAGGAGGGTCCACGTCAGTTATGTCCCACTCTGAGGTTGTGCTTCCGGCGTGGTGTTGGGGAGTGGGGATATGGGGGAGCTGTGCTTGTCCCGACAGCAGAGGGTGGGAGCCCAGGGGTCTTCAGGGTTGACCGTGGACAAAACCAACCGTGCTGGGATTGGGCGGTAAGAGGCAGTTATACACCTCTCCCTCTGCTATAGGAATCTTCCCCTCCTACAGCTCTTCGCCAAGCACTTTCTTCTGGTCCTTCGGTCCCTCGTGGGTGCTCACTCCTCTCTGTGCTGTCCCATGTCAGGTCCCTTTCCGGTGGGTTAAGAGGAAATATTGGGCTGATCTGCTTTAAAAAATATTTATCGAGGACCTACTCTGTGCCAGGAGCTGTGCTAGGTGCTGGTGACACAGCGGTCCAGAAGGCAGGTTTCCTGCCCATGCTGGCGAGGGAGGCAGCCACCCCAGTGAGTGCCGAGTCACGGTGTCTACACTGAGCTGTGGGTCCGGAGAACTCAGCAAGGATGCACAGGGAAGGAGACATTTGGGCATGTTCTTCACGGAAGGTTGGGCGTCTCCTATGACTGGTAGGGAGAGTGAGAATGTGGGGCACAGGTGGAGAAGACATTTCAGGCTGAAAGATGGGCAGTTCCTGGATAGTGGCACAGGAGGACCACACCTAAGCAGAGCCCAGTGGTCTAGAATTGCAGCTAGAATTTGCAGGGCACAGTTCCTGAGAGGAGGGAGCCAGGCAGAGAAAGAGGTTCAGAAGTTGGGGAAGTTGGGTCTGTGGCTGAAAACTAACCTGTGCTGTGAGAAATCATGAGGCCAGACAAAGAACAGCTCACAAGGAAGGAACAGCTACTGGGAAGCTAGAAGATGAACGCTTCTTGGAGCTCACTCAGGGCAATGGATCATTAAGTTCCTCACCATCCAGTATGGAGAGACCTCACAGAGTACAGGGTAAATTCGGTAGAGATCCTAGATGGGTCAGGCCTTCAAAGTATGCTAAATTAGCCCCGGAGTAAAGGCTAGTCTAGATCCACCCTATAATAATGTTAGAAGCACTTCTTGAGCTCCTCCACGAGCAGTCTAAGTGCCTGCTAGAACAAAGTTCAGCACTCTTTAAAGGATTATGACAAAATTCAGCAAGTGATAATATAACACTAAAAATATCTAGCATCCAGACAAAGCTTACTAGACATTCAAAGGAGCAGGGGAGCATGATACGTAACCAGGAGACATCGTGATTCATAGAAACAGATTTATAAATGACAGAGGTGATGGAATTAACAGGCAAGGATTTTTTAAAAAGCTGTTATAAGACTGTTTTTTTCCCTTTATTTTTATTTATATTTTTACTTGAGAGAGAGAGAGAGAATAAGAGAGAGCATGAGCTGGGGAGAGGGACACAGGGAGAGAGAGAATCCCAAGCAGCCTGCACGCTCAGTGAGGAGCCCGATGTGGGGTTCAATCATGGTCTGTTGTTTTGCTTTTAAATTCAGGGGTTTATGGAAACATGTCACATCATGGGGAGAGAAATAGATGGTAAAAAATGAACCAAACAGAACTTATGGGGAGAGAAATAGATGGTAATAAATGAACCAAACAGAACTTATAGAGAAGAAAATGAGTGGAGAGAAGGAGGGAGTGAGGAAGGGAGGGAGGGAGAGAGAAAGAGAGAGAACAGAGCCTGAGTGACCTACAGGATAACATCCATATCAAGAGATCCAACACACATACAATTAGAATCTCAGAGTGGGGAGGGGGTGAGAGCAGGAAAATGATTTGGAGAAATAATGGCTGAAAATTTTCCAATTTTAACGGGATGCATGTCAGCGCATTGCTTGTCAGGTATACGTATTAGCAGAGGCCATCATCAAGATTGGCCCATGCCTTGATAAATACTATATATTTCATTGTTTCCCAGTGGTGGTCACAGCATTATCAATCAGGGTTCTCCAGTGCAAGGGATGTGTTTGTTTCCTTGTGGTCACCATGTGTAATTAACTGAGGCAGTTTGCTTATTTACTTATGGCTGAGATAATGTCAACTCAGTGTAGGATCGCTTCAGCTCCGATGGGCTATCAGGAAAGGGAAAAACTATCTGACAGATGCTATCTGTATTATTTTTGCTATTCCTGCAAAACAAATGGTCACACAAGTGGCTTAAAATGACACCTATTTATTATTTCACGGTTTTGTCGATCAGATGTGCTGGGGTGGGTTGGCCAGCCCCTCCACCGAGGTCTTTCCAGGCTGAGTCAAGATGTCACACGAGGCTGTGGTCTCATTTGAGGCTCGGAGGCCTCTTCTGATATCACTGATTCTTGTCAGATTTCGGTTCCCTGTGGTTGTAGGGCTGAGTCCCCATTTTCTTGGTGGCTGTCAGCTGGCACTCTCAGCTCCTGGAAACTGTCCTCAGGTCCTTGCTACGTGGCTGCAGCCACAGGCAGTTCACAACATGTTTGCTTTCTCGTGGATACAAGGACAATCTGCTGCTTTGAATCTCTCCGACTGCTTTTAGAGACACACCTGATTAGGTCAGGCCCACCTGGTATAATCTCCCTTTTGATTAACTCAACGTCAACTGATCAGCAACCTTAATTCTACCTGCAAAGCCCTTTGTGCCATATAATATAACTTCACTGTGGAAGTGAGAACCCATTGTGATCACAGACTCCACTCACCCCGAAAGGAAAGAGAATGTGTGGGACGTGTGTGGGAATCTTGGGGGCTGTCTTAGCATTCTGGCTACACTATATTTTAAATGTTTGTATCTGTGGAGAAAAGGAAATTGAAGGAGGCCTTGGAATTGAAGGCACATAGGTTGGAGCCTCTGTCTAGGAGGAGGTCCACGAGGAAAGGTGTCTCTGATCTGCTCTGGGTCAGCCCTGTGTCCCCAGCACCAGGTCACGTAGAACATTGTGGGACCCCTGTGTGACTGACTGAATGGGCACAAGGGTGAATGGATAAACAAAAATGCAGGAGGTGCGTTTGAGATGAAAAGCTGGGGCCAGAGTAGGTGACAGGTGAGGGCTTTGTGCATGCAAGGGTCTTTCTCTGATGCAGAAAATCTCCTTTGTTGGGCTCCTTACAGATTCGCTCATTTTGCAGAGACCGACAGACCTCGGCTTTAGGTAGCCCGAGTGAAGGTCCAAAGTGGAGGTCCTTTGTTTCATCACCCTTTTCCAAATAGAGAAATTCTTTTTCTCTCGGGGGTTCTAATTCATCTCCTTCTCCATCCAGAATGGACTTTAAGACAGCTCCAAAAATAAGTACCTTGGAAAGCATGTAGAATTTAGGAATAATAATTTGCCGGAGAAACAAATAGGGCTGAAGACAGATGGGGGAATTATTTCCTTCAAGCAGACAACAGATCGCTTGCCGTTTTCTGTTGAAGACAAGAAGCATCTTCCCAGCAAAGCAGCCTGCCTCCAGCGGCGAGTGGGTTAGTGCTAAGTGGCTGCTCTCTGATGGGGGTCAGATGCCTCTGATCCAGCCCTCTGGTCACAGAAAGTTCACGACACCCATCATTTTAGCTACAAATGTGCTCAACTCCTCACTAATGAGTTTTGGCCATTGCTGGCTTCTCAGCACTTGGTTCTGGGATAGCATTGGAAGACACCTGTTATAGGGGGTGGTACGCGGGCCACGTGTGCCGAAGGGACGGGGTCTCGGTTGATGGATGTGCAAAGAGGGGCCTAGGAGCAAATGGAAACAAGAATATGAAGACTTTGCATGAAATAGTTCCATGGTATATGGCCACTCTCTCAGGTGTGACTATGTACTTTGTGGGGGCCAGGGCAAAATGAACGCGTGGTCCTCATGTTAGAACAGCGGGGGGAAATAGGGTGCAAAAGTATGTCTGTTTCCTTCCTTCCATTGTCTCTCTCTTGATTTGCCCTGATGGTTTTTAACGTGCTTTTGAATGTTGGCGTTAAGTGAAGAAAAATTAAGATTTTAAATTATTTCCATGAATTTTAATGGTCATCTTTATATGGCCTAATGCCATTTCTCTCTCTCTCTCTCTCTTTTTTTTTAAAGTTTATTATTTTGAGAGACACAGAGACAGCAAGCGTAGGGGAGGGGCAGAGAGAGAGGGAGAGAGAGAGAATCCCAAGCAGGCTCTGTGCTGTCAGCCCAGAACCCGATGCGGGGCTCGAGCTTATGGAACCACTGAGATCATGACCTGAGCCAAAACCAAGAGTTGGACGCTTAACTGAGTGAGCCACCCAGTTGTCCCTGCCTAATGCCATTTCTAACACAAATAGAAAAGCCCTTCACTCATATGTGGAATCACTGAAATGACACGGTTTTTATTGTGTTAATCTCACACATGCATGTATGTATCAATCTCACGTTCACTAGAACAATGGAAACACTGCAAAAATCAACTCAAATTTTTATCTCATTCTGTGATATAATCTCACTCGACCAACACTCCTCCAGTTGTCTGCTGAGTGAGGAGGGGCTGAGAGAAAAGGGACATATCAGAGCCCTGTCTCTCCCTCTCCTTGGGAGCCATCATCTCCAGCATAAGCAGGTGGCTAACACGGGGACGTAACATGAGTAAGAAAGGATATGATAGAGGGGCGCCTCGGTGGCTCAGTCAGTTAAGCGTCTGACTTTGGCTCAGGTCATGATCTTGTGGTTTGTGGGTTTGAGCCTCACATGGGGCTCTCTGCTGTCAGTGCAAAGCCCACTTCGGATCTTCTCTCTCTCTCTCTCTCTCTCTCTCTCTCTGTCCCTTTCCCGCTAGTGCTCTCTCTGGTTCAAAAATAAATAAACATTAAAAAAAAAAGGATATGATAAAGTTGCCTGGTCATTCGTGTTTCCCAGAAACCCACTGCCTTCTTTCCACATTTGGAGAATGCAATGGGAAGTGTGGCCTCTTGGGGCGGTCAGCTGAACTTCCATGCATGGTAGGGTCACCAGAGTTGCTTTTTTTTTTTTTAATATGAAATTTATTGTCAAATTGGTTTCCATACAACACCCAGGGTTCATCCTAACAGCTGCCCTCCTCAATGCCCATCGCCCACTTTCCCCTCTCTCCCACCCCCCATCAACCCTCAGTTTGTTCTCAGTTTTTAAGAGTCTCTTATGGTTTGGCTCCCTCCCTCTCTAACTTTTTTTTTTCCTTCCCCTCCCCCATGGTCTTCTATTAAGTTTCTCAGGATCCACATAAGAGTGAAACCATATGGTATCTGTCTTTCTCTGCCTGACTTATTTCACTTACATAATACCCTCTAGGTCCCTCCACGTTGCTACAAATGGCCAGATTTCCTTCTTTCTCATTGCCGAGTAGTATTCCATTGTGTATATAAACCACAACTTCTTTATCCATTCGTCAGTTGATGGACTCTTTAGTCTTTTTCCATAATTTGGCGATTGTTGAAAGTGCCGCTATAAACATTGGGGTACACGTGCCCCGATGCATCAGCCCTCCTGTGTCCCTTGGGTACATTCCTAGCAGTGCTATTTCGGGGTCATAGGGTAGATCTATTTTTAATTTTTTGAGGAACCTCCACCCTGCTTTCCAGAGCGGCTGCACCAATCTGCATTCCCACCAACAGTGCAAGAGGTTCCCATTTCTCCACATCCTCGCCAGCATCTGTAGTCTCCTGATTTGTTCACTTTAGCCTTTCAGACCGGAGTGAGGGGTCACCAGAGTTTTGTGCGTGAGGGACGCCCGAGTGCCATCTGTGCCCGGGGCAGCAAGGAAATCGGGAAACACACACCTTTGACTTGTCTTCTGCTCCCACGTGTGCTCCCCCGTCCCTTGGGATTTCATTTACAAAACACAAGTTCAAAGATAAAATTATTTAAAAACTCAAGGTGGCGATACCAAAGCACTGGCTACAGAGGACAAAACCCGATAAATTGGACTTCATCAAACATGAAAAACTTGTGTACATCAAAGGACATCATCAACACAGCGAGAGGCAGCCCCGCCTTCGACACGGATGGGCCTGGACGATGTTCCGCTAAGTGAAATAAGCCAGCCGCCAAAGGACACGTATCGATGGGCTCCCCTTTCACGAGGTACCCGGAATAGTTACATTCGCCGAGACAGAAAGTAGACAGCTGTCTGCCAGGGCCGTGGGGAGGGGAGAGTGGGAAATCACTGTTTAGCGGCACAGAGTTTCAGTTTGTGGGGATGAAAAAAAAAGTTCTGCAGAGAGACAGACAGTGGTGATGATCGCAGAGCCTGATGAATGTACTTAGTTCTGCTGAATTAGGCGCTTGCTATGCTATGAATATCTTACCACAATTAAAAGAAATTCAAGATGGTGACATCAAAGCCACATGTGGCCCTTCTGAGTGTAGGTCCCTGTGCCCGCTGCCTGGGTCTCACGCCTGTGAAGCTGCCCCTGCCCTAACTTGTATTTTTAAATGCATTAAGATGGTTCTCTGTCACTAGATGAGATCTCTGAGGTCAGGGTCCCTGTCTTTTTCTCTCACTCACTCTGTGTTGAGTTGAAACTCTAAGCTAAATTGGAGGTTATTCATGATACTTAAAAAAAAAATTCAGCCTTACGTACAATTTACATACATTAATATTCATACATTCTATACGTGTACAGTTCATTTTGTTTTGACAAATGCATCCAGTCATGTAACCAGCATCAAATCATGACCCAGAGATTTCCCTCGTGCCCTTTGTGCTTAACACCTTCCCCCAGCTCCACCCTGGGCAGCCAATGATCTGCTTTCTGCCACTTTACTTTTGCTGAGTCTGGTACGTCTGTAACTGAAATCAGTCAGCGTGTGTGTGTGTGTGTGTGTGTGTGTGTGTGTGACCGTAGTAAGTTTCCATTACAACTTTTGGCATCTTCATTAAATGGATGATACTCTCTTGGGGCAGCAGGGAGGTGAGGGCTGAGGCCCTGACTCAGGTAAATGTAGATTTTTTTAGCCTGACTGCCATTTCTTAATTCTGACTTTGCATGAACTCTTACCTGCTCCAGGATTCCTTCATAGACAAAATGAAGTCGATAATAGTCCCTTCATCTGGTGCCTTTGTGGGGGTTGAATAAAGTGGTATATACGAAAAGTGCTGAGGGCAGAGATTGGCTCGTCGAGATGGCTCAGTAACGCTTCGTTGTTTATCTTACGATTATTGGTGCCATCATTAAGCAGAATTCTAAGAATGGCGTTTCCTCACCCCTAGAATGGCAGTGGTACCTTTCTTCTGCTGTTGCCATGGAGATCCCACAACGCCCATGAAGCATTGAGCATGGCGCCTGGCACTTGTTAAGCACTCTGTTGTGTATTATTATGGTTCTTGTTGTTGTTGTTGTTATTCTGTTCTCCAGCCGTCGAGGACCCTAGTTTGCTATTCCTCACTAAGTACAAGTCATCATCTTCTCTAATTCTGAGAAGGCATGAAAGGGCTCCATTTAGACTGCTTGCTGCCAGTCTAGGTGGGAAAAAAAAAACAAACAAAACCCAACTACAGAAAGCAGCCACTAGTGTGAGATAGTGAGGCTTTTCTCCCAAGGGCCCCGGGAGAGGGCAGGGGGGGATTTCCGTGTGAACAGGTGAGCCAAAGAACAGGAAATACCCTAGTCTTCTTTTTTTTTTTTTTTGTCTCTGTTCTTTTGAAAGAAGAAAAACGAGCAATGGAATTAAAAGCTGTAGGGTTGAGTGGGAGGTTGAATCCTCAGAACTTTCTGAGATGTTCTGCCGTCAGGGTGACTCCATTGTATTCGATTCTGAAGTACTTGGGATCGTCCAGGACTCTAATTGAGGGAAAGTAGACAATGACAGTAAACAATTGCTGGGGAGAGAAGTTTCCACCTGGTACAAGAAATGAATTCAGTTTCTGGAATCCTCCGCTTACATTTATAGTGAAGAGGAATTGTTGCAAATGATAGGAAACATAATAGAACATGCTGAAAGGAATACTTAAGGAATCAGGGGAAATCTACCTCTTTGATATACAAAATAGTTCGGCTAAATTTGACTTTGTAACTGGGTAATTAACATGCCCCTATGACGGTGTTAGTTTCCCCCCACGCCTGATGTTTGCGTGGAAATCTCCAGCCAAGTGCTTCGTCATTGCTGTTCTCATTTATCCCTGCAAACAGACAGGGTCTGCAGTCACCGTGGTGGGAAAACAGAGTGTGAAATCTCTGTAGACCACTTCTCATCAGGCAGGCAGGGGAGGCTGCCTTCCTCTGTGAGTCTCACAAGAAGAGGAATGATTGAAATCATGCATCCCCCTTACATCCTGATTTGCCTCCTTTTGAAACCAGAACCCCGCCAGACTCCACCCTTAACAAAAGTGAAGGAGAAGCAAGGAGAGACCGAGGCATCTCCGTTCAGCTCCTAACAAGGGAACCATCCCGCCATTTGCAATCAGATAAGGGATATTATCTCCATAATCAAAGGCAATTGAGAATCTAAATGAAAAATCTAATGCTTTTCATGCTGATTTATTTTAGATTAGAAAAAGTTAAACCAGATGTAAACATGACGAGATGAAGCCTGAAGAAGGAATCTTGGCAGAGTGGTAGATCTCCGTTTTGAGTTATTAGAGGTACAGGGTTGCGTTTGCCCGAAAATACACTGTTGATCCAGAAACTGCTCTGACATTAATTATTGTTGCAGAAGCGAATTCGGAAGATTGAATGCAAACGTGCAATTCTGGCAAAGATCAATCATGCACCCAGATTAACCACGGAGACTGTATCCGAGCACCCAAATAGGTTGTGTTAACCCCTCGTCAGTCCGTGCTGGAATCCTCCTTGAGATGCAGCCCCAGCCTTCTGGCGAGACCTCCGACATCCCCAGGAGAAGACCCTGGACGCTGAAAAGAAATGGCTTTCTCTTTTTTTGGACTCTGACAATGGCTGCCATCATCCTAAGGAGAAGACGCAGCCAAAAAATCCACCCTTGGTCTTTGATCCGTGGGATGTAAGTGGATTTGGAATCTCCCCTCTGTTTTCTCTGTAAACCACGCATGTGTTCAGAAGAGGCAGAGTGGAGAGGTCCTGGAGGCAGGGAGGGTTTGCGTAGGCCTGGGAGTTCCCAGATGTTTGCTCTCTCTCTTCTCTACTTTTGCTGGGTCCCTCTTTTACTTGCTCAGGGCTTTACAAAGCATCCCCCGCTCCACACGCGTGTGTGTGCCCACGCACAAACATGCAAACAGACACGGTAATATGGCGGATGCTGAGAACACTATGTTCCAGTTGGAGAGGGTCCTGGCTCTGGCATTTAGTAGCTCTGTGACCTAGAGCAAATTACTAGGTCTCTCCGTGCCCCAGCGTCCGTGTCCATCAAATGCAGAGATACTGCCTGTCTTGTGGGGACTGGGCGAGGGGGGTATACGGAAAACCCAGTCCCAGGGACTGGTAAGCTTATTAAATGTCTGTCGTACCGATCCGCGATTCTCCATCCAGAACTCTTGGGGCCAAATGTGATTCAACGATGATTTCTTAATTTTATTTCAGGAAAGTAATACTTTACAACATTTCTAGTGGGATCTGAGGTAGCACCCTGTAATTAAGCTCACTGATGTTTTTGTAATAAAATGTATGAATATTCACACTAAATGGAATAAATTAATATTATAAATAGCCTCAGGTTAGCTGAGGTAAGGTTTGCCTGTCAGATTCGTTTCCTACAAACTCAGAGGAAAGAAAAAACTCTCAAATTTCAGAGCTTTTATGGATTTTAGAATTGCAGATAAGGGATTATGGATCCAGGATGAGTACTCAGGTTTCTTGAAGGGAGAGTCGGTAAACAACAAAACCAGCAAAAGCAATAGCATATTTGCTCGTCAGGGCCCAACTCTTATGGCAGGACTTGGGAGGTCAAGCGTGGTTTGTGAAGCGTTTAGTCTTCTGTAAATTCTGTAAATTCTGTAAATTCTAGTTTACAGGTTCTAGTATTATTGTCCCCACGATGTTCAGATCTCGCTGGTTCACAGCTCCTGGCTCCCGAGTGGAATCCACAGATGATTTTCTCGTCCGTGTTATCAGTGACCTAGCTGGTGGCAGCCTTGACCACAGAGTTCCTGCCGGTAGCGTGGCTCGTAAGGCTGGATGGACCCCGTAAGGTAGCCCGTGGTGACATGGTGTGGGTGGTGTGCCAGACTGGGGTCAGGAGGGCTGGTGCCGGTGCCAGAGGCCCATGGTTTTGTCCATGGGCACTTATGTCTCTCTCTGGACCTTTGTTTCTTTATAAGCTAAGAACCGTATGTGTTCAGACACCTCTCGGGCTTTAGAAGATGGAAATGACGGAGTGTGTATGAGAGAACTTTGCAGACCGGAGCATTTCCTAGGATTGTGAGATGTCATGTTTCTTTGAATGTCCTTGATCCTAATCACAGTTTTCTGTCTTCAAGGACTAATCTTTTTATTTTTTGATTTATTTATTTATTTATTTATTTTAGAGAAAGAGAGGTTGTGAACAGGAGAGGGGCAGAGGGAGAGGGAGAGAATCCCAAGTAGGCTTCACGCTCAGCAAGGAGCCCAAAGTGGGGCCCAACCGCAGGACCCTGGGATCGTGACCCGAGTCGAAATCAAGAGTCGGACGCTCAACCGACTGAGCCACCCGGGCACCCCCCCAGTAAGTGATCTTAATCACCTTGATTCCAGTCTGGGCTCCTTTACTTGTTTTAGTAGGTTTGTGTGATTTTGGGAAAGTTACTTCACCTCTCTGTGCCTCAGTGTCCCTCCCTGTAAAATGGAAATACTAAATCTCTTTCTCCCACAGAGTTGTTGTAGGATCCAGCGAGGTAATTGCCTGCATGCAGTGAGGCCTCAGTGGTAGCTCCTTGTGTGATCCCAGGCTTGAACCAGACCCAGGAGCCTCTGGGAACAGAGCTGGAAAACAGGGTCTGAGTCTCAGCCCCATTGTATGGCTTAGGTCAGTTACTGTCACCACTCAGTAAATAGCATACTAATGGCTTCAGAGACCTAAGAGAGACAAAGTTTTGGAAGGGCTGAGGCAGGAGCCACCTAATGATCACAAAAGAAATAGCTGGGGGCCGATCAGTGTCTCCCAGTGGGTGGTAAATCTGAAGAACTTCAACAGTACCTTTTGTTTATTAGGGAATGCGTTTTTGCAAGTGGAAGGAGTGCTGCATGTATTGATTTGTATATGCTTTTTCCGTTCTTTCTTTCCATAATTCCGTAACTCCCATAAATCCTAGTGGACACCCACCAAGGTCATGTGGTGCATTAACATCCAGCACGTGCATTTACTCATGTGATTTCATAGCCCTCCACCCACCCGGTCATTCAGCACATGTTTTCAAAGACATCTTGTGGGCCCAGTGCTGTTCTGAGGGTCACTATCAAAGCAATGAGCAAAGAACTTGCTATGTGCCACTCACGTTTTAGGGGAAAACAAATCAATAAATATGTGTCACACCCAACAAACAGGGATTAGAAAGAAACTACCTCAAAAGCATAAAAGCTGTGTCTGAAAACTTACCATGAGCATCATACTCGCTGGTGAAAGAGAGTTTTTTCTCTAAAGTTGGGAACAAGACAACGGTGACTGCTTTTACCGTTTCTGTTCAACATAGTGGTACAAGTCCTGGCCAGACCAGCGAGGCACGAAAAAAGAAATAAAAGGTATCCAAACTGTAAAGGAAGAAGTAAAGTCATGTCTGTTTGTAGATGATATGATCTGGTGTGTAGAAAACCCTAAAGGTCCCACAAACAACCTGTTAGAACTAATAAATGAACTCAGCAAAATAGGATAAAAAGGCAATGCACAAAATCAGTTGTGTTTCTATACGCTAACAGCGAACAATCTGAAAAGTGTATTATGAAAACAATTTATAATAGCATCAAAAAGAATAAAATACTTGGGAATTAACCAAGGAGGTGAGAGACGTGCACAACGAAAACTAATTAAATTAAAGGAAAATAAAGAAGACGTAAACAAATGGAAACATATCCCATATTCATGGATCAAAAAACTTAGTGTTAGGATATCAATACCATCCAAAACGATCTATGGGGTCGATGCAATCCCAGTGAAAATCCCAATGACTTTTTTTTTTTCAGAAATTAAAAAAAAAACATTCTAAAATTCATATGTAATCTCAAGGGATCCCAAATATCCAAAACAATCTGGAAAAAGAAGAACAAGGTGAAGATTCAGACTTCCTGACTTGCAAACATACTACAGAGCTACAGTATTCAAAGCAGTGTGGTATTTGCTTTAAATTTGTGGCATAAAGACAAATATTTAGGCCAGTTAACTAGAATAAGCCCTCTCATATATGTCACGTGACTTTTTTCAAGGGTGCTAAAATCAATGAATGGGGAAAGGATAGTCTTGTCAACAAACGATGCTGGGTTTGGCACCATAAAAAAAGGGGGGGGGGCACTGAATATCCATGTGCCGAGGAATTAAGTTGGATCCTTGTCTACTACCATATTCAAAAATTAACTCTCGTGAATCAAAGACCTAAATGTAAGACCTAAAACCCCAGAACTCATTGGAGAATACCCAGGGCAAAAGCTTCATGACGGTGAATTTAGCAATGACTTCTTGGATATGACACCAAAGGCACAGGCAACAAAAGAAAAAGTAGGTAAGCTGGAACTAATGAGAATTTAAAAAAAAATTGTGCACCAAAAGACCGTCCCAACAGAGAAGAAAGGCAGCCCACAGAGTTGAAGGAAGTATTTGCAAATAGTATCTGCTAAGGGATTACTAACTAGAATATACAGAGAATCGAAGCGTAAGAACAACAACAAAAAAAGGCAAAGGACTTGAAGAAACATTTCTTCAAAGAAGACGTACAATATGCATGTGAAAAGATATCCGACATCACGCATCAGTAGGGAACTGCGAATCAGAATATAGTGCGATGCTGCCTCACGTCCATTGGGATGGCTACTATACAAAAAAAACCCATAAAATAACAAGGGTTGGTGAGGATGTGGCAAAATGGACACACTTGTGCACTGTTGGTGGAAATGCAAAATGGCAAACCCTCTGAGGAAAACAGTGTAGTGCTTCTCCAAAAAATTAAAAGTAGAGTTGCCATGTGATCCAGCCATGCATCCACCAATTCAATTATTTGGTGTAATTGAATAATCGAAATAATTGAATAATAATTCCAATCATTGAAAGCAGGAGGCCGAAGAGATAGATATCCGCAATCATTTCATAGCAACGTTATTCACGATAGCTAAAACATGGGAGCAACTGACCTGTGTCCCTCGAAGGATGAACGGATAGGCAACCTGTGGCATACCCACGCTCTAGAATATTCGGTCTTAAAAAGGAAGGAAATTCTGACACGGGCTACAATGGGGATGGCCCTGGAGAATACTGTGCTAAGGGAAATAAGCCAGTCACAAAAAGACAAATACTGCATGATTCCACTTACACGAAGTATTGAGAGTAGTCAAAATCACGGAGATAGAAAGTAGGATGACGGTTGCCACGGGCTGGGGGAAGATGGGAAGGGAGGAAGTTTTCAGTTTTGCAAGATGACAAGAGTTACGGAGGGTGGTGCTGATGGTTACACAACATGAGGCATGTGCTGAACACCAGCTCCCACCTGCTTGAAAATGGTCACGTTGATAAATTTTATGTTAAGTATATTTTATTCCAGTAAGAAAGTGAAAATTAAAAAAAGAAATCCGCGTCCCACACTAGGCTTGGTAAAACGGAGTTGCAAAACGTTGCATCACATACGGGCAGCAACCGGTTCCAGCCCGTGAGTAAAGGCTGCAGAGGCAAGGCTCTAATCAAACATGTACACAGGTGTGTGCTTTAACACATAACTGAACATTAAGCACTCGCTCTCCTTGTTCAGAAATCACCAAAGCTTCCCCGTCACCTAGGAAATAATATCCACATTAGCATAGCATGCAAGGCTGCCCATGATCCTCTGTGATAGTCTGTAGCTGTGGAGACAGTAGCTTGGACCACGAACATGGTTATGATGTTAATGGATGTATTAACACATGCGCTCTGACCTCCAGAGCTATTCCCTGGCGTTGGGTATTGCAGAACCCTCCGATGTTTTGCCGTTATGAACCATGCTGCAAAAAATGTCTTTGTGAATATAGCTTTAGTTATATTTTGGATGAGTTAAAAACCCAAGGATTGTATCAAGCTGGGGAGGGACATGACCAGATTTGCTTTATGGGAACATTGGCTGGCGATGAGGTGGGGTCCGGGGGCTGCGGGCCTGAGGATGAGGAGGGCTGCTGTGGGCTCGACAAGTAGAACGGGGGCTTCCACTAAGGCGGTGGGGAGAGGCGGATATTTAGGAACGTAACCAACAGGGGTTGTTGATAGACACAGCCGCTGGGGCTGGCCCCGGGGTGGCCACTGGCTCGCACAGTGACAAGCTTCAGAGGCACAGATCACAGTGGTTCAGTCTGGATTGCGGCAAACGGAGGACTGATGGGAGGTGGGGAAATGGGACGGAAAGAGCGTGGCCGTCTCCTCCCAGAAGGTTTGCGGCAAGTGGTGAGGTGAAGGGAGGAAGGTAATGTGTGTGTGGGGGGGCAGGTTTTTGGTTTCGTTTTTAAGAAAGGTTTGGACTTAGCAATGTGAGGAAGGCAGAGGTGAAGACCGAGGAGAGAGCAGGGATCTTGAGGAGACAGGAGAGTAGATACCAAAGGGCACTGTGCGTAATTTACCCTGGAGAAGAGGCTTTGCTTTCATTCATTC
Source organism: Panthera leo (assembly GCF_018350215.1). Classification (NCBI taxonomy): domain Eukaryota; kingdom Metazoa; phylum Chordata; class Mammalia; order Carnivora; family Felidae; genus Panthera; species Panthera leo. The sequence continues at coordinate 81,452,215 of NC_056689.1, read as the reverse complement.
ATTCATTCATTCATTCATTCCATCCTTTTTTCCCCAGTAAATATTTCCCCAGTAAATATTTCCCCAGTAAATATTTTCCCCAGTAAATATTTCCCCAGTAAATATTCCTCTATGTCTGGCCCCATACTAGCAGCTAGGAATATATTGGCAAGCAAGGCAAAATAATTTTCTTCTCAGAGCGGTTAGGCTCTAGGGGAGGAGCAGCCATCACCTGTACATTCACATGAGTCCCTGTGGATTTATAATTCAAGGTGAGTGTGCTGAAAAGTAGTGCTTCTGTAAGAGCTTATAAATCAGAAACCTGGTTTTGAGGCTGGTGTCTGCAGGGACACTCCCACGAACGGGTCATGTGAGCCAAGATCCAGAGGAGGACCAAAGAAACAGCATGCTCTGTGGGTGAAACAGCATGTGCAAAGGCCCTGCGGTGGGGAAGAGAATTTGTGTTCAAGGGCATGAGAGGAGCCCATACAGAGGATGTGGGCTGGAGAGAGGCATCTGGGGATGCCACAGAGAATACCTGGTGCAGACCACACAGGGCTTTCTTGACGCTTTGTTCTCAGGGCAAGGAAAAGTGTTGCTGTTCTATAGAAAGGAAGTACAGTGAGCAACCAGCAGCACGTTGAGTCACAGCCAAGACTTCCCAGGACGTCACTATTGGATTGAGACCTGGGTCGATGATAGAGATTCCCGAGTCACCACTGGGAATTCTCGGACCCGTAGTGCCCAGAGCCTGTGTGTGATGGTTCCAGGCTTTGAAGAAGCAGGCGGCTCTGGAGCCTACTCGGCCTGCCATTCGCTGCCAAATGCTGGGACCCGAGAGAGAGGGGAACAGTCCCGTGTCCAGATCAGTGCACTTGGGTATTTGTTATTTCGCCGTGGGGCTGGGGCTGTCGACTAGGACGGCACAGGGTGCGAGGAGGGATCTGCTGGGTCAGAATGAATCCTGTGCTGTCATGTCCCAGGTTAATTATCCGGCTACTTTCGGCAGAGTTACTTCGAAAAGCAGGCGTAGATATCTTTCTTGGAAGAGTCACACAAGACAACAGCCCAGGAAACGGGAAGCTTAGAATCCTTGTTCGGCCGGCTCCCTGCACGTCTGCGCCCCCTTCCCACCCCCAAGGCAGGTTCCAGACCCCCCTGCTTGGTTGTGTTTGAAGCGGCAGGGAGGTAGCTTGCTCCTTCTGTGCAATTTGGGATTTAAATGATGTCCCATGCCCGTGTCTCCTGTCGCTGCACTTTTTATTTCCTTCCTGAAAAGCGTTCGTGTCTTACCCAGCCTTCCCTATGACCCGTCCACGGTGAGGCCATTGCCTCTTCCGATCCCGCTGTGTTTACAGCACGCGTGTCCGAAAAGTCACTCTTCAGTTTGGGGGGGAGAGTCCCTGGGGTCAGCGAGGGGCCACAGGGCAGACCCAGTGTGGAACGAGGTGCCCCGGAGTCTGATTCTAAATGTATAAATCCAAACCCAAAGTCTCGCCCACAGCAAACGGCTTTCAGAATAAACTTACGAAACCGACCCTTGCCTTCTAGGCAGAGAGAGCCGGCATCGTAATCATCCTCGCAGACGGCACGACACTTTTGTATCTATTAATCTCATTTTCATTGGGCCTTGCAGGCTGATTCCTGAAATCTGATTGCTTGTGGTTAATCAATTTATCAATATTTATTGAATGTCCGATTTCAGCTCAACACCCGTTCGGCACTGTGATGGGATAGAAAGGAAACATTAGATGTGGTTCTTTGCTCTACTGGCAAAATCCATGGCAAAATCCATGTTAGCCGATTGGTTTTTCTCCCTCCCCCCTCCGCCGCCCCTTGCATTTTGAAATCATCGGAAACCTACTCTTTATTCACGTGCAGAGGTAGCACGGGAGAAAATGGAGATGTGTGTTCGTTAAAATCCGTAGTTCTTTCTTGGGAGATTGGAGAGATTCTAGGGACATTTCTCGGTTCTTTAAAAATAATAATGTACATTATTGAAGATTATATATCTGGCAAATAAAAATAAAAGACTGGGAAGGTTTCTCTTTATCTTCTAGATTCATAGCCAGCTCTTCTCGTCCCCCAAAGATCATTCTGCTTGGGAAAGAAATGAAGGTCTTTCAAAGCAGGTAAAGAGCTGGGCGCTGATCGGGTGACGGTCCCGTTCAAGCCTTTTTTTTTTTTTTTTTTTTTTACTATCTCTCTCCTTTATTTTTATTAATAATGAGATGTGCTTTGGAGCCTCGTCTCCCCCCGCCCGTCCCCGACCCATGATGCTAGCTCAGTGGCTCTGACAAGATTTGAAGCTGATTAGAATTTCTAAACACACAGGCTTTTAGGTTAGCAGTCCCTGACGAAGGAAACGATGCCCAAGAAATATTGGTTGCCTCGGGTAGTGCATTTGGAAGCCAAGGGTCCCGCAGATGGCAGGGGTTCGGGCCAGCGTGGTGCGGGGTTCCGCCAGGAATGAGTGATGGGACACATGTGGAATATTCTCGCAACGGAGCAGGCGCGATTTAAATACAGGCCTGGTATCTGTGCAAACATAAATCATTCCTCGTGAAGCTTCAGTTCCCGGCCCCTGCATTGTAACAACAACACCAGGCGTGGTGGTTACAGTTGGTAACTTTTATGAAGTTTGTTAACATAAGTGGTGTGGGAACCAGTTTGTTTTTCTCCCTTCCGGGAGACAAGTTGTATGGGTTTCGCTCACCTTTTCTGATGGTTCTGTAATAAGACTCTGAGGCTAGCATATTTCGATTCAGAGACTCTAGCAGAAAATAAGCTCTAAAAGCGTGTTTTCAGGGCGTCTGGTTGGCTCAGTGTCCGACTTAACTGACTTTCAATTAAACGGACTTTTTTTTTTTTTAAAGCATGTTGTCATGTAGCAAAATTTATTTTATTTTTTTAAATGTTCATTTATTTTGAGAGAGAGAGAGAACACACAAGTGGAGGGGTGGTGTGCAGGGAGTGAGGGAGAGAGAGATTCCCAAGCAGGCTCTGCACTGTCAGCGCAGAACCTGACACGGGGCTCGATCCCACGAACCGTGAGATCACGACCTGAGTCGGATCGAGAGTCGGATGCTTAACCGACCGAGCCACCCAGGTGCCCCGGCAAATTTTAGTTTTGAATCCTCATCTCAATTTCAGTTTGTAAATGGGGTAGATGAATTGGTATCTATGGAGAAAAATATATGTGTGTCCGTGCGTCTGCGTGTGATTATACACAGATGCTTTTGTAGCCTCTCTCTTCCTTTCCCCTTGCCGCTCACCTCTACCAAAGGCATCAGGGACCTGAGTTCGTCTCCATAACGGACACTGTCAGCCCAGGACAAATATATTATTTGGAAGAAGCTCTCCTAGTTCGTCCTTTCTGGAGCCCCAAAGCATGGCTTACGGCTTATTCTTTCAATAGTGGCAGATATTTAACCGGATCCTTTAAAAACCTAGCCCAGAAATTGCTTGTGGTAAGAACGTGAATCCTCTGACAGACGCTCCTGGTGGCATGAATGGCAGGTCTCATGCAACACGTCTGGCCACCTGCACCCCGCGGGGAGGTTGGGGACGTGGAGGAGAATGCCGGGTTTTTCTCAGAGTGCTCGGAGGTGGCAGTGAGCGCAGTCTGGCCTGCGTGACCTAGATGTGGACCCGCCAGTCCACTTTTCTCCAGGACTAGCTTAGCTTGAAATGGGCCTGATCGGGCACCTGTGCAGTTGGGCTCGCATTAGTGGTTTAATGACTTAGAAACCTGTACATGCTGCCCAGAGGCCAGAGGTTAATGGTCCAGGCTGCGGGGAATGAGCCCAAGCAAGCCTGGGCGTGGAGGGAGACGCATAGATTCTGGCTTGCTTGCTTTCTTTCTTTCTTTCTTTCTTTCTTTTTCTTTCTTTCTATCTTTCTTTCTTTCTATCTTTCTTTCTTTCTTTCTATCTTTCTTTCTTTTTCTTTCTTTCTTTCTTTTTCTCTCTTTCTTTCTTTCTTCCTTTCTTTTTCTTTCTTTCTTTCTTTCTCTTTCTATTTTTCTATCTTTCTTCCTTCCTTTCTTTCTTTTTCTTTCTTTCTTTCTTTCTTTCTTTCTTTCTTTCTTTCTTTCTTCTTCCTTCCTTCCTTCCTTCCTTCCTTCCTTCCTATCCTTTCCTTTCCTTTCCTTTCCTTTCCTTTCCTTTCTTTCCTTTCTTTTCCTTTCTTTCTTTCCCTATTTTCCAAGTTCTAATTATGGAAGGATATTTTAGACATAGTCTGAAACCGTGGGTATTCTCCCAGAAGGCAAGCAGTTGTTAAAGAAAAAAATCACTCATGACACTTGTTAAAGAGAATAAGGCAGATTCTATTCAGGGAGACTACTACGTGAGGTCTTAGAGTAGGAAAGAGAGTCTGGGCTCAACTCCGAATATAAGGGAAAGGAGGAATTCACGGCTGAGGAGCATAATACTTCCCTGATGGCTGCTTCTCGAAGGGGTCACCTGGCTTTGTGCGTCTTGCTGCAAGGTCATTCCCATCTGTTAGAAATGGCATTGTTGGGGTGCCTGGGTGGCTCAGTCGGTTGAGCGTCCGACTTCGGCTCAGGTCATGATCTTGCAGTTCGTGAGTTTAAGCCCCGCGTCAGGCTCTGTGCTAATGGCTCAGAGCCTGGAGCCTGCTTCGGATTCTTTGTCTCCCTCTCTCTCTGCCCCTCCCCCACTTGTTCTCTCTCTCTCTCTCTCTCAAAAATAAATAAGTATTAAAAAAAAAGAAAGAGAAGAAAAGGCACTATCAACTGCTTAAAAATGGCAGGACGTGTGAGTTCCTGTGGTAGAAGGGAGTCCCCTAATCCAGAACTACGTCAGGGAAGCTGGGGATTCATAACCAATGGCAGGGGGAGGGATTAGGGGCAGAGAAAATTACCAAGAAGAACTTGATTAGAGGGGTGCCTGGGTGGCTCAGTCAGTTAAGTGTCTGAGTTGGTTTTGGCTCGGGTCATGATCTCACAGTCTGTGGGTTCGAGCCCCACGTCGGGCTCTGTGCTGGCAGCTCGGAGCCCGGATCCTGCTGGGGGATTCTGTGTTTCCCTCTCTCTCTGCCCCTCCCGTGCTCACTTTGTCTGTCTCTCTCAAAATAAATAAATAAACTTCAAAAAAAAAAAAAAAAAAAAAAAGAATGTGATTAGAGGTCAAGGGTTGGGGAAAGTCTTGTTAAGCCAGCTCAGCAGGTTTCTCTCTAAATCCAGACCCAATAGGATTCTTTGCTAAAACTGGGCCTGACAGGCCACCAAAGGCAGGCCCAGGATGAGGCCTAGTTAGGAAAAGCGCTCAGAGGAGCCTGACTAAAGTTAGGTCAAGGAGGGCCTCCAGACACATCTTTTCTCTGAAAACCCGGCCTGGGAAGCCACCTGTGCCCTCAGGGTCCTCTGTGGTCCTGGTTCACTGCCTCAGGGAAGAACAGCATTTTGGATCAGGGATCTGACTCCCTGCCCCACACTCCCAAGAAGGGGAAGGGTCCACACACGATGAAATCTTCATCAATCCTGTCCCTGGCCTTGGCAGGAGACCCAGAGAGCAGAGTTTTAGTTCCAAGTTGGTGTCGGAAGGACCAAAAACACACAAAAGGGAAACCATTGTAAGTGAATTTCACGGAAGGAAGAGCCACCAGCTTACAGAACGTGCAGGAGCCATTTTCTTGTGTCTGTCAATTAACCTCTCAGGCTCCATCCTGATTCAGTCATCTCAGGTCAGGAAGCAAGGTCAGGTATTTGAGACGTGGCTTCAGAGGATCTAATCCTGTGGGTACCCGGCTTGCGGGACAGTTCTTCCAGAAGGAGTCCAGGGGGCCAGGCAGACGGAGTTCACGGAATCTCAAGTTTGGGAGGGGCCAGAGGGTCACTTTGTCCAGTTTCTTCCCAATGTCTCCTGTCTGAAACCCTCCTACTCATTTCCACGCAGCAGCGGGAAAGCCTCTGCAGGGTAAGCTGACCACACAGAAGCCCCAAGGGCAGGGGACTCATGACCTGCTCACACAGCCGGAATTGTTAGAAATCCTTCAGATCGTGTTGAGCCAAAATAAAGTAACTTATTCACTTGCTTTTAGTCTGTAGTGAGACGCCAAAGAGTTGTTACAGTTACATATTGACTTGTTAGAATGTGTCATCTGGTCCCGGGTTCTAGGAAGGCGACTCCATTGTGCTACTCAGGCAGGTGATGGCGCGCTTTCCTCTGGGGCAGGGGTGGGCGTGCTGGAGTCACTGGGACGCTGGGTGATGACCCAGTTATTTGCAGGGGTTGCAATAAGGGGGATGTTTAAAGTCGTTTCTGGGCAGGCAGAGCTACCAGTAGTCGGGTAGGGAATTCAAGGTTCGGGAGGCTCAGGGAGTGAGGGGGGCGGGGCTAGTCGGAGGATCCTGAATTTGTGGGGTTTGGACCCTCTACTTGTGAGAGGCCGCCTGCCTTCAATGTCCAGGAAGCATGCGGCAGGGTGGTGTTGACGTCGGGAGACAGGTTAGGGTCATAGATATGACCATCATTTACAATATTTACACGTTTATCAATATGACTCTCATTTACAGGCAGTGTGTGAGAAGCCATGAGAACAGCTGAGATCATTGCGGCAGAAAATGTGTGAGCTGGGACGAGGGTGGGCTGCAAGACCCAAGGACCCACATGTATGGGGTGCCGGCTGGGTGTGGGGGGTGGGGTGGTAAAAGGAACCACAGACCCGGCATCGGGGTTTTGTTTTCTCAGGTGAGGTTTTTAGTGCCAGGGTTGACTCTGACCTCACTTAGCTCTTTATCTTTGGGTAAGTCTTTCCACTTGCCCAGGTCTTATTTTGCTCTCAGACGATGGTGATTTAGGACAATGGTGGTCTACCGGCTGCTCTAGAACTCAGCGCTGTGGGTGGTGAGCCTCTGTTGCAGAAGCTAGACCAGGGGAGTGGTTGGCCCAGGCAGAGTGGACCCTGTGCTCATGCACGAAATTGGAAATGCACATCATCTCCGGATTTCTATTTTCGCTTCTTCCACTTGGACACAGCAACTCTTCACTGCCTCAGTCCTGGAAATCCCAGGACTGGGAAAGACAGGGGGCGGATATCTTATGGTAAAATCGTCCCATCGGGAAGCCCTTTGAAATCGGTGGGCCTGGGTAAAACTTTAGTTTACAGTGACATAGGATCCAAACACTAAGAGAGAAAAAAACGTGGGAACGGTGACTGTATCTGTCCAAACTCGCATCCGTTTTCAAAATCGGTGGACGGTAGGAAGTCCGTTTCAAATTTCCATTCTGCGTGTTGTTAAAAGATTCCTTTTCCCATCCCCCCATCGCTGAGCTACCTGTCTGCAGAGGAGACTGCTTAATCTGAGGATTTAGCAATGATTAGGAGGATTTGGTGCTTAGCTGAGCCATTTCTGGGGCCATCAGTTATGGGAAATGTATGGAAAGGTAATTGATGAAGGGTCACCTGGAATTTTTAATTGCTAATTCACTTGGCTTAGGAAGGAAGGTGGGGCGGCATGAAATTTTCTCCTTCCTGATCAATTAAGCCTGACCTTTACAACTGGCAGTTTTTAAAGGGTGGGTCTTTGATGGATGAGGGGTTGAAGTTATTATATTTCACTTAAAACTTGAGGGTCACCGTGTCTCCGTTCCAGCTTTTACAAGAGCGGCGGTTCACTTCCTCGATAACCCTCGTTTTGGTTTCATTTGTGCCGAGACAGTGGCCCCAACACGACACATACGCCTGACCATCCTTCACGGAAGGATTGGTCTGCCGTCCCTTAAAAACCACCCTGAGACTGATGTGAGTTGTGTTTCTTTTCTCTGCTGGAAGAAGTCACTTGTAATTGTAGTTTCTCTATGAGCCAGAGATAGCGGGCACGGCAAAAGCCCTGTTTTATTCCGGCTCTAATTGTTGAAGCGGAGACGCACGATCCTTTTTTATACAGAAGCCGTTTTCATTGTGCCACGTTGCCACCTGCCTCATTCTCACAGGCTCCTCCCTGCCCGTGAGGAGGCTCATCTATTGGACAGTGTGAAAGAGTGTCTCTGATCAACGCCACTTCTCTGCGTTCCCACCAGTTCTCAGAGAGGGCGGAGTGTGAACTCCACGGCACAGCATCTGGGGCCAGCCCGCATCTGACTCTGCCCTTACCTGTCCCTCTCCCGGCCCCCGGGGACCCTCCTGAAGCCACCTTCTGTGTGTTTCAGTTGTGAAGATGCTCCCATTTGTCGGACACCTTCCCTGATTCAACCTGCCCACCCTTGGCTTCAGATTTTGATGGTTTCACAGGACGTTCCTTCCTGCGTTGCCTGGTTTCCCTCGTGGGCTTGTCTTGGGTTGTGGTCTTCAAGACCGTTGGCTCGGAGGGCAGGGACCTTGTTTCGCTCATCGCTGTGTTCCCAAGGTTAGACACCGGTGCGCAGGAGTATTCACTAGACTGCCCAGGATTATCTGTCCGTCCGAAGGAACCGTGTGGAACCAAGTGTACATCCGGGGATCTTACTCGACTCTCCCAGGCAAGCCCGCAGAGCAGGCTGGGAATCGGATCGCGTGACGGCACTCGAGAGCCTGTGGGGGAAGCACCTCCCTTTGGGTTTTTCTAAGACCCTTCCAACTGCTTTGCGTGTCACACACCTGTCCTGTTACTCGGCTTCCTTTGTTGAGGGGACAGAGGCCTCCTCCCAGGGGGCTCCTGTGAGCCTGCTGGGTGCTCGCTCTGTCCAGTGTGCACCTCGCTCTGCAAGAGGGGAGGTGGGAAAAGGCAGCATAACTTCTCTGACCCCCCCCGCCCCCAGAAGAGAGAACACTTATTCCCGCTTTCTGCGCAAGATGTAAAGAGATGTGTTTGGGTCTGTCGGGCCTCCTGGCGTAGAACATTACTGGAAAGAAAACAGACCGCATCGCTTTGTCACAGGGGCATGTGACAGTTTCCTGTTTGCTGTCTAACGGATGACCCTTATGCGCACGGCCCTCCCTGAGTTCTGCGTAGTGGCTGCCTGGGTCTCGACCTTCAGGTTGGTTGCAATCACCTGTAAACAGTGCAATAAGCAACGTTCCCCCTTCTGTGAGTTCCTGCCTCTAGCTTCGTCTTTGCCCATCACCTGGTACGTAATCTAATTTTAAAAATGATTGGTAGAATAATGTGCTAGGCAAACAGCACAGCTGAAGATTCCCCAGTCGGTGTAGCTTTGAATCGGAAAGAAATGCATCCAGCCGGATTTAGCTGCCTCCTCTCAAAGGCATGGCAGCTTAGTCATTGCCTCTTGTCTTCGAAGTGAAGAAATCAGATGCCGGGGCGGACATGAGGTCGGCAGTCCGTGAGGGCCACCGCATCTCGTTCTCAGAGGTGGAGTAGGGAGAACTACCCACAATTTCCGTTCATTTTCCCTTGAAGCCTATGAGCCCTTCTACCGTCCATGGGTGCCAGGGTGGGCATCTTTGGGGGTCAGTATTTTGACCTGAACAAAGGGCATGAGTCTGAGAGACAGACACCCAACATTATGCGTTTGCTAGAAAGGAGCACCTGTTGACGAAATGGCTTTAAGAAGCCTACGTCCAGGGCACCCGCGTGGCTCAGTCAGTTGAGCATCCAACTCTTGATTGTGGCTCGGGTCATGATCCCAGGCTTGTGGGGTTGAACCCAGTGTTGGACTCCATGCCGAGCATGGAGCCTGCTTGGGGTGCCCCCTCTCTCTGTCCCTCTGCCCTTCATCCCTCCTCATTCTCTCTCTCTCTCTCTCTCTCAAAAAATAAAATAAAAAATAAAAAAAAAGAAGCCCAAGTCCAATGGCTGAGCAGCAATCCTAGCCCATCCAGCCTGGAGACAAGATTTTGCGGAAGTCACAGTGTAAGGAAAATGGCTCTGCTCTAGCAGAAGTCCCCAGGTAGAAGAGGCATCTGAATCACCCATGGATCCTAGAACGGAAAGCATCTCCAGGCTCCACCCAGACCACAGCGTCAGAGTCTATGGGGATGGAGCCCAAGAAGTTGTCCTGGGCATCCCTTGTTGGAGCCGCCGCTGTGGGTCTTTTGGAGTTGGCTGGGTTTTTACGAAATAAAGACGATGGTCATTCCTTCACCCCCAGGAGTTTCGCAGCACAGAGCCCTAACTCAGAGGGCTCTTGTAATTGCCTCCTCTTTATCCTGTTGGTGATGGAGGGGTCCCCGCCCCAGGGTGATGGGGGTGGCCGTGCACAACACCTGACCCTGGACAGATGAGTCCCTAGCGGTTTGTGAGTCACAGACGCTTACAGCACTGGGGAGCAGCACACCATCTGCCACGTATCCCCTGCAGGGCCGCGTGAGGATTGCACTCAAGAACAGCATAAGTGGGAGCAGTGGAGGCAGGCTTTGTAATATTGGGAGGGTGGGGCGACCCCTGGCTCCTGCAGGAGGATGTAGCAAGATCGTTCGAGTAATTCCACGGGTTGGAAGGGAAAGGAAGCCCACCGCTCAGGGAGACGCGGGCGCTGCTCCTGGACCCCATCATGAGGAGGGTCATTTGGCCGGGGATCTTATCGGCGGGGATAGGAGGGGAATTCGCGGTTTGGCCAGATGAAGCCCTCTGGATTGCACCAGATGTCACATCAGCACGTGATAGGGGGTCTTATCTGTAGGACTTACACCATGAGGGCCTGGCCTGGACAGAGTGGAGATGTGGAGGAATGAGGACAATGAGGTGGTCGGGGGCCTGGGGGGTTAACACGCCCGCTGGGGCGGGGAGAACAGAGAGAGAGCTTGGGACTCAGCTTCCGAAGGTGCGGTGAGAGCCAGGTGTGGACACCAGGCATGAGGTCAGTGTCAGGGACACGTGGCTAGAGGACACCGTGTCCTCAGATGGAGAAGGTACGTCTGGGTGCCTGGGAGTGTAGAGTAGGGGCCACGCAGGGAGGGGCAGTGTGGTGTGGCTGGATCTGACTCAGGATAGGTCCTGTCCAGAGTGCCTGAGGTCCAGCATCAGGTACAGGAATGCAGTGCAAGCCGGGAACTCACTCCCCAGCAAGGCGGAAACCCACGTTCTAGATTGGGTTCTAGATGGGCATGAGAAGCATCTCTCTAAGCTCAGGATTGCCGTCCCCATCCCAGGAGTGGCACCACCATCCCCGTGGCCGGCCAAGCTGGGAACCTAGACATCTTTCTGCCTCTCCCACCCCCCCCCCCCCACTTTCCAATCCATGACCACGTCCCTCTGATTTTCCTCCTAATCAATTCTGGGATCCATCCCTGCTGCCATGTTGGTATTGACTACTGCAATAGTCCGTGTTTTCTCTGTTTGGTCTGTGTGGGCCAGGCCATTCCCTACTTTAAAACCCTTCCATACTTTTCAGTTGCTCCTAAAGACCATTCTTACTGTGGTCTGAGAGGCTCTGGGGGCACTGGTCTTTGAGCTCTCTCTCTCTCTCTCCCTCTCTCTGCTCCACCCATGCTCTCCATGTGCTTCCTGCTACAGGGTCCCTGTACAAGCTGATCTCCTTGCTTGAACCTGTCCCCTTCCCCCTAAGTAACCTTGACTTGCCCCGCAGATCCTCTGCCATACATCCCTGATCTCGAGACCAATCCCCGCTTCAGGCACCTGGAGTCCACTTTCCTTTTCTTTGCTGCACTTGTCACAATAACGTTACATTTATTTGCACTTGACAAACATCTGCATTCTGGTCCAGACTGAAAGCTGCGAGAGAGCTTGGAGTTTGCTTGCCAGCCCCTGTACCAAGCCAGGTGCTCCGGAAACAGCTGTTGGGGGAATGAGCCGGATGGGTAGAGGAAGGAGCTAAGTCACCCGTGGAGCCTGGAGAGCCATGGGGACGGGATCGGGCTCGTCACTGTAGCTGACTTCAGAAGACTTTGTTTTTTTGTTTTGTTTTGTTTTTTTCTTAACTTTTTTTTTAACATTCATTTATTTTTGAGACAGAGAGCATGAACAGGGGAGGGTCAGAGAAAGAGGGAGACACAGAATCTGAAACAGGTTCTAGTCTCTGAGCTGTCAGCACAGAGCCCGATGCGGGGCTCGAACCCACAGACCGCGAGACCATGACCTGAGCCGAAGTCGGACGCTTAACCGACTGAGCCACCCAGGCGCCCCATGACTTCAGAAGGACTTTGAATGGCCCCCTGGGACGCTGGGTGCACTCCCCTTTCTGCCCTGTCTTCTTTCTCCTCTCTGAGTGGCTGTGACCCCCCCTTCCAACCTCGGGCCTCTCATGCTCCTTCCTTGAACTTCATGAACCCCTCTCCTAGTTGCATGGCCTGCCCCAGAGCTTACACATTATTATTGGTGTGATTTTAAGCTGGTTTAGTTAAAGAGACTCATCGGTTTCTACTTCCTTATTGTTAGTTGTGCGTCCAGAGCCCCCCTGAGAGGAAAAGAATGCTTACCGGTAATTGTTGAAGTCACACACTCCTTGCAAAGGTTGATGTCATTGGGGAAAGGCTGCAAATAGAAGGCAAACCCCAAACTCCGTGAGCCCTACCGCTCAGAGCGTTGCTCTTTGGGTGAAATATTGTCAATAGGGCGTAGAGAGAATAAACTTGCTTGAGAGCTGAAGTGTTATATTTTTGAGTAGCTTTGTGCCCAGCTGGCCATGTGAAGATAAGATTCTCTAGAAGGGAAAAGTATATAAACAAAGGAAACACAAATTGAAAGTGACACGTGGAATTAAACGTAGTTTTGAAGCTTATCGTGTTATTTAATATAATGGTCGCGTTAACGTCCGGCTTGCCAGCACGAGAGGAGAATCCCTCCGGCCGCTGTAAAGGGGCTGAGCCGAGGGGACAAGAACACAGAGTAAAACGTCCCCTGAACAAAGCAAAACTGTCCACCCCCATCGCTTATTTCACGTCTCGGTGGAAACCCCAGTGCCGGCCATGAGATCTTCCCATAAAGCATCTTCTTTTGAGCAGATTATCTCCTGACTTGCTTCCTCCTCTCTTGTTTCCCAAGAGTGGTCTCTCTCTCCCTTCCTGGATGTGTTTGCTGGAAAGGAGCTCCTGTTGGTGGAATGCCATTAAGAAACCTAAGTCCAGGGGCCCCTGGGTGGCTCAGTCAGTCGAGCGTCCGACTCTTGGTTTCGGCTCAGGTCATGATCTCACAGTTTGGTTCGTGGGTTCCAGCCCCGCGTTGGACTCTGGGCTGACATTGCAGAGCCTGCTGGGGATTCTCTCTCTCCCCCTCCCTCTGTCTATAAATAGATAAATAAACCTTAAAAAGAAAATTAGGGCCAACACCCTTTTCCAGCTCCCAGGGGAGCGCAAAGACCTCTCCTTTCCCGGTAAAAACTGCATTTCTGTGTTTGAGCAATTTGACAGGTGAGATCTGGCTTCTGCATTCAAAGATGCCATTGTTCCTAAAGAGACTGAGCTTCCTGTCATATGCCTGCCTTGGGCACAGGAGGACACCTCACGTTCGTACAGCCTTCTGGAACGTTTTCCCCTTAGGCTGGCATATGACGTCGCTGCTCCCTGACCTCTGTGCCGAGGATAAGAGCTCCTGCATCTCATTTTCGGAGCTTCAGCCTAGAAGTTTCTCCTGGACCACAGAGAGCGGAGTTTCCTTAGAGCAGCTCATGTTATTTTTAAATGGAACTCTTGCATAAGATGGAATCGTCTGGGAAGCCCTTTTGGGAGACAGCAGAGGTGCTGTGTCTGGAAAGGGGCCCTGGGCGCTCAGGTTCCGGGAACCCCGTCCCCCCGGGGAGGGGGGGGTGCTTTGCAGTTCTGGGCCACCGAGCAGGATTTGAAAACCAGGCAGGACTGGAGGGAGAGCCCAGAGCGTTTGAATACACATTGATTGCTTTCCCTTTGAACGTGGAGACTTCACACAGTTAACCCGGAGCCCTGTGGAATGCCCCGTGGGCAGAGTCCATTTGTACCGAGAGACCCCCCCCCCCCCCACCCCCGCTTCCTCATTGATCGGCCCTGAGTTCCTAAATCCCGCTTACTTTAGGGCTCTCCTGAAGGTTCTCTAGGCGCCTTTGAGCTGGGGGCCGACAGGTTCTCGGGGGGGGGGGGGGGGCGGTTGCTGGTCCCTCCGAGGGAGAAGCGGTGGGAACGTGTCCTGGGTTTCAACTGGAAGATGGGATGGAACAGTGTCTATAACAGGACTGTGCTTTTAAAATCCCCTTCCCTTTCCGGTATTAAATGGCTTTGCTTTAATGACCCTCAGCTCCTAGTTTCTTTCAGATCCTTCCTACGGGCCCTGGCGGGACTCCAGCTACTCACTCAGCTCCGAACGTGGCTTTCTCTAATGCCTTGCGTGCACTTTGGTTTGATTCGTTCTTTTTACGGGACTTAGGAGACCGTCTCTGAGGGTGGTTCAACACCGAGAACGTCAGCCTGGGGAGGGGGCGAGCCTCGTTCCCTCTGGAAACAGGCAGGGCTGGGGGGGGGGGGGGTCAAGGGGCCTTTCTTCCAGAACGTGCCGCAGGTGATAAGGCTGGGGCGCTGGGGTTCAGAGCACGGGCTGCTTGAGCGTGAATTCAAGTTTGGATCAGAGGATAATCTTCCCGCCTCGGAGACGAGATTGGAGTCAGTGTTATGGGGCGAAACTGGAGGGCTTTGGGCAATCCCTCTCCTCCACCCTTCACCCTGGGACGTTGGATAACTGAGCGCCGTGAGACTTAGTTTCACCATATTTGTAAACTGAGAATGGTAATACCTACCTTGCATCGTTGTTCCAAGGAGTGGTTATAATAGCTAGAGGACGCTAGTCCCAACCGTTTTCTAAAACTTTATTTTATTGTGGTGTTGTGGCTGATTGTGGATACTGTGTCGTACAGCAAATCTCGAGAGCAATTGCTTAACTGAAAAGTCATGTCCATTGATGAGTATTTCCCCAGCACCCCCTCCCGGGAGCCCCTGGCCATCACCATCCCGATCTCTGATTCTAGGAAGCTGACCCGTTTGTACACACCTCATGTCAGTGGGGTCAGGCAGGGTTTGGGTTGTTTCCACATCTCGGCTACGGTGAGTGGCGTGGCTGGGACTGGGGGGGGGGGGGCTGCCGATATCACTTCGAGATCCTGATTTCAGTTCTTCAGATAAATACCCAGAAGTGGGATTTCTGGATCACATGGTAATTCTGATTTTTAATTTTTTGAAAAACAAACAAACAAAAAACCCCACCGTTTCCCATAGTGCCTACGCAATTTTGTGTTCCCACCAATAGGATACAAGCTTTCCAGTTTCTCCCCGTCCTTGCCAATACGTGTTACTTTACTTTTTTGGGGAACAGCCAACCTGACAGGTGTGAGGGGATCTCTCATTAGGGTTTAGATTTGCATTTCCCTGATGAGGAGGGACTAATCTCAGTCATTGACGTCTAAATCAGCATTGTATGCTATCAATGCCCCCTCCCCACCCCCACTGCCAGAAATACACCGATGCTTACAGGTTAGGCTCTTACGTTCTTTCTGGAGCGTTCTATTCGAGCTGCTTGAGGACAGAGGAGGTGAGGTTGGGGACAGCAAGGGGGTTGGGATTGAGGCGGAGTAGGAGGACAAAGGGACAACCCGCCAGACGCCCCGTGGGCTCACAACTGGCCAGTGGGCGCCTGCTCTCCATGTGTGACACACACAGTTGGTCCCCCGTCAGCCTGTCCCCTTGCCTTCCTTCCTCTTTATCCCCACAGCTTTATCCCGGGCAAGGGGTGCTCTCCTCCCAGCTTACCACAGAGCCTTCTATCCCACACCTTCCCTGGCCGGGAGCCCTGCAGTGGCCGACTCTGTCCCTGCCCTTGGCCACCTTGGAAGGCCACCCCCAGGGTGGATCAAGCTACCCCTCTGGCCTGTGCTCTAAGCACTTGGGCAGGTGTCTGCTGACCTCCCTGCCCTGTGCCGCTGCATGACAGGCAGACACTGCCGGGCCTTCCCCGGGGAATCTCCTAGCCACTTGGGGAATGTCCTGCGTCCCCACTTCTGCATTTCCTGCCCAATCAGCAGAATTCCTCGTGGGTCCTCACGGGTCTCGTGAGTCTCTGGGCAGTTATTGGAGAGATGATAGAAGATGGCTGTGGAGCTCGGGTGCTGAGCCCTCTGGGCAGGTGCCCTCCTGTGGGCGGCCGAGGTGGGGGCCACATCTGGATGTTTGCAGCAGGTCCTGGAGTGAGACCAGGCTCCGGTAGATGCAGAAATGCCGTTTTGTCAGGGGACCTGGAGGGGATAAGGTGTGAAGACCGGCGATGGGACTCATGGCCATTGCCAGAGTGACACCAAAAACCACACCATGTCCCAGACTCAGCGGCTCATAGAACCATCAGCGTTTCTTTAGCTCTTGAAGCACGGGTTGATGATCTAGGCTGCTGGTTCTTATCCTCGGCTTTGCATTTTGCCAGTTTACATGCCTGGGGTTGCTGCTCCCTACAGTCCTTGGAGATTCCAGCTCTCCTGGGGCACCTGCAGCTACAGGGACAGTGCATGGTCCCCAAGGATGCCTGCCCCAGCTGCTCTTGCCCCGAGGCAGTGGCTCAGTCCTTGGTCTGCAGAGGAAGCTGCACCTTGCGAGGCTCCTTCAAGACGGTTTCAAAGCCTTCGTGCTCCTGTTTATACATCCTGGCCCTTGGTATTTACGCTGCCTGTCCTCCATTTCAATCATTCCTTGTTCAGATCCCTGCCATCAAGGAAGGTCGGAGATCTCAGAGCCCTGGAAGAGAGAGATCGGGTAAATCAGGGTGGCAGCCCCCTCTTTTGCGGAGCCCTTGCTGTGTGCCCCGGGGTACGCATTGTTGAACACGACATCGAGGGAACGTACCGTCCTGAGATCGTATTCTAGAGGTTCAGGACGGACAAATAGCAAGGAAACAAATGAGAAAAATTATTGTAACAAGGAGATGAGAGAGAGAGAAAACAGGACACCTGCTTCAGGTCAGGAAAGTTGAAAAGGAATCTGCCCACCAGGGGCCCCGGCGGTGGTGGGGGGATGGGGGGGCTGTGTCAGGCCGAGGAAGCAGGATGTGCAAAGTTCCTGAGGGAGGGAGGGAAAAGGAAAGCGGGCATGGCTTGAGGAAGGGGCAGGGGTAGGAGGCGTGATTGGAAGGTACCCGGGAGACCGATCAGGCAGAACCCCGAGGGCCGGCGGGACAAGGGTGGCCTTCTGTGTAAGGCGGAAGCAGCTGAGGGGTTGAAACTTACGGATCCTGAGTCGTTTGGCTTTGTGAGAAGGCCACCTGCGCAGGGCAAACCTGTCTGGGAAATGGGGTACCCAGCGGCAAGTACCTGTTCTGCCGGGGCCCCCGCTGGAGACGCGGGAGGGTGTCCGGCTGGGCCGCGAGCCTGCAGCTGGGGCCCCCTGGTGGCGTGGGCTGGGGGGCAGGGGTGATTGCAGGGAGACACGTTGAAGGCCCACGGCAGCTGTCCAGAGGAGGGAGTGTGTGACGAGGGTGGTGGGCAGATAGGTGTTGGAAATAGAGTCTGAAGATCATGGGGCACCTGGGGGCTCAGTCGCTTGAGCGTCCGGCTTCGGCTCAGGTCATGATCTCGCGGTCCGTGAGTTCGAGCCCCGCGTCAGGCTCTGTGCTGACAGCTCAGAGCCTGGAGCCTGCTTCGGGTTCCGTGTCTCCCTCTCCCTCTGCCCCTCCCCTGCGTGTGCTCTGTCTCTCAGAAATAAAAAAACATAAAAAAATTTTTTTTTAAATAAAAAGAGAAGTTGGTGAAAGCAAAAGGAAGGCCCTCTAGCAGTGAAGTTCATAGACAGTCTTTGGGTCTGAGACCCTCCCCCCACTCACGTCTCCTTGCACCTGGCATTCATCAAACCCCGCACTGCCTGGCCCCGTCCCTGGACAGAGCCTTGCAAGGCTGGTGTCTCCTCTCTTTCCTGAATACAAAGTATGTGGGTTTACTAATGGGGAAGGATGTCCTATCTGCCAAGAATACAAAGCTTGCGGAGCCCTATTATTTATAAGCCCATTTTTCTACAAATGGCTTCTCATGCCTTGTGGGCATCAGTTTTTCTGATGAAGTTTAACTAAAAGTTTTAAGTGTGTGGAATTTAAAATTACTTTGAAAACTTCCCCCCTTTCAAGCCATCGCGTCCAGGATAGATGCCCTCAGATGTCTGCATCTGTCGGGCAGCTGGAAGCCGCGTCTCCTGGTCTTGCCGTTACCATCTGCCGTTTGTCTCTGGGCTGGCTTTCCCTGATAATTGAGATGTGTCGTGCATAGAGCGGGGGTCTCGTTTGAGGATGCCGAAGACGGTCTCCGGCCAGATGTTTTCCCTTCATTAGAACGTGTCCATCAGACGTCTCTGCCGGAGGGTGTCTGCCTGCACCGTCCTATTAGCCGGGATAAGCTGGGCTCCTCTTCCCGCCCTGAAAAGACAGAATTAGCATTTAAGAAGCTGTCGTCATAAAAGTTCTCACCCTTCGCAATTAATGCAGGAAGAGGTCAATGATGGTAAATTAATGCTGCAGAAATCAGCCTTCATCGTTCATGAGCAGTTAGGGCCCTAAATGCCACCTCAGAAGGCTGCCTCTGTCTTCCGATCTCAATGAGGATGTAACTCTACGGAACACCGGCTTGCGTTTGGAATCTTAATTTCTGTGTCGGCGGTGTCGCAGAGAGTCCTGTGTAGGCCCCGGCTTCCTACACAGGGGCCGACTGCAGGTCTCTTCAGAGGCCCGGGTGCGGCATAGGGTGCAGCGAAGGGTGAATGGTGGGTGTTGCTACCTGTAAGGTCGTGGTGGGGGGACACGGAAGGAACTCAGTGTTTGTAGGGCCCCGTCCGGCCACAGCCCAGCCCTCCTGTGGGGGAAGTGGAGAGTGAGGGCTGGGTGGGGAAGCCTGGTCTTGGAGAAGCCCCAGGGGCCAGAGGAAGGACAGGAAGGTGATGCTGCATGGCCAAGGACACACCCAGTGTAGGCGTGGTGACTGCCAAGTATTTAGAACTGTCCACTCGGCAGATCGGTCGCAAATTACTTATTATTGAACAGTTCTCAATGCTGAGAGGCAGGAGCCAATGAACCTCATCCTGAAGGCTGACCTCCAGCAAGATCAACCTCCAACCCCTCAGCTTGGCTCAGTGTTCCCAGTGACAGTCGAAACTCAAGGAAAGGGCTCCTTGTGAATGCTGGAATTCTCCACAAATAAGGAACAAGTGAAATAGTGACAAAGCATCTAGTCACCCAACACTGTTCTTTCCACCAACCCTCCCTCCCTTTCCCCCTTCCTTTCTTCCCTCCCTCCCTTCCCTTCCCTTCCCTTCCCTTCCCTTCCCTTCCCTTCCCTTCCTTCCCTCCCTCCCTCTTCTTTCCTTCCTTCCTTTGTTCCTTCCTTCCTTCCCTCCCTCCCTCTCTCTTCTTTCCTTCCTTCCTTTCTTCCTTCCCTCCCTCCCTCCCTCCCTCCCTCCCTCCCTCCTTCCTTCCCTCCCTCCCTCCTTCCTTCATTTCTTCCTTCCATCCATCCATCCATCCATCCAAACTTTGATTCTTCCATCCTTCCATCCACCCCCACCCCCCCAACATCTAATAGGCACCAAGTTTGTGAAAGTTCCTGAAAATACATAAATAAGACACAGACCTTGGTATTTTGAATTTACTACAACAGATGGACATTTGGAGACCCCAAGAACATGAAAGCCAAAGAGATATTTTGGGGACCTCCTTGCCCTGTTTGACCAATGAGAAAACTGATCAGAGAATAGATGAGTGACTGAGCAATCAGGTTGGGCTGGGCTTCAGGCTTTATAACTGCCGGCTGAAGGCGTCTTCATGCACCACAATGAGGAGCCCATCTTCATGATAAGAACAAACCTGTGCTCTGTAGGTTGGATAAAATTCCATACATTTCTCTGAGAGACCACTGCTTGTTTGAACGAGGAGAACGAGCGGGCCCCCCTATTCAGAGAGAACTGGCCCAGCATGCTCAGAAATAAACCAGATATTTTCATGTTGACATGAAACCATGCTCTGCCAAGCAGTTGGGATCTGAGCTTTCTCTTTGTTGGGGGTCCCAAGAGATAATAAGAGTACATGACCTGAGCCTGTCAGACTTCCCCCTTCTTACCCGTAACTGCCAAACACAGAAATGAACTAGCAGTGATTTTTTGTCTAATAGTGGATCTCCCTCTACCCCTTGCCTTCTCCCTCTACCCTTTCTTTTCTTTTTTTTTTTTCCTTAACCACGGAGCAGCCAAAATTCTGGAGTTTAAGTCTGGCTTCAGGACTGGAGGCATGAACCACATAGACACATTGTTCTGCTTTAGGCAGCACCCTGAGCAAATGAGATGCTTTGGTGTTGACATTTCACCAACGTGGACCGCCGTGCGGTTTTCCTGATCATCTACAAGGTATAATAGAGTGGAACTACTCCTTAGAAATGAATATAATTGGTGTATCTCCATTATCAAAAAAAAACCACTGCTTTTGCAGGGCCAACCTGGTTTCACTGACCTTGATTTCGGTTTAGCAAGGTGGCCTTTGTCATGGCAGCCGAGATCGCTTGCTAGATGGAAATGTCCTTGCAGACAGCCAGAGAAAAGTTTGGAGGTGTTGACAACCCCAAGGACAATTACACCTTCACCTACAAATCAAGGTTACATACTCCTGGCGAAGTGGTTTTAAAGTCAGCCCGGATTCTTTAATTGCCAGCACCTGTCTATCTGGGAAGCCTGGCAGTGGCACCAATATAACTCAGTTTATTGATCCCGGTGATTCAGGGCTTCCGCTCAAGGCATATTTTAGCGGTTTTAACACATCAGCACAATAGTTCAAGGATCAATCATTACTTCTTCCTACTGATCCATTTTAATTGTGATATCAAAGATGCAGTGATCCTTTCTTAAATTGGAAGAACCTATCTAAAGCCAGGAAGAGGCTTTATTATCATAGTAATGAGCCTTTCCCAGGCAAGGCAAGGTAGGAGGCTCATCCGTTCCTGAACTGAACCCAAGCAGCCACACCCCTGAGCTTACCCAAAGCTGCCACAATCAGCAATTCAGCCAGCCAGGTGACCTCTGTCCCTCCCTCCTTGCTGGGACAGCTGGGGTTTCTGGGAGTCCGATGCTCTCAGCAGGATTCGCCTGGGCTAGGCAGGGGGGTGGAACAGACAGGGAGGTTGAGGGAATGATCCACTTTCCATGGTAACCTGTCTTTACAGAGGAGAAGGGTAGAGAAGAGTGGGTTGTATAGCAGGAAGAGAAAGGCGTCTGAGGCCTTCTCACACTTTGAGAAGTAATCCACCATTCCGTGGGAAGTCACCAATCTCAAAACCATTTGGCGTAGGAATTAAAGATTGCAATAAAAATTCTGGCCAACAAAGCAAAGACATTAAGTGATTGAATTTCCATCCTCAAGTTAGTGTCGACTTTGAGCACCCTACTTCATTTGAGTCCTTGATACATTCAGAGAAATTAAAGATGTCCCTGGACAAGGGTAGCCTACTGAAAAAGAATGTGTACCAGCTCCAGCTCTCTCCAATACCCCCCCCAATACTCTCTCCTCCCCCCCCAATCCTGCCCTCTGAATTTCTCTTATTTCTCAGAACACGTTGGAACCAATTATATGTGAGATGAGTGATAGGGGAGACACGGCCTACAAGACCATCGTATTCTGGGTCAAGTGTCCCAAGTGGTGTTCCATTGGTTACCAGTTAAGTAGGATGCTAAATACTTGTTGTATTTTATAAGAACACCACTAGGTCAACTTCACTTGGGAAACACTGGGTTACTAAGGTGAGCTGTTTTCTTTCATGAGGGCTTTTAGGGCCCCCAGTATGCCAAAGGCATATCTGTGCACGCTCTGGAAACCTGCTTGACCTTTGCATGGTGAGCATCTTGCAGGACAAGTGTCCTGCGGAACGTGCATTAGGAAGTGCTGGTGGGCCCAAGGGCTCCCGAGACATTGACTGCATGCCTGCCCTAGAAGGCTAGTCCCTGAGGCCCCGTGGGAAAGGATAGACTGGGGTCTGTTTAGATATAATCTCTTTACTTCCAGTAAGGAAGAGTGTGGGTGGGAGACTCTGGGGTCCCATCGGGCACCCTCCTGGGAACCCCTGACACCCTCTGCATCAGCATGGCCATTGGGCCACTGACCTTGATGCATCTGTCACCTGTGATTGAACAACAAACAACTGTAAGCTCCTTGAGGGCAAAGTCAGTGTAGGTGTTTGGGTGTTTGTCCATCTTTGGCTGCCCAAGGTCCATTTCTGTCTCTTGCCAGCATGCCATGTTCTTTCTGGGGATAGCCATAAGCCATTGCACTCAGCCTCGTTGGGAATAACTGTGGATGTCTGTTTCCCACCGTGGAAGCTCAAGTGGTCCCTATAGGCAGATTGCCTGCCAGACACTTCCTCTTCCTGCTCCGTACTTTTAGCATAAATCCTAAAGGTGACTCACCCGATGCTCTTTCCTAAAAATTTGACCCTGGAATGAGAAACATACGTAGAAGAGAAACCATCACAGGTCACATGGCTCTAAGTTCTTATCTTGATGTGTGTCCAGCTATGAAACCATCCCGGACTCTCTCTGCTGTTTAGTCCCCTGGAGCCACTTAGTTCCTGCCACGGTCCACGTTCGCTCAGCAATTCTGTGAGCTCCCCAAATGGCTTAGGTTAGCCAGAGGCAATTCCTGGCGAGAACTCTGGATGGAAAAAAAAAAAAAGAGGATCCAGCTTCATTCATCCTGTAATCATCCTCCAGGGCTTGCGCTGGCGAAACACCTAGTAAGATTTTAATAGCTACTTGCAGAATTGACCAGGGAAGTTCCTCACCTCTTTGTGTTATGGGGGCAGACCTAAAAGTGCAATAATGGAGTTATTCATTCAACAAACATTTATTAGATGAACACTGTTTTAGAAACCATCCTGGGGGCTGGGACTATAGCCACGAACAATCAAAGACCTTGCCACAGGAAGCTCTTGTCCTCCTTGGGGACAGACAAAGAGAGAAAATTGCCCGGTGATGGTGTGCTCTTCAAAGTCATATAAAATGAAGGAAGGGGGTAGAGAAGAACGGAGGTGCACTACCTTGTACAGATGGTCAGAGAAGACTTCTGGGATAAAGGGACATTTGAGAGACGTGAAGGAAAGAAAGAGCTGTAAGAAATTTGGCGAAGGACGACATCCTGAGTCTGGGACATGTATAGAGAGTTTGAGAATGGCACCGAGGAGCTGACGAACAAGGGGAGAGTGGGGGATGGTGTCACTGATGGAACCACGTGGTGACTCAAGTCAAAGTCAAGAGCCCAGGGGAGGTTTTAAGTAGGGGAGGGCGTGCTTCGACTTGGGTTTTAAAAGTATTACTCTAAGGTCTGCAGTGACATCCGGCTGTGAGCTCATCCAACAGCCCTTGGACTTGCTGGTCAGGTAGGGATAGGGCCCGAGGCCTCGGGCTGTGCTGTCGGCTCTAACTTCTGTGTCTCCCGTGGAGGACAATTGCAGAGTGAATTTTGAAATCAAATTATGTTGTTAACGTTTCATGTGAGCCTTTCCAATATTGCTACTTAATTTGTGGCAATGATAAGTGTGTATGAAAATATGTGCTTGCACATGGAAATTAAATAATTTTATGTCAAGTAGCTATCTGAAGGGTTGTTGAGGTTTCTTTGCATAATGGGAGTGTGTGCACCTTTCGAAGAGCGTGGTTAGCATTGTCAGTGCCAGGGACCATAGCTGCATGGCGGGGCATTCTCGCCACCCCTAGTGAAATCCTGTCTGTCATTCAGGCTTCGGGGAGATGGAGACTGCTGAGTGGTGGCACATTGGGGTGCTGAAATCATTGGGAAGGATTTCTCAAGCGCAGGGCTTGTCAGCCTCGGCACCACAAACGTTGTTGCAGATAATTCTCTGTGGTGGGGGCCATCCTGGCATTGGAGGATGCTAGCTGCATCCCTGGCTTCTGCCCCCCAGATGTTAGCAGCACCTCCTCCCCCAATTATGAAAACTAGAAATGTCCCCAGGCATTGACAACTGTCTCCTAGAAGTAAGATGGCCCCAGCCATAAACCACTGTTATAGGGGGTTAAGACTTAAAAACAACGCACATGGGGGTGCCTGGGTGGCTCCGTTGGTTTAGCGTCTGACTTCAGCCTGGGTCATAATCTCCCAGTTCGTGGGTTCGAGCCCCATGTCCGGCTCTGTGCTGACAGCTCAGAACCTGGAACCTGCTTCGGATTCTGTGTCTCCCTCTCTCTCTGCCCCTCCCCCACTCATGCTAGCGCTCTCTCTCTCTCAAAAATAAATAAACATTCAAAAAAATAAAAAAAAAACACTAATAGAAAGAGAGATCTGGGATTTGTTTTTCCATAAAGAGTGGAAAGTAGGCTCTGGGTCTCCTTCATAAAATCATTCATCAGCTGAGCTAGAGAAAGTTGACATCCATGGAGTTTATTTCAATGGTTTTCGTTCACTCAGCAATAAAGCCGATTGCTACTATGTCCCAGGGACTATGTGGGTTCAAGGGTGAATTGGGAGTGAGTATAAGAACGACCCAGACACAGTCCTGCAGTGATTATAAGAATGAACCGGACATAATCCCCCCTATGATATCATAGGGGGAAACTAGAGAGTTCTAGGAGGAAATGGGGAGACACACCCCAGTGAGCCCATGGGGCAGAGATGGGGAGGGTGTTTGCTAAACTGGAAATCTGAAGGAACTGAGCATAAGCCAATTAGGGGATGGAGATGGGACAGGGTGGCCGAGATGTTGGAGAACAGCACATTTAAGGCCAAGGAGCGAGAGTGTAGTTCATTCAGAGGACTGTAGGTAGTTCAATATCACTGAAGTGCCCAATAATTGTAGAGTATGAAAAGATGGGTCTTGATGAGTTAAAGTGAAGTCAGAGAATTCTCTCTAGCTTTTCCTGTTTTTACTACATTAATCATATGCAGGGATTTTTATCAATATCAAGAATGAGTGAAATGGGCTCAGAGAAAACAATCCATAAGATTGCCATTCTGAAGTAACTAAATGGGGGACTCTTATTCATGACAGATGCCACTAAAAAGAAATACACCATATGTCATCATTATCATGATAAACCATCAACATTTGTTAATTCCTTCCATGCACAAAGCACAGATGGCAACAATAGATAGGGAAGAATGCTTGAAACAAATGTGACTTCATTCACTCAGCAAATATTGATCAAGCACATGCCGTGTGCCTGAATGTGCCACCCACTGAACATACGTAGATAAACTCCACACTGTCCCTGACCTGACAGGAGCACAAGGTTTACACAAAAGGCAGCTACTGTTTTTGTCGTCCAGAGATGTGTCGCACAGATTGAAAGGGAGCATGTTAAGATCTCACTAGGTCAATGCAAAAAGGACAAAAAGGGAGATGAAGCTAAAAAATACATAGAGAAATATGCCACCCCATTAAAACGTAAATTAATGCACAACATGTATAGTAAAACTGAACATTGCCTGTGGTCACATAAAGTAGTAAACCCAGCTGGGAAGGCGTAATTCAACAGAAAGGAAACAACCATATCCTTGAAGATGTTCATCGTAGTATTATCTATTCTAAGAAAAACCAGAAGCAGCCTTGAGAGGAGGGAAAAGATCGTGTAGGTTTTGGTAATTTACAATAGAAGTTATGAATGAGTTGCAGTAGTGTAAAACATGCAAAATATTTTCTATCCCTGCTGTGGGTTGTTCCCCCACGAGGGTCGGAAGGGGCCTCATCCATTATGGACACTCAATAAATATTAAACAGAATGCCTAGGTCAAATTAAAAAGCAATGACTAAGGGGCACTTGGGTGGCTCAGTCGGTTAAGCATCCGACTTCGACTTAGGTCATGATCTCGTGGTCTGTGAGTTCGAGCCCCATGTTGGGCTCTGTGCTGACAGCTCAGAGCCTGGAGCCTGCTTCCGATTCTGTGTCTCCTTCTCTCTATGCGCCTCCCCTGTTCATGCTCTATGTCTGTCTCAAAAAAAAATTAACAACAACAATAACAGCAACAAAAAGCAATGACTAATTAAGCACGTGAAATAAAGACCAAGCAGGGATACATTACATTTATAATTGTTTGTGACAACATGGATGGACCTTGACAGAGAAAGACAAATACCGTATGATCTTATTTGTGTGTGAATAAAACAACCACCACCACCAAAGTCATAGAAGATGAGATCAGACTTGTGGGTACCAAAGGTGCGGGGGTGGGTAGGGGATGGGCGAACTGGAGGAAGCGGGTCAAAAGGTAAAGATTTCCAGTTGCAAGATAAATAAGGGACAGATCTGTAACGTGCAGGGTGGCTATGGCTAACCCCTGCAAGATGACGTATAGGGATGTTGCGAAGAGGGCAAATCCTAAGAGTTCTCATCACACGAAAAAATTTTTTTTCTTCTTTTGTTTCTTTTTATTGTATCTATATGAGTCGATGGATGTCAGCTGAATCTATCATGGTGATCATTTCATAGCGTATGTAAATCAAGTCATTATGGCATAGACTTTAAACTTACACAGTGATGTATGTCAATTACTTCCCTATAAAACTGGAAAGAATTTGTAATTGTTGAGTTCGCTGGGGATATAGATTATTCCCCTCCTTTCATTTACTGAAGTTTATAAAATATTTATATGGCTTCTGTAAGTTTAAAACCAAAGAAAATTAAAACAAATGATTAACAGTGAGTCTCGCTAGCTTTTTCCTCTCCCCACAACCAGTCAAAAGACTATAGATTTGCCGAATGTTTCTCCCTTCTGCCCCCTCCGTCCTCCAGGGAGGGTCTTTTCTCTCTTCTGACTTCTATAATGGGAAATAGGAGAGTGGCCTGAGGTGGAGAGGAGGAAGGTGCTCCAGAAATACAAATCATGTTGTTGCCTTATTTTAAAATTCTTTTAGTTTCAGTGGACGGTGTTCATTTGATCAAGATACTGTCCTGGGGATGAATCACATGGGTGACAATTTTATAACATACATTTTTAATGTGGTTTAATTTTTTTTTATTCATTAAAGCAATAAAGCTGAAGTAGTTAAGACAGTTTGGAATTGGTAAAAAGACAGAATGCAGAGTGCAGACATAATCCCATGGTCGCCTGAGGAGTGACAAAGGGGCTACGGCAGTGATGTGAGGAAATATACCAATTCGGTTCCAGGTGGATCGTACGGTGTTTTACCTAAATGTAACAGACAACACAAGTAGGTTTTAGAAGATAATATTTGAAATCCTGACATGAACTGAAACCAAGAGTCGGGCGCTTAACCCACTGAGCCACCCAGGTGCCCCACAACACAATTTTTAAACGGGCAAAGACTTGAAAAGATCCTTCACAAAAGAGAATGTCCAGTGGGCGAAAAATATATGAAAAGGTTCTCAAGATCATTAATCATCAGGGGAATGCAAATTAAAAGTGCAATGAGATATCCCCCACCAGCATGGCTGAAAAAGTAGACGCGACCAAGTGTTGGTGAGGGTTTGGAGCAGTGGGAGTGCTCACGTGTTGATAAGAATATCCATGACAGCATTATTTGTAACAGACATTAGTGGGAGACAACCCAAATGTCCATCAAGAGTGAAATGGTTAAATATGTTGTAGAAATGAAAAGGAACAAACTACTGTTGCCCATGGCAAGATGGTTTGCGTAATGTTAAGCCAAAAAAAAAGAAAAAAAAAAAACGCAAAGGATTGTCTACCGAATGCTTCCATTTATATGCAATTCAAAACAGACCAAACAAATCTCTGGTTCTGACTGAAGTCAGGATGATTAACTTGGGGGTGGACGAAAGGGCAAGGCATAAAAGGAGGCTCATCCTTTTGAAAAACCAGAACAGTGATTCTACAAGACGCGTTCATTTCGTAAAAATTGTCAAGCTATACATTTGTGATTTGTGCTTTGTGTGTGTGTGTGTGTGTGTCATACTTCTATAAAAAGAAATTGAAACTGTTTGACTTACAGGAGGGAAGACTGGGGTGCTTGGTTCTTGTCTTTAAGCAAATACAGGGTTGTATTTAAAATCAGGGAGGGGAAGTCTAGCTTATAGCCAGGGGAGTGGGAAATCAAACAAGTATAAGTAAAAGTCAAAGAGGCTCTCGCCAGGCAACAAGAAGGACTTGTTGAGAATAAGGTTGATCAAATACAGTAATGGTTTGTGGGCAGATGGGAGTCCTCTGTCCTAGAGTCTTCAAGGGTGAAACAAATGGTGTCACGGCACCAAAGAGATTCCATGTCAAAGTCACGAACAAAGCCAGATAAAATAACTATTTATTTGATTCTCAGATGCACGTTTTAACATTTCTGACACCTAGATGCATCGTGGAGTCCACGGCACTTTGCAATTAATGGTCGTGTCTGTCTTTCTTAGGTCCAGGAAATAATGGCACATCAATGTAAGATGGTAAGATTGAAAGGCACCTTCAATTTGATGAAATATGGTAATAAAACCCCTTCGAGCTTTAAGATTCCCTTGTGAGCCTCACAGTGAGGGAGGCTTATTCCCTTAGGAAAGCATTTTCTATTCATCCCGAGGGTTGTTCCCCATGAGGGTCAGAAGGGGCCTCATCCATTATAGGCACTCAATAAATATTAAGCATCGGCCGTGGCCCACAGCCAGCTCTGAATAAAAATTGGCATACGTTAACATTTATTGCTCATGGATTTTGTGACTTAACGATCGCTCTCTCTCTCTCTCTCTCTCTCTCCTTCTCTGTATAATCCACATTCATAATGGCAAACCCCACCAAGGTAGAACAGAGGGAGAGCCCATGGTGGATGATGCTTTCCTGTGCATTGGTAGAGGGTGGGATGAGGGAGATCAGTCCAGAAGACAGAGAGGTGCCCAGGACAGAGCAAGGACAAGTCTTCATATCAGAGCTTGTTGTCTAGCAAAGATCTCAGAAGCCATTCACGCAGAGGAGGCGCAGTGTTGGGGAATGTTTCTCCTGCAGAGAATGAATGCAAGGGCTTGCGTATTAATGCGTGTTCATACTCAAAGACTGAATGTTGCACCTGCTAAGAAGACTGCCTTTGAGCTGGAGAAGTGCAAAAACCCAAGCCTATCATGATGGCAGAAGGATCCAAACCAGTCACTGTGAGCGGAAGGCACGGCGTCTGTGTGCCGGTGTCTGGACCTGGTGGTGTTGTCTTGCTGGGGTGCTTGTTTCTGCCGATCAGCAAGCAGAACATTGTTTTCTCTGGCACCCTGGGGAACAGAGTGGAGACCTTATGTCACTCCCTGGTTGGAGATCAAATTGGAAGGAACACCCCAAGTTTTCTCATTTGGTGTTGGGTGTAGACGTATAGAGTAATTTGGGAGACGTCAAAGAGGAGGTAGCTGAAAGGACATTAGCCTGGCAGAGGTCTGTACACAGAGAGATTTGTACTATTTAATTACGCGGTGTGTCTTTAACTTTCTCCCTCTTTAGGTTACAAGAAACAAGAGGAAGTTTCTATGGGTAGGAATGAAGTCAGCTCAGTTTTCTGACAGCAAATGTATGTGACAGATTTAGCAGAAACACCATCGGGGATCTACGTCTCCCATTGTCTTTTGAGTTCGCTTAAATAGCTCTGGTTAGGAAAGGGAGCTGCAGAAAGCAAGAGGCTGAGTCACGTCAATGTTGTAGGCCCTACTCTGCCGGGGCACCGAAGGTCACTGTACTAGAAGGGGAGGCATGCAGTTATTTTTCTTTCTGCCTGAGATTCGGTTAGGAGGAGACAAGCAAAGAGCAAAGATCAAAGGTTTTGCTCTTCCCGTGGCACAGATTGCCCCAAGCTTGGCTTTAGTCATGAATGGCTGTTAATTAAGGAGATGGATTGTACAGACCAGGAAGACAAGGCTCAAATATCTAAAAGCCCTGTCCTGACCTCCAGAGTGAAGTTAGCGGACAAAGAGCTGCCATATTGCCTCCCAAGGGGTTCCTAGAAACTGCCAGAGAATTCGTACTGAGGACCACCTCTGTGCCTTTTTGCCATCTACAGCGCCTTCCTGCCTCTTGAAACCATCCCAAGGCCCAGCTCACAATTCGCCTCCTACCTGAACAAATGACAGCTGCGTGGAAGACCCTCTGGTGGATTCTGTGGGTTGGGGGGGGATCATATTGGAAGCATTACATGGTGTGTGTCTCCCCCCACTTCCGACCCCTGTGCTCATCCAGGACCTTCAGGTGAGCCCCGAAAACCTTTCCCTGAGGACAGCTAGACATGGGTCACCCACTGCTTGTTGGAAGAGGGCCACTGCAGAAACAGGAATGTAGATGGTGGCAAATACTTGATTATTAGGTTCCGTAGCCATTGGTTTAAGTGTGAAGCAGATAGATTTGGGTGCATGTTTACAGAGCCGGTTTATTCCACTCCCAGATTCGATAAAAGGGTTACAGGCTTTGAAGGAGGGCACATTCAGACAAGAGCACAAAACCAAGGGACTATCAGCTTCTGGCGGACCACAAGCCTCTGCAGTGGGGGGCCTGCGATTCAGTTGTCCAGTGCTCTTTTGTGCCCTGAGATACTGCTCAGCCCCACATCTGCCATCCCAGAGGACAACCGTCTGTCCAGTGGTCTGGAACACTTGGAAGTCCCCCATCGCTGAAGCCAGTAAAGGTGGTAGTGCCCTGATGGGAGGTTCCCAGCACGCGTCCAAGTTGGAATTAGATGAAGGTTGTCAGGAATTTCATGAAGTTACAACAACGAGGTATACATCGAACCTGAGCTTGACTCCATGTGGACTTTCCTCTGCCTCTCTACTCTTGAGATGTTTGCCTTCTCTCTTATGATAAATATTACAGTGATCTGGGTAGAGACTCTCTCTCTCCCAGTGGGGGAGAGATCATATTCCACTAATCTTTGGATCTTCACCATGCCGTATACATCATAGGTACTGGAAAAAGAGGTATTTGCAGAAAAGTGAAATATTAAGGAGATTCGGTTAGAGAATAAAATAGAAGGAAATTAAAAGTATGAGTCAAATCAGGTCTTTGTATTTAGTGTTTTTCTTAAAGTTTATTTATTTTGAGAGAGAGAGAGAGAGAGAGAGAGAGCAGTGCAAGTGGTAGAGGGGCAGAGAGAGAAGGAAGAGAGAGGATCCCAAGCAGGCTCCACACTTTCAGCCATGCCCTTGGGTAGCTCCTCCCACCTGACTGTGAAATGGACCATGTGACTTGCTTTGTCCCAGAGGACATTAACAGCTGTAATGCAAACACAACTTGCAAAGTCCTTGTGAAGCGGGGCTCATGCCCTCTAGTTTCTGGGAACTTTTGTGCCTCTGTGTGAAGAAGCTCAGTGTGGCCTCCTAGAGGAAAACGCTTGTAGAGAGAGCCCCGGGATCCCATCTGAGAAGGCAGACAAGAAAGTGAGGCCAGTCTAGACCATCGAACCTCTGCCAAGCCAGCCAAGAACAGAAGCATATCCTGTCAATACACAAAATGTGAGAAATCATAAATACGCCATCGTTTCGGGACCCTGAGTTTTGTAGCACTTTGTGGTGCCAGAAGTGCCATACAGAATCGAGCCCAATAGTTGTCGTAAAAAAAACAGTATTCCTGCTGTTCTGTTTCACAGATGATTTCAGATACTATCAAAGCATGTAAATATATTAAATAGGAGCTAATGCTGTGTCTCTTTCTGGTTCTATGTCACGCCTTCTAGAGGAATGATGGCCTGCATGTCACTGAGCAATGCTCCTTCCTACTGACTGATGGTCATCAAGTGTGAACCTTCATTGACGTTAGAAGGCTGAGCTGAGGGTAGGAAACTGTGGAGGGGCACCAGGCTGGGACCCACCTGAAGAATGGGACAACTGGTGTTCTATCCAAATCCCCAGTGCCCCATGTCCACTCCCACACGATAACCTCAATCCCAACATGGGAAGGAGTTGATAGTCTAGCCTCGGGATTGAGCAGAAGGTGTTCCAAGGCTCTACAGACTTCAGGTCCCTTTCTCTGGCCCTGAATCCAGTCATCAAACACAAGCTATGCCTGTCCTTGCCCTTGTAATATTCTTGGAGGTGCTTGCCACATTTTGTGAATGTTTTTATTCCCTTTATGGTGACCAGATGCCTCACTTCCCATCCCACCCCAGTGACTTTAAGTAGGTCATTCAATTTCTGTGGGCTTCTGTGTAAAGTGGGGATGGTAAGACCCTGCCTCCTCAACAGTGGGCAGGTGGAGCCATGGGCGTCCAGTGAAATGACCTCTACAGTCTCACAGCTTTCTCTCCGTCCCTAAAAGACTTTAGACTGCACCCACTCTTGAGCCCGCTTCACAACTACATTGAGTCTGCTTGCAGCTTGCAGCTGCTGTGGGGACCCACAGCACAAAGAGCATAGATGTGTGATGGGACCACGGGACCTGCCTGTGTACAATATAAAACTTAGGCTTTTAAGGAAGGACGATGGCACCGGCTTCAGTGGAGTCCATGATCTCCTGACTGCCTTCAAGAGAGCGCAGTGCTAGGCTTTCTGTTCACTTTTGCTGAACAAGTGAACGTGGATGTCAGGCTGTGACAATCAGCAGCCTCTCATGGGGTACCACGTATTCTGTTCAGATGTAAAACGTTGAAAACCTTGGCTCATGTGCAAACTGGAGGCTCCTATCCAGAGAGAAAGAGTTCCCCGGACGCCCTTCAGTCTTTACTTGAAGGTCACATCGTTGTGGATCTGATTTATCCTGATTGAGAAGTTACTGGTTGCTTCCTTAAAACAAGACCTGGTAAGAGCTAGTCTGCCTTCAGTGGTTTAAAGGGGAGGAAAGCTCTGTGAAGAACTTGACTTTTAAGTTGCTTTGGGGAGTTTTTCAGAATTGAATTAGTAATAGCAAGCTTTTGTATAAGTGGATTGAAATGTTCACCTATAGCTTTGGTCCTTGGACATCATTGAACTTGTGGCAAAGTGCAGGATTATGACTGTAGAGATACTGATATATCCAAAGAGTAAGGAGTATTTGCCTGCCTCCCAAGGTATAATGAATATACTCTTTGAATACTACTAATAGTAAAGATGGGTGAAATGCAGCATTTGGTATGCCCCACCACATACCAGCCCCCAGGATTCAAGGCCGACTCTGCTTTAGTATGTAACACGCCATTGCTGCTTCGAGGGCAAGTTTTTCTCCTATGAACTACTTGGTTAACATTTTCAACACGCTGGAAGCTGAAAAGTGTTAATTGACTGCAAATTATTAATAGCACATACGCAGCAAATTCTTTGTTTTCGAAATGCGTGGATGTCGGCAATCCTTTACAGAAGAGTTTTCAGAAAGAGATCATTTCAGCTGTTAAATATTTCTCATCTGAGTCATTGAGGTCTGGATAGTTGGACCCTAAGGAAAGAAGAGAATAGCTTGAAGTTGTTGAGCTGATTGGGAAACATGGTAGTCCACCTATAAGGTCTCAAGGTCAAAATTTCTGCATTTCTACATCAAAGCACACGTCCACATCCCTGTTCTAAGAATTCTGAACTTCTTTGGTTGACTGGCGAAATGGGAGTATATGTCACGAGGTGTTTCAGCGAAGGGGGTCTGGAGACAAAGCCACTGCGGTTAACATTTCTCACAGAGTAGTGATGTGCAGTGTCTTTTGTCTTTCCTCTTTAGTGCCATCCAATAGAACTTTCTACAGTGATGGAAATGTGCTGTATCTGCACTGTCCAGTACAGCTCTTGAGCACTTGAAATGTGATCAGTATGACTTAGCACTGAATGTTTCATTGCATTTCATTTTAGTTAATTTAAATGTGAATAGCTACATATGGTTAGTGGTGACCATATTGGACAGGACAGCTTTAGAGCATGGAGCATTCATGCCATTGTGGAGTTTGTCTGGACTCTCCATGTGCTACCTGGGGCCACATCTACTTACTGCTCTTGGAGCCTGGATAGGGCTCCAGAAATTGTGCTGGGGAAGCAATTCTGGAACAGCACCTTAAACAGGATCATTTCAGTGAGGGGGCCTAGAGAGCTGATTGAAGCCACATTTCACAAAAATCTCCTCTCCTGGAAGTGTTTAAGAAAAAATATAGAGCTATCATTAAAAAAAAAAAAAAAGATAACAATATGTAGAGTGTGGAGAAATTAGAAGCCTCATACACTGTTGGTAGGAATGAAAAATAGTGCAGCTGCTTTAGAAAACAGTCCCTCACTTTCTCAGAAGGTTAGACATAGAGTTACCATATGACCTAGCAATCCTACCCAAGAGAGATGGAAACCCATGTAAACCACATACACCTTGTACACTGTTCATTAGCAGCATTATTTGTAATAGCCAAAAAGTTCGAACAACTCAGATGTCCATCAACTGATGAATGGATCACTCAAATGTGGTGTATCCATACAGTGGAACATTATCTGGCAATAAAAAAGAACGGAGTACCAATACATACTATAGCATGGATGCTTCTTGAAAATATTACGCTAAGTGAAAGAAGCCATTACAAAGGACCACATGTTGTAGGATTCCATTTTTATGAAATGTCCAGATATAGGCAGTGGTTGCCTAGAGCCTGGGTGGGGGGGGGGTGAGAGGTAAGTAGGGAGAAACTGTTAATGGGTGTGGAGTTTGTCCTGGGAATGATAAAGTAGTTCTAAAACTGTGGGTATGGTTGAGCGCCTCTGTGACTATACTAAAAACAATTGATGTGTAGGCTTAAATGGGTGGGTTGTACTGTATGTGAATGCATGTGGATTATATCCTAATCAAGTTATTACACTTAAAAATATCGTAAATGAAGGGGCGCCTGGGTGGCTCAGTTGGTTAAGTGTCTGACCCTTGATTTCAGCTCATGGTTCTCATGAGCTCATGGTTCATGGGATCGAGCCCCACATCGGGCTCTGCGCTGACAGCACGGAGCCTCCTCCTTGGGATTCTCTCTCTGTCTCTGCCCCTCCCCCAATCACACACACACTCTCAAATAAGTAAACTTAAAACACAGTTTAAAAATATCATAAGTGAAATTAAAGGGCAAATGGAATCAAGCAAAGAAAAACAGAAAAAGTATGGAGACTCCCCCCACTCCCCCAGATGCAAGAGCGTGTGCAGAATCCTCGGAGAGATTTCCAGATGACGCTTCATTTGAGCTCTCTAACTGCTTTCTGTCTGCTAACTTGTTATGTGTCGGTTTTCATTTATTAACTGTGGGTGGGTAGAGGTTTGATTATAGCTATGGATTAAAATAATGACTAGGAGAGGCAATTAATTCCTAATCTAAAGTGTTTTTGAGGCCCTTGATTTAATATGTGGACAAAATGAAAATGAAAATTCATTTGTCATTCACTCATCCAGCAAATATTTAGTAAGTGCATCCTCTGTGCCTGAAACTCTTCTCAACCCTGGAGAACAGCCATGAACAGGACAGAGGAGATCCCTGCCCTCGCTGAGGGCCATCCAAACTCAAGGTGCCGGGTTGGACCCATGCACTGCACATGGGAGTCCATTGGTCAGGGCCCTGGAAGGAGACGGACAGCACACTCCATTTGGGTAATTTCAGGAGAGTTTTAAAAAGGGCCATTTATAACATGTGAACAGGGGAGGGTGCAGAACCCTAGGACCTGTGTTAGCAGCTTCTTCCTGCCGGAAGTGGTGAGGCAAGGCCAGGTTCTAGATGGTGGAGAGATGGGACCACCTACAGGAACTGAACCCAGCTAGCCCATGAAGGGCCCCCAGGGAGGAGCCAGGGGGGTCAATACCCCAGATTCTCTCCTTTCTACATCCCACCTGTGGTCCCTTATGGATGAACCCATCTGGAAGCCAGAGGGAAGGGAATCCCGTCAGCACAGTCCACATGAGTCAGGCTGCCAGGGCACAGCACAGGCAGAGAAGGATGGAGTGGATCTGGAGAGGTGGATGGGTGACGTCCAGCATCGGGGACACAAGGCTGAGAAGGCCGCGCTTCTCACCCACACACTTGAGATCTTTAAGGCTCATGGAGATGAAGAGTTCACATATTTCTTGGCTTCTGAGAAGACCCCAAGTCAAGGTCCAAGGTGAGCAGTCCTTGAAAGGTTTTCTCAGGCAAAGAGGGCAATTCTGGGGCACGCATCACGCTGTGAGCTTGTTAAATGGGTAATCAGCTCACATCATACCTCAGCGTCTCCAAAGCCTTATGTCTTGCTCAGAATGTACCCAAAGTCTTGCCAGTGCCTACCGTGCCCTCTGTGGTCTGCCTCATACCCTCCCACTCGGGTCTGGTCCCCTGCTCTTGGCTCCCTTGCCCGTGCTGTAGCCACATGGGCCATCAGGAGCCATCTGGTTTGATCTCTTGCCTTCTGTGTCTTCAATCACACCTACTTCTCAGCCACACGCTCCCTGCCCCCCTGCCCTGCACCACTGCTCTGTGTGACATTCCCTATCCTTCCTCCCTCCCTTATCACACATACTCAACATTTTCACCTATTTATTTGGTTCACTGTCTGCTTCTCTTGGTGGAATGTGAGAACTATAAGGCTGGGGATGTGGTCTCTTTTGTTTGCTATTGTTTTCCCAGTGCCCAGAACAGTCCTGGAACTTGGTAGATGCTTGATGAATAGTTACTGAGGAAACAGTAACAGCTAACATCCACTGAGGGCTTACTATGGGCCAGGTGCTGCACTAAATGATTTACATGCATTGTGTTATTATTACCCTCATTTTACAAATGAGGAAACTGAGGCACAGTGGATTAAGTGTCTTGCCGAAAGTGACTCAGTCTGTATAGTGGCAGAGACAGAACCTTTTAAGCTAGTAGTTCTGGAAGTTTTGGGTTAGGACTGCTAATACTGCCCTCTTCAAAATTATTGAGGACCCCTTTTGTTTGTGAAGGCTATATCCATCTATATTTATTGAATTAGAAATGAAAACTAAGAAAAATTTAAAACATTAATTCACTGATTCATTTAACAGAATAGTAATACATCTATTACATGTTGACATAATAACATTTTTTATTAAAAATAACTGTCTTTGAGGGGCGCCTGGGTGGCTCAGTTGCTTGAACGTCTGACTCCGGCTCAGGTCATGATCTCACAGCTCGTGAATTTGAGCCCTGCGTCAGGCTCTGTGCTGACAGCTCAGAGCCTGGAGCCTGCTTTGGATTCCGTGTCTCCCTCTCTCTCTGCCCCTAACCCACTAGCATTCTGTCTGTCTCAAAACATAAATAAACATTAAAAAAAATTTTTTTAAGAAATAACTGTCTTTGAAACGCCCCACTTTGTTACTTAGAACACATGTGTTGGTCTTATACTTGAATGGCTGTTTTATTCACATATGATTTTGTATAACATGCATGGGTGATTTGGAAAATACTGATTGCGAGTGTACAGATCTTTTAAATGTTGGCACATTTTGTTTTACAATAGAAAAAACGAATTCATCGATAACACCACTGATTTCATCAGAAAACTTTAATTATTGAGAAGCTGTCGAGGTCAAGAAGGCATGTACAAGTTTTCAACATTCTAATTTCACTTGCGAGTTCAAATTTTGTCATTGGCAACCAAGATTATCAGTGGTTTTCCTTAAAGTAACAGGTTAAGTTTGTTCATTAAAAAAAAAAAAAAAAGGTGGGGGCACCTGGGTGGCTCAGTTGGTTAAGTGTCCGACTCTTGGTTTCAGCTCAGGTTACGATCTCACTGTTCGTGAGTTCAAGGTCCA
Organism: Panthera leo; assembly: GCF_018350215.1. Lineage (NCBI taxonomy): Eukaryota > Metazoa > Chordata > Mammalia > Carnivora > Felidae > Panthera > Panthera leo. The sequence continues at coordinate 81,414,783 of NC_056689.1, read as the reverse complement.
CATCGGGCTCTGTGCTGATGGCTCAGAGCCTGCTTGGGGTTCTCTATCCTCTCTGCCCGTTCGTTAACTGCTTGTGCTCTCTGACTCTCTCTCGAGTAAATAAACTTATAAATACTTGTGTCTGAAAAGCCATAGTTTGTCAGTCAGTAGTGCGTTCAAATTAAAATGGCGTCTCCCGAAAATGATGGCTAGTTCCATCTGCAATATGACAGTTAACAATTGCCCACGTGCGTTCCCTCGGATGACCAATGCACTGTAGCTCAAGTGAGCTCATTTTGTCACACAGGATACTAAGAAGTGAGTCCCCAAGGGTAGCTACATAACAAAATCAGTAATTTTCTGGTTTCATCAAAAGCATGCCAAAGGACATTGGCATTTTGCGTTTGGCTTCGTGCTAGGAGTCTGTGTTGAGAGGTGCTGAAGGATACAGTGATTGCCGCCATTACTTCTGACCGTCGGTGCAAATGTCTACTCAGTGGGGAAGGCAAATAGCATCTACATCTGGGTAATATTATAGAAACAATTTAAATAATTTAAACTCGTGGAACTCTAAAGGGATCATGAGGAGCCACATAGTTTTGAGAACCACAGTTTTAAGAGAGACCTCCTTTCAAGCAGTTCCTCTTGGAGCACTTAGGTCATTGCCTTGACTATTCTGATGGCTCTCTCCCCGGATTATGTTCTTCATCATGTCACTGAAGATGAGATTTGGAAAATGAAATCCAGGAGCTGTGTGGCTTCTCTGGTTCTTGTGGGTTCATCACAGAAACGCAGGGATTTTCTCCAGGATGTGTACAAAGAGTTCAAGATACACTCCCCGACCAGAACAGTGACGTCACTGAAATTTTTGAACCCGATTCAGCTAGGAATTATGCAAACTGTCGTTCTGCTTCTCTCTCTCCCCTCACTCCCAGATTCTAAAAGGACATCATGTTGCTAATCTGCATCCTAACAGCAAATCCTTAGAGCCTCTCAATGTTCTTGGGGGTAAACTTTATAGCAGGTGGAATGCCTAGACGTTTTTATTTTCCTGGTAGTGGTAGGTCTCCCGATGTTACTTGCCAAGAAAGTTGATATTGGATATCCCGCCCCAGAATAACCTTCGGAAATGACCTGGATGGCCTGTAGTATCGTGTTGCTCAAAGAGACAGATGAGATAGTCCCAGGTTGCAACCAACACGAGGCAGCCCGCAGCCACTAATACGAACCAGCCTGCCCGATGATGTTATGGTAATGGGCTACACTTGTTTTCTCCCCTACGTGTCTGAAAATCCAAAACCATTTCTCATACTGATTATAACCTACAAGAGTGGCATTATTCATTTCTTAATTTCATTTCATGTCTCAAAGGACATTCTTTTAATCATGACATCGATACGATCCCTGGTGAGTGTTCTCCTGTCTTGGAAGCTGCTTTATGCACCTGCAGGCAGAACTCTTAGGAATCCGTCGGTCCCCCTGGGCCCAATGTTCACATACTCTAACCCAAAACTGCGTTGCCCCTGAATTGCTACTCTGTAGTTGGGGCTATTTCTTCCACTTAATTTCAAGGCTACTAATTTGGGTCTCAGAAGGGGCCACTGTACTTCAATTCATAGATGGGCTTTTTAAATTCAAAGATCGCATTTAAAGTCTTTTTAAAATACATACTGCAATTGAACTTTATTATTTTAAGTTTCCCTTTGTATCGTCTTGCAGCTCTGTTTCTTAAGGAGCCACATTTTCGGGGTCTCTGGCGGTTCCTCTTTTCTTGGGTTGTTGGGTCCTCCCATTCCAGGTCCTAATCATTTTTTTTTTTAATTTTTTTTTTTAACGTTTATTTATTTTTGAGACAGAGAGAGACACAGCATGAACGGGGGAGGGGCAGAGAGAGAGAGGGAGACACAGAATCGGAAGCAAGCTCCAGGCTCTGAGCCATCAGCCCAGAGCCCGACGCGGGGCTCGAACTCGCAGAGGGTGAGATCGTGACCTGAGCTGAAGTCGGACGCTTAACCGACTGAGCCACTCAGGCGCCCCAGGTCCTAATCATTTTTAGGCTCAGAGCCCCAGAGGTGGCAGGATGCTCAGTGGGTTCCAGCTCTAAGGGCAGGTGTTCTTAAGGCACCGGCAGGACACGAGGAGACCTGGGAGCCTACTTCTCCTTGGCTACAGAAGCTAGGGTAGGGCTGGGATCTGGGGGGACGCAGCCCATCTTTTCCCTTCTGGATGTCTTCCCAGGGCCACTTACACAGGCTACTCCCATCAGGGACCCAGGGATCGCCAAGGAGCAGGAACATCATGACTACAGAAACCCTGGGACCTTTCCAGGGTCTCCCACAATCAACCTCCCCTTGTACCCTGCCGGGCTGGCCCTGCCCCTCCCCCCAGGCCCAGCAGCGGGGCCTTTGAGCGGAGGGCTCTGCGCTTGTCCTGGAGTTGGAGGGGAGAGGGCTGGAGTCCAAGAAATGCCTTCCCTCCTCTGCATTGCCTCTGGTTTGGCCCCTCAGGGTGCGTGTTTCTTTGGGGGTGTTTACACTCATCCATATTCATGACTTGTTGGCCCAAATTCTGTCCCTACTTAGAATAAATATGAAGCCGTTTTTCAGGATGAAGGGTTTCTTTCCCCCCATGTCTTGGTTATAAGGTTAAAAATGGCCATTAAGTGATCAGCGTGACTGAAGTCAGGGAACAATATTCATTTGAAAGTCGAGTTCCCTTTAATGTGTGCAATCCATTCTATTATCAAGTGTCCTTTACAGCCAGTTTTTCCTTTTTTTCCTGAGGTTTCCTGGTGTGGCACCAGATCAAAAGGCTACACTGGAGTGAAATGTCTACGTTTTATGCAGAGTCTATGTGAGCAAATCCCGAGATCCATTAATGGAAAAGTATGCCTACCTCTTGTGCCCTATTATGAAAATGTGCCTTATCTTACCTGATTAAACTGTCAGCTCTTATTAAAATGGATTCATGGATCCAGAGAAACTCAAGCTTGGTGGTGCTTGCAGAGAAGTGTAGATAAATTGTTACCTCAGCAAAATCTGGGTCTATTATCAGAACTCCAGCCTTCCTGACCCTTAGGAAGTAGAGCTGGGTGGCAAAAACCAGTTGTCTCACTCTGTGGCTTCTGAGGAAAATCTTAAAACGCCCTAAACGAACTTGGCTAGTAGTCTGGGGAAAGGGGAAGATACCACATGTTCATCTGCATTTCTGTGTTTTATAGAGTATCGTTCTTGACTTGAATAGGAGAGATGAGGTTCTCCCTGAAGACCAGAGACGTTTTCTTCAAGCGATTTTCTCTTTTAAAAACGTGCATATATCCAGGGTTTCCCGCCCCCCCCCCCCAACTAAAGAGCAAGTCTGAGAAAGAAAATAAAGGATCAAGACAGCCGAATACCCAGGCAAGAAACATTGGATACATTACTTGAAGGCTTTTTTTTTTTTTTTTATTCTCCACATTGTGAAAATGGGGCACAGGCGAGGGCTCCGGGTGACACAGAAGGTTCATGGTTCCCTCGTGGCTCAATTTTACTTAGATGTCAAGGGATAGTCAGGCAGAAGGTCAGGACCAGGCTGCCACCGGGAGAGCTGAGACAGGCCAGATGTCTTCTCCGAATCTGCATTTCTGGAAGGAGCCTGGGCTGGCTTCAGGGGCAGGGGTGGAGAGAAAAACATCATGAAGGAATTGAGTGCCATGTTCAGGGAAAATGAACACAAGCATTTCTTCTCAAGCTTATCCGATCTAATTTTATCTCAGTCTTTGTATTCACCTGCCCTTGACAAACCTGTGTCTCCCCGCCCCCCTGCCTGACTTTGAATCCAAAGGAGAGGACAGCCCTGAAGCAGCCTCTGATGTCAGGCTTTCATGGGTGGCCTTCTTGTCCTTCTGGCATCTTCCTCTGCCTCCAGTTCTTTCTGGCGTTCAGCAGAAGCTTCCCCCAAATCCTAATAATGTATGGATCCAACCACACTTCTGTGACTGCCTTTTAGGTCTGGAAGCAGTATAAGATTTTTTTATTTTTTCTTCCTTCTTTTCTTTTTCTTTTCTTTTTCTTTTCTTTTTCTTTTCTTTTCTTTTCTTTTCTCTTTTCTTTCTTTCTTTCTTTCTTTCTTTCGTTCTTTCTTTTTCTTCCTTCCTTTCTTCTTTCTTTCTTTCTTTCTTTCTTTCTTCCTAAGGTTTTTTTCAAAGGTAAATACAGATGGATACCATCTAGGAATAATTGCTGAGGGCTGTTTTCAGCACTTACTTAACCTTCACTGCTAGCCTAGGAAGCAGGTACAACTGTTAGGCCCCTTTTACACATAAGGGAAAGTGAGGCAGAGAGGGCTTAAGCAGCTCATCTGAGGTCAGCGGCTGGGGGGGGGGGGGGGGGGGCGGGCAGCCAGGAGGCAAACTCTGGCATATTGTCTTAGGCAAGACATAGGACACAGCTGATGCCCTGACTTCCGCCTCCAGGCTGGAGCTCTCCTCTGTTTCTCCGACTGATTGATATAAAACACCACCCCTCGCCCATCTTCTGCTTCCTCTCTTTGGTGCCCCCGCTGTGGCCCTCTCCCTGAGTTGTTGCTCTGTGAGTGCTGCAGCATTCGTATCACCGAGCGATTGTTATTCTGAATCTTGAAAACTGCCCGTTGAGAGTGCATTGATTTAGACATTACCATGTTTCCTCAAATCCAAGGTCCACTGATGGTGAGATGCACTGTTCTTGTATGCGCAGCTGAGAAAGACCAGAAAAGAAAACCAAAAGCATGTCAACTCTGACACACCACCCCTCGGACTTGGGAGAGGTTCAGTTGCTTCCAGCAATTTGGGCTAATTTGTTTACACCTAACGCCCCAAGCCCTTGTGTGGACGGTGCCTGACAAACCGGGGAAGCAGTGATTGGCTAGGCCCCTAAGGGGCTGTGTGCTCCTGGGACCCCGCTGTGTGCCCTCGGGAGGCATGTAGGAGCTGGGGTCTGCAGCCAGACCCCCACCCCCGTTGAGATCCAGGTGAGCCATCTCACAGCCCACTGAGCCCAGGGGTCTTGCCCTTGCCCGGCTCCCCCTTGTGGGTAGGAGGTGAGATATTCTGAGAAAAGCACAGCGCTGGGAGCAGAGGAACTGCTCCCTAAACGTTCGTTTTCATTACTGTTTTATGCTAGTGCTCACAGCTGTTTGCTCACCACGGTGGACGCTCAGGGGTTAAGGGAAGGGTTTCCCAGCAGGTGCATTCAGCACTCCCGCTGCAGCTCAACACCCAGGAAAGGGCGACTAGTAACACAGCTTCCACCCTTGCCAGAGATGTGATTCATCAAAAGGGCTCGTCCTGGAAGGTGAGCAGACAGTCCAGGGGGCGTTTTTCCTGGAGCTCGGTCTGTGGGCCTCATTGAGAAGAACACATCTGCTCTCCAGCTTGGAGGAAGCTGACCGTGGAGAGGACATTTGCTAGCAACATGAAAAATGGCTGTTTAGCGATGCGTTTTGGCATTTTGCTTCTGCGAGGTGCGTGCTCCGTGTCTATTTGTCCTGTAGGCTACTTTGCGGCATGTGGAGTTGAGAGTGGTTACACACGAGGGAGAGCTGGGGTGTGGGAAAGTGGAGTGTGTTTTCCAAAGCTCGCTGAGGCTGCTCCCCTGCCTGGTGGGTGAGATGCCCCCCCCTTGGCATCGTCACATGTCCTTGTGGTTCCTGAGGAGGGCAGCTTCCTGCTTATTTTGGGACCCCCACCCCCCCCTCCCCCGCTCAAATGTGTGGTAGGAGCCTTAGGGCATGGAACTTTATTCAACCTCTGAATTCTAGGGTGTAACTAGAAAAGTCCTCTTATTTTATTAAAATTTAAAAAAATTAGTTTAAAATTTTTTTTAAAGTTTATTTTCGAGAGAGACAGAGGCAGCATGATCACGGGAGGGGCAGAGAGAGAGAGAGAGAGAGAGAGAGAGAGAGAGAGAGAGAAACCCAAGCAGGCTCCATGCTGTCAGCACAGAGCCTGATGCGGGGCTCGAACTCATCAACCCGTGAGATCATGCCCTGAGCAGAGATCAGGAGTCCGACGTTTAACCGACTGAGTCACCCAGGCGGCCGTAAAAAATCAGTCATTTGAATCAAACGAGATAGTTAGTGCATAAATGCACCAAAATGGCAAGAAACCAGTTGCTCGAGGTCAGACGTTGTATGTGATGCGTCGGGGAAGAAATGGAGAGAAATACTAACACAGCTCCTAACATCAGTGTCCCTTAATAAACGTAAGACATTGCATTTAAGCACAGACACGCACATACACTCTCTCTCTTAGTGTCTCGCTGGGCCTGCATCTTATAGATTTTCTGATTTGAACAGAAAGGAGGATGTAGGTATCTTTTCTGTTCGTTTTTGTTCTCTTGGTTTGAAATTCTGTGAGTGAGATGCATTTTTCCCTAGCTGGGGGGAGGGGGTGTTTCTCGCCTCTCCTGGTGCCTCCTGAGTCTAGGTGCTGCTTGGCTTTGCTTTGGTTGCTGTGAGTTCGCCCATGAGCTTCTCACTGCACCTGCCTTTTGTTCCCTGAGTATGTCCCCGCACATAGCACAGGTTCCTGCATGCGCCAGGGCTCGGTGGGTGTATTCGTCTGGCCACAAGAGGAGAGGACAATAGTGCCCTTGGGATTTTGCACAGCATCTTCCTGGGGGAGCGAAGACCCACACGGCTCCGAACGTCTGTACTCGGCACGCCAGCTGTATACCTGCTGGCCCCCTCGGCCGCGAGGAAAGTCGCCCACCTGCGCACCCCGCCCCCCAACACACACCCGGCCTCCCATTAGCTGAGCCCTCCCTGTGCTTTAATCCAAATAACTTGACTGCAGTGGCCAATTCTTAGGGGAGGTGACAGGCAGTTACGTCTTGGAACTTCAAAAATATCTCATCTACGAAATGGTGAAAAGAGAGCGGTATTCTCTTCCTCCTCCTGTATTTCACATCCGTCCCCCGGCTTTGTTCTGAGAATGAAAACAAGTGCATAATGCTTTCCTGGATGGAAAAACCTAGCCAGTGTTACCCTCCCAGACCGCATTCTCTGGCTCGTCCTTTTAAAGGAGTATGAGTGTTTGTTGCATAATGAAGGGGGGAAAAAAAGCACTTTAATTAATATTAACAATTGCAAGGGGATTAGTGCCAAATCCCCTATTACCAGCTTTTCAAATCCAACTCTAATTGTGCACGCAGCTCTCAGGGAAGCACTCGAAACCCTACAAAGCAGAGGGGACAACCAGGGTGGTGCTTCTCCCCGGTGGCTCAGAGGAGTGTGCATGGTTGCCGGCCAGCCTCTGTCTCCTGGTCTTTCCAGGAGGCTGCCTTTCTGTCTACTGAGCGGCTCCAGGAGCTGCTCTGAGCCATGGCTTCCCAACAGTGGAGCTCCAGTGGGCCCCAGCATCCTATCTCTTTGTGCACACAGTTCTGCTTCTCACGCAGGGGTCTTTTACCAGAAAGAGCAGAGGCCGGGGACCTGTGAAACAGGCTTAAGCAGAGGCCCACTGACCCCAACAGAGATGTCTTGGTGTGTCTAAGCTAATGGCCAACAAAGTAGGGACTTGAAGTCTGCCAGTAGATACACGTGAAGGTTGGTTTCCAAGATAGAGCACAACTGAATTTATAGACAGCCACGACGAGCAAATTCTTCATCATTTAATGAGAAGGAAGAGAGAGAGCGAGAGAGAGGGAGGGAAAGGAGGGGGGGTAGGAGGAGGAGTGGGGGAGGCAAGGAAGGAGGGAGGGATAGAGGGAAGGAAAAAGAAACAGTAGGCCCTAGTTTCATCCCCCCCCCCTCCACCCCCGGTGCCAGAGCTGGGAATGCTCCCTGGTAAACTCATTAATTTCGCTCAGTTTTGACAGCCTGCTTCAATCCGTTCAGAAATGCCACCACTGAATAAGCCCATCCATGAGCTGATAACGGCTTCCGTCCTAAAGACCAGCTCACATGCCAGCTGCAAATGAAAACAGTGTGCTGAAACAGTGGCTTAATTCCAGGTCTGGCAGGGGAGGACACAGAAAACGTGGAAGAACCCGGGGAGTGCAGGCCAGGGGTATGAAGTCGTGCAGGCGTGCTGGATGTTTAAATCATAACCTGTTGGATGGCAGACCTGGAGGACCGGGTAGGTTTTGGTCTAAATACCTGCTTCCAGTGGACTCGGGTTTGGAGATACTGGTTCCCATACGGTCAGATTATGGGATGCTCGGGAAAGAAGCATTTGGTGGTATTTGGGATATTTGGTGTCTGTTTCTCTTCCAAGAAGAGCGCCCTGGCCGTAATTGCTCACCCGAGTTTCTGGCTCAGTGCACAGAAGGGTCAAAGGCCGGTTCTGCCCGATCTGTCATCTCTGTGCTGGAGAAGGGACAGGGGCGAGTGGCGCCCGGCGTCCTGTGTGCGGGACGGGCCCTGCCTCTGGTCAGTAACGATGATCCAAGACCGCAGGCAAGTCCTTGGAGGTGCTGGGCTAGTTTACAAAAGACCAAGCCGCATTAGCCTACCCTTCCTCTTTCTCCGATATGCCTCCACGAGAGCAGCAGCCCGCAGGAATGCCCCGAAAGGGAAATATCTCGATGCTCCTGAGGCCTCTGACCGGGTCTTTGGCGATATTGAGGGACAAGCAAGGAAATGGGGTCTGGGTGGATTCACGGAGGAGCAAAGAGCCTTGTTCCAGCCCCACTTGGAGGAGGCCGGGGGGGGGGGGGGGGTCTCTCGTGCTGTGACCTGCCTTGTCTTGTTTCAGTGTCGTGGCAGTGACTCCAATGACACGGTCCCTGATCAGATTTGCAAGGCATTGCTTATGTGCTGAGTGACGTGCTGGATGGCCACTTAAGCCCAGCCCTGGTCATCGGGTGTCTGCTCAGCGGGTCTCTGCTCCTCTACTCCTGTCCCCTTCCCCTTTTTCTCCTTTTCAGCCAACTGTCTTTTAAAAATGCCAGTCTGCTGGTTCGCCATAGCCCTTTTCCCGCCCGTAGAACAAATCCGGGTAATTAGCGCTGCTTCCCAAGGCTGTGCGGCCTCTGGTACCAGCCTCCTCCCGGACTCCTGGCTGTCCTCTGCCCCTCGGCCCCAGCCATGCGGTTCCACAACCCGCCGTGTTCTCCCACCTTCCGCTCCTGAGCACCCCCACGCTGCCAGCTCAAACGCCCATCTGCTCCTTTTTCGTTGCTGAGTCATATTCCATGTGTGGATGGGCCACTGGGGTGATTAACGCAGTCGTAAACATTTTGACGCAAGTCGTTGTGTGGACTCCAAATGTCTTCATTTGGGGAGGGGGATAAATCCCTGGGATTGAAGCTTCCGGGTTGTGTAGGGAACGTTTGTCGTTTATCCTTGCGTTCCCGAGTGAACTCTACCATTTTACATTCCCCACAGGAATGTATGAACGTTCTCATTTCTCCACATCCTCATCCACACTTGACATGGTCAGTATTTTTAGTTGAAGCCATTTTCTTATAGATGTTTAGGGATATCAAATGCATTTCCCTGATGACGAAAGATGTTGAGCATCTTTCCATGTGCTCGTTTTTATCTCTTTGTTTATGAAGAGTTTAAAATTGAGTTGTCTTCGTATTGAGTTGGTTATACAAGTTCTTTACATAATGTAGGTGCAAGTCTTTGGCCAGATATCAGTAAGGTAGATATTCTCTCCCAATCTATAGCTTGCCTCTCCATTTTCTTAATGGTGTCTCTCAAAGAACAGGTTTTGATTTTGATGAAGTCCAATTATCATTTTTTTTCCTTTTATGGCCAGTATTTCTGGAGTTCTAAGAAATCTTTGCCACTCCAAGGCATTCAGATTTTCTCTTATGTTTTATTCTGTAAGTTTTACGGTTTGGGCTTTTATATTCAGATCTATAATCCATTTCAAATGAATTTTTGTGTACGGTGTGAAGTAAGGGGTAAGGCTCATTTTTTTTTTTTCCTAAATGGCTAGTCCGGTGGGTTATTTTCTAAATGGAACCATCCAGTGAGCTTGAGGGCTCCCAGGGCTCCAGACTGGGAACCATGCTGGGATAGATGTCCGTGGACAGGGGTACTGGGCTAGGTCTGGGGGATCCTGGATTGTCCTCCAGTCCCAACTGTGATCCCTCCACCTTTGTCCCTGCCTTCACTGCTCTTCTGCATAGGGCTTCATTTGAACCAAGTGTTCCACATCTAACCCTGTGAGAGTTCTGTCTACTCCCTGAGTTAGAAGATGGGGAAGGGCTGTGCTTTGCCCCGGTGAGTCTGTGCCAGAACCGGATCTGGAGGCTAGCCGCCTCCTGCCGCCTACCAGGCACCTTCCCCTTCCCCGCCTCCGTGCTGCGCCCAGTTCCGAGCTGCTAGAGATTCCACAAAATCCCTTATTTTCAGATTGCCTTTTCAGCATTTCAAACATTGGAAACGGGCAGCCCGTAAAGCTAAATAATTTAGATCCTCTCTTTCTGATGCTGTCACTTGCGGGGCAGATAAACGATGGGTTTGTCAGGAGGGGTGGCGGCCGTCCAGAGGCTATGCAAGCACATTCTGGATCTTAGTGGAAGTGCCCAATCTATCAATCAATGCGGAGCAGAGGTCAGCTTCGTGGGTATCAATTAGAATTTTTTGGTCCACTCTGTGAAATGCAGCCTGACATCCTAATGATCCGCTTGGGTTTCCAAAGACTCTGTATTCTTGCAGCCTAACTAATAACCATAAGTGCAGGCAGAAGCACAGTAGTTCAAGGCCAGAGAATTCTGGGAGCCCTTAATGAGGGCTTTTCAATGGCCGATGAGAACATGATGGCGCTCGCTTTGCAACCCATTCCAACCCAGATCGTTCCCCTCCCACCACCGAACCCACCATTGTCCCGGGCACCAGTGACAGCCGTGTTGTCACATCGCTGCCTCACCATGCTCCCAGGCTCAGGAGCATCAGGGACAGGTCACTTCCTTCTTCCTGGGCTCGTTTCTGCTCTAGCCCTCAAGGCTACTCTGTCATCTGAGGCTCCTTTTCTTTCTCTGCCTTCCTTGAAGGCTTCTTCCCTTTCCTCAGACTCTAGGTCTTGGCATGCCCCTGAGCCCTGAGCCCCGAGCCCCATTCTCTTATCCACCTGCTTTGTCCCTCCGGGTGACATCATCTCAGCCCATAGTTGGGACACCTCTGGGGCTGAGGACGGCCTCCCTCGTTCATGGCTTCCGTCTGAGCCTTTTCTCGTATCCCACCCCCGTCGACAGGACCTCCCCCAGCATCTCCTCTCGGATGGCACTTCTGTCCATTTTCCCTCCTAATCTCACCCACACTCCCTGCCCCTCCCTCCCCAGTCTGACCAGTTTCAACCATGAAAGTGTCTTGCACCAAGTTGATCAGGCCGTCGTTCAAGAGCCCAGTCCATCTTTCTCTTTTGCCGCGTCCTGCGTTGAGTGCATGTGTAAGTCCTGCCAGGCTGTCCTTCAGAAATAGGTTCTGAAGACCACTTTATACTATGTCCACTGCCAGTCCCCTCGGCAAACCACGTCACTCCTTTGCCTTGGCTACTGGGGTGTTCTCCTCACGGGACTGTCCCCCAGCCTCGGAAGCCGCCAGTGTGAACTTCCTCAGCACAAACCTGATCGTGTCTCTTCTTCGCCACCTGAGAACTCTCCAGAGCCTTCCCGTGTCGCTGAGACTACGGTCCAAGCCCTTGACCGTGCTGCAAGCCTCCTGTCTACCTTGTGGTGTTTTCTGCCCGCCTTTCTGTCCACTACTCCCTGCCCTTGGGTCTGTTTTCTATCTCTTGAACATGGTGAGCTCTTCTTGTCCCAGGACTTTGCTCTGGTTGACCCTCTTGCTTGAAATGCTCTTACTCTGAACCTGCCATGGACCTCACTGGCCTTTAGCTGCTCAGAGAGGACTTCCGCACGTCACCTGCCATTCTCCGTCACCTACTCTGTTCTCTCCGTAGCCTTGACTGGCGCCCGATTTTACCCATTTGTGTGTGTGTTTGTTGTCTCCTCCCATGTGAACATCACTGTTCGGAGGGGGGGTGCCTCTCCATCTGGCTGGCCTCCGTACCCAGCAGCGACAGCGGTAGCCAGCACAGGCGAGGTGCTGACGTGTGCCGACTGCTGTAGGGGAGCCAACAACCCACTCGCAGCCCTCGTTTTCCCAATCCAAACCCCCTCCCCAGCCGTGATCATTGCTCGCGTTTTCATGCGTTACCTCCTAATCCTTTTGTGGACATTTACATACGTATATACATACTTCTTATTGGACACACACACGATTTGTGTGTTTGGGGCTTCTTTTCTTGTTTTTTAGGTAAATGCGACCTTTCCATCCAAACTGCCCTGTAGCTGGACGCGAGGAATGTGCCTCAGAGAATTATATCCACTTGAGCACCTAGAGACCTACCTCGTCCTTGGTAATGTCTGCCTGGTCTCCCGCGATTGGGTTGCTATCCGTCTACCAAGGGCGCCAGGGCTGTTTCTGCACCTGGGGTTCCCGAACTTCCCCGGCGCTTCCTTCCCTGGCTTGGTTTCACCTTTCCCTGTGGAAGCTCGTTCACAGTCCAGCCCCACTCTGGTCATTCCTACCCTCCCCATGCAGAATCAAGGTGGACGATATCTGGCCCGGAATGACAAGGAGGCTACTTCTAGAACTTAGATATTATAACCGCCACCCCCCCCCCAGCCCCCAACACAGTGTTTTTAAACAGAAAAGGATTTTTTTCAGACTACAAAGTAGCAGAGAATGCCATGTACGGCAGGAAATGAGTAAACCCGACATAGAGCTTAGAAAACACCATAGTCCTGATGATTTTGAGCTCCCCCTACCCTGTGATTTCTTCAGCCCCTTCCGGGTCCCTGGGTAGGAAGCACATAGCTCTTCTCTTGCTGTCACTTGTTCCTCCCTGGAAATCCTCTGTCCGTCCTCTTGGTAACTCATTTCCTGCGTAGACTGGGGACTGGGGTGTGTAACGTGCACCTGACAACCGCAGCTCACGAGGGCCTTTCCTTACATTCTGTAGCCTCCGTCAATTCAGCCGACTGCTTTTCAGAGATCTGTGAATTGGTTGGGGCCTAAAAGAGCCCACAGTTTGGGGGCACCCGGGGGGCTCAGTCGGTTGAGCGTCTGACTTCGGCTCAGGTCGTGATCTCCCGGTTCGTGAGTTCGAGCCCCCGCATCAGACTCTCTGCTATCGGTGCAGAGCCCGCTTTGGATCCTCTGTCCCCCTCTCTCTGCCCCGCCTCTGCTTGCATTCTCTCTCTCTCGAAAAGAAAATGAAAACCTTTAAAAGAACCCACATTCTGGTGGCTCCAAAATGTGAAAAGAAGCAGTCTAAAATAATTAATGGCTAATGAAATGTCTGCAAAATATCACATCGTGTCAACTGATTAACCACATCTCCACGTAACTCTTAAGGTTCGGTGGGGGCATTTTCTTATGTTTCCTGGGACGTGACTCACGCAGGTCTTAAGACATTCTGGATCCCCTCCATGCTCTAAAACGCTGATTATCCAATAAAACATAAACAGGTCCAGGAAGAGTGAGGCCTCCCTGATGTCACTGCTGTTGTCATTGGGCTGTGACATCACAGCGGTCCCAGACGGGTGGTTTCCATCATCGGTAGGCACGAAAGCTCACAGCTAACCAACCCTTCTTTAGCCATCACGGCGGTGTGAGTATAGAGGGGATAATTACAGACTCACCTTTGGATCGGTCCTGTTGTTCTGATGCTACTGAAGCCCGGATGCCTCCTCTGTTGATAGACAAGGAGCCGTGTGGGGTCCCTTCCTACTGGCCTCTGAGAACTCCTTCCTCTTGGACTTTTGTCTGGAGTCAGATCCCCGAGGTGTGGGGCGACAGGGGTGGCAGTGGGACATCACTGAGGAGCAGAACCCCCCAAAGCAGGACATCTTTTAAATCGAAGAGCCTTCCCCCTGAGCCAGCATTTCTGGCTCTGTCTTGATGTTTTACCCTCTCCCCTCTTGCACCCAGGAACGCGGTCTCCAGAGTCTCACCCTCCGCATCTGGTGCTTCCTCCTCCTAACATGGTGATTAGGCGACCCAGTTAAGAGAATGTTCTAGGGGCAGTTTCCGGGCAGCCTGTGAAACTTAAGCCCTGCAGGAAAGAAACAGATGCACATGGCCGTTTTGCAGCTACTGGGCAGTAACTCCCGACCTGGTGTTTTGCCCTGTTATTCTGTGAGCAGAACGTGAGGCGAAGACACACGGCTGCGCAAACGCTGAATTTGGTCCTGTTTGCTCGGGGCACCTTCTGCCCGATTTTCTCGCGTGCCTGACCTCGCGTGTCAGCGCCTCGCGGGGCCGCCCCAGCCCCACTCCACAAAAGCCCTCTTTTGCTTAATTAAAGCCAAGGTCTCGCAGGCTGCAGGAGCCAGGGGGATGCCGAGGGCTTGGGTGTCGAGACGGTATCCTCACATCTGGTCTCCTCGACCTGGTTTCCCGTGGCTCTCCACCATCGTACCTGGATCATGCTCCAGAAGGGTGGGGTCCACACTGAAAACACTGTGGTAGCAGAACCACCGGCCCTGACCCCGTGAAGGCCGGATGTGCTGCAGGCAAAGCTGGGGGATCAGGGCACGGTCGCCCTTGCGCTCTGAACCTGCCACTCACGTTTTGAGAGGCCGAAGAGAAGGAAGTTGCCTCCGTGTTTAGGACGGAGTTAAGCTGCTCATGTGCTCAGTACCCTTCGGTTGATTCCCTATGGCTTGAGGCAGCGGGTCTCCAGCTCTGTTGGGCCTCAGAGTTCCCCGGGGGCTTTCTTGAGGCTCAGATGGCGGGGCCTCATGGCTGGGGTGTCTGGAGACAGGAGGAGGTCCCTGGAGGATGGGCATTTTTATCTGCTTGCTGGGGTGGGCTGCTGAAGCTGCCGCTGATGCTCTGTCTGGGGACCCGGCTTGGAGAAACGCCGGCTTCTGGCAGAAGGTTCCAGTGCCTTACCCCGTGCTGAACTCTCCCCCTTATCTGGCCCCCATTTGCTTTTCCAAACCAGATGGTCTCCAACTCATGAATCCTTTATTTCAGTCAAATGGAGTGCTCCCTGGCCTTTGTACCCCATACGTGTTGATTCTGGCCGGCCGGCCTTCCTTCCTTCCTTCCTCCCTCCCTCCCTCCCTCCCTCCCTCCCTCCTCTCTCCCTTCCCCCTCCCTCCTTCCTCCCTCCCTCCTCCCTCCCTTCCTTCCTCTCTCCCTCCCTTTCTCCTCCCTCCTCCTCCCTCCCTCCCTTTGTCCCTTCCTCCTTCCCTCCCTTCCTCCTCTCTCCCTTCCCCCTTCCTCCCTCCCTCCCTCCCTCTTCCCTCCCCCCTCCCTCCTCCCTTTGTCCCTTCCTCCTTCCCTCCCTTCCTCCTCTCTCCCTTCCCCCTCCTTCCCTCCTCCCTTCCTTCCTCCCTCCCTTCCTTCCTCCCTCCCTTCCTTTCTTCCACCCTCCCTCTCTCCCTCCCACCCTCCTCCCTCCCTCCTCCCTCCCTTCCTTCCTCTCTCCCTCCCTTTCTCTTCCCTCTCCCTCCCTCCCTCCCTTTGTCCCTTCCTCCTTCCCTCCCTTCCTCCTCTCTCCCTTCCCCCTTCCTCCCTCCCTCCTCCCTCCCTTCCTCCCTCCCTTCCTCCCTCC
This sequence comes from Panthera leo, assembly GCF_018350215.1. Taxonomy (NCBI): domain Eukaryota; kingdom Metazoa; phylum Chordata; class Mammalia; order Carnivora; family Felidae; genus Panthera; species Panthera leo. Next base: position 81,399,257 of record NC_056689.1, on the reverse strand, counting down.
CTCCCTTCCTCCTTCCCTCCCTTCCTCCTCTCTCCCTTCCCCCTCCCTCCCTCCTCCCTTCCTTCCTCCCTCCCTTCCTCCCTCCCTCCCTTCCTTCCTCCCTCCCTTCCTTTCTTCCACCCTCCCTCCTCCCCTCCCACCCTCCTCCCTCCCTCCCTTCCTCTCTCCCTCCCCCTCGCTCCCTTCCTCCTCCCTCCCCCCTCCCTCCTTCTTGCTCCCTCTCCCTGTCTTTCATCCTCTTTTCTTCCTTCCTTCCTTCCTTGTCTCCCTTCCCTTCTCCTCAACTTCCTTCCTTCCTTCCTTCCTAATCTCAAATCCCACCTTCAAAGACTGAAACATCACCCTGATGCCCATCTTTGTTATCCTTGTCCTGAGCCGCTGGAGTCTAGCATCCCAGCAGCAGTCCTGCCTCCAGTCTGGTGCCCCACCTCCCTCCCTCTGCGGGGAGGAGCACCTCTGGGTAGAAATCCAGCACCACATGTGCTCCTCTGCTCAGGCTCCTCCAGGGGCTGCCTTGGCCATAGGCAATGTTTGCCATCCTGGGGGGGAGTGTGTGTGTGTGTGTGCGCGTGCACGTACCTGTACAGGATGGGAGGGGTAAGGGACGTCTTGTTGGACCCAAATGCACAAACATCATACAGTGTCTCTCAGGGATTGAGATGAATGGTCATGACAATTATAAAAAATTCTAAGAAAGATGGCACCTGGGTGGTTCAGTCCGCTAAGCGTCTGACTTTGGCTCAGGTCATGATCTCACAGTTCATGAGTTTGAGCCCCATGTCGGGCTCTGTGCTGACGGCTTGGAGCCTGGAACCTACTTCCGATTCTGTGTCTCCCTCTCTCTGTGCCCCTCCCCTGCTGTGCTCTGTCTCTTTCTCTCTCAAAAATAAACATTTAAAAGATTTCTTTAAAAAATTTCTTAAACAAGCAATACTCTTCTAAAATTCAAAAATAAAATAAAATTCTAGATTTCTTAAAAATTTTTTTGTGTGTATTTATTTATTTTGAGAGAGAGAGAGAGAGAGAACAGAGGAGGGACAGAGAGACAAGGAGAGAGAGAATCCCAGGCAGGCTCCACACTGTCAGCACAGAACCCGACGTGGGGCTCACACCCATGAACCACGAGATCATGACCCGAGCCGAAACTAGGAGTCCCATGCTCAACCGACTGAGCCGCCCACGTGCCCCTAAAATTCTAGATTTCTAAAAAGCAGTAATAACCCTCGGCCGTCATCCCTGTGTTCCAGGAGTGTCTGCGACCCCCAGGTCAGCTGGATTCTGAGAGCAGGCTGCAGGGGTCTGTTCTACTGTTACCACCAGGAGAGGGACAAAACTCGGGGCAAACAAAAGCAGTGAACGGCTGCTACGGGCAGACAGGTCCAGGCAGCTTCGTGTGGCATTTCCCACAGGGCGCCGAGCACGGCCACGGCGGGCGCGTGACTCCATTCTTGGTCCTGGGCCTCACTTGGCAGGTGGAGACATTCACCAGGTATGGTGGACAGATCTAGACAAGGGTGGCTGTAGTTGCTGGAGGGTGGGGGTGGGTTCCCTTCTGGGGCAGAGCACTGAGTGGTTTTCCGTGTGGTTGATCGTTTCCTCCAACCCGTGGGGCACCAGGGAGGCACGCACCTGGACCGTCTTTCCTGAGAGGGTATCGTGGCTGCAAGAGCCGGGGGGGACCTCGTGCGGCAGTCTGGCCAGCTGCGGCACGTTCAGATGCGGAGCCAGCCCGAGTCCTCTGTCCTTACAGGCCTCACGCTTTGACAGGCCACCGCTCCCTGCAGACGCCGAGCGAGACTGCCCGCCGTGCCAGGCTCCGGCCTGAGCAGCATAATGCCAAGAAGTGATTATTTAAAAGGACAGAACTGATAATGCCTAGCCTTATAAATATGAAACAGAACGAAATCTAAGAATAGAAATTCGATGCTTTTAAGCCTGAAATGTAAAGTTGGATAAGGGGTCTTTTTAACAACCCAGAATCTCTTTTTGACATAAAGTCTCAACTAGAGGGAGATGACTTTGAGGTGGAGAGATTTTTTGAGCTCTTTGTATTAGAATTCATAACGATTTTTCCTCTCTAAATGTTTCAGGGATAAAAGAAAATTACCTTGAGATTTAATGTGCAACTCTTGGGTTTTTGGATGAAAAACATTATTCCTTGAGCTCAAACACTTGTGTTACTACACACACACACACACACACACACACACACACACACACACATTTCCATACTTTGGTTTGGCAAAGTGGCCTATTGTTTCTGCCTCTAGAGCAGTAGTTCCCAACTAGGGGTGATTTTGTCCCCAGGGGCTTTGGGGCAGTGATGTCTGGAGATGTCTTTGTTTTTTACAGTTAGGGGGTGGGGTCCCAGTAGGTAGAGTCCTGAGATGCTGCTAAATGTTCTACAAGTGCCCAGGACAGCCCCCACAATAGAGGGTTATCCGGCCCAAAATGTCAGTAATGTCAACCAAGGTTGGGAAACCTTCCTGTAGAATGACATTGAACTGTTTGAGGGAACAGTCTCTTGATCTGTGATTTTGTGGTATCAGCCCCTCTTCCTAAGGGTCGTACATGGTCGTATTTTCAAGTTTTAAGTGGTCCAGTACACCTGTTAAGTCAAGACTTTTGGCTCCCTCCCGGAGATCACGGGAGGTACCACGGGATACCCTTGATTATGGCATTTTTCTGATGTATAGAAAACAGGAAAGACATACAGCCATGAGAAGAAAACAGAGTAGCAGGTCAGAAGGTGCACATCTCCTCATTCATTTCCATAGGTACGTTGTTATACCTGTGTCCTCCCCTCTCTCACGTGAGTTGAAGGGCTTTGTCTCACTTTTAACTCTGGAAAGGAGTACCACCCCCCGCCCCTTGCTATTCCGCAGCAGATACTTTGCACAGTGAATGCTGGTGTCTTGCACGAGGTTGCAGACGTGCACGTCTACACCCTGTTGTTTTGCACACCTTCTATGGAAGCCCTAGTAGGTGTCCTTAGATTTCATCAGAATTACTGAAAAGGATAAAGGAAAATCACAAGCGATCAGTTAGGGAAGCAGAGTGAGGTAGTCAGCGGCGTGCTTCGAGTCAAAAGGGTAGAAGCTGGCGAGGACGTGGGAATAGGGAAGAAGCCCCATCCTTTCAAAGCACCTGAGCACACACCTGGGGCATCGGCCAGGGTTCTCAGTTGCAGACCACAGAGTCCCCCGCGGCCAGTTCAGGGGACTTATTAAGGGACATCCCCAGAGGAGCCCCGACAGCAGGCTGCAGGCCGACTCCAGGAACAAGTTCCCCAGACACCGAAGAACAACCTGGGAGAAGAGACGCAGCTGAGCCAGGAAGCTGCTGTGTCCCCCCCCCCCCCCCCCGGCTCCCTCCCTCCCGGAGCTCACTGTCCCTGCTACAGATAGATGTTGGCTGTCAACGTCTGCCAACCTCAAGATCGCGCTGCCCTCTGAGACTGGGATGCTGCCCCCGTGTCCCAGCAAGAGGCCCCGTGAGCTTCCATCTGTAGTGGTTTCTGAACCGAGGTCCTGCAGGGATGGATCTGATTGGTGGCCCTCCGAGTCCCATGCCTGCGTCCTAGCAGCAAAGTATGCTGGGAAATGTAGTTTCGTCTGTTTCTGTAGTAAGGTTCCATGCAATGAGTCTAGGATTGACCACGTGGGGAATTTTCAAAACTTGAAGGAGGTGTTGATCCTATGTTATGCTGCCACATGGGCTAGCTGTCCGCCAGTCCATGTGGAACACTGGCAGACGTGAGCTCCTGTTTGTTTTCGACCCTGGCCGTCAGTTTTGTGCCCATGAAGAGGATGATCAAACCATCCTGTGAAAGAACACAGGCCAAAGATCTGCCTGTAAGGAGGGAGGGGAGGGGAAATATGAGTGACACGATAAAGGAGCACCTGAGGAGAGCACCCCAGACCACCCACAGGGCTACACGGTGCAGACGGAAGGCTCTGGGGCCAGACCGGCTGGCCTGGGATTCTACACCCCGGGGCAGACCTCTACAGCCCTCTCTCCTGGAAATGCCAACGGAAGGATGTGCTCCCGGGAAAACGGCCAGTGGGTCTGTCTGTTCTCCCCTGGTGCACCCCTGCTGGTCAAAGGAACTCTGGGACTGGAGCTCCCACCATTAATAGGGCTTTTTCCTTTCAGTTCCTTTGAGTTCTTCCGGAAAAAAAAAAAATGACCCACATGAGTATTCCTGCCCCTTCCATTTTGCCAAAGGAACTAAGTGAGGCGGAGGAGGGAGGAGGGAAGATGAGCTGGGATGGTCCTAGTTAAGCAAGAGCAGAAGATTCAGCGTATTCTCAGAGTTTTCACTCTGCAGTGCAACTCGGGTTATTTCTCAGCCAAGCTGTGAGTGAGTTCTTTGGCCGGACACCTGTAGTTTCGCCATCAATGCCTCCTGTGACACCTGTAAATGCCACTCATGACTGTCGGAAAAACAGGATGGAGAATGTGGGAGAAGATGGACAATGGAACTGGCTCCTAATGGATGGGATGGAGGGAGGGCGGAAATCTGTCCGGAAGTACTCGTTCCCGGACACACACTCATGTGTGCACACTCACACACCCACTTCTTGTTTCTACCACAGGCAAGTAGAGGATTAGCCTCTCAATAGTCTTTTTCTTTTTCTTTTTCTCTTTCTTTCTTTCTTTCTTTTCTTTTTCTTTCTTTCTTTCTTTCTTTCTTTCTTTCTTTCTTTCTTTTTCTTTCTTCCTTCCTTCCTTCCTTCCTTCCTTCCTTCCTTCCTTCTTTCTTTCTTTCCACTGCAGTGAAAGAAACCAACTTGAGTTAGATTTTGGACAAAGAGGTTTATTAGAAAAGATAAATCTCTTAGGATCTAAAGAAAAGTTGCAAATCCAGGTCCTGGGAAGAGAGCTAGGGCATCCTGGGACCCCAGCAGTAAGAATTCAGGTAGGCGTTCACTTTAACGCATCTCACCCCCTCTCCTCTTACTTGCTAGCTTTGACATCAGATTAGGGACGCTGGCCAGCGAATGGATCAGTTCCCACTGATCAGGTGTCCCCTCCTAGGAAATCTGCCATGGTCCAGGAGGGGCGTGTTGATGGCGTGCCAAGACCCACAGACTCACTTTTGTGGGTAAAGATTATTCCCAGGTAGAATCATGAGTACAGGGGCCAGGCACCTGGGTTTGGTTCTCACCGGCTTCCTGTCAGAGATCTGTGATTGTAAACAAACCGTAACCACTCAGCTTCCCCATCTGTAAAATGGAGCTAATGATAACCCTACACTATGGGGTTGTCTTGAGGACAACTGTGGGTTCACACATGCGAGTACCTGTAACCACACCTTCCGTATGAGTGCTTGGTAAGAATTGGCTCTTTTCCCCCTTACTTCACCGACATATACTTGTATGTGAAAGAGTTTGCAATCCATTGATGGTAGATTTCAATAAGAGACTACTCCTGAAAAAACTTTGTGTTGTTTTTGTCCTTCCTGGCGGTGAATAATACACATGCTAAACTTGTCCCAAGTTTCAAACAGTCTTTACTTTGAACAGAGTTCAGTGAAATTTGCTTAGTGTAAAATTGCATCGTGAAATATAGATTTGTGAAACCCTTTCCGAATGAAATCTCGCTGAAACACCTGTATGTGAGCGGTTGATAAGTCTGACCCAGTGGCACTGCCTCCTTAGAGAAGAGAACGCAATGTGTGTGGTCACTACCCGGGCAGCTGGCACTAAACACCTGCCCGTAAGAGCAGAACTGACTCTTGTTAAAAACTTTTCATTGAAGTGCACTATCTCTATATAAAAATGCACGTATCATAAGCATCCGGTTCCATGAATTTTCACAAAATGAACACACCTATGGAACCAGGACTCAGATCAAGACGTAGAACCTGACCAGCCTCCCTGAAGCTCCCTTGTGTCCCCTTCCTGGGATCAACACACTGGCCGGATGGTTGGCTTGTTTTTACTTTGTGCCAACGGAATTTAGCAGTGTGTACGTTTCGCGTCTGGCCTCCTTCACACACCGTGTTTGAATAATCCATATTATTGTATGTTGTTGTGGTCCCTTTCTTCTCATTGCTGAGTAGGATTTCTTTGTGCAAATGTACAATTTATCCATTCTGTTGTTGCTGGGCATTTGAATAGTTTCCCGTTTGGGGCCGTTTTGGACACACTTATACACGTATACAGGTCTTTGGTTAAACAGACGTAAGGCGGCTCATAGGGCATGCCAGAGAATTCCACAAAGCGATTTTACTCATATACACAACCAGCATCACTGTGCGAGAATCCCAAGGGCTCCATAGCCCCATGGACATGTGGCATTCTGCAATTGTGTTCCTTTAACCATTCTGATGGGTGTCTGGTGGTTTTGATTAGCCTTTTCTTGATGATTAATGAAGGTGAGCACATTTCCCTTTGTTTACAAGCCATTAGGATATTTGGTTTTGTGAAAAGCCTGCTTAAGTCCTTTGCCCATTTTAAATTGTGTCGTTTGTCTTTTTCTTACTAATTTGTTGGAATTCTTTATATACTCTGGACACGAATTCTTTGTTGGATATATGTATTATAAATACCCTTTCCCATTCTGCGGATTGTATTTCTACCCTCTTACTGATGTCTTCTCATGAATACTTCTTAGTTTAATATGGCTCAATTTATTAACGTCTTATGCATTATGGATGCATTACAAATAATGGAGTTATTTTTTGTTTGTGACATTTTTCACCTACTCTGATGTCACCAAGATGTTATTGCCTGTGTGGGAGCTCTATTTATTTTTACCTTTCACATTAAGGTCCTGACCATCTGGAATTGATATAATTGTGATATAATTGATTGTGTGGTGTGAAATAGGGGTCCAGATACATTCACTCAACCTGCTTGGATACCCATTTGACCTGGTCCCTTTTACTGAAAGACCATCTTTTCCCCCATTATGTACCACATTTGTCATAAATCAGGTGATGGTCAGGTTCCAGACTGTTCATCTCCACTGGTTTGCCCATTCTTTCATTAGTATCACACTGTCTTAATTTTTGTTACTTTATGATGAGTTTTGATGTCTGATAGAGTTTTGTCCTTCAAGATTACCTGAAGTTTCCTTATGAATTTTAGAATCAGTGTGTCAATATCCAAAAAAACAAAAACAAAAAAAATCTTGCTGGAATTTTGCTGGAATATTGTTGGGATTGTGATGAATTTGGGGGTCCATTTGGGGAGAATAGACATCTTTAAATATAGGGTCTTCTGTTCCATGAACATAGTATATCTCTCCATTTATTAGCGTCTACACTATTTCAATAATATTTAAAAGTTTTTAGCCCAGACGTCTTCCACGGATTTTGTTAGATTTATTCCTAGGGTTAAAAAGTATGCTATGATAAATAACATAATTTAAAAAATTTGTTTTCTATTTCTTTATTGAAAGTAAATAGAAATGCAATCAAGTTTTGTATCCTGCTCTCTTACAATCAGATACCTTATTAGTTTCACTTATTAATTCCAATAGTTTTTTTAAATTCTTTTAGGTTTCTATATATATAGCCATCTTATCTCTAAGTGGAGTTTTCTTTCTTTCTAATCTTTCTGCATTTTATTTCTTTTTCTTGACTTCTTTTATGGAGTTGGGCCTCCAGTACCATGTTGAATAAAGGTGGCTGTAGGAGGCACATTTATCTCATTCTGATACTCAGAGAGAAAGAAAGCTTCTGCTATTTTGCCATCAAGAATGAAATTTGGTCTGGATGTTTTTATACCACTTGTCACATTTTTACATCTTCAAGGTTTTTGTGTTATTTTTCTTTTTTTTCCTTTGCAAATGCTGTATATTATGTAGATTTATTTTTTATTTTTAAGTGTAGATTGATTTATTAAATGTTCAACCACACTTATATTCCTGCAATAGACCTCACTTGATCTTGATGTATTTTTATATATTTTTTTACATATCGCTGGCTTTGATTTACTAATATTTTGTTTACGATTTTTGATTTTATGTTCAAGAGAAAGACTGCTCTCTAATTTTCTTGTCCTGTCATATGCTTTTCAGGCTGTCATAATGTGTATTTCTTTTTTATAGTGAGGTTAAACATATTTCCATAAGTTTAAGAGCCACTTCTAATTTTTTTCTTCCCTGTGAACTACCCACTTATGTCCTACCCATTTATGTCCTTTGTCCATTTTCCTCTTTGGTTTTGATCCCTGTCTTATTGATTGTAGGACCTCTTTATGCATTAAGGAAATTAATCTTTTGCCTAACATATGAATGTTCAATATCTTTCTGCCAGCTTGTCATTTATCCTTTGACTTTGTTTATAGTGTGTGTTTTTGTCACCATGCTGCAGAACATTCTAATTTTTCACATAGTCCAAGTTTTCAGTTTTTCATGACTTTCAGATTTGGGGTCTAGCTTTGAAGGGTGTTCTTTCTCGGATTATTAAAATATTCCTCTTTTCATACCTGTAAGGCTTCATTTCTTACTGTTGAAGTCTTTGATGAGTAGCATTTGTATGGAACAAGGAACATAATGCATTTTCGGTAAAACAAAGTGACCTACGGTATACTTGGACCTAAAAAAACTAAAAAACTAAACTAAAATGAAATAAGTTCTCCTAGGACAGGACTGAATTTGTTTTCTTCATGACACCACCCTCACACACACACTGCTTCCGACAGGTAGAATTTGAACACGTTTTTCAAAATGGCAACCACTGTTTATTAAGGGTTAGAAAGGCAACATTTAAACATCCTTCTGCTTATGAAATACTTTCTTTTTAAAATTTTTTTTTAATATTTATTTTTGAGAGAGAGACACACACACATAGACAGAGCACGAGCAGGGGAGGGGCAGAGAGAGAGAGAAAGACACAGGATCTGAAGCAGGCTCCAGGCTCCAAGCTGTCAGCACAGAGCCCGACGCGGGGCTCGAACTCACGAACCGTGAGATCATGACCTGAGCGGAAGTTGGACGCTAGCCTACTGAGCCCCCCAGGTACCCCCTACTTGTGAAATACTTTCTAAGTGCTTCTGTGTAAACTTGGTGTTGGGTACTGACGACAGGCGGGCAAACAGCAGAGGTTCCTGGGCCAAGCTATGGGGAATTCTGGACGGAGTCACTCTCCCTGAGACTCCTCAGAGCCAGGAAAGGGGAGCAGGAATCTGCACAGAAGATGCCCATGGAAGGGAGATGAAGGCAAGGGCAAACTAGGACTGTGGAAGTCCCCTGTGTGCTCAGAGGTGGGCAAACACGTAGTGTGAATGTAGGTCCTGTGGGGTATTTCTGGAGCCGAGGCTACTGACAAAAGAGGCCAGATCAGGGCACTACTCACGCGGCCAGTTGAGGTTGACCCGTCCACCATCTTAAGACGGGTCTTTCTCTGAGGTGACACAGGTTCTAGGTGCTGGCACATAGGCCTGACTACTTGTCCTGATGGATGTGCTTAGCACCCCCTTGTTCTGGGAGACAGAAGCTTCAAGTGTGGGGGCTATTCGTGCCCGGGGTCCCAAGTCCCCCACCTCCACCCCCGTGGCGGTGTTCCTTTTAAGTGGCTGTTGGTGAACCACCGGTGTGGTGGGTGGAGGGTGAACCCAGGTGTGGGCTCCTGCCATCCCAGGTGCCTTGGCTCATCTCCAGCCCGAGGGCAGAGGCTGCCCTTCTCCTTTCAAGCCCAGAAGAGAAAAGGATACTTGATTTGCGTGGCTTGAAGAGAATGCTAATCCTGGGAGGCGGAGCTTGTTCATTATTCATGTGCTGCCTCCCACCTGGGCCTCCTCTGAGCTGAGACACAGGCGATTCCCTGCCCCACTGCCCAGGGTCTTTGCAGCAGGAGCATCTGGTCCGGCCCGGTCCTGGGTGCCTTGGGTCCCAGTGCTCCTGAGAGAGCCCTCGCCCTGGTGAGTCTCATCCGCTCCCTGGTTTGCAGTGAGGTTGTGGGAGCCCCTTCAGGGTGAAATGAAGGATTTCTGTCTCTGAAAAGCGATCACTCACCCTTGCTTCTAAGTCTCAGTGTCCCCAGAAGGACGTTGCGGGTCTGGAGCCCGGTGCCTTGAGCTCACCGGTTGCGTCTTCAAATTGCCTTTCCATTTCTGATCCGACTTCCTTCAGAGGGACTGGAGCCAAACCCAACACTTATTCCCCTGACAATCTCCTGCAGGCAGGCACGTCTATTTTAATGCAAGTGGACAAAGCTGTGGGCCGGGCTTGGGTTTGTGTAGCGCAAAGGGATGGAAATGGCATTGGAGCTGCGGTCTCTGGCTTCCCTGCACAGGATCCAGTGGGACCACGACGTTTCTGGGGTCCTGGTAAAGATTCCTCTATGGCTCAAATAGTTTTACTTTTCTTTCCTTTTAAATGAGATCACGTTCGTTTGAAAGAGAGGAATGGAAGGGTGGAGAAGAACACAGCTGTGTCCGGTGTAATGAAACATAGACGATGCGCAGGGACCTCCCCGAAGACCGCAGGAGTGAGACAGTAATATGGATTCCCTTCTCGGGGGAACGGAGCTTCTTGTTCGGGTTCTTATTTCTTTTCGGCAAGATGCCTTTGGTGCAGCCGTAAGAAATAGCACGCTTGAGAATGATCTTGCAACAGCTCACAAAACCCTTTCCGGGATTTCCGTTCGATGAATCTCAGGAATATCAGTGCATGCTTCCAAGTTTTCAGAAATTCAGTAAGAATCCTACATACTCTCTAAATTTTCCTAATTAAGTTTTAAAGTAACTCCTTTTATGGCCTAAAAATCATTGAGCCTTATATTATAGTACCACGAAATTGTGCTAACTGGGTAATAATATGTGAACTTCTGGGGGTCCATTTCAATGCATCTGATTTCTGGATCTTAAAGGACAAATGGGCATGGTGGGAAGTTACAGGAGGAAAGGCAGGCAGTTCACGGTGCTATTGAAAATGCACATAACTCTCCCTTGATTGACACAAACCTTAATGAAGTCCCTGCCCTGAGGAGTTTCTGAGTCTGCGGGCATGAAGTATGCTGTGCCCAGGAATTAAAATAAGGGAGATAATGCAGCATAAACCAGGGTCTGCAATGAAGTAGAATATGATTAGTGCCGAGCTCGGCACGCAGGGTAACACCAATACTCGCAGAGAGCTCTTGCTTTATTTAATTTTTAAAGAAATATTTCTTTAGATGCATGCTGTTGCCTCTGGTTCACAAGGATTACAGTGACTCTTTGAGTACGGCCACCATCAATGGACTGGGTTACCACCTAGAAGGAAGCATCCCTTTCCTTTCTTCTTCTTCTTCTTCTTCTTCTTCTTCTTCTTCTTCTTCTTCTTCTTCTTCTTCTTCCTCTTCCTCTTCCTCTTCCTCTTCCTCTTCCTCCTCCTCCTCCTCCTCCTCCTCCTCCTCCTCCTCCTCCTCCTTCTTGGAAATGGCACATACCTGCTTTTTTGTGTGGTTCAGAAATACTTCAGGAGTTTTGGGGCTCCTTTTAAAGTTGGATTCCATGTGCCAAGGGTTGATTTTCGTGGGGACAATGACAAGATCATCTATTGTAATGTCTTGGTGCCGTGTTTGTCACGGTCAGCCACTAGCATGGGTGGGCCATAGCTTGTCCTGCAGCAGGGGACTCCAAGCCTCCACTAAGCTCCCCTCGCCTGTCATTTTCCCAAGACACACCCTTCTCTCCGCTCACCCTGACTTCCTATGTTCATGCCCTTTCCCACAGCTTTTTGCCAGGATACATATTTGGTTCATACCCCGTCGTGCTCTGTCTTGGTCTGACCAGCACAATGATTATCTGAGGTCAGTTTGCATCAGGCTGTGGGATCCTCGGAGGAAGGACCCGTGGCTCCGTTCCCTCTGTGCCCGACACAAAGCCTGGCGTGGGCCAGGGTGGGCGGGCTTTCCGGGTGATAAGGAACAAACAGAAACCCACTCAGGTTCCTTCACACAAAAACGGTTTATTGTCAGAACTCGTGTTGTCATAAAGGCGCAGGAATCTCAGTGAACGCCAGGAAGAGCTGTTTTTGGTGTCGTTGTTGTTGTTGTTGTTGTTTGCATCAAGTGCACTACCAATTCCGGAACCCTGTTCCTTCCCGTGGCTGCCCTGTCCTTCTGCTCCCCCATAGCCGTGACTTTTCCCGTGTACCATCGCCCACGCTGGGGACCCCTCTGTGCCCCACTGTTCCTCCCAGATGGTTTTTTCCTCCCTCTTTGCAAAGCCTGACCAGAGTGAACTGCTTGTCGCTGGCTTGGCCACGCATCCCTTTCTCCAGCTGCCAGCAGCCACGGCACCTGTGACACCCTCAAGTCGGCACCAACCCCAGCCCTCGTCCTGCCAGTGGGGCCGCTTCATCCTTCCACCTTCCTCACAGACAAACGTGCTTCGTGTTGCACTGGGAAAGAGACCCTGGGAGCTGCAAAATCACCCTCTTCCCCACTCCAAGCCCCTAAATACGCTGCTGCCCTTCCCCACCTTTTCCCTGTTTCTGTGGGCAGAATACCAAGACTGCCGGCCTCCTGGACGTATGCTCTGGATGATCCCTGTGAGTGTGGGCCAAGCCTGTGAACAAGATGGAATGTCACGCCCGTGATTAGGATCCTGATCAGTTGAATTCGAGTGTCTCGATGGGCCTGACCTAATCAGGCGAACCCTTAAAAAGCTCAGGCCCTCCCTGAGGTCAGAGACATTCTGATGTGAGGGAGCGCCTCCTCGCTGACTTTGGAGATGAAGGGGCATCGTGGCGAGGCCCCAAGAGAATCCCTCAGGAGCTGAGAGTGACCCCGGCCAACGGTGACCTCGGTCCCGCTACCGCATGGAAGGGTGGGGCTGAAGCCCTTTCTCTTCAGCATGGAAGAGCCATTGGGCTCCAGAGGAGAACACAGCTCTGGCTGACCACGACTTCAGCCTTGGGAGACCGATCAGAGGGCCCGGTCGGTTCTGCCCAACTTTGCACTGAGGTGACCGTGAGGGAACACACCGCCCTTCTGAGGCCTAGGCTTGTGTTTATTTGTCACACAGCGACAGAAAACTAGCACGTTCTCTCTATGGCCGGGGCAATTTGCCCGTCTCTCCTCTGGGACCTAAGCCTCCGCCTGGCTTCTCCGCCACCTTGTGAGGAGGGTCTCTCCTGCCGCTGCTCGTACAATGGCTCATACACCACTCATCTTTTCTCTCCTGGGCTGTCCCCATCGGCATACGGCCACGTCCCATTTAGAGGAAGATTCTTTCTTGACCACACATCTCTCCCGAGAAACCACTCCGGTGCTCTGCTTCCCCTTGGGCAGAAGTGCACATCGCACACGCCTCCTGCTGTGGTCTGGCGTTTGCCCCTGGCGAGGTCGGCGATGCGGCACCACTCGGCCCCGGGGTTACCTGACCTCCTAGCTGCGGAGGACAGTCTCCCTTCGGCTCAAAAAACTTTCTCCTGGTTGGTTTTCCTCACTTCGCTGGCGCCAAGGGGTCTGCTTTTGGGGTCCGCTTTGCTGGTCAACCTCCTTTCCTTGACCCAGCCCTGACTCTGTTCTCCTCTGTGTCTCTCACACACTCCCGTGGCTGTCGTGTCCCCTTTCTGCCGAGAGTCCCAGGTAATTCTGTCCCCCTGGGCTCTCCTCTGGGCTGCCGTTGCTTGCACTCGGTGCCACCTTAGGTTGGGTAATACGCCTCTCGGTCTGCGTATGTCCAAGTGGCGTTTCCCACACCCTCTGCCCTGCCTGCAGTCTTCTCTCCAGCCTCCTGCCTCAGTAGGGAACCTGGAGGTCATCTGTCCCTCCTCCCCTCCGATCCTCCCTGCATGTGCTCCCTTTCTATTCTGGCTGAGCCCATCCCGCCTTTCAGCTAGCTCTTCAGAGAGGCCAGCCCCATTCTGGTCCTGCGAGGCTGCCTCGTAGCCTTTCTTTCAGCCCCTTGGGATTTCCGTCATAGAACTTTCCGAGTCTTAACAGTAATTCTCACGTTTTCCCATTTTTTTCCCCCCTTTCCTCTTGCCTCCTGAAGGGCATGGATTCACTCCAATCCCTTCGCGATTCTGTCTCAGCACCGAGCACGATGCCTGACCCATAGGGGCCCTCAATTAATAGTAGTTGAACTAAAAAAAGTAACGAAGAACATCAATTGTTGACTTGCTGTCTTTCAAGCACAGTTATTCCACCTGAGCCGCTCAGTAAGCCCATCACGTCGGTATTATGATCATGAATATTTAAAAGGTGAAGAAACCAGACCGGAATGGGCGAAATAATCTCCCCGAGGTCACGCCTGCGTGGGTTCCGGAGCCGGCATCAGGACCCGAAGGCAGGCGTTCTGGCTCTGGGCCGTCTCTCAGGCCTGCATCTGGCTGGCCGGCTCATCCACGCGCAGGCTATTGAGGGGAATTAGCGACAATGACTCCTGAGGAGCATGAAGATGCGCAGAGACACAGAAAGGGAAATGGCCTTCGACGCGGGTGCTGAGATGGCGTGAGATGGCGGGGAGGCATGGAGGGGCGAGACGTATTTTAACCAGAGCCTCCTTCGTGGCCGCAGTTCCTCTTGCACCGCTGAGGCCAGTGTCTGCCAGGCTGGCGGGGCTCAAAGGACGGGGTGGGGGGTGGGGGGAGGCTGCTGGGACCCGCGTCTGGAGATTTCAGGGAGGAATGTGGCCACAGGGCCACATCAAAGGCTGCCGGGACTCTGCTTCCTCCCCGGAATGGAGACTGCTTGCACGGGGATGGCTCTTTTCTCATCTCTTTGTTTTCTGTTTCCAATTTGTTCAAATGACAAGGAGCTTTGAAGTGCCTTAAAGCAGCCCAGTGCAGGGCCTGGGAGCACTGAGTGGTGAGAAGTTTCCCGTTTCCCTGGAAACATGCCAGTTTTCCAGATGCTGATGCAGAAGGACATTTTTTAAAGCAGAGCTTAGGGCTGCTTACACGGGCCCTGTTTTTAGGGGGAGTGACAGTAAATTGATTGATGCACTTAGTCTGAAAGATATATACATCTTTCATGCACGTGCGCGCGTGTGTGTGTGTGTGTGTGTGTATTTTTAAACCTTGGGTCTAGACTCCTATTCCTAAATTTATAATTGAGACAATACACAGTTATCTTCACTTTGAACTGGATGACTTGGGGAGACCACTTAGCAGTCACGCCACACACGAGTGGGAAGCAGAGGAAAGCGAGAACAACGCCAGTCGTGTGCCAGAGTGGATGTGGAACAGGCCTGGCCGTTCCTACGTGAGATGGGGGAGGTTTGCTATGGTTTCCACCAGCCGACTCCTCCAGGCTGCAAAAGGCAGACCCTTTCTTTCCTGTTGGAGACGAGAGCTCCGAGTGTGTGTAGGAAGGAGGCCTTTCCGGCAGAGGTGAGGGTGAGGGGTGGTTGGGAGCCTTCCCCTTCATCCGGCACCACGGGTCCATCGCCTCCTTCCGTAGCGGGAAGGTATATATGGTTTGGAGTCAGGAATGCGGGCTTTGCTGACGTCTCATTTCCAGCTGTGGCTCTGTCTGTCTGCGGGACGTTGACAGCTCACTTATACCACAGACGGTGGAGGGAATAACCCCACGCCTAACTCGTAGGGGGCCTTGGAGACAAGATACAATGACATTTTCAATACCCTTAGCCCAGCCCCAGCCCTTGGTGAGTGCTTGGTGGAGGTGGCCATTGGGTGTCGCTGTTCTTGTCCCCCTTCCTACCCTTGTTTGCTGCTGACGTGTTCCGAGAACTTGGGAGAGTCACTTTGGGAACCGTGGTTTCCTTGTCTGCTGAGCAAGGAAGGGTGGCAGGATTCATTTAGCGAACACTGCTGGTGTGCCAACAGCAAGGCAGGCATTGGCGGGCGCCTGGGACGCGAAACCTGACGGGACCCAGCCCTCCTGCTGCTGGGACAGGCCTGTCCCCTCTGACAGCCAGGCCTCTTGCTCACTGACAGTTTTGAGGCTTGATCGTTGGCTTGCGTTTGGGATGGAGGGAGGGGAATGGCCCCTGTGGAGGGGACTTTGTCCCTGCTGCTGCCTCAGTGGAGGCCACCCTTGCTGCCTGTAGGTCTTGGCCTTTAGAACCCACATCACCTCTGGACCATCTTCCTATGCTTACCGCAGTCTGGTAGGGGTTTCAACCTTGTTAGTCACATGGATGTTTCCAGGGGCCCAATGATACTAAAATGCTCAGTTTGAGGGGCACCTGGGTGGCTCAGTCGGTTAAGCGTCCGACTTCGGCTCAGGTCATGATCTCGCGGTTCGTGGGTTCGAGCCCCGCGTCGGGCTCTGTGCTGACAGCTCGGAGCCTGGAGCCTGCTTCGGATTCCGTGTCTCCCTCTCTCTCTGCCCCTGCCCTACTCACACTCTGTCTCTGTCTCTCAAGAAGTGAATAAATGTTAAAAATAAATAAATAAATAAATAAAATAAAATGCTCCGTGTGGGAAGGAATGTCACCACCAACACTCGATGATGTATTTCCAGATTTCTCCTGAGCACAGAGCTCTGTGGAGCTTGGTGCTTTAGACCCCTGCCCCCACCGCCCCTGGAGCAGACAGCTGTCTGTCTAAACCACGGCTCTCCATCGGAGCAAGTTTCCCGTTGTCTGGAGACAGTTTCGGCTGCCACAACTGGGGTGGATGGGGGCCGCCACGGGCATCCAGTGGGTGGAGGCCGGGAATGGTGCTGAGTCCCCGCAGTGCAGAGGATGGCCCCGCACAGAGAACGCTCCGGCCCAGAGGTCGGCAGTGGCACGGTGGACAAGGCCTGTTCTGAGCTCTCCTGTCCTTGACTTCAGCATTCCGGCCCCTGTGCCGGATGGTGAGTCACTTGAAGGCAGGGACTGTATCTCGCTGACCCTTGGCAAGTGTCAGCGGCATGACTGATAGTGTGCGTGTCAGCGGATCAGCTGTTGCGGCCGGCTGTTCTGGTCTCCGGACCAAGCAGTGTCACTGGAGGCGAACGAGCAGAGACCCGGTTCAGCAGGACGGCCTGGGCTGAGTTCCTCCTGTTCCAAGCTGACGCCAGTGCAGGCTGGCAAGGCGCCCTGTCGCCACAGCCCCCCTCTGCCACACCCATCAGTGTGCGCTGGGCACGGGGCCCCGTGCCAGCCGCACAGCTGCAACGTAAGTGGTCGCATTTAACCCTCACAACTGCCCTCTGAGGAAGGGACCGTGAGTGTCCCCCTCTTCTAGACGGGGAAGTGGGCTCGGGAGGTCACAGCTCTCCTGTCCACAGCTGTACATCTAGTGAGCACTTGCGTTTGGCCATGTGTGGCTCCTGGTAAAACCCTAGTAAAGCCAAAGCAGATCTCTACTTGCGCTGCCCTGGATCCACTTGTCCATTTGGAGAGGGAGCTGGGGCCTCGGGGCCAATCCTGTCATATGGTAGATGGGAGATATGTGGCACGCGTGCTGTGGGCCAGGGTCTGCTGTGTTTGGCCCATACAGCCAGGCTACTGGATGTGCTTGCTGTCTCCACGGAGTATGCCGCAGTGCCCGGGCAGGTCCGGTGGCGGGCTGGTCCCTCCGTAACAACAACCAGCGAGAAGGAGGAGTCACCCTGAATCGTAGTATTTGCCCTTTCTGTGGTGCAAACGCTCCCAGCGTGGCAGGTTCCAAAACGTCCACATGATGTCACTGAGCGTGGAGTTGTGGGGGGGGGGGGGGGGGGGGGGAGAGCTGCAGCAGCTTGTGTCTCGCAAGCCGCTCGTCCATGGGACACCCTGCCAGTGGCCTTGAGGAGGGAGCCGAGTCAGACGTCCTAGTCCCTGGGAATCTCCGTTTCTGCAAAGTGAGGAAACCGCAGCCCCACGTTGGCGATGGCGTCACGTGCATTTGGTAAATTACCAAAGGAGGGAAGCTCCTGGTGGTTTCACTGGGGACCTCTGGCAGCTTTGTTCCTTGGATGGTGCTGGCTCTCAGATGGCTTATAGGGCTCCTTGCGGCAGGCTCTCAGCATATTGGCTGTAACCATGCAACTGATGCCCGTTAGCACTGGAGGTGACTTCTGAACCTAAAGTAGTCCCTGTCTGCAGGGGGAGGCGGAACCGCGAACAGCTCCTGCAGGTTGCTTTGTGCCCATTTGACAGGTAGACCACTCTGCAGGTCAGCAAGGTCGCCCAGTCTACCCGGGGTGGCACAGGTAGCAATTAATGGAGCCAGAATTCCCATCTGGTGGGTCTGCGGCGGCGTGCAGAGACCCAGGAGGGTTCTGTTTAGAAGAATGTCTCCAGGGGCTCCGGTCCTGGGCTAGCCCTTTGGAGCTTCTGGAAGAAGAATGCAGGGAGCGTCCGTTAAAGATGCCTGTCCCTGGCAGCTGTCCGTCCTGGGTGTGCCAGGCCTTTGGGCTTCGCGGTCACTGTGCCGGGGGAGGGGAGGCTGGCCACCGGGCAAACCCCTTTGGGTCCAGGAAGCTGTGGGTGCTGGCAGAACATCCCGTGGGGAGAAGGGCCTCCTTCCCCTCCCGCCCTCAGGGCCCCTCTGGGCTGTGCTCTGCACAGTACTGTTGGGAAGGCACCCACCACCCACCTGCAACTTAGCCTGCCAGCACCTCCGCTGGGGGTGGGGGTGGCCGTCTGGCTCCTCGCTGCCAGGAATTAATGCTTCATCCCAGGCCTGAGGGCTTTTCCTAATTGCAGGGACCTTCCTCATCACAGCTTTTACCCTCCTAATTCAGCTCTCGGTAGGGGTTTCCTTCTCACTTAACTTCCAAATTTACACCTCTCTGGGCTCCCTGGCATCCTATCTGGAGGTGTTGATGGGTGCTTAGCGGGGCCACAGCGGGAGCCGGGGGAGGGGCCTGGCTCCCCATCTGTATCCAGAGACATCTCTGCCTGCTGCTTGCCTGGCCTGGGTCTGCGCCCTTCTGCCCTTCTCTCCCTTGCAACCAGGCATTGATTCTCGGGGTGTTTAATGCCCAGCGGGGGCAGCGGGGGGGGGCAGGCTCCAGGAGGTGACATCTGCCAGTCACATCCAAGCCTCGTCGCACTGCGGACACCGCGGTTTTCTCCGTAGCACAGAGGGGGAACGTTTGCTTTTACGGTTTTCATCGGGACCACGGAAATGCCACAGTCCCAACTGCCCCATCCGGAGCGCAGACCTTAATGAACCCGGCAGCGGCATGCACAGCGGTGACAGAGGGCAATCGCCTGCCGGGTCCCCGACCATGCTCCCTGCGCTCGCCGTGGAGTCCCTCCTGGCGAGCTGGCCACTGGCAATTTGGCCTCCCCGCAGAGCACCCTTTCCCCGGGTGTTGGAGCCTCACGTCGGCTTCGGTGAAACGCACGGTGAATTTTCATCGCGGTTCTGTGAGCAGAAGCAGGCGGTGCTGCCGTTAAGATTAATTAGAGGGCGAGGCCCACCCTTTGGAACCGGCGGCAGGCTATGAATTATATTCTCAGTGTACTTTTCAGATTCTTCCCTCCACATCTCCCGATTTTTTTTCCCCGGCAGATCTGATATCTTTGACTACACATGTTGACTCATTTTTTTTTTTTTTTGTCCACTCTGAACACTTTTTTGAGAGCAGCCGGAGTAAAAGCCAGTACATCATGCGCGTGTCCTAAATTATCTGCCAGAGTTCAGTTTACTCCAGAGGGCTTGAGGGATGCACTTTGTACACAGGCTTTGTAGCCCCTGTCCTAGAAAATTATACTGCCTGTTTTTGTAAGCTCTCTGAGCTAAGAACTTTTTTTTTTTACATTCTTAAGTGGTTGAAAAACAATAAAAGACAAGTGTTTTGTGACATGTGAAAATTATATGAAATTCACATTTCAGTGTCCATAAAGTTTTAGCGGAACCCAGCTAGGTCCATCGGTTTTCACACTGTCCACGGCCACGTCTGTGCCGTAGTGACAGAGCTGTAGTTACAGCAGGGGCCGTGTGGCCTGCAAAGCCTACGATGTTTACCCTCTGACCCTTGGCAGAAATCGTTTGCTTGCCCCAGTATGGAAGGGCAGGTGCCTAGGTGGGCGTGGCCTTGGTCCCTCAGCTGTCGCCAAACATCGGCTGGGCTGCTGTCTCTTATTCAGTGATGAGCTGTATTTTGGGGGTTATCCACGAAGTAACTCTGGCTCGAGACCTTGGTCCTCTGGTGTCACTGAAGGCCATTGCAAGGCAGAGCCAAACATAGTAGCAAGGTCTCATCCCAGACGGAAGGCCACGTGACTGGTGTCCATTAAGGCTAAGTTGAGTGGCCTCCAACCATGCGTTGAGAGCGCTGGAGGCTTATTATTTGCCATTTATCACTGTGCCTTGAACGTTCAGCAAAGTGAAAAATAGTTTGCCAATGAACTAAAGTGGAAAATTAATTTCGGTTTTCCTCCTGTTGCGAGTAAATGCAGAAATTAAAAATGAAGGCTCTACTCACTGGTATGTTTCATCTTAGGCTGAGTCTTACCCACTTTGTCTGGGGCGGGGAGGGCTTTGCTTATTTCATGCTGAAAGTGGTTTTTGCTGGCCAATGAGAACTGTCCAATGAGAAGGGGAAAATTCTCTTTTATGTGTGGCTTTGCTCAAAGGACAAACTTGAGATTGTCTGGGGGGAATCAAATGAACTGGTCGTATAGACATACGACATGGATTGTTAACAGCAAATACTATAAACTTAACCTTCAGACAACCTAACTTCATATAAGCTGCTATCGTGAGAAAGCATGACAAGGACCAAGAACTTTAACGATCCAAACATCACACGGTTCTAATTTCACATGGTTAATCGAGTGTGGGTAACATAAGGCTGTACTTCCCCTGAAACTGTTGAGGGTCGAATTTCAGTAGAATTCCCACCATGTATTTAAAGTATGACCAGGAGTTGTTAATAAGCTCCAAGAAAAATATTCCTGACCTGCTTGCTCCAGGAAATCAAGTCTGGATTATGCTGTTAGCTCAAATATCCCCACTTTGCCAAGGTGGTGTCATGGAGGAATGAGGTAAGGCTCGTTGGTTGGTTGCTTGGGATTTTCAGCCAACGGGCTGGTGCTTAGATGCAGCAGAGATGGGCCACCTCCCCCTGGGACCCACCTTTAGATCGGTCCCACTGGGCACTGGCCCGGTATGGCAGTTACAAAACTGCCAGGTTCTGGGCAGAAGGCAGAAGGAGAGGAAGGGAGGGTTCTGGGATGGTGGAGAGGACCCACACCTATGCCAGGGTGGATGGCTTTTCCTTGCTGCCCTTTGGTTGCTCCCAGGGCAGTTCTGAGCAGCACAGTGAGAGGCATGATGCAAGCACAGGACATTCTCTTATTGACCGAGAAGTGACAGGGGACAGCGATGGCCATTGGCAGAAGGGATATCAACTGTCCATATCAAAGCTCAGCCATATGGGGCCCACTGATGTAGGGACAAGGCCTTGTGTGGGTTTCACCATTTTAGAATGAATGCTCATTTTATTTATTTATTTATTTATTTATTTATTTATTTATTTAAAATTTTTTGAAAATTTTTACATGTATTTATTTTTGAGAGACAGAGCGTGAGCGGGGGAGGGGCAGAGAGAGGAGGAGACACAGAATCCAAAGCAGGCTCCAGACTCTGAGCAAGCTGTCAGCACAGAGCCCAACGCGGGGCTCGAACCCACGAACTGCGAGATCATGACCTGAGCCGAAGTCGGACGCTTAACCGACCGAGCCACCCAGGTGCCCCTGGAGGCTCATTTTAATGGAGCATCAGGAAATGTTGGAAATCTCTTTATTGGCTACTTAAAAAAAATTCAAGAAACGCAATAAATCAGGAGTGAGTATTCAAAATATTTAATGACTATTGGGCACAGGCACTGACGTATGAGAATAAAGGTGTTTAGAGACAACTTGGTCCAAGTGTACCAGAGATATGGGCCAAGTATCAGGGGCCTATATCATTTTTGAAAATTTTATTTTTTAAATGTTTATTTATTTTTTTGAGAGACAGAGACAGAGTGTGAGCGGCAGAGGGGCAGGGAGAGAGAGAATCTAAAGCAGGCTCCAGGCTCTGAGCTGTCAGCGCAGAACCTGATGAGGGGCTCAAACTCATTGAAACCATGGGATTGTGACCTGAGCCGAAACCAAGAGTCAGACACTTAACCAACTGAGCCACCCAGGCGCCCCTAGAACAATTTCTAAATAAGTGCCCAAGTAAAAGTATTTCTGGTTCTAAGGGGTGAATTTCAGGTATATAAGAAGTTCTCTTTTTCAGAGTGCCACATGTCCCAATAATTCCTTCAGGGTCCCTGCAGGCACGTGTCCATCACCCGTCCCCAGGTGTGGGCTGATCTGAGTCTTGGGGATTCAGGGTTGATGGCACAGCCCTGGACCCCAGCTCCGTGTGCGTCCTGACCATCGTGGGTATGCCGTGGGAGAGACAATGGGAAAGACTCCAGGGTCACAGGGTGGGGCGACCCCACGCGGATGGAGTAGGGGCTGAGGAAAGATGTCCTGACGTTGCTTGGAGTGCTGGCAGCCAGCAGTGGAAAAGAGAGGAGAGAGCACAGACAGAAGAAGCCACAGGAAAAGTGAGAGAGTGTGCACCCTGTCTGGAGAATTTCAACAGCTCCTTGGGGTGGATGAGAGGAGACCGGCCAGATGGGCAAAGATTGCATTACAAGGAGTCTCCTACGTCATGCTTCAGTGTTTGGACCTCATCCCAAAGACAATGAGAAGTCACTGAAGGATCTTTAAGGTGGAGGGGATAGTTTGATAGGGTTCAAGTTTCTGTTTTACAAAAAGGTACTTCTGGCAATGAACCAGAGGCAGGAGCCAGGTAATGAAGCTGGTAAAGTAACACAAGCAGGAGACGAAGGAAACCTGTTAATAGAAGTGGATTGAACCAGGGCAGAGCAAGGAGGAGGCTGGGCAGATACATCACCACAATCCAGGTGAGAGGGGCGGGCTCCTGATGTAAAAAAAAAAAAAAGGCAGGATAGGAGAGGCATCCGAGGGGTGCTGGAAGGAGCACACCCCAGGCCTGGCCATTGGCTGGGGGCGTGGAGGATGGTTCTAGACTCCAACACTGTTCTTGTTCCCCGAGAGAGAAATTGGAAGGAGGAGGGGGGTAGGAGGCAGTCCTGGGGAAGCTGTCTTCCCTTGTCAAACTTCATTCTCTTCTGAGGGTAAAAGTCACGCCTGTCTGACATCGGAAATCTGGAAAGAGAAAACAAAACGCAAGGGGAGCAGAAAGAGGTTGCCGGTTGGTGCCACACAGTAGTGAGAAGAAATCCGTTGGAACTGCATGTGTTAACATTGATGAATCTCAATTAAGACGTTGAGCAAAAACGCAAGTTCTGGCGTGATATACTATCTATATTCATTTGACGACATTCCAGACGAAACCACGCGCTGCTAAAGGAATCATACATTTGTATGAACAGAGATCATGGGAAAGATTAACACCGAATTCAGGTGTTATCAGAGAAGGGGGTGTAACTGGGGAAAGACATCATTCAGGAAAAAAAAAAAAACATCAACTGTTTCGCTGGCATTTATTTCTTCAGCAGTAGTGATTATGCCATTGTACAATTTGTTATTCATTATACCTCTGCATGCCTTAATTGTGTCATAATTTTTTAATGTCATCAGAAACCCCATTACCCCAGACCACCATTTTGACATATCCCTAGGAACAACCCTGCACTCCTGTCTAATCCAGAGCCTAAGCAGAGATACTCAAGCCCTACAGCCCAGCCTGCCCACCTCAAGGTCAGAGTTTATCGCTTGCACACAGGTTGCTTGTCTGGGGTCACAGCTGAGGGGTGCACAGAAGCGTCCTTGGCGTTGGACCCTCTTGTCTTCTGTGGGATCTCTCATGGTCCTCTTTTCAGAGATCACAAAGCAGATTGAAGAAATAGAGTGTATGAGTTGCCACTAGTGATTAAGAATCCACGATCCATGAGTCAACCCACTGAGAATGACCTTGAAGACCACCTTGCCCCTAAAGGGCTGTTCCGCCCTAGGCAAGAAAACGCACTGCCTCGGGACCCAGTCCTGCTGGTAGCAGTGTGCTATTGCTGTGTTGTGCTCAGCTGGTGTTCCGCAGACTGGCTCCTAAATTGGATTTCATTTCCAGAACCAGGATGAAATGACGACATAATTTCACCTACTGTACATTTATCGAAATTATATCAAAATAAGCAATGAAGGAAAATTTCTCTTGGTAATACAATTTCAAGGATCATTTCATGAGTTTGCAGTTAGAAAAACATCAAGGTGTGAACACCGTGAGGAGAAACCATCCGTGCTCTCCTTTGAGGGTAAAAGAAGATGAGGTCACCTGGTTCCCTTTGCCGACACCTTGCAGAGTCTCCCCTCTCTGTCCCTGCTCCCTCCATTTCAGTACCTCTTTGCTACCTGCTGTCGATTTTTGCCACCTAGCATGTATCGCAAGTCAGGTGTCATTTCTTTATCGTGACAGGGGACCTGAAATTATTCGTATTGTCATTTTGGCCCATGCATTGCTTTGACTAAGTGCCAGGTAACCAGCTGGTTTCGATAATATCAGAAAGCAAAGATTCACTTCTGATCTGAGGCGGGCTGAGCCAGACATTTTCAACCGATTTGCGTTAACCTGAGGACGACTCACTTCACAGATTTACAGGCATTCACCAAAGTTGTATAATTCCACGGAAGTTTTATGGCAGGTTAAAATGTGAAATTGACTCGGGCATAGACAGAGTGATATCTTTGTGGAATGGAATCATTTCTCTCCATTTCTAAGAGGGAGCAACTTCTGAAGGGAGCTAACCGTTCACGTGGAGAGAGACTTGTGTGCCTGTTCCCGTTGGCATTTCTACGTGATGTTGATTGCTTTTGCGTTGACCCAAGTGTGAATCCAAAGGGTTGGATTAGCTTATTTTCAACAGCGTATGATGAGACACGTAAGCTAATGTGTCACCCTCTGCCATCCCGTTTCTGGGAAGCTGGTGCTTGGATGTTGCTGTATTTTATGTTTTATTTACCACCCTCCACCTCCTCTCCCCCGCAAAGCCCAATCCATTTATCCGGTACACATTCAAGGTTAACTCAAAGTCAGGCTGTGAATTGATAAGAAATGAAAGGCTGATGAATCTGGTCGGGCTGGCTTATCACCACCTCAACCTGCCCTATTTGATTTCCTTGTTCTAAGGTGGAGTCCTATGATAATGGGCAGATGACGCGTCTCGGGCGGACGAGGTTGCTTCTTTGGTGTGGATCGCAGTCAGATTGTCTTTCCTGAATAAAAGGGATATTCAGCGGGAGAGTTTCCAAAATTTTAAGACTCCCAAAGGGGGCACCTGGGTGGCTCAGTTGGTTAAACGTCCGACTTCGGCTCAGGTCATGATCTCGCAGTTCGTGGGTTCCAGCCCCACGTCGGGCTCTGTGCTGACGGCTCAGAGCCTGGAACCTGCTTTGGATTTTGTGTCTCCCTCTCTCTCTGCCCTTCCTCCCGCTCACACTCTCTTTCTCTCAAAAATAAATAAACATAATTTTTTTTTAATATTAAAAAATAAAAGACTGCCAAGGAAGGCAAGCTCCATGAGAGCTAAGCAAGCAGCTCAGAGCTTCTGCCAGTCCTGGGTTCCTCGATGCCCCTGGTAACCAGCGTCCTCCGCAGCCTTCCTTCCCAGTCTTCGTGCTGCCTTGATTGTGCTGCTCACTTTGCAGTGTATCTCAGCGAGGTGTAATCAGCAGGAGTAGTCATTTGAAATAAAGGCGTCTTTGACATTCATACATGTTTTGTGAGACAAAAGGGAAAAGGGAAGTAGTTCAGAAACCACTAGGTTAAAGCTTAAATGGTACTGTAATTGTTCCTGCAGTTTCTTTTTTTTTTTTAATATGAAATTTATTGTCAAATTGGTTTCCATACAACACCCAGTGCTCATCCCAAAAGGTGCCATCCTCAATGCCCATCACCCACCCTCCCCACCCTCCCACCCCCCATCAACCCTCAGTTTGTTCGCAGTTTTTAGGAGTCTCTTATGTTTTGGCTCCCTCCTCTCCCCCATGGTCTTCTGTTAAGTTTCTCAGCATCCACATAAGAGTGAAAACATATTGTATCTTTCTCTGAATGACTTATTTCACTTAGCATAATACCCTCAAGTTCCATCCACGTTGCTACAAAAGGCCATATTTCATTCTTTCTCATTGCCACGTAGTATTCCATTGTGTATATAAACCACAACTTCTTTATCCATTCGTCAGTTGATGGACATTTAGGCTCTTTCCAAAATTTGGCTATTGTTGAAAGTGCTGCTGTAAACGTTGGGGTACACGTGCCCCTATGCATCAGCACTCCTGTGTCCCTTGGGTAAATTCTTGCACTGTTGGTGGGTGGGAATGCAAACTGGTGCAGCCGCTCTGGAAAACAGTGTGGAGGTTCCTCAAAAAAATTAAAAATAGATCTACCCTATGCTCCTGCAGTGTTTCTGAAGAAATCTCGTAGCAGGGAACGGGGTCGGGAAGGGATCTATTGTTATGATAGGAAAATTAACAATAAATGTACGTCACTAAATTTTTGAGTGATTACTTTGTGTCTTGCGCTGTACTGAGTGGATTTTTATTATCACGTGTCCAGTGGGATATCACGCACATGCAGTGAAGGACACAGATGCTAGGTGTGCGACATTTTTACACGTGTATCTGCTCCTATGACCACCACCGACACCAAGATAGAACATGTCCTGTAAATCAGAAGGCTCCTTCACGTCCCCTCTGCATCCATACCTACCCTCTCTGTGCCTGCCTCACCAAGGTAACCGCTATTCTGACTCCCGTTGCCCAATCAACTTGATGGAAATGGAGTCAGGCAACCTATACGTTGGTGTCTGTCTTCTTTTGCTTGACATCATGTTGGAGATGTAGCCATGTCCTGCCGTGTTTCAGTGTCTTAGTAGTGCTCTCTTTCATAGCCCCACAGTGTTCTGTTGTATGAATCTACCGCTCTTGACTATCTGTTCTGTTGTTGGTAGACATTTGGGTTGTTTCCAGTGTTTGCTACTATGAAGAAATCCGCCATAAATATTCTCGTTTGTGTCTTCAGTGGGCACGTTCATCCATTTCTTTTTTTTTTTAATTTTTTGAAAAAGTTTATTCGTTATTGAGAGACAGAGGGAGACAGAGCATGAACAGGGGAGGGGCAGAAAGAGGGGGAGACACAGAATCCCAAGCAAGTTCCAGGCTCCGAGCTGTCAGCACAGAGCCCGACGCGGGGCTCGAACTCACCAACCGCGAGATCGTGACCTGAGCCGAAGTCGGACGCTTCGCCGACCGAGCCACCCAGGCGCCCCCATCCATTTCTTTTCTATGTATACCCTAGAAGTGGAATGACCGCATCATAGGGTCAGCATAGGATTTTGTCTGTTTGTTTAGGTTTGTGGGTAATATCCACCGATTTTCCGAAGTGCTGGTATCAATTTACATACACACTAGTAATATATAGTTGTGGTCACTCTGCATGATCTTTAACCCTTGGTCCTGTCAAACATTGATTTATTTGTTTATTTTTAAATGTTTATCTATTTTTGAGAGAATGAGACAGAGTGAGCGAGTGAGGTGGGGGGGTGGGAGAGAATGAATCCCAAGCAGGCTCTGCTAATGGCTCGATCCCATGTGGGGCTCAATTCCATGAACCGTGGGATCATGACCTGAAGAAGAATTGAGTTGGACGCTTAACTCACTGAGTCACCCAGGTGTCCCGGTACCATCAAATATTTAAATTTTCAATTTTTCAAAAATATTTTCTTAGTTTAGTTATTTTGATGACTAACGGTGCTGAGTACCTATTAATATGCTTGCGAGACACTGGATATCCTACCTTTTCAAGTCCTTTGCCCAATTTTATTTATTTTCTTTTCATTTCTTTAAATTTGAATTGGAATAGTGTAGTATTGGCTTCATGGAGTAGAACCCAGTGATTCGTCACTTACATACGACACCCAGGGCTCATCCCAACAAGTGCCCTCCTCAATGCCCATCGCCTATTTAGCCTACCCCCTACCCACCTCTCCTCCAGCAACCCTCAGTTCTCTGTATTTAAGAGTCTGTTATGGTTTGCCTCCTTCTCTGTTTTTATCTTATTTTTCCTTCCCTTCCCCTATGTTCATCTGTTGTGCTTCTTAAATTTCACATAGGAGTGAAATCATATGAGATTTGTCTTTCCCTGACTGACCCATTTCACTTAGCATAATACATTCGAGTTCCATCCATGTTGTTGCTAATCCTTTGCCCAATTTTCAAAATAGTGTTTTCTATCTTTTTCTTATTGATTTGTAGGAGCTCTTTATATATCCAGGACACAGATATGTGTATTATAGATACCTTTTCTCCATATTTGGCTTGACTTTTTATTCCCTTAATGGTATCTTCTGGTGAATAAGTTCTTGATTTTTTTAAGTCCAGCATGTCCATCTTTTCTTTTAAAATTAGAGCTTTTTGTATCCTTTGAAAGAAATTTTTGCCTGCCCCAAAGTCATGAAGGTATTATCCTATGCTTTCTTCTTGAAGCAGTATAGTCTGACCTTTCTTTTTTAGACTTACAATTTATCTGGAATTGATTTGTATTTATGGTGTGAGGCAGGGATCAAGTTTTGCTTGTTCCCCTCCTCCCACCCCCAGACTGGTATCCATTTGACCAGAACCATTTATCGGAAATAGTTTCGTCCCACTACTACAGTTCAGTGGTATACTGTTTCACATGTTCTCTGTAACTTAATTCTTGTAATAACCCCCAAATAGGTCTCCTGGTTCTATCCCTACCACACCTATGAGAAACAGGAGACACAGAGAGATTAGATAACTTATCCCGATCATGCAGCAAGGGCTCAGGGTTTAGAACTTCCCTCTCTGCCTTTGCAAACACATGCTGGTCCTGCATTTCTTTCCATGCTGGGTAAACGGTATGACAAAATGAGCAGAGAACGCTACATAATCAGGGTGCAGGGTGAATGGATTGCATCAGCACGTCTCAGGTGAGTGTCCTTTACGGACAGTGTCTCTTGGCAGGGCTCAGCCCAGACTCAGGTCAAAGCTGACCTGGTGATTTCTCAACATTGGAGAAGTGAACGCTGGTAAATGTGCATCCTGAGGAAGCATCTTCTTCGGGCTCAGCAGCCTGAAGGTATAGCTGGGCTCCACCCTTGCAGAGAGACATCTGGATAAGGACCACTCGTCCAGTCTCCCCCTACACGCCGCAAAGACTTCCCTGACTGAGCATGGTCAGTTTCATTGCCATTGTGTTTCCTCCAGTTTTGTGGAAACAAAACCCATGTAGAGATGTCAGGATGGACGCTTCTGTCCTGGGACTGGATTTAGCAAAGACAAAGGCAGACTCTATTTAGTGCTATACCATCAGTACCCTGAGACACCTGGGGGGTAATAAAGGTGAACCCTTCCTTCAACAATATTTATTGAGTGTATACTGTGTGGTCCCAGGCACTGGCAAAATGGCAGTGAGCAAAAGAGACGGGGACCCCTATTCCCAAGGAGGTTACATTCAGAGGAGAATATTGTCGTAAAGGTGCCTCTGGCCGATGAGCCAGAAGCTTTTTCTGTTTAAAGATCAGTTGAACTCCAGCACGTTCCTTCCCTCCTCTGTGAAGCGTCTGCACCCACACGGCCATTCTGAGAACCCAGTTCTTCCAGACTGTAACCACAGGCAGTCTTCCAATGTTTCCATTTTCTAGTAACTTCCACTTTATCCCCAAAGATTAAAAAGTGGAAGGAACAGCTTGATGTGCCTTGGAAAGGCAGTGGGTCCTATCTTTTCTAGTGGATGAAGTCAATTTAGGCATTATTGTTTGTGCTTATACCACCAACAGACACACACGGCTGTCCTCATCAGCATTCGGCAGACCTTTTCAAAATTGCCTTCGGCAACGATCCAAGTCCCTTCTTATCAATAAGGAAATCAGTTTTGGACTTAATCCTGCAAAGCACTGGTTTCTCTTCTCCTGGGCCTTTTTCCTGTAGGCATTATATAAATGATTTCAAATGCAGCCTGTGGCCTGAGACATGAATTTGGAGAAATTGTGCCTGGTGTAGGAATCTTATGCCCCTGGGATCTGTTGAGATACAGCAGGTTGTATTGAACAAGGTTGTTTCCATTCTCTTATTGATATTTGGTTTTTCTGTCCCCCCCCCCCCCTTTTTTTTGCCCAGGTCTCCCCTCTAATACTTTATTCCATGATTTCAATTCAGCATGCATTTATGAGGTATTTACCACATGACAGACTATGATATGTACTGGGGGAAAATGAATGACTAGCACTCAGTACTTTGTGCAGAGTTTCCAACCTACTCTTGGAGGAACCCATATACCATCAACTATCACACTAAGCAAAATGGAATCAATCCACATAGAGGTGGTGGCCGCCAAGAAGCAGTGACTAGTTAGTAAGCATTTATTATGCACTAGGCACCCCATTTGCATGTTGCAAATGTTCCCTTTAACTTCAGGGCAGCCCTTCAAAGTAGATTTAATTATCCCTCTTTCACAGAATTGAGGCTTGGAGGGCTGGCATGTGAAGGTCAAAGACTTAAATCCAGGACCACCTGGCTGCAAGGCTGGCTCTGTCTTCCCCTCCCCGCCCCTTAACCCAAGAGGGAGAAAACAGAGGGGGCCCAGATGAATTCTAATTTAGAGAAAGGCGGTGACATGGGAGGTGTTTTTAATTAAACTTCTTTACTCTGAAATAAGTGGAGGTTCACGTGTAGTTTTTTTTTTTTTTAATATTTCATTTCATTTTATTTTTTTTTAAGTTTATTTTGAGAGACACAGAGAGAGCATGAGCAGGAGGGGCAGAGAGAGAGGGAGAGAAAGAGAATCCTAAGTAGGCTTGGCACCATCAGTGTGGAGCCCGACGCGGGATTTGAACTCATGAACTGGGAGATCACGACCTGAGCCGAAATCAAGAGTCGGACGCTTCGCCGACAGAGCCACCCGGGTGCCCTGGTTCACATATAGTTTTAAGAAATAATACAGACATACCATGGACCTTTTACCCCAACGGTAACATCTTACAAAACAGACAATGCAGCATCACAACTAGCATGCAGGCTTTGGTACAAGTCAAAACACAGAATTTCCATCCCATAAAGGGTCCCTGCCGTTGGCCT
Organism: Panthera leo; assembly: GCF_018350215.1. NCBI lineage: Eukaryota > Metazoa > Chordata > Mammalia > Carnivora > Felidae > Panthera > Panthera leo. Next base: position 81,368,307 of record NC_056689.1, on the reverse strand, counting down.
TTTATAGCATCACCCACTTCCCTCCTGCTCCCACCCCTCCTTCATTTCTGACAACCATGTATCTGTTCTTCGTTTCTCTCCTCTTGTCTGCCAAGAATGTTACATAAATGAAATCGAACAGCTTGGGGTGGGCTTTTGCACCCAGAATTCTTTGGAGATTCATTCAGGTTGTTTCACGTGTAAACGGTTCATTCCTTTTTCATGCTGAGTAGTATCCCATGATATGGATGTACCACAGTTTTTGGCTCTAATGACTAAAGCTGCTGGAACCGCTCGTGCACAGCTCGTGTGCACGTCTGAACACAAGTCTTCATTTTTCTGGGATAAGTGCCCGGGAGTGCAATGGCGTGTTGTATGGTAGCTGCATGTTTAATTCAAAACACTCTGCCAAACGATTCTCCAGAGTGGCCGCACCATTTCACGTTCTCCCCAGCATCGTATGAGTGATGGAGTTTTCTGCTTCCTGGCCAGCATTTGGTGTTGTCACTGTTTTTTATCTTAGCCACTCCGATAGCAACATAGCGGTATCTCATCGTGGTTTCAACTGGCATGTCCCCGATGGCTAATGCTGTGAAGCACCTTTTTACACACTCATTTGCCATCTGTATGTGCTCATTGGTGAAATGTAGCTCCACGCCTTTTGACGAATTTCTAATCGGATTGTTTGTTTTTCTTACTACTGAGTTTGGACAGTTCTTTATGTGTTCTAGATACTGGCCCTCTGCTGGCTACGTGGGTTGCAAATATTTTCTCTCATTCTGTAACTTGCCTTTTCGTCTTCTGGACAAGGTCTTCACAGAGCAAAATACTTAAATTGTGATGGAGTCCAGTTTATCGAGGTATCTTTACTGAGTCATTATTTTAGTATCAAGTCTGAGAACTCTTTTCTCTAGCCCTAGATCCCACAGATATCCTCCTACTTTGTTTTTGCTAAAGCATTTATAGGTTTGCATTTTACATTTAGTGACATCCCATTTTGCATTACTTTTTATATAAGCTGTGAGACTGAGTTCAAGGGTAATTTTTCGACCTGTAAGTATTCAATCGCTTCAGCACCATTTGTTTAAACGATATCTTTCCTCCACTGAATTGCTTTTGCACTTTTATTGAAGATCAGTTGGACATATTTGTGTGTATCTATTTCTGAGATCTTCATTCTGTTGCACTCATAAGGTGTCCAACGATCTGCCAGTGCCTCATGGTCTTGATTACTGAAGGTATATAATTATTCTTGAAATCCGGTAGATTGGTTTCTCCCAGTTGGTTCTTTTAAAAAATTGTTTTGGCTACTCTAGATTCTCTCTATTTCTATATAATTTTAGGATAATTTTGTCTGTATAAAAATCTTGCTGGGATTTTGATAGAAATTGTGTTCAACCCATATATCCATTTAGAGAGAACTGACATCTTTTACTATGTTGACTCTTTTAATCCATGAACAGAGAACGTCTCCCCATTTATTTATGTCTTCTTTGACTCCTTTCGTTAATGTTGTGCCATTTTCAGCACCCAAGTCCCGTGCATGTTTTGTTAGAGCCACACCTAGTATTTGATTTTTTTGAGCAATTATAACAGGGGATTGCAACTGAGCTTGTGGTATCCATGTGTTCATTGTTATATAGAAACAAACCATAAGAGACTCTTAAAACCTGAGAATAAACTGAGGGTTGATGGGGGATGGGAGGGGAAAGTGGGTGATGGGCATGGAGGACGGCAGCTGTTGGGATGGGCCCTGGGTGTTGTGTGGAAACCACTTTGACAATAAACTTCATATTAAAAAATAATAAAATAAAATAATAAAAAAATAAAGAAACACAATTGATTTTTGTATGTTTATGTTGTCTCCTGCAGCCTTGTTGAACTTACTAGTTCTAGGAGCTTTTTTTTTAGATATTTTGGGGGATATTCCAGGTAGACAAGCATGTCACATATAAATAAGGACAATTTTATTTCTTTCTTTTCCAGTCTGTTTTTTGTAGTAGGGAAATACTAGCTTTATAAAATTAACTGGGAGGTATTCTTTTTCTCTGGAAGGAATTTCTGTAGAATTGATGTTTAATTCTCCAGTAAATGTTTGGTAGCATTCTCAAGTGAAACCAGCTGGGCCTGGAAATTTGGGGGGGGGGCAGAGGATTTAATTATAAATTCAGTTTTCTTGATCGTTACAGAGCTAGTCAAATTGTGTGGTTGATATTGGGTGAGTTGCAGTAGTTTGCGTTTTCAGGGATTGGTTCATTTCATCTCAGTTGTCAGATTTACACGTATAGACTTGTTCATAGTATTTACTTATCATCCTTTTAATGTCTGTAAGGTCTGTAGTGATATCTTTGTATTTCATTCCTGATATTGGTAATCTGTTTCTTCTCTTTCTTTCTCTTATTCGAAGTTTGTCAACTTTATTTACACCAGCTCTGTTCTATTGATTTTCTCTATTGTTTCTCTGGTTTTGACTTCACTGATTTCTGTTTTACCTTTATAATTCCCTCCTGCTGCCTCCTTTGGGATTAGTTTGCCCTTATGTTCCTAGCTGCTGGAGGTGGGAGCTTAGAGTGTTGATTTGAAACTTTTCCTCTTTTCTGTTGTTGGCGTCTAGTGCTATAAATGCACTGCCACAGCTGTGTCACAAACGTTGATATGTTGTAGTTTTCTTTTCATTCCCTTCCCTTCCCTTTTTCTTTTCTTTGAGGTGTCCTCTTTGACTCATTGATTATTTAGAAGTACGTTGCTTAGTTTCTAAGTGTTTGGGGATTTTCCTGTTACTGGTTTCTAGTTTGATCCCGCTCTAGTCAGAAAACGCACTAGGTATGACTATGACTTTTTAAAATGTGTTGCTGTTTGTTTTATGGCTCAGGACGTGGTGTATTTTGGTACATGTTCTGTGGCCACTTGGAAGTGATGTGCGTTCTGCTGTCGGTGGACCCAGTGGTGTATAAATGTCGATGGCGCTCCTCGTGGTTGTTGGGTATTGTTCAGTTCTTCTGTGTCCTTGCTGGTTTTGTGCCTGTCCCTTCTGTCCACAGTTGGGAGAGGGGTGTGAAGATCTCCTAGGATAGTTTCGGGTTTGTCTTTCAGTTCTATCCACTTTTGCCGCACGTATTTCGCAGCTCTGTTGTGTGAGACATACGCAGTTATGATTCTCCTGTCTCCTGGGTAGATTGGCTCTTTTATCATCATACATTGTCCTTCCCTTACTCTGGTGATTTTCTTTGCTCTGAAGTCTATTTGTCTGATATTCCCATAGCTGCTCTTCCTTTCCTTTGATGAATGTTTCCATTCTTTTACTTTCAGCCTGCCTCTATTGCTTTATTTATTTATTTATTGAACTTTTTATTTATTTTGAGAGAGAGAGAGAAGGAGTGTATGAGCGAGGACGAGCAGGGGAGGGCCAGAGAAAGAGGGAGAGAAAGAATCCCACAGAGCCCGACGCGGGGCTTGATCCCTTGAAACGTGAGATCATGACCTGAGCCGAAATCAAGAGTCAGATGCTCAACTGGCTGAGCCACCCAGGCACCCCTACTTGCTATCTTTAAAGTGAGTTTTTTGTGGATAGCAAATGGTCGGGTCATATTTTATAAACCACTCCACAAACTTCTGTCTTTTACTTTGTGTATTTGGGCCACTTGCATTTAATATAATCATAGAGAAGTTAAGGCTTGAGTCAACCATTTTATTTGTTGTGTTTCCGCTTTTTCTTACGTTTTTCATTTCTCTGTTTTCTTTTCCTGCCTTCCTGTGGGTTACTTGAACATTTCTTATAATTTCATTGTGATTTCACTGTAATTTTTTTCAGAATGTCTTTGTATAGCTTTTTTGATGGTTACTCTAGGGATGAGGTATTAGATGTAATATTCCTTACATCACATATATACATACATGATATATATACACACATAATATGAATTTATATCACGCATGTACTATACGTATATGAACTATATCATGTATACATACTATTTACATAAAATTACCTGAGATATATATTTATATATACATGATATACACGTGATCTATAACATATATTTACATGTATATTTATGTATTTATATGTCTCATGTATGTATGTAATGCAAATGCATAAATTCAAAGGCAAAATTTATGAACTAGACTATGAAACAAGACCCAAACACTTGCTGTCTACATGAAACTCACTTTAAATATAGCAATCTAGGCAGGCTGAATGTAAAAGGATGGAAACAGACAGATCATGCAAACATTAATTGAAGGAGAGCAGCTAGCCATATTAAGTAGCTACATGTATAAAATCATAGTCTCTTGTCATCATTTTGCCAGTTCAAGTGACGTACAGAAACTTCACCTCCCTGTACAACCCTTTGCCCTCCCCCATTTATAATGCAAGGATTTAAAATACTTCCTTTATGTACATTTAGAACCGCGTTAGATAGTGTTGTGATTTTTGCTGCAACCATTAAACATAACCCATGAAACTCAAGAGGGGAAGAAGACCTATTGTATTTATTCATACTTTTGCTCACTGTGTTCTTCCTTCCTTCCTGATGTTCCAAGTTTCGTTCATCTTTTCCTTTCTGTTTAGAGAGAACTACCTTTAGCATTCTCTTAGGGTAAGTCTGCTGGCCACAGATTTTCTTAGTTTTTTTCTTTTTTCTATCTGAGAATGTCTTGATATTCCCCTTCGTTTCTGAATGATATTTTCCCGAGGTATATAGGATTCTGGGTTGAAAGTTCTTTTTTTTTTGCACGTGAAAAATAGTGTGTCACTTCCTCTCCGTGGTTTTAGGGATTCCAGTAAATGTATTTACCAAAGGGAGAAAAAGAGAGAGTGCTATGTAAATATTGTGAGAAATTTCTGCCTCCACGTTTCTCAACCATCTTGAGATCATAGGCAATGGGTAGAATTCAGCAGGAAGAAGTCATAGCATATTGATGAGAGTAATTTTAAAGGTTGCTTTATCAGTGACCAAAAAAGAGTGAGGCCTTGGTGTCATTCACTTGGTCAGGTATACAGGTCATGATACCTTCCTTGACATAATAAAAGGGAAGGGACAAGGAATTAATTAAGGCCGCAGAGACCCCCCTCTCCCCCTTAACTAAGAGTTGGGATATTGGAAAACCAACCATAGCTTGTACACTTTGTACTCAAATGGTAATTTATGGGAGATTTTTACTACGCTCAGTGTCATGTCAGTTACCGTGGGTCCCTGGGGGCTGGGACCTGGCTCTGGGTGAGAGAGATCAGAGGAGGGCCAGGAGTGACTGGGTGGATGAAGGAGGCTGTTAGGAGTGTAGTCACACCCTCCATGACGTGGGAGGAAGGTGGAGGTGAAGGTGCGTTGTGCGTGACCTCAGCGAGGCTCTGAGTCACTTTCAGACACAGGATGGCAGGCGCCACGTGTTTTACGTAGTGGGTCAGCATTTATCTCTTCTAAAGATGAGTGTGTTCTTTAGAAGTCATTTTGCCCACGCCGGATACGAGAAATCAAGCCCAGAAATTGTCTTTAGGCGCGCCTGGGTGGCTCAGTCGGTGAAGCGTCCGACTTCGGCTCAGGTCATGATCTCACCGTTCGTGAGTTCGAGCCCCGCATTGGGCTCTGTGCTGACGGCTCGGAGCCCGGAGCCCGCTTCGGACTCTGTGTTTCCCTCTCTCTCTGCCCCTCCCCCCTCATGCTCTGTCTCTCCCTCTTTCCCGAAATAAATAAACATTAAAAATTTTAAAAAATAAAGAAATTGTCTTCAGAACCCATCACCCTGCTGATCAGGAAGGAGGGAAAGATACTAAAATCACCAGATAATCAGAGGTCTTCCTGTCTTCTGGCCGTGCATGCGGTGAGATCAATAGCGCAAGGCGGGGGCGTCCCACCATCTGGGAAAGAGCGGGTTTCCGAGTAACTCTGCCAGGCCATGCTTTGCGCTCATTCCCCTCACTTAGGGAAAATCGATTCTGCTCTGGCATTGCCTGGTGGCTCTGTACCTTCCCTTCCCTGATTCCATCCTTCTCTTTACCTTCATTTAAGATAATCTTTCTAAAAGCTCCACTGACAAAGGGGAGGTGCTGAACGGCACAAATCCTGTTGACTCTTTAAGTGGAAACGAAGAATCAAACTCGGTGTGCTTGCTTTCTTGGCAGAGAATGTGTCTTGTGATTTACTTTTGTTAAGTGAGGTGTATCTGAAGCACTGCACAGAGTGACAGGTATTATTTCAAAGGATGACCCCCTGCAGGGGGATGCAGTGTGGAGGGGAGAATGGGGCCAAATCCTGGAGGCAGCTGATTGACAGGCTGGGGGTGGGAAATTGACTCCCATCCAACAATGGGCTTGGCCGGATCCAAAGAACACGGCCGATCATCTTCCTATGACATCATAGCCATGGTCTCGTGAGCTCCTTCGGATGCACAGTTTCAACCCTGCAAGGCCAAATGTGTGTCACAGAAGCCACCAATTAGGGCCGTTGGGCCAGATTCATCGCACAGAAGTATTTGGTTGGGCCCAAGAGTGTCTTTGCATACTTTGAATATTAAAAAAATTGGGAGATTTTAACTAAAAATTCAGGCATCGAGTTTCTCTGAAAAAACTGGGTTGGGCAACACTACTCCTGTTCCCATGAGCTGAAGTAAGGGGCCCGAGGGGAGGCTCTCGGTGCACCCCAGCCCCGCGCAGCCCGCTCTCTGCTTCCACGGCACCTGCTGTGGCTTCTGTGGACAGGTCATCCGGGATGCTGACCTAGGGCCGAGGGGAGAAGACAGCCCCGAGGCTGGAGTCGGCAGCTCACTCAGTCCTGTAGAGAATGTCAAGGTGACACCAGCTTTCGGAGTGTCCTCCACCACTTTTATTTGAGAAAGGACTTTCTCGAAAGGAATAGCACTGCTAATGAAAATTGATTTTCCTTTCTAACAGTTTATTTTCCCGAGAACAAACACAGGGAATTCTTAAACACAGGTGCTAATGGCTGATAGCACGGGCATGCAGAAGTACCATCTGTGATCGCCAGGGAAGAAGAGCATGGTGGTGTTGGTCTTAGGCGCCATTGGTTCCAGTCTCGGAAAATGGGTTCATACCCAACTTCCAAATGGACCGAGAGGTGGTGGGTAAGGCCCCTCTGTGTGGGCAGCCTGCCCCAAGTGCCCCTGCTCTGTGCCCGCAGCTGTCCGAACCCTCTTCATCTTGTAGCCTATAAAATTATCTGTGACTCACCTACCTCCCTTCTAGAAAGTCAACCCCTTGACTGCCTAATAACATCCCGCATTTACCGCAGGCTGAAGGTGCACCGCATACGGTGGCGGGCACTTGATCTGAATTAACTCTGCGTGTCCTCCCAGCGGCCCTTTGAGGTAGGCGTGTGTCATCCCTACTTTGCAGATGAGAAGACCAAAATGCAGGGACACTTCATTATGCACCAGCAGACGGAGCCGGCAAGTTTGAAGACTTACAGATTTGTTGAAGTGTGTCTAAGCAGTGTAGCACTTGAACGACTTAATTTTTATTACGACCACTTTATGGAACTAGAGATTATACATTACAGTGTAAACTGTATATTTGTACATTTTTATTGCCGTACAGAGTTGTTTACACGAATCACATATATGTAATTTATGGGTGATTTAAGGGATGTTTAAGGGCAATTTGAGACGAAACGGTCCTTCAGTTTCTTCTTTGAGGCTCTCAACAAAACCAACGACACCCATTTGCCAGATTTTTAATTTTGTTTTATTTTTTAAACAACTAAGCACCAGCGAACATATACATCTATCTTGGGGCATGTGTGGAATTGAATTTTAGAAGTGAAATTGATGGGTCACAAGGTATATACTTTTGGGTTTTTTGGTTATTTTATTTATTTTTTGAGAGAGAGAGTGAGACCGTGCACAAGTGGGGGAGGGGCAGAGAGAGAGGGAGAGAAATCTCAAGCAGATTCTGCAACAGCACAGAGCCTGACTCGGGGTTTGAACTCAGGAACCGTGAGATCTTGACCTGACCTGAAACCAAGAGTCAGATGCTTAACCGACTGAGCCACCCAGGCGTCCCAGGTATATACATTTGAAATTTGATACATATCACCAAATTTCCCTCCCAAAAATGCTCTACTAGTTTATATTTGAGCCAAGTGTGGAGAGAACCCATTTTCCCACACCCTAAGACTGGATTTTTTGAAAAAATACATTTATTTTGAGAGAGAGAGAGAGGAGGGGCAGAGAGAGAGGGAGAGAGAGAATCCCAAGCAGGCCCTGTGCTGTCAGCACAGAGCCCAACATGGGGCTCAATCTCACGAACTGGGAGATCATGACCTAAGCCAAAATCAAGAGTCGGACACTTAACCGACTGAGCCACCCAGGCACCCCCTAATACTGGATTTTTATAGTTGTGTGTGTGTGTGTGTGTGTGTGTGTGTGTGTGTGTGTGTGTTTTCCAAACTAAGAAAAAGGTAAGGTATCTCTCTGTTGTTTTCATTGGGGTGAAATTCTCATAACAAAAAAATGTATCCATTTTAAAGCGTGCACTGCATGAACATTCAGGATGTTATACAACCACCACCTCTCTCCAGTTCCAAAACATTTCGCCACTCCCAATGAAAGCCCTTCCTACTCATACCTCCCCCCAGTTCTTAGCAACTACTAATCTACTTTTCATCATCGTGGCCTGACCTATCTGGACATTTCATGTAAAGGGAATCATATACTATGTGATCCTCTGTGTCTGGCTCCTTTTACTCAGCACGATGTTTTCGAGAGTCATCCATGTTGTAGCGTGAGTCAGCACCTCATTTCTTCTCACAGCTGAATATTTCTGTTGTATCTAGGTACGTATATATATATATAATCCCTCGTGTAATGTACAAATTTGTTTATCCATTCGTCGGTGGATTTTGGGGTTGTTTCCACCTGTCGGCTATTGTGAATAGTACTGATACAAAGGTTTGCATACAAGTGTTTATCTGAGTACCTGTTTTCAGTTCTTTTGTGTGTGTGTGTGTATCTGTATATGCATACATAAATGCATGCATGTGTATACATATATATGATAACATGGTCATATGGTAATTATGTTTAACTCTTTGAAGAACTTCTAAACAGTTTTCCATAGCAGCCATGCTATTTATAGTCCCACCAGCAATGTATGGGAAGTTTCATTCCTTCCCATCCTTACTACCACCAATTTTTTTCTGTTTTTTTTTTTTTTTTTTGTATGTTTGTTTTGTTTTAGATTTAATTATAGCCACAGTAGTGGATATAAAGTAGTGTCTTACGGTGGTTTTGATTTGCATTTCCCCCATGACTGAGGATGTTGAGATTCTTTTCATGTGCTCATTGGCCATTGGATAGTTTCTTTGAAGAAATGTCTGTTCAAGTTCTTGGGCCGTGGGGTTGTTTGCCTTTTTGCTGTTGAGTTGTAGAGTTCTTTATATATGCAGGCCTCTGGATCCTTATCAGGTATATGATCTGCAAACATTTTGTTCCATTCTGTAGATTGTCTTTTCACTTTCTTGATGATATCCTTTACTGCAGAAGGTATTATTTTATTTTCTTTAAACATTGTTTTAATTTATTTTTTCTCAATTGCTAAAAACCTCCGGCACCTTTTAATTGAATATTGTCCCATTGTATTTGTTTTTCTGTGAAATCCGTGTTCAAATCACTAACTCACTTTTATAAAGTATGTTCTTCTAATATAATCATAGAAGTTAATATTATGTCCTGTGTATGTATCCTTTTAATGTTTTCTTCCACTCTGTTGCTTGTTATTTAATTTTTTTTTTGCTTGTCATTTAATTCTGTATATAATAATATTCGTCGTATACAAGTTACTCATTATTTTACACTTTGACTATCTATCTTTTATGGGCTCTGGATATTTTGTCTTCTTTAAGAGGACTTCCAATATTATAAAAAATATTCTTTTATTTTTTTTAAATCCCACTTTTTATGTTTACACTTTTGATCTATTTTAAATTTAGTTTTGTGAATGGCTTTTTTTTTTTAAAGGATTTTTAAGTAATCTCTGCCCCCAATGTGGGGCTTGAACTCATAACCCTGAGATCAAGAGTCACACGCTCCACCAACTGAGCCAGCCAGGCGCCCCATGAATGGGTTTAAATACGAACCATAGCATTATTTTATCCCTAAATGGATTATCAATACCAATCCTAGTCCCTTTGATTTGTAACATCTTGTTGATAGTACAAGGGTGTCTGACTTTCTGTTTTATTTCACTGATCTGTCCATCTTTTCCTTTGCTGAGACCACACTGTTTGAATTATTAATACAGCATTTGAATAAGTTTTGATACGTATTATGGTAATATCGCACTTTTACTATGTATTATCAAAATTGACTTGGGTATTCTTATGTATTCTCTTTTCCACATACATTTATGAATCATAATTTGAAGTTTTATCTAATATTTATTTATTGTCCATTTTTAATTAAGTTTAGAATATATAAATTAACTTGGACGGTTTTGACTTTACAATTTTGACCTCTTCATCTGGAAACGTGTGCTTCCTCACGCACCTAGCCTTTCCTTTGTCTCCTCGAGTATAATTTTAGGATTTTCTCGACCTAGGTGTAGCAGATTTCATGTTAGATGCATTCCTTTTCTTGCCAGTGTTAATTTTTTTCTCCTGATGATTTGTAATTGATTATTGCTGTTCTTTGTGATGCTTAGAAGTAGTTTTTTTTTTTTTTAATTTTTTTTTAACGTTTATTTATTTTTGAGACAGAGACAGAGCATGAACGAGGGAGGGTCAGAGAGAGAGGGAGACACAGAATCTGAAACAGGCTCCAGGCTCTGAGCTGTCAGCACAGAGCCCGACGCGGGGCTCGAACTCACGGACCGCGAGATCGTGACCTGAGCCGAAGTCGGACGCTCAACCGACTGAGCCACCCAGGCGCCCCTGGAAGTAGTTTTTGATTGTGCTTTAACCACTCAGCTCTGCCATTGGTTCTAATGGTTTTCAGCTTAGACCCTTGGGTTCCCAGGTGGACAATCACATCGTCTGAAGTTGTGAGAGTTTTGTCTCTTGCCTCCTTATCTTACTGTGTCGGCAGCACCCCCGCGATCTTGGGAATGCTTGCCTTGTTCCCAGCTCCTAAGGTTTCCTTGTCTGGAACTTCATATTTTATCATAAGAAATCTCTTTTTTTTTTTTTTTTAAATTATGTACTTATTTAATAAGTACATGCTGGAGAAATTTAATTTGTAAGCTTTTCCAAATATAGTGGTCTTAGAGATTTTGCCCATTTTATAAAAATCACAAAGTAAGCATTATATTTCTTCTGCTTCATTAAAACATTTTAATCAAATTTTAATATTTGATCATTTCCTGGGTGCTATATTTACTCAACAAATTTATTTCTGTAGCAGTTTGGCTGAAGGTCTGTGTGACTGGAAGAATCACTAAAATGTGTTTATTCAGGGGCGCCTGGGTGGTTCAGCCGGTGAAGCGTCCGACTTCGGCTCAGGTCACGATCTCGCGGTTCGTGAGTTCGAGCCCCGTGTCGGGCTCTGTGCTGACAGCTCGGAGCCTGGATCCCGCTTTGGATTCTGTGTCTCCTTCTCTCTCTGTTCCTCCTCACTCACACTCTGTCTCTGTCTTTGTTGTCTGTCTCTCTCTCTCAAAAATAAATAAAGATTAAAAAAAATTTTTAATGCATTTATTTATATGATTTGACCCTTTACATAATGTTGTAGACGGAGGCGACTTCTTTGATGGGAAACCTTCACCAGGTCATGAAATGCTACTGCAGAGACTCCACAAACAACAAAGAATCCTTCTACGCGGACACACACACACACACACACACACACACACACCCGCCCACGCGGTTAGCTTTCTGAACGTGGTGACCTTGTTGGGGATACCAATTCGCCATCACTTGCCTGTGGTAATTTTAGCCCCTCTCTGTCGTGGAACAGAGCCCTACTGTGGGGTTTTCCTCTATTCACCAAAGTTTGCTTTCCCTGGTAGATGTTTTGCTGTCCGTGGCAAATGCACGAACCCAAGCTACAGTAGAATTGCTGAGTGTTGCAAATGTGAGAAAATACTTCCGGAAGTGCCCTACTCTGCCACCACGGTGGGAAGGTCCCTCTGGACCACCTTGCTCAGTGCTGGGACTGCAGGGCCCGCTCCGGGCTCTTTCTCCCCGTGGCCCTAGAGACACAGAGGTTTAATGAAGTTCAAGGCTAACTTTGCTCCCGGCTCATCTTGCTACAGCAGAAATCTCTTGCCCGTCAGCCAAGGACCATTCTTGGCTGGAGCTCAGCTGGCAATGTGCCTCCCATCGACATGTTAAATATTTCACAGCCACCTTGGTCTTCTCGGGTTTCCCTGTCCTGGTTCGCAGTTAGCCTCGCTGTTAGTTACTTCTGGGGGAAGCCCCGGTCTGCGGGGTGAAGGAAGCTACATCTAGAAGGAGCAGAGGGAGAACAGCAAGGAGGTTCAGAGCGTGGTCTCCCGGGGCATCTGACTTGAGCGGGAATTCCAGTTCCTGCACTTGGGAGCTGTGGGGTGTTGGGCAAGTTCGCACCATTTCACCAAGCCCCGGCTTGCTTGTGTGCTAACCGTGGTGAATCAGACGTGGGGAGCCGTGGGGGCTCGATGAGAAAGGGAGTGACACCCGTAGCAGCATATGACATGTGGGGAATCGTAGTAAGGGTCTCCTGGGACACTCAAACAAAGGACTACACACAGATGGCTTAGACAGCAGGAACGTATTACTTTCCAGCTCCGGAGGCCTGACATCCAAAATCAACGTGTCACTGGCAGAGTTGGGTCCTTCTGAGACTGTGACGCATGGACGATCCGTTCCGTCCTTCTCGTTCCCCACTTCTGGTGGGTTGCTGGCCGTCTCTCATTTCTTGGCTCATTCATGCATCACCCTGCTCTCTGCCTTTATCTTCACATGATCTGTGTGTGTGTATGTGTGTGTGTGTGTGTGTGTGTGTGTGTGTGTGTGTGTGTGTGTGTCTGTGTCCAAACTTCCCCTTTTTATAAGGATACCAGTCATATTGGATCAGGGCCACCCTACTGATCTCATTTCAACCCAGTCACCTTAGGACTTCAACATAGGTATTGGGGGGGGGCGGGGAGGCACCATTTAACCCATGACAATATTCAATAAATCTTTTCGATTTCAAAAAAAAATGTTCAATAAAGAATAACCAGTTGAAACCTGGAGAATTACCTCCAGATGAAAGAGACCACGATTCTCTGCTGAGCCATGCAATTTCTTGAGCATCCAGAGAATTCTTCAGACAGAAAAAAAGTACGTTTCTGTTGCGTTGAGTTGCAGGAGATTTAGGCGGGGAGGAATCGGGGGATCTTCATCTCAGAGGGAGACAACCCGGGAAGCCTGGACACGAGGTTTGTTGGCTCACTCTGTGGCACTACCTGGGAAAGCCCCGGGGGCGGAAAGAGAGGAGAGAGGGGTGCTCCCTGCAAAGCGCTTTGCTGTGGCAACTGAGGCAGTGGCTGTGTCTGTTAAAGATGCTCAGTTTTCACAAGAGCCAGGTAACTGGAGGGCATTTTGGGGGTCGGGTTTCTAGGCGACAGCTTTCTCCTTTCCTGGGGAAGGTATGAAGCATCCTGTTCCCCTTGTTCAGATGTCTCTTCTTTGGGAAAGGCTGGATTTAGAGACTCGGTGACATTTTAGAACTTTCGGTGGGAGGGGTGGCGGTGAAGGGCGGGGGGGGGCATGCATATATGTAATCAGTTAACAAAATCTAAACAGAAAGCCCTCCTGTTGGAAACGACGCGGCTGACATTGCCTCTGCTGCTTCTTGGCTATTTTTCTTATTGAATCGTCTACGAGCATCTGGGTTGTCTGACTATTTGGTCCTCAGCAGAAGTGGAAGTTAAGGATCAATGGACTGCCAAGTTTAGGTGCGATATCAAGCCTGGCTCCTTCTTTACTTTCAAATTTCAAGTGCTGGTGATAAAAAAGCAATTACCTGTTATCTTTTGTTGGAAAGACAGATAAGCACCAAACCCACTTACATTTCTCTTTATTTTTACGTCCCTCTGTTTGTTGAATGTCAGGTGTTTTTATTCTGAGGACTTGGCAGGAGAATGGGTGACTTGCCAGATACAGCCCTTGGAAGCTTTGTTTCAGGGGAAACGCGAGGCTGGTGATCCAGGACCCCAAGTTTCCTCACCTGGCCAGACTTCTTGCTGCAGGATTTTCGGGGCTACCTTTGAGCAGCAGACATTTTTATCAGACTCGGGCAGGGCGCTGAAAGAAGTCAAGGGCATTTTTGTCTGTAAGAACACAACTCTGGCTTCATGCGTCGTTTTGCGGTGGGCGGGCTGAGTGTGGAGGGCACAGGTGGAAGCTGGTGCAGCCTGGTGGGGGAGCTTTGGGGTGACGTCGGGCAGGACGGGCTTCGCATCCCTGCCGCGCTCAGGAAGCAGGAGCAATCTTCACTCTTTCCTGAGGTCTCGGGCGGAATCAAGGCTGGCGCAACGAGACGGGCTTCGGTGTCTTTGCCCAAGAGCGTTTAGTGAACGCTGCCTCAAACCACCACCGCCCCAGCCGCCCCTTTCCCAGGTTCAAGGTTGCATCACCGCCCCCGCCCCCCCGCCCGCATCCATCGATGGAGGATGTTCTGTGTCCCACAGTGGGACCGCTTGTTCCAGACCAAAGACCGGGTTCCTAGGTCAGTGCCCACCGACTCCCAGCGCCGCACCCCTGAAGGGGCCCCTTGGGGATCCCTTGACATGCAAAGGGTGAGCTTCTCTCGTAACCGTGTGCCTCCGGTAGCCCAGATGGCTCTTTAGGGCTTGCAGCTTCGTTCCACACCAATGGGAGCACGAGTGGGAGTCAAGATCCTGTTCCACCTGTCACTTACTCGTGGTCCCTGCAGTGACAGCTCAGATTGTTCTTGGAGAAGAGGAGCCCCTAGCAGGGATTACAGCGTTCGTACCTCATGTGGGCTTGAGTCGGTGCACACTGGAGGTTCGAGGGCAGGTATGCCGCCCACGGGGGTTTGTATGGCTCATGGTGGTCCAAGCCCTGCCCCCCTAACACGGAGGTTCTGAGGAAAATGGAAAAAAAAAAAAATATATATATATATATATATATATATATATATATATATATATATATATATATGGAGAGAGAGAGAGAATCTGAATCCCTGCTGCTGTGGGTTTCAATTGTAAATATTTTCTCACCGTTTCCTTTACATCCATGGATTTTGAACAATACGACTGGATGTGTAAAGGTCTGAGCACAGCTTCACGTTCCGCAGTCTGGCCACAGGAACCTATGAGGAACGTCTGAGAGGTTTGGAGATCTGTTTGAAAGCTTCCTGGGTCCGACGTGAAAATACACAGCTCTTCGTGGGAGCGTGACCTCAGGTGCTGCGAGCAAGCCACCTGGGCACCCGTTCCTGGGCGAGGTGGGGGTGGCCGGTTTCTGCTCCCAGGGAGCCGATGCAAGGCGGGGGTGGGGGGCGGTGGTGAGTCCACAGAGACTCCCCACGGCCAACAGCCCCGTGCAGACCCTGCCAGGTGCCGAGAGGCAGCACCGTGTTCCCACCGTGTGTGTGTGGCAGGTGGACGGGAGCTCGCTGAGAGTCTCCAGCTTCTCCAGGAATGTCTCCGATTCTGTCAGTTTGCTGGGGGAGGAGGGAAGCCGAGTGAGAACATGACGGGAACAAACAGACCTGGAATTCATTCTAGGGGTTTCGATCTTTCTCAGTAGGAAAATGAAGGTTGTAGGGATCCTGGGGCATCATCATGTTTTCTTCCCTTGGGGGCGAATGAGGGGCCCGGGAAAGCCATCTCTGGAGACATCACAAAAGGGCTGCCTATGTCTCCTGGGTCCTGGTTTATGACACCGGTGACTGACACACCCGTGAAAGGAGGGACCGCGTATCCCAACCACGGCAGCGGCCTCTGTTGGGGAGGACAGACCCAGAGGACTGGGAGAATCGGAGCGGAACATGCCTCACGACAACTGTAAGGGCAGGTGCCGTGGAGAATGGCAAATGTGACACCAAAGGAAAGGAAATGACAGGGAAACTCTCCAGCGACAAGACCAGAGAAGCGCTGAAGGGAGGCCTGCGCTGGAAACACGGGTGATCAGGTACCACACAGAAGTGGATTTTGCCCAAGCAGGTGGACCTGGGAGTCCCATGGGGGCAGGAGGGCCGGTGGGACAGGACTTGCACCCTGGAGGTACAGTGCGCAGGTCTTCCCCAGGGAAGGGGATCTCGTGGGGGCAAGAAGGAAACCCCTCGGCAGGAGGGGGGCACCGTGGCTCGTAGCTCTAAGCGAGGGCATGAGGAGGGAGAAAGAGCAGAGGCTGCCTGCTCACAGAGAATCGTTGCATTTCTCCCTCCCTCTTCTTTTTTCTTTTTAAAACATGTTTTATGTTCTGTTTTGAGAGAGAGAGTGTGAGCGGGGGAGGGGCAGAGAGAGACGGGGACAGAGCGTCTAAAGCCAGCTCTGCGCTGACCGACTGTCAGCGCAGGGCCCGACGCGGGACTCGAACTCACGGACCACGAGATCATGATCTGAGCCGAAGTTGGGCGCTCAGCCGACTGACCGCCCCCCCCCCAGGTGCTCCTTCCTCCCTCTTCTTTAGATGCAGAACCACCCTTGGGGGTTCTGGTCTAATCTGGTCCCAGCTCTTCTGGGGATCCTGGCCTCTCAGGAGAGGTCCCACGTGGACACACCGATTCGGGCCCGCCCCCGGAGAAACCGGTGCTTGTAATGGGGCCCGGTGAGCAAACTTTTCATTCGCTCTTCCACTGTGACAGGTTGACTTTGCTGAAGTCACAGTCGCTCTCAGGTGCTCCGACGTCCGAGCTCATTTCTCGTGGCTTTGTCTCCCCAGGAGCCAGATCAGGCTCTTGCCCCTGGGAAGCCCATCCATCCGGGCCAGCAACCGCTGACCGCTACCAGAGCAGCCAGTTTGTTTTTCTGGGGGCAGAAGTTCCAGAGGGAAATAGTTTGAGCTGGGCCTTACGTGATAAGACAGATTTGCCCTGAGTTGAAAGGGACTTAACTCCAGAATCACACTATTGGGTTCTGGGTTTATATGAATGGGGTTTAGCAATACAGTGGCAAGTTTTTCCTTCCTTCCTTCCTTCGTTCCTTCCTTCTTCCTTCCATTCTTCCTTTCTTCCTTCCTTCTTCCTTCCTTCCTTCCTTCCTTCCTTCCTTCCTTCCCTTTCCTTTTCTTCCTTCCTTCCTTCCTTCCTTTCCTCCCTCCCTTTCTTTCTTCCTCCCTTCCCTTCTTCCCTTCCCTTCCCTCCCCTCCCCTCCCCTCCCCTCCCCTTCCCTTCCCTTCCCTTCCCTTCCCTTCCCTTCCCTTCCCTTCCCTTCTTTTTTCCCTTCCCTCCCCTTCCCTTCTTCCTTCCCTTCCCTTTTTCCCTTCTCTCTCCTTCCCTTCTTCCCTTCCCTCCCCTCCCCTCCCCTTCTCTTCCCTTCCCTTCCCTTTCCCCTTCCCTCCCCTTCCCTTCTTCCCTTCCCTTCTTCCCTTCCCTTCCCTCCCCTTCCCTTCTTCCCTCCCCTCCCCTTCCTTTCCCTTTCCTTCTCTTCTTCCCTTCCCTCCCCTTCCCTTCTTCCCTTCCTTTCCCTTCCCCTCTCTTCCCTCCCCTTCCTTTCCCTTCTTCCCCTCCCTTCCCTTCCCTTCCTTTCCCTTCGTCCCTTCTCTTCCTTCCCCTTTTCCCTTCCCTTCCCCTCCCTTCCCTTCTCTTCCCTTCTTCCCTTCCCTTCCCTTCCCTTCTCTTTTCCCTTCCCTCCCCTTCCCTTCCCTTCTTCCTTCCCTTCCCTTTTTCCCTTCTCTCTCCTTCCCTTCTTCCCTTCCCTCCCCTCCCCTCCCCTCCCCTCCCCTCCCCTCCCCTCCCCTCCCCTCCCCTCCCCTCCCCTTCCCTTCCCTTCCCTTCCCTTCCCTTCCCTTCCCTTCCTCCCTTCCCTGTCCCTTCCCTTCCCCTCTTCCCTTCCCTTCCCTTCCCCTTCCCTTCCCCTTCCCCTTCCCCTTCCCCTTCCCCCTCCCTTCCCCTTCCCCTTCCCCTTTCCCTTTCCCCTTCCCTTCCCCTTCCCCTTCCCCCTCCCTTCCCCTTCCCCTTCCCCTTCCCCTTCCCCTTTCCCTTCCCCTTCCCCTTCCCCTTCCCCTTCCCCTTCCTTTCCAGAATGCTTGCTTTGTGCTCACTCTGTATATGAGTCCTGACTCCACTTAGTGGGGGCTGACCCAGGGTGACCCAGCTTGGATGGAACCCAGTAAAGGCTCCAGCCTCAGGGTCTGAGAGTTCCTGGGGCCAAGGCAAGTGCTGATGAATGGGACAAAGATGTAGACGTGATGCCAGCCCCTGGGAGGGGGGCCTTGGAGCCCAGCTCTGTGACTTCTTGGAAGGGAACGTCTGCAGTCACTAGCAGCACCTGCTCCCCCAGTGGTGACAACCAGAAATGTCTCCAGATAGTGCCAAATATTCCTCAGGAGGCAATTAGCCCAGCTGAGAACCACTGGTCTGTGTTTAGGAGGGACACTGATTTGTAGTTTTCGTACCTCCTCTCTATGTTTTGTAACGTCTTTATCAGATATTACTGTTAGTCTGTGGTAGGTTGTGCTGGCCGCCTCTAATTTCCCAAGAGTCTTGTAGTATTGGCCTTATCTTTCTTCTTGAAGTTCATCTTTGCGATATATGCCTACAGGCTGCCTGAGCTAAGATTTGATTTTCTGCTTTCTCATCCTGTTCATTGTTTCCAGTGAAGCATCGGTGCCTGGAGTTTTCTTTATAAAAAGGTGTTTTTAATAATGACTGAATTCCTATAAGAGCTATAGGACTCCTAAGACTTTCTGTTTTATCTTGCGTCAATTTTGGTAAAGTCGTATTTTTTAAAAGCAATTCGTGCATCTTTTCTGTGTTGAATTTATTCCCATAAAACATGTTCATTATCCTTTTCACGCCTGTCGTCTTAACACCTCTTCCATTCCTGGAAGTGGCTACTTGTATGTGTTTTTCATGGCTTTCTTGATTGGTTTTGTTAGTTTTTCTTTCCCTCAAAAACCCCAGTTTTGGTTTTGCTAATTTTTCTTTCATTTTTTTTTCCTGTGCTTTCATTCATTTCTTCTCTTATTTTCATTTGCTTTTTGTCATCCATGTTAATGTGTGCGGCTGTCGTTTATTTATATTCACTGCTGGGTTGTTGACTCTCTCACTATTTATAAGTTCTATCAGAGTACATTGTGGTTGTTTTCAGGATTTCGTCATTAAGAGCAATGGTGCTGTGGACAGTCTTGGAAATTCTGGTGTCAACGAGCAGGTTTCTTATACATACACACCATATGTCATTTATTCTAAGACACATAATTTCTTATATCTTAATGTGTCTGAAATCGGAATGTGTCTTAAAATTCCTGGCATCTCAGAGCATAATTGGAAGCTTTTTCTTTCATGGTGATACATAAGAGAATGGTACATCTTATACTCAACGAAGTGCTGAATTTTGATGAAATACTGTAAATCAGAACGAGCTCATCTTCACCTTCCCTAGGTCACGGTCACAGCGGTTGTGTCAGCGGATGCTTGTCTGCCAAATATGGGAGTCGCTGTTGCCCTGTGTCTTTACCAATATTTAGCATTGTTATTTTTTACCAGTTGGGTAGATATGAACCAGTCTCTTATTATGATTTTATTTCCATTTCTCTATTTACTGATGAGGTTATTCAACGAACAGATATATGTATCCATATCTATTCAGTTCAGTTGTTCAGTGAACATTCCTCTTCTGAGAAATGTATGTTCTGTCTTTGCCTATTTTTTTCCATTGGATGTTGCCAGTCTTCCTCAAATTAATTTATGGAAGTTTTTTTCTTATTGTTATACTAACTCTCTGGGGGGTTGCAAATACCTTATTCTAATTTATAGCTTCCTCTTTTTATCACATCTATCAGTGGTCAGAAGTTCTTAAAAATACTTGAATTCATCAAACTTTTATTTGGTAATGTTTGCTTTGGGGAGATTTTAAAGGTATCGTGTCTTTCCCAAGGTCATGACTGTTTTATCTCTTAACAGTTTCAAAGCCTTACCTTTCCAATTTAAGTTTTTAGATTTGTGGGCATGGGAGGGTGTAGGGAATGGATTTTGGTTTTTAAACTACTGACAGCTAATTGTCCCAGCATCGTTTATTATGGTTTGTTTTTATCCGTGCCACCTCATTATTTTTCACATTTCATATATGGGAGCGTCTCTTTCTGGGTTCCTTATTCTTTTCCACTAGTCATTTTTTTTGTTTATTCCTATAGCGATGCACTGACATTTTCTCTACATTTTTAAATTTTGATATCTGATAGGGAAAATTCCTCTGCCCTGACTATTTGTGTGTCTGTCTTCCAAAGGCAGCCTATTGATAGCCCTGTCCTCTTAGGTTTGACATCTCCCCTCACACACACAAAGAGGCTGGGGTCATCTGGGCATCTTAGAGAGTCCCACAGGAAGCTGGGCATCGACAACTAGGTGCTTCTAGAAGCCTCCCATCCCAGATGGTGGGAATATTCTCTTAGAAGGACTTGAGAATCTAACCTGATGGATGAGGTTGGGATTGATAGTCCATTTTTCAGATGAGGAAGTTAAGAAAAGGCAAATGACTTTTTCGGTTCACATGGCTAGTCCATGGTGAATCTGGCCTTCAGTGCAGGTCAGTTTCATGGGTTTCCACTGCCCTCTGCACAAAGCAGGGTTTCCTGTGATCGTGCAGCCCCAACTTAGTCGGGTTAAGTTGTGCATCTCATGCCCAGACGAGCTCCTCAGTGTTACCCTTCATTCAGTCTCAGGTTCAGCCCCACCCGGCCCCACCTGACCTGTTTTTCAAGAAGCTGGAGCTGCTCTGCTTTTGTTCTTTCTGCCCAACTACGCTTCTCATTTACGTCTCTAGCCTATTTAGAAAAAATATCTGCTCTTATGCTTCTA
This sequence comes from Panthera leo, assembly GCF_018350215.1. Lineage (NCBI taxonomy): Eukaryota > Metazoa > Chordata > Mammalia > Carnivora > Felidae > Panthera > Panthera leo. The sequence goes on along the minus strand of NC_056689.1, from coordinate 81,347,418 downwards.
AAATTCCCTTAGATTGGTGTATTCTCCCTCTCTTTGCTCAGACACCTAAAAGTGCTAAATCCTGGTGTTTGCTCCTTTTTTTTCACCTTCCTAAGAGCCGGTGGACCCACGGCCGGGTGTCTCCTTAGGCACCGCTCCTTTGTGTCTCTGTGCAAGTAGAGAGAAAGGAAAGGCTATTCCGGGGAGCCGGCAGGAGAGCGGTAATTACTGAAGCTAATGCTTCAGCTCTCTCTAAAGTTCAAGTTCATTAGTGAAACTTTATCTTGTCATTCTAGTTTCTGGTTTCTGATGAGCTGGTACTTATTTTGCAATCAAGAGTAAAAATGTTGAATTATAATAATAACTAGAATCATTAACTTTTGCTAAAATGTTAAGCTGCATATAAACTCCACGCGGGCAGAGATGTTCTGTCTATTTTGCCCATTGCCGTGACTTCAGGGTCTACACTAGTGCCTGGCACAGGGTTGGTGATACATAAATATTCCCTGGAGAAATAAATGAATTTTATCGAGTGCTTTCTATATGCCAAGCCACATCCTAAGGGTTTTCAGTGTGTCTTCTCTCTCACCGCTCATAATAACCCAGTGAAACAGATACCATCATCCCTGTTTTGCAGATGGGGAAACTGAGGCACAGAGAGTTCGGGAACTTGTCTAAGTCACAAACTTTTTTGTTATTTATTTTTTATTGAAGTATAATTAATATACAGTGTAATGTTAGTTTCAGGTGATTCAACAATTCTATACATTACTCAGTGCTCTTCACGCTAAGTGAGGTCTTAATCCCCTTTGTCTATTTCACCTACCCCCTACTCCCCCACTCCCTCTCTGCCAACCACTCATTTTATGTATTTAAGAGTCTGGGTTTTTGTTTTTCTTTTCTTTTTTTAAATTTTTTTAACATTTATTTATTTTTGAAAGACAGAGACAGAGCGTGAGCAGGGGAGGGGCAGAGAGAGGGAGACACAGAATCCAAAGCAGGCTCCAGGCCCTGAGCTGTCAGCACAGAGCCCGACGCGGGGCTCGAATTCACAAACCGTGAGATCATGACCTGAGCCGAAGTCGGCCGCTTCACCGACTGAGCCACCCAGGCGCCCCATGTTTTTGTTTTTCTCTCGAAGTTACACATTTTTAAGTGGTCAAACTAAACTCAAGTTCTTATTTATGGAACGCCAAAGGACCTTCTCTTAGCTTCCATGAAATAATGTCTCTCTCACTGAAGGTCCATTAATGTGAAACCATGTCTATGGGAGTCTGAGAATCACTGTTGTTCAGTTTACACATTTAGGGGGGTGGGGGAAAGGGAGGCATCATTACACATCTTTTTCTTACAGTTGCTATAAATAGACTAGTAACCCAATTTAAAAACGAGCAAAGCGTCTGAATAGACGTTTCTTCAGAGACATACACCGACAGCCAACAATCACATGAAAGAGTAGACAATATTTTAGTCATTAAGAGAATGCAAATCGAAACCACAATGAGATGGCACTACCCACCCTATAGTCAGAAAGATGGACAGTAATGGGGCACCCGGGTGGCTCAGATGGTTGGGTGTCCGACCTTGGCTCAGGTCGTGATCTCCAGCCCTGCGTCGGGCTCTGTGCTGACAGCTCAGAACATGGATGCTGCTTTGGATTCTGCGTGTGTGTGTCTCTCTCTCTGTCTCTGCCCCTCCCTGCTCGTGAGTGCTCTCTCTCTCTCTCTCTCTCTCTCAAAAATAAATAAATGTTAAAAAAAAAATTAAAAATAAAGTAGAAAAAGTCAGCTGCAGAGAGGGGAGTCTAGCCGGGAGGGGTGAGTTAGAAGACAAGGAGAGCTGGAGAGCAGGGCTGTCTCCCAGGAGCCTGATGGACTCTGCCGCTCCCCAGCTGGAGCTGCTCTGGCAAGCCCTGCCCCTCTCAGAGACTCTGTGTCCTTTCCTTGCAAAGCGGCCCGTGTGGACGAGCTGATATTTGCGGCAGCCTTTCTCCTTATGTGCCTCCACGTTGAAGGGGGTGGGTTTCCTGGGTCTCGTATAGGGTCTGTTAGAGCAGGAGGGACTGGCAGGGAACATGGGGCTCTGGATCTTTACCCCATTAAACAGGAGCATCAGTGGTAACAAAAATGGGAAAACCACACCATTCAAAACCAACAGTGCCCAGCGAACACAGCAACCTTGTCTATCTGGCCCGCGCAGCTGCTAAGCTTTCAGGGAGATGTGTAGACGAGGGGCCACTCGGCTTCCTGCACAGACACCCGGGAGCAGGGCCGAGTGTGCGTGAGCATCCCCGAGCCTGGGCTCTCGGACCTGGGTCAGGGCCGGCAGCTCTCTCCCCCGACAGGGCCCCGAGATACAGTGTGCGCCCAATGGCTCCTACACGCCATTTACCTAAATGAGAGATTGACGACCGGGCGCCCTTGGGTGCCGCGCCACCCTCGTCTGTCCAGCTCACGGGGGAGCCTGTTTCCCTCTCCGCGGGCTCCTGCCAGGTCAGGCGGACGCGGGGTGAGAAACGAGAAGCCGCACAGACCCACAGACTGGAGTCAGGTTACTCCTCGGGAAGGAGAGGAAACCCACGCTGACCTCTCATGAAAATACTCCTGCGGCTTGTTTGCGTAACGCGCCCTGAGCCGACAGGTTGTCTTAGTCTCGTGGAGCGTGTGGCTCTACGGCTGGGCCACACGTCACTCCGGTCCTTTTGCAGGAGGTTTCGAAGACCGCCCGGTTTTCTGCCCTGCGTGGCGCTTGCTCTCCAGGCCTGAGCTAAAAGCAAACAAACAACTCCCCCTTGCTCATCCTGCGGGACGCTGCCTTGGCTGCAAGTCGGCTGAGTGCGTTCCGTTGCAGCCTGGGGCACACGGGGTGGGGGGGGGGGACGCCCACGTAGGGGTCTCTTTCTGCTCCCTGGTGTCCAGAGTAGGGTCCCAGGTTGCTGGCACCACCTGTGAAGGCAGAAATGGCCCCTCTGAAATCAAACCACCCTGTGACTCTCAACACAAAATAATAATGGCTCGTTTGGTGACCTTGATGTTCCTTGGTGACCTTGACACCCCTTGATGTCTCGGGGCAGGGCCACATGGCAGACCTAGACGGTGTCCCTGAGGCCACGCAGGCCCCTGCACAGTCCACGTGTCACAGATGGGGAAGCTGAGCCGGGAAGAGGGGCTGACCGGCTCAAGGTCACAGCTGAGTGGCCAGGTGGGATCTGGGCCCAACGTCCTTGCTGCCCGTCTGGGCTTTGCAGGCCACATCATGCTGTGTCCCTTTTATTAATTAATTAATTAATTTAGTTAGTTAGTTAATTTTCTTTATTTTTGAGAGGCAGAGAGAGACAGAGCATGAGCGGGGAAGGGGCAGAGAGAGACAGAGACCCAGAATCCGAAGCAGGGGCTCCAGGCTCTGAGCTGTCAGCACAGAGCCCAATGCGGGGCTCAAACTCAAGGACTGTGAGATCATGATCTGAGCCGAAGTCGGACGCTCAACTGACTTAGCCACCCAGGTGCCCCACGCTGTGTCCCTTTTGAAGCCAAAAGAAAGGAGGAAACAGTGCCCTCTTTCAACCTCTCCTACTCCTCCTCCCTGCAGCCGAGACCCAGGCCCCCTGCTTAGGGGAGGCTGCACATTCCTTGGGAACCTGGCAGAACCCCTGTCCCCCCAGCCCCAGGCCCCGGTTTTCCGCTGACCTGGGCTGCCCTCCAACTCACAAGACTCTCTTTTGAGGGGGGAGGTGCGTTCTCTCCCTTTCACACTGGAGCCCCCGTTGAAGGGATTTGGATTACACGACAGAGGCCACTTCTGCTTACTTGCTTACCTCTGTCATGGACCTAAAATGAGGGACTTAAAATGACCCCCCTCCCTCTCCCCTCTCCCCGTACATGGGGGAACAAAAGGTGGAGGGAACGATTACTTTTCAGAGATGCTTTTAAGAGGGCTACTAAAATGATCTATCCACGTGTCTCTTTGCCCTATCTACTCCTCAAAAAAGAACTCAAGCGTTTGCTAAGAAAATATTAGCTAATAAGACCAACGGGAGTTCAGAACGAAAGGCACAAGATAACCTGCAGAAAGAACTGAAAGCAGGAACTCGAAGGAGTATTTGTACGGCTGGGTTCACGGCAGCATTATTCACGATAGCTAAGGGTACAAGCGACCCAAACATCCACCGACAGGTGAATGGGTACACAAAACGTGGTCTATACACACAGCGGAGTATTACTCAGCTTTAAAGAGGAAGGACGGGATGGCTGGATGGCTCAGTCGTTAAGTGTCCGACTTCAGCTCAGGTCCTGATCTCACGGCTCATGGGTTCGAGCCCCGCGTCGGGCTCTGTGCTGACGGCTCGGAGCCTGGAGCCCGCTTCGGATTCTCTGTCTCCCTCCCTCTCTGCCCCTCCCCCACTCACGCTATGTCACTCTCTCTCAAAAGTAAATAAACGTTAAAAAAAATTAAAAAAAAAAAGAAATAGGGTTTTAAAAAAAACAAAGAGGAGGGAAATGCTGATACTGGCTATGGCACGCGTGACTTTTGAGGACGCGTTCGGTGAAACAAGGCAGTCACAAAATGACAAGCGCTGTGTGAGTCCGCTTATGTTATCTTTCTGGAGCAGTCACATTTAGGGAGGCAGAGAGTAGAATAGTGTCGCCCAGAGCCCGGGGGTGTGGAATGGGGGAGTTAGCTTTCGTGGGCACAGCTTCAGGTGTACAAGGTAAAGGGTCCTGGAGAGGGGTGGTGCTGTCCTGATGGTTTCACAAAGGGGAACATACCGAATGCCACAGAACTGGACACTGAAAAGTGACGACGATCGTACCTTTATGTGTGTTTTACCGCAATTGAGGGGGTCAACAGAAGACAGCCCATGAGGGCAAATGATCAAATCCATGCTGCATTCAAAGAGGCCTTGTTTTGTACCTCAACCCCCCCGTCAGGCTACCAGCTTTTCAAAGGCAGGGACTCCTATGCCCTATTCATCTTCGTTACCCCGTCACCTAACTCGGGTCCTCAAAATGTTAGGTCCTCATTAAACGTTTGTTGCACCGAGGTCGCGGTGTGATTACTGAATACTGTGCTCTCGAGTGGGCATCGCGGCTTACGGAACGCTGGCGTGTGCACCCAATCACACCTGGTTGCCCAGCCCTTGCACTCTCCCCCAGGGGAGCCAGCCCAGGCACCGAGGGCCAGAGACACGGTGCGTCAGATTCCAGGCCTGTCGGAAATCAGCTGTAAAATGGCTGGAAGATCCGCAGACAGGCTCTCAAAACATCTCTATGGCCTTGATTTTCTGAGATGAAAGTTAGACGTAAAACCGGGGCTGATAACACGGTCCATTTTCTCGAGGGCCCGTTGTGTCCCAGACGCTGTGCCGAGCCCACAAAAACCTTCCTTCAGCTCCTTTCATACGTCCCAGCCCGACAATGCCTGTGTCAGTATGCCTCTCAGACCGAGGAGCAGACACGGGCTTGGAGGTTGTGTGGCTCGTCCAAGGTTCTAGCATTAGAATACGGTGGCACTGGGGTGTCACCCGGGGCCCTGCCACCAAAGCCCAGGTGCTTTCTCACGCTTCAGAGATGTTACCAGGTCTACAGATCCTGTCCCATTTCTACCCTTTCTGCAGGGACAGTGATCGTTAATTATTGCAGAGTCTTAGCTTGAGGCTTACTGGTTGGGTGACCCTGGTGGGTTTCTTCAAGGAGGCTCAGCTTCCTCACCTGTAAAACTGGGGTAATAACCATGCCCTCCTCGTAAGGCCATTTTGAGCATCAAAGGAGGTAACACTGTGACCGGCATGGGTTGTCTCGTAAAGAGGGGAAAATAAATTTTGGGCGTGAAGATGTACCAGTGACATTGACCGGACTCCACGCCCCTTGGGATCAGCCAGTGAAATCTACATTGGTTTGGTGTTTGTGAAAAGGCTTACCAAGGTGCTGGCCATTTACATAGAGACCCACGCTGCCAATGCCTTGTCTCCAGGGATGAAACCACTTGCCTTACAAAACGGCATATTTCATTTGAAAAGTAAGGAGTTCTGCAGTCGGTGGATCGTGTCCCCCCGTGGACCTGGCTGTTGCACACTCACCCTTAGGTTGCGATTCATCTGCACCAGCGTCACCTTCAGTCCAGGCGATATGGTTCAGTGATTTCTCCAGGTCCCCACTTGCTTCGTTTATCACAGTTCTCCCTTTCTGGAGTTTAATTATTTTGAGAGAGCAAAAGAGAGAGTGGGGTAGGAGCAGAGAGAGGTGGGGGAGGGAGAATCTCAAGCGGGCTCTGCACCGTCGTTGCACGCAGAGCCCCACGTGGGGCTCGATCCCACGAACCGTGAGATCCCGGCCTGAGCCGAAATCAAGAGTCAGATGCCTTAACCGACTGAGCCATCCTGGTGCCCCGGCATGTTCTATCTTTTGGCAAAAATCCTTGTTGCTAATTATAAGCTACCTCAGATGTGGTTGGGCATAAATGATAAACCAACGTTCATTATAATTTAGTGTCAAAGGTGTTTTATTAAATTGTGTGAAAACCGATTGTTCTTATAATAGCTTGCATGGTAAACCGACTGTTACATTGCCCAATATTTTAGATAAACTGGCTCGCGGAATTTGGTCACGTATTAAAAACGGGTTATTCACATGAACATTGTGATGTTTTCTGAATGCACGTTCCTAGTCGGGGCGCTTTTAAACGGCAAAAATGGTGCTTGGCGAGAGGACCGGCATCGTCAAAAACAGGCGAAAAATAAAGTACTGAGAAGCTGGGGAGGAGGTGCAGAAATGGGTATCTGACCGTAGGCGGTAGACGAAACAGCTCCTTGTGTCACACGTCACAGTGCTCCTTGGAAAGCTTCGACATGGTGGTCGTGAGAACTTTCCTTCCTTGTCGAAGCCAAGGTGGATTCCCTGCCCCGCCCCTGGTTGCCGTGTACACATTCCGGTGACTCCATCACAAGTACAACCTTTAGAGGTTCTCCAGCCTAAGGCGGAAGGTGGGAACCTGCCTCATTCCAAGAGTAGTTACCGATGGAAACCGTGCTGGGTTTTCCTTTCTTTCTTTTCTTTTTTCTTAGCCAAACACCTCCTTGTCATTAACAGACCTTTGAAACGGAGTAAAATGTCTTTGAAACGCCGGGGGAAGGTACGATAAAAGTGCCTGAGGAAGGTACGTTGTGATTTTTTGCCCCACAGGTGTAACTCTTGTCCAAATATAAAATAATTTGTTCACTCAGTCACCATGCAGTGAGTGTCCCCAGCTGGCCAGGTGCTGGACGAGGCACGGGAGGAGGGAGATGAATAGGAGAATGTCTTCTGAAGACCTCAGTCCGCTTGGGGAGGCAGACGCGTGAACAGATCATTACAGAAGAGTGTAGTGAGGACAGAAGGTAGTGATAGCCTGTCAGGGGCATAGATGCGGGCTGAATTGTGTTCCTCAAAAAGATTCGTTGGAGTCCTAACCCCCGATACCTGCGAATGTGACCGTATTTGGAAATAGCGTCCTTGCAGATAGAGTCGAGATGAGGTCAGACTGGACTGGGGGGGGGGGGGGTGCTTAAAGCCAGTGGCTGGTGCCCTTGTAAAGAGAGGGATTTGCAGACACAGAGACAGAGGAAGGATGGCCATGTGACGATGGACACAGACATGAGCGTCGCACTGCTACATGCTAAGGAACATGAGGACGGCGAGCAACCGCGAGCACTCAGCAAGTGGCGAGGGAGGATGCTCCCCTGGGTCCTTCAGACACGGCGTGGCCGGCCAGTACCTTGATTTCAGATTGCTGGCGTCCAGAATAAATTCCTGTCACCACCTCATTTGTGATAACTTGTCACGGCAGCCCCAGGAAACGTACGTGGGTGCCATGCTGGACCGGGGGGCATGCAGGGTAGGGTCAGCCACGGAGCCCTCCCCAGAGGAGACAGTCGTGAGCTGTTTCAGAGCACGAGGAGGTAGCCGCACGGGAAGATCGGAAAGGTGGCACCGGGATCGCAGAGACGCGGGAGCTGCCACCTCGGGGAAGTAGCAACAGGCTTCTTTTAAGGGCACTTAGCCTAGTCTCCTGGAGCCCCAGGGCCCCAACACAGGAGCTCAGGTTTTTATGTGTATGTTTCTCACGCCCTGTTCGAGGAGGGGAGGGCAAATTGGGGATCCTTTCGTTAGATTTTTCAAGGGAGCCACAAGGTCACAAACTGGTGATGTCAAGGAGATTGGGGGGGGAGCCAGACAGGAGACGAGTCTGGTGTGGGGTCACCGGCTTGACTGTGACCTCGCCAGGAGCAGGCAGTACTGGTAGGATTAACCAGATGGGACGGAACAGAGCCTATCTCGTAAGGGAAAACAGGCCTTGGCTTTCCACTGGACATCGGAGGGGAAGAGGGGGGTAGGAAGGAACGCCTCAGTTTCTATTGTGGGCGATAGGTGGATGGTGGCCACTTGCCAAAATAATGGGTGCAGTTTGGCAGGAGAAGGAGGAGAGGAGCAGAAGGAGGAGGAGGAGGAGGGAGAGGAGAAGGAGGAAGAGAGGAGGAAGAGGAGGGAGAAGAGGAGGAGGGAGAGGAGGAGGAGGAAGAGGAGGGAGAAGAGGAGGAGGAAGAGAGGAGGCAGCTTGGGGAGAGTTGGTTGGTTCCCTTTCATACTAGGTGATTTGGAGGCTAGGTGGTTCTAGGGGTTGGTGCTCGCAGAGGAGATCTGGGTCTTTCCTTGGCATTGGTTTATAAAGTGAGCAGAGGCCACGGTGTGTCTGAGATTCGGCACGAGGGCCCAGAGGGAGAACAGGATGGTCAAAGAGAGAACCCACAAAGGAAAGTAAGGCACAGTAGCCAGAAGGGAGGAAGACAGAAGACCCGTTGTTCCAGAAGTCAAAGATGGAAAGATCTCCCAGAGACCCTGGGTAGCTAACAGGGTCAAACCCCACAGAGATGATTAGTTTAACTTAAATTGGAGAAGTAGTTCTGAGAAACATCCATCTTGAAATGCTTTCGTAAGGTATGGTTCAACGTGGCGGAAGCTCCTGTTAAGGCTGTAGGTGAGGAGAGGCGTTTATGGACCCAGAAGTGGGAATCTGGATGCGCCTTCTTGTCCCTGATGTGGATGATGGAGGAATGCAAACACGCGTGCTCGCCAAACTAACTGAAGGCTGGGCACGTCATTTCCACATGACTTTGATGGAGTGATTCATCAGGCGGTGCTCGTCCGCTGTTTTCGTAGCGACGCCTCGAGCATTGTTGGGTGCTGTATGGGCATTGTGGGTGATTCCTTGCTCCTACCCTGTGCTTCACCCATTGTGCTTACCTGCCGGTCTCCAAATATGCTGGATTTTTCTGCTTTTTCTACTCTAAGCCATTTCCACCTTCTCTTAACACCTCTGTTCAGGCTGTGCCACCTTCTGTCCACCCCACTTCTATATTTGTCTAAACTCACCCCATCCTGTAGGGCCATTTCATCCCAAACCCTGCTGGGGTCCCTTTGGCTGGCAGGGCTCTGTCCGTGGCTCGCGGAGGCCGGGATAGCAGAGCCATGGGCGGGAGAGCTTCTCATTGCCTTTGCCTCAGTCCAGGGCCCCCAACACCCCGAGTGCTACATAACTTCCTGCCCTGGACTCCGTGCCTGAAGCACACCTTCCTCCAGAGAGGAAATCTGAATTCCAGGAGTGTCTGGCTTAGGGTCTCTTGATGTATTCACTTAATGTCGCTCATGGCGCTTGTGGGCTCTGGAAAGGGGCTCAAAGTTGGGGGTGAATGGCCTTGGATGAGTGGCTAAGGCTGATGGAGACAGAAGCATATATAGACCTTCCAACCATCTCGGGAGAGGAAACTTCTTCAGACATGCCAGTGCGTTGACACCCTCCCTGGGGCCCAGAGGACCAGAGCGCTGGGCACCACCCAACTGATCCGTAAACCCACAATGGATTGTTGGCTAAAATCAGGCTGATTTTTTTAAAAAAATTTTTTAATGTTTATTTATTTAATTTTGAGAGAGAGAGAGAGAGAGGGGAGGGAGGGAGGGAGGGAGGGAGAGAATGGAGGAGGGGCAGAGACAGAGGGAGACACAGAATCCGAAGCAGGCTCCAGGCTCTGAGCTGTCAGCACAGAGCCCGACGCAGGGCTTGAACCCATGAACTGCGAGATCATGACCCGAGCCAAAGTCGGACCCCACCCCTAGTCAGGCTGATTTTTAAATTAATATCAAAATAAAAGTCAGGATGCTGGTGGTGTTGATGGCTTCATTTTAGTGGAAGTAAGTGGTTAAGGGTCCCATTTAGATCCCCCTAGATACAGTTTTCCAAAAGCCATGGTGTGGTTTTGCGATCAAAAGCATGTGGTTTCCTCCCAGGGCCCTAAACTTATCATTTGTAGAAGAGCGTGTTGGCTTAAGACCGGCAGTGTTCTTGGACCCGAGCTGCATTGAATGTTTTGGAGGGTTTGCTAAAATGTCTCGGCTAAGTCCCACCCAACTCTCTGATTTAGTAGATCTGCGGGAGGGCGGGTGGGACACGAGAATGGGCACTTCCAGCAAGTTCGCCCATGACGTGGAAGGTTGTGGTCCGGGAGCACCACTCTGAAAGCTCTCAGTCTTAAACAGCGCTGTGCGGTAGGACCCCATTGGGTTTCCAAGAAGCAGAGCCCGAGGTAGGGATTGGGAGACATGTGGGCGAGGGTGTGCCCCACGAAAGGACTGTGAGAGAGTTAGGGAGGCCTGACGGGGTACAGTCTGGCCCTTGGCTTACCCTCTGGAGCATGCACAATAGAGCTTTCCTGGCTTTTGTACCTCTTTTGTGTCCCACCCCTGGCTGTGGGCCAACATACAGAAAGGTGCAGCATCCACAGAGGACTGTTCTCAGAGAAGAGTGAAGCTGTGAGTCACTGACAGCTACCCTCCCAACAGCTGGGGGATGGGACGGCGCCCCACAGCAGGGCACGAATGGAGACAGTTCCGGGTCTGATGTCACAGGGGGGAAACCGGAGTCAGGGAGGTCATGTACACTACCCAAAGCGGCACAGCTGGAATTTGGCCCCGGGCTGCGAGATTTCTGGGATGGCACCTGGGCTGGTGTATATGCCCCGCAGGTGCACAGGGCCTGCCCGTCGTCTGCCAGTTTCCTCTTAACCAGGACGATTTCTTGATGCGGAGTGGACTCAACCGGCCCCTGGGGGAGGTCTGGGCCAGGCCAGCTCCCACTGTGGAGAGGAGCAGACTGGCCTGGCCCCTTCCTGTCCTCGCACCAGGAGCAAGACCAAGGCCACGTGCAATCTGGTCTGGTTAATGCATCTTCTGTACGGGAGACGTGAACCCCTTTCCCGTGAAACTCATGGGTTCCAGCTACTGGAAAAGCCAAAACTCCTATTTACTGCAGTTCTTGCTAACCTGCCCCACGTGTCCCCCGGCTTTGTCTTACTTGGAGATGCCAGCACGGGGTCACCCGATGGCGGGGGCCTCCATCCATGGTCAAGCGGGAAGGCACAGGGGATGTGTCCTCACTGCACGCCAGGCACTCCGCTAACAGCCTTGCTATTCATCGTCCCATTATTTCTTACAGGGTCTCGTTTCCTCTGACACTTGGGAAAACAAGACTGACAATTTAACCAACTTACCCCCAAATTACTTAAATTGACCAAGTGGTGAATGGCAGACACAGATTTGATTCAGGGTCTTTCTTTCCCAAATTCTATGCTTTTAACCACTCTCGTAACTCACCTCCTCATGTCCTTTGAGGTCATCGTATCAGACATCCTCTTTTGTGGCTTTAGTCTTACCTCATTTTCACTCCAAAATAGGCTCGTGGCTATAAGTTCCAACTTTACCAGTTTTGTGAACTCTCGTACGTAGGTCTTCACGTTTGATCGTCGTGTGGTTCGTGAGTTTTTGAGCCCTTTCTTTCGATAAACAGTGCATTGTGAATTCTTACCCGTGTTGCTGCATAGACCTTATATCTGTTGTTTTAAGGGCCCTACGTTTCATCCAATGCATCTACCTCAGTCTCCCCAACTAGGATGTCTGCATCCTAGTCCCTGGAATTGGTGGCCATCCTACCTTTCCTGGCAAAAGGGACTTTGCAGATGTGGTTAAGAACCTTGAGACGGGACCGTGATCCTGGATTATCTGTGGGTCCAATCTAAGCACAAGGGTCCCCATAAGAGGGAGGCGGGAGGGTCAGAGAGAGAAGAAGTGATGATGGACGCAGAGCTTGAGTGACGTGCGGCCACACGCCAAGGAAAGCCGGCGGCATCTAGAAGCTGGAAAAGGCAAGGAACCACGTTCTCCCTGGAGCCTCCCAAAGGAGTGCAGCCAGCCAGTCCCTTGACTGTAGCTCCGTGAGACTTGCACTGGACGTCTGACCTCCAGAGCTGGAAGATAACACATCTGTGCTGTTTGAGCCCCGAAGTTGGTGGGCAATATTGCAGCAGCCGCGGAGTGCTGAGACTCAGCCCCTGCTTGTCTGGGCCCAGTTCTGGCCCTCCTCCCTGCTGGGGGTGATGCCCCTCCCCCGTAGCTCATGTTTCTCGCATGTCATTATGTTCTGGGCATTGTGCTGAGGGCAGGTTAGGTAGGCCACTCAATCTCTTTCAGGACCTCTCTAAAGTAGGCTCCGTTATTATGTCCCATTTCACAACAAGGAGCCAAGGGATGCGGAGTTACTTTCCCAAAGCCACGCATGTAGCTAGAGATCCTGGGACCTTGTGGTCTGACTCTAGCGACCATCTAGGCTGGGATGGGAGGTGGTGCTGTCTTGGTCAGACTCATTAAGAGTCATAACCAGTGCGGGTTATCAAACGTTAACCCCAGATCCCACCCCGGCCCAAGTCCTTTACATACACTGCCCTCAGGGCCTTGATGGCAAGGCTGGGCGAGAGATGTTCGTCTCTGCATTTTATGGCTGGAGAAACTCAGAGAGGCCAAGTAACTCACCTGCTGCAGGTGAGCTGGGGGCTGAGCTGGGCTGCAGCTCTGGGTCTAGCTGGCCCCAAAGCCTGTGCTGACTTCAGACTTCTTAACACGAGGCCACATGACTAGAGCCAGGAGATTTCCTTCTTCATCAGCTTTATTGTCAGCTCATCATGATGCATCGACCCTGCAGAGAAATCCGTGAGATCTTTCAGGTCTCATATTTGTGCTTCATGGAAAGTGGTCTGTGCACGTCACCTTGGGTGACTATCTGTGTCCCTCAGTAACGGAAGGAGATGGAGGTGTAGCCACGCATCTGCGTCGGAGCTGACGGGGGCTCCGTCGTCACTCAAGGATGAGAGGGGACGCGAGCAGGCTTTGGATGGGTCAGTGGTGGCCCTTGAAATTCCCATGATCCCCTTGCAAACCTGCCAAGATTAAAAGTGCTATAGTGTACCATTTTCTCTGTAAAATGCTTGAAATTCTGCGAGTTATTTCAATTATATTGTAAATTTTTCATAAGCCCTTCTCGTGAGTTGATGAAGACAGCCGCTTCTCCCTCTTCTCTAACTTAGAGAACCTCATCGCCAGCACTAGCCGTTGGGGAACCGTTCTTCGTAGGCTTTGGAAAAATCACTCTCCCCAGAATATCTGTATTGTGAGGGCGACGTTGTTCCCTGGGCTGCAGAGACTGGACCACGCGGGCTCTTCTTCTCTTCACCCTCCTGCCTGTGTTTGGTATACATTCCTGACTTAGCAACAGGCACCCAGGCGGGCATCATAATGCTGCTGGGTTGTGGGTCCCGTTCGGTGCTGGGTTGTGATCCTGTTCGGTGCTGGGTTGTGATCCTGTTCGGTGCTGGGTTGTGGGTCCTGTTCGGTGCTGCGGAGGAGTGCAGGGCGGCTTTGGTGGACAGGAAAATCCCACAGAGCGGTTCCACAGACTTGTCCACAGCTACCAAGCCCGTTGCTGGTGGGGCAGCTGGAAGCCAGGTTCACGATTCCCGGCCCCCTGCCGTGTGCCCTCGGCTCTGATGATATGCTGTGCTCTCAGTGTGGCAGGTGTGTCTGTGGAGGGCTATCCACAGTGTCCTACGTGTCCCCACCGTGGTGTCACAGGTGGTATCCTCAGCCGGTCCGAAGCAGTTTCACTGTCAGCGTCTGGGCCACTCACAGCTCCTTTGAGCACTGTGGTGTTAAGAGATTGGATAAAAGTTGGTCTTACAGTTTCAGCCTTTTCTTGACTCTGGTGGTGCTGGGAACCCCCTACATGTGTTTTTCTCTCCTGCTGGCTGTACACTCAGGATGAGGGAGAATGTGAGCGGTCCGAACTTGTTCAATTATTACTGAATCTAGGACCCTAAACAACAGCATGGAAGAAGGAACCTTGCAGCCTAATTATAAACTAAATAATAATAAAGCCAGAGAGCCTAAATGGAGGGGGTGGAATAAAAGAAGGAAATGTACAAGGTTCCATCCCGAGTCAGAATATACTGGATACACCCTTGGCTAGTATAATACCTGACGGGGTGCCAAGAAACCATAGAGTTCTAGATTCCATCATATCCTCTCATTTACTAAAAAGTAGCCGTATTATCTCCTTTTGCCTAGGATTACGGGACAGCCAGTACAGTTCAAATGATCAAATTGCCCTTAAAAATCTTCAGTGTGATGTTACAGAGAAGAAATCTGACTTCACCGAGGTAACATGTTTCTAACTTCCAGACCAGCCAGTAAAATGCAGCCAACTATAAAACGTGATCATGGGCCTACTTATGATATGTTTGCATTTTATTTAGTTTAGTCAAAACTGAATTAAGGCAGGGGTGCCTGGGTGGCTCCGTCGGTTAAGCGTCCGACTTAAGCTCAGGTCATGATCTCACGGTTCGTGAGTTCGAGCCCCGCGTCGGGCTCTGTGCTGCCAGCTCGGAGCCTGGAGGCTGCTTTGGATTCTATCTCTCTCTCTCTCTCTCTCTCTCTCTCTCTCTCTCTCTCTGCTCCTCCCCCACTCGCACTCTGTCTCTCTCAAAAATAAATAAATTAATTAAAACATTAAAAAAATTTTAAAGTATGCCATGTCTATTTAATCAGTCTTTTATAATCTTCACCAACAATTGGTAAATTTGCAGTATCATAGGAGAGTACGGTGATTGAATCTCAATTTTAAACCAAAATTTATCTGCTGGAGAGAGAGAGTGAGAGAGAGAGAATGATGTGCAGCATTTTGAAGGTGGAGAAGAGATAATTGGAAATCTAACAAGCTCTAGTACACATCATTATAACTGCAAAAAGCGTCAGGAATCTGAAATAGGGAGAAAATCAGAGGTCATATTTATGAAATGATATGTTTCCGATTCTAGAGAACAAAGCACTCTGTCCACAAGGGTTAATGTTACCAATGTATCACAGACCAGGCTCTGGCTAATTGATGGACTCATTCCATCCTTCCCATAATCCTGGGAGGGAGGTATTATTATTATACCCATTTTGCAGATGAGGAAACTAAAGTTCTATAGCTCCAGTAGTTGACTTGCCCTGAATCTCCTACCTCATATGCTGTCTGGCTCCAGGCTTCTGTTCTTCCCTTGCTCTAAAGGGCTGGCCATAAAGGTAGACTCGTTCGAGTTAACACTTTTTTTTTTAATGTTTGTTTATTTTTGAGAGCTAGAGAGAGACAGAGAACGAGCAGGGGAGGGGCAGAGAGAGAGAAAGACACAGAATCGAAGCAGGCTCCAGGTTCCGAGCTGTCAGCACAGAGCCCGACGCGGGGCTCTAACTCACAGACCGCGAGATCATGACCTGAGCCGAAGTCGGACACTCAACCGACTGAGCCACCCAGGCGCCCCTCCAATTA
The DNA here is from genome assembly GCF_018350215.1 of Panthera leo. Classification (NCBI taxonomy): domain Eukaryota; kingdom Metazoa; phylum Chordata; class Mammalia; order Carnivora; family Felidae; genus Panthera; species Panthera leo. The sequence continues at coordinate 81,331,719 of NC_056689.1, read as the reverse complement.
ACACATCTTAAAATATGGACTTTCCTGCCTGAAAGAATCGTCATCCAAAGGGTTCGTTTATAAGGTATCTGTTCTCTTTCATGAGTGGATATTCTGCCATGAACTTTTGTAATTCTAAGAGGTTGTGGAATTATAAGAATCGATGTCTCATGATACATTAAAGTAAGAAGGGTATCTGTGAAAAATATCTTTCCCCCGAAAATGCTTGTCTTTGGTATTATCCTTTGATTTAATTCTGCCTGTAACGAAACTTGACATTTCCTTCAGAGACCCCAAGCCTGAACTCCCACACAATGGAGAAAGGATGCTATTCTGGCTGCTGAGATCTAGTCATCAATATTGAAAGCCCTTTCTCTGTGGAAGCTCCGAGCTCGCTGTCTGAGGATGTAAAGATGCCTGGCTATAATTAATTTGTTCCCGGAAAGCAAGAGCCGGAACCTCAGGTTGCAGGGAGGGAAATGAGTAGGAGGAACAGTGGATCATTGAGAACCATCCCTGAAAGGAGGTACCCAGTTAAGAAGGGCAAGATAATGATCAAGTCGATTGCTACTCTTTTGAAGAAAGATACCAGCTGAAGATCTTTCCCACCTGATTTTCACGCTGAGCTGGCAAATTCCAGCATCTGATGCTAAAATTAATCAGTTTGGTTATCAGTGATATAGATCGTTGGGGCTATGTGGTTGGATCCCTATAACACACACACACACACACACACACACACACACACACACACACGGTCGTTATCTGTGACAGAATTCAAGAACTCAGAAATCACACCTTCTAAGCCTCTGCTTTGGAACGATCTGGACCATCTACTTTGATCAGATCAGTAGCGTGACTTTCAAATTTCCCTCCCAACTTTGAGCTTTTAAAGCTCGTCCCCGTGTGTTTGTTATAAGGGCGGTGTGCATGACGGAATACTCCCGACGGATGCCCTTCCTTGGTAACTGCCATAAATCTCCGCCTCTCCTCCCGAGCCTGCACAAGATTGATCACTTTCCCTTTCAAAATTCGTCGAAGCTGTAGAAATGATATGCAGGCACTTCTTCAACCAAGTGATTATTTAAAAGGAATGAAATATGGAACAGAGTTTTCTTCTTTTAAAAAAACAACGTGTAAATTTTCCTGATAACAAAAGCAATGGCAGCACCATGTAGACACTTAGGAAAATATAGAAATACGTAAGAAAATATTTATATATATTTCGCTCCCTTCTTTTTCCCGTGCAATTTTTTGTTACGTACAACTATAATGCATATCAACTTTTATAGCTCTCTTTTATTACATAACATTCTATCACAGGCAATTTCCCGTGGCATTTAAATTCTTTGTAATCTTTATTTTTAATTTCTACAGAATACGATGCAGTTGTGCCTGCCATGATTTACTTACCCGATCCCCTTTTAAGCAAGACACTTGGATTCCTTCCAGCTTTTCACTGCTGTATATTACACTGTACCAAGTCCTTTGGTTTCCTGCAAGTGCGTGGAAAGACAAAAGTTTCAGGGCGGAAATGGAGAAGACTCCGTTTCTTCCATTTATCTTAAAACGGCCTTTCCCTACTGCTACATGCCAGAGAGAACTCATATGTTTGAAAACACTCTTATGTCCCTGACGAAACACCACTAGGTTGACAGAGGACTTGGTGGTGATGATTCTGGATCCACCAAATAGGAGTAAGCATGCTTGCGGCTAGCACGGAGGTGACTGCGGAGTGTATCCGTGCAGATACGGGGCCAAAGAATCCATCTGGAGAGCATAGCTGTAGGCTGCAGAGCAACCCTGGAAAAGGGAAGAATTGTCAAGTGGAGGAAAATATAGATTTCAAAGCCACAGGTTGGATTAGATGCTTATCCTTTGGAGAAATAAATTGCTACAAGAATGGAAGCATCCCCATTCTAGCGGTTCAGGATCCCATGTCTGACCATCCGCCACTCATCTCTTTCTTCCTTCGGTTTATGAGATGGTGCCTTTCTTAGCAATATGCCTTAAGGCATAAATATAAAGTTAAAAGCAGTCAGTAAGATGAATAAAACTGGGAAAGCAGTTACCAGCCCTCCAAGATCATGTTTGAAACATTTAAAAGCAATCAATGTCTTAAAGCTGCATTTATGAGAAAGAAGATGTACAGATGCCCGTATTGTGTGAGGATGGTCAGGAAACGGGTGATTTATTGCCAGAGCAAGACGCGATACGCAGCTATTCATTCGACCTTGCTCTGACCTTGAACATTCTACTTTAAATGCAAGATTATTTTCTTTTCAAATCAAATCTTACATCAGTTAATCTTATTTTAGATAAAAGATACCTTTTTTTCCCCAAAGCCGTGTTCAGTTAACCCAATATAAAGGACAGTGGAGTGGCACCCTGGGATAGCTTCACGGGGAAAGATATTTGATGTGAAAGAAGGGATTGCTTTTCTGAGAAGTTGCCCTGATTTAAAAGCAGTGGGCCAAGTTAGGAGCATCGACTAGCACCTGTGTGTCCTGTCTTTCTTGGTTTCCCAGCCCCGGAAGAAGATCTGGACACAAAGTGGTGTATTGTAGTCTGTTATGAACCAGATTGTGTCTCCCCCCAGTTCCAAATGCATGTGCCAAAGTCCTAACTCTCAGTGCCTCAGGGTCTGACTGTGTTTGGAGACAGACTCTTTTAGGAGGTAATTTAGGTTCAATGAGGTCATGAGGGTGGGCCTTATCCAATATGATTGATGCCCTTGTAAGAGGAGGATATTTAGGACACTGAAAGGAGAAAATGCAAAGATGTGGTGGGTGGGGGCGCGGGGGAAGAGTCAGAAGGAACCATCCCTGCTGACCCCTTGTCCTCCGACTTCCAGCCTCCAGAACTGGGAGGAAATAATATTTCTGTTGTTGGAGCCACTCAGACTGTGATGCTTTGTTACAGCAGTCCGGGTATTTATTTATTCATTACGTTTTTATTTTATTTTTGAGAGAGGGAGAGACAGAGCGTGAGCAGGGGAGGGGCAAAGAGAGAGGGAGACAGAATCTGAAGCAAGCTCCAGGCTCCACACCGTCAGAGCAGAGCCCGACGGCGGGGCTCGAACTCACAAACTGTGAGACATGACCTGAGCCGAAGTCGGACGTCCACCCGAATGGCCACCTAGGCACCCCCGACAGCCCGACTTTTTAAGAGGTTGGACCTCAACTTTAATTATTTAATGGATCTTCATGAGAAAATAGGATCTGACAGAGAGAACTTCCCATATGAGTCTAGGATGCATATTAATTGGCAAAGAGTATAGTGTTTCGTTTTTAACGTTTCTCAGTCTATCCAATGGGGCTTTTGTCAAAGCGGAGTGTAAACATCTGAAAAAACACAGTAAGATTTAACCAATAATCGCAGTCCCGACAATTGGATTACCTGCTTGGTGTTATCGCCAGTCTGTTAACGCCATGGGGCCAAGAGGTGTCCTCAGCCTGGCAGGTAGTAGATGATCAGTAGATATTTCTGATGAGTTAATAAAGGGTTCGATCGCGACCCTATGTTATAATGACAGACTTTACATCTAAAAAGGTTTCATTCATTCTACATTCCCATTGACAGAACTGCAGTGTACTGGGTATGTAACGGGTTCTTTCTGTTTATGTAATTCCAATAGACGCAAACGCCTTCCTCATAAATACCCCCATGCCCCCTCATTCTTCCATAGGTTTGAGTACCTCAGGTATCCTCTGATTTCTGCTAAATCACAGAAAAAGTCATACCCTGGAGTTAGAGAACATGTTCATATTTTCAGGTGTATACTTTCACATCTGTCATTGTTTTTGATGTCCCAAACTTCCCGGTAAGGTAGAGAAGGCAAACAGACTTTTGTTTGGACTGGACTTCTGTTAGCATTTCTCCCTCAGGAACAGCGGTATGTCAGGCATCGCTCTGACATACCGAGCGATGCCCCAGCTTCAGAATTAAGTTCAAATTCACACCAGTCGTTGTTGTTCTTCCTTCGTCCGTTTGCATTTGGTGGACCCAGAGTCGCAGTTGTGTCTGCCGGGCCCGAGGTAACGAGATGGCGGCTGGTTCTATCCCATCCTCCTGGGCTTCTAGGACCTCCTACAGTGGCACCTGCCACCCCAGGGTAGCCCCAGGGTGCCCCTCCAGTGTGTGCTCAGGATGGGCCCCAGGAGGTCTGAGTCCTGGCCTGGCATTCCTTTCACCATATGTGTGGTTAAAAACATAGCTTCTGGGGGCACCTGGGTGGCTCAGTGGGTTAAGCATCCAACTCTGGATTTCAGCTCAGGTCATGATCTCCCAGTTTGTGAGATTGAGCCCTGAGTTCAGCTCTGTACTGACAGTGAGGAGCCTGCTTGGGATTCTCTCTCTCTCTCTCTCTCTCTCTCTCTCTCTCTCTCCCTCTCTCTCTCTCTCTCTCTCTCTCTCTCTCCCCCCCCCCTCCCCTGCTCTTAAAAAAAAATAAGTAAATAGGGGCAACTGGGTGGCTCAGTCGGTGGAGTGTCCAACTTCGGCTCAGCTCATGGTCTCGCAGTTCAGGAGTTCGAGCCCCATGTCGGGCTCTGTGCTAACAAATAGCTCAGAGCCTGGAGCCTGCTTCGGATTCTGTCTCCCTCTCTCTCTCTCTCCCCCTCTCCCCTGCTCATGCTCTGTCTCTCTCTCAAAAATAAATAAGTGTTAAAAAAGTTTTTAAAAAATAAGTAAATAGCTTTAAAACAAACAAAAAAATACATAGCTTCTGGGTCTTACCCCAGAGATCCTGATTCACCTATGTCTAGAGAGGGGGAGGGAAGGGTCCAGAAGTCTGTATTTTTATAAAAAAATGTTTTATGTTTTATTTTTTATGTTTGAGAGAGAGAGAGAGAGAGAGAGAGACAGAGAGCGAGTAGGGGAGGGGCAGAGAGACAGAAACAGAGACAGAATCCGAAGCAGGCTCCAGGCTCTGAGCGGTCAGCACAGAGCCCGAATGGGGCTCGAACTCACAAACCATGAGATCATGACCTGAGCCGAAGTCAGATGCTTAACCGACTAAGCCACCCAGGTGCCCCCAGAAGTCTGCATTTTTAAAATCCCCCCCCACCCATCAATACCAGGTGTTTTTTATGCAAGTGGTTACTGGCCCAAACTTTGGGAGACATTGCAATAAAGTCTAAAATCAGACCAATACAGCACGCTTTCCAAGTTGAGTATTTGGTTTTTTTCCTCCAGAGACTGTTGTCAGAGGAATTCCTAGTAGGGATGATTATACCCTGGGTGGGGTGCACAGGCTCAATTATTATCAGAACTAAGTGTCAAGTGGGAGGGGCTTCGTACCGTGTCAAACCGCATGCAGTAGGCACCAGGGGCCTTGCAATTTTCTTGTATGCAAACTACAGCCATGGAGAGGGCGCCGTTGGAAGCAGAGACAGAGGGGTCGTAGAAGCATCTGGCAGTGGTTCTCAGCATCCCCTGCCCGCTGGAATCACACTGGAAACTTCAAGAACGCTGATGCCTGGGCCCCACCCCCAGGGATTCTGACGTCATGGTGCGGGGATGCGGCCTGCGCTTGAGGGTTTTTACAAGCTCCCGGGTTGTTGTGGGCAATGTGGGCTGAGAAGCGCTGAGGACGAGGCCGCAGGCAGAGCTCCCATTAGCCATCTGGGAAAAGGTAGCCATGATATTTTGATTTTTAGGGAACCGAAGTAAATTTTAAGGTGGCTCTGTGTGTTTGTCACCTGTCTCGTGTGGTCTTTTGAATTTCCATCTTCCCATGTATCTTTCACATCGAATCATGGGTAAGGTGCTAGAGATTGCCCTGGGAAACAGGAAAAACAAAAGAAAAAAACCAAGAAAGAGAAGCGGACCGTCTTCCCGCGTGGAACAGTAAGAATGCAATGAGCCCGGGGTGCTAAGATCACACGTGCTGGGCCCCTCGTCAGAAGTCTGGGTGGAGGAAAGCATTACATTAGTTGCATAAATGAGTGTTAATCCTGCTCTGAAGAAAAGGAAGTTTTGTGCTTTCTTATCACATCGTAGGGAAAGAGAAACATTTTCTGTCATCAAACACAAGGGCTTCCCATCCTTGAAAAGCCTGGCAGTCTCACGGTCTGTTCGTGTTTTTCTTTTTTGTTCTTTAAATGTGTATTCTGAGGGGGGGAGGGGCAGAGAGAGAGGGAGGGAGAAAATCCCAAGGAGGCTCCCCGCGGTCAGCACAGAGGCCGACACGGGGCTCGAACTCACGAACCGGGAGGTCATGACCTGAGCCCAAGCCGAGGCTTAGCCCACTGAACCGCCCAGGTGCCCCTCTGTTCGTGTTTTTCAAAGCGTGCTCCCTGGATCAATTACCCAGGCTCATGGGGGTGTTGGTTAAGCCGCAGATGCCTGGGCCCCGCCCACAGACCCGCACCGTCCGAACCTCCAGAGCCTGGGGAACGTGCAGTTGTAACAGGCCAGGTGATTCTCAGGCCCCTCGGAGCTTGGAAATTGCCGCCTACCTGCTGAGCACCAATTAAGCCTCCAGGCTCCGCACGCGGTGGGAATTGAGTCGTTACCGTATTATTTGGGGTCCTGTGCAGTTCCAGGCAAGGGTTCGTTCTAATCGTGTGGGATAACGAGCATCAAAATGGGGGCCCGTGACCCTGCAGGCAGTCGCCCACGAAGCTTTCTGCGATGGTTTACGCATACGCATGTTGAAAACAAAACCGGGACAGGAGAGCTTCCTCCGCCTGGTGTTGACCTGGTCAGATGCTTTCTTAAAAATCTCAGCGTGTCGTTTTGGACGTAGATCTGCTGGTAAGGAAGCATGGAACACCTTGATCCCTCTACCGGACAGAAACCGTGCCTGGGCACTGACATGCCCCTGGGCACTGACATGCGGCAAAGCTCCACCTGTCTGGTTCAGTGCCCCTCCCCTTGCTGATAAGTGATTATCACGGTCGCTGTGTTAGTCTAGGTAACTGTCCAGCTTGGGTGTCTGATTTCTCTTGTTCTGCTGTCTGGGATTTGACCCCCATGATGGCATGCATGGGGAACCACTGAAATGCAGTCTACGCTAGTAAAGGCGGAAGATTGTGTTAGGGGGTTAGGGACCCAGGCAGGGAGAGGGCTCCCCGTGGAGGAGGGAGGACTCCTCTCTCACACATACCGGTGCCCCCAAGTCCCAGCCCTGCTCTAGAACTGGGTCCTGCCTCCCCCATGAGGCTGTGAGCCTCTATTCAGGTGCTCCTGGGCCTGGTGGAGGCAATTATTGAAATTCGAGGATACCCAGGGACACAAACATGGTTAGGTACCCAGCAGAGAAAACCCATTCCCCAGTCAGAAGAATGATTTCCAGAGGGTATAACCATTTCATAAACGGATCTGGGTGTTCTGCCTTCCTGAGCACGCAGAGGTGGTGTCAGGTGTGTGGGGCAGATGGCCTTGGACGAGAACACGGTTCCGGACGTCCTCTTGGGCCTTGAAAGAGAGTGCGCTGCCTGCGTTACAATGGACTGCTTGAATAATTGCCGTCTTTTCCCATTTGCAGGAGACTCTGGCATCGCAAAACCCAAAAATGATTTCCTCCGTAGTCATTTCACAGCTGATTGACGAGAATAAATCAAAGGCAAACCGGGCGGCGCTGCCCGCGCCCTGCGCGCCCGCTCTGCACGCACGTCCCGCGAAGCCATCTCGGGCGACCCGCAGCGGGGTCTCCATCAGCCGGGCGTTCGCCCTCCTTCCCGGCAAGCGGGCCATCCAGACACCTGCGCGGAAGCCGGGACCTGACCCCGAGCTGCCGTCCAATGAGGAGAAGCCGTGCAGCGGCCCCCAAAGGGGCTTTGCGTCCATCACCATCACGGCCAGGCGCGTGGGCCCCCCAGCCAGCGCCCTGGCGTGGGAGGCCGTGGGGGACCCTCTGTGCACCAAGTGCACGGCCCAGGGCGCTCTGCTCGGGGACCCCTCTGCTCCGGCCGGGGGTACCTATCCCCGCCCGCACCATGGACCATTCGCTTGCACGGAGTTCTCCAGAAACTGCTCTGTGTTGATGCTGAAGCTTCCCGAGACCCATCCCCGGCCGTGCGGGGGTCACGAGTGCTGGGTCACCAATGTGGACAACCGAGAGAACGGTTTTCCTCCAGGGGCCCCGCGGTCGGGAAAGAGGCCGCTGGTGTTCAGCTCCTGCATCCGTCTCAGGGTGTCTCAGCAGTGTCCGAATTCCATTTACTATCTAGACCGGTCCCTCTCTGTCCCCATCGAGCAACCTCAACTTGCTGGCCCTAAAATGCACAGGTCGGTCCTGTCGCTCCACCTAAATTGTAGTTCACACAGATTGACACCAGATGGAGTTGATGGCACAGAGAACGGAGGGCCAATGAGCAGAGCCTTGAAGCCGGAGCTCACGGAGGGGAACCAGACCCTCCTAGGCCCCCGCTGGAACCCAGGTTTGCACAAAAGTCTCTTGAAGGAGAACCCGTTGCCGGAGCAGGTGCATTCGCGGCCCAGCGCCTGTCCCTGGAGTGGCTCACCTCTGTTGGAAAATACAGCCTTCTCGGAGGTGGGAGCCAACCAGGTCACTGGAAGAAAAGGGAAAGAGGATTGCGCAGCTCGACACGCCGGTGATGGTGCCAACCAGCTGTCCATTCACATTCCTGGCTGGAGCTACACAGCAGGTGAGGGACGCTCCCCTCCTCGGGAGGTGGGGCCGCCAAGGACAGGTCCCCATCGGTCGGGTAATCTATGCAAGTGCCCTGCCAAGGTGGATAGTGAGTTTCTTCTACGTAACTTGTTCCAAAAAGCGGTTCTCAGGAGCATTGCTTTGTCTGCTCGGCTCTCAACCGGCGATTGATGGCTCGGTGTTGATGTCCTCCTTAGATATGCACAGATACTTTTCTAGATTGTAAGACACCTTCCCTCAGAGTTTTGTTTCCAATGGTAGCACCACACCCTGCCATGTAACTAGCAGGAGGCGATAGCCCCCAAATGAAGTTAATTTAGGTCCACGATGTTCCAAAACAGGGTGAAGAGGGCAAAGTGCTGTCTACTCCCCGAGGCTCTTGTCTCTCTGGTCTGAACATCTGAGGGTTTGGAGGCGTCTAGAGGGCTGTACTTCTTGTCTTTCAATCAGATAGTTGGTATTTATGGATTGGTCTTAGAATTCTTGTGTGTGTGTGTGTGTGTATGTGTGTGTGTGTGTGTGGGGTGAGGGGGAGATTAGTAATTCTGGGACATTTTCAAAAAGAAGCACACTGGGGATTCTACCTGCGAAATAGCAAAAACCGCAGTTTTCTGCTTCCTTGGTTGTGTTTTCTGGGGCAACTCGGCTAGAATTTGTTGCTATTTCTGCCACTGCAAAGGCCAGGGAGAATTCCCAAGGACAGCCGCCCTGGGTACCTTTCACCTCTCTTAGGAGGTCAGGGAAGAGGAGAGCAGGTCCTAGCCCCAGGCCAGATTTCGTTCTCTGTACAAACTTCCAATTTTCAGTTTTGCTTTTTGCGAGCGACTCTGATTTATGAATTAGTGACTTTCCACTTGGGGAAAATATTTAAAGATAATAGTAGTAAAATTGGAAATGCAGCATACGCACCATAATTTTATAGTGTAATTTTTGTCCATTAAGGCTTTATTAATTAATAAAAATGGCTGTAAAACACTTTAAGCAATAATGCGCGTAGAAATGGTAAATGATGTAATTAATTTTAACAAGAGTGTATATATTGAATGCTCAGAGATTTTTAAGGCAATTTGACATGGCTTTCAGGTTGATTAGACCATTGAAATGCCTCTGAGTCTGACAGGCTGACTGCAAAAAGTAAATGTAAGCCTGTCTCAGTGTTGCAAAACTGGGCCTCGATTTAGTGTTTTAAGAAATTGTTCAAGTCAACCACTTCCTTTTCCTTGTTGATACAGATTACTGGAAACGTACAATCCACATTGTTATATGCCTGCCACCCCCACGCCAGAGCATATCCGGGTGTTGAGGTTGTGTCTCTTGTGTCTCATGGTGTGAAATAATCATTCGGACTTATGGCACCTTCGCGAAAGGGTCTTTAAAAGTCACTAGAGCGAGGTCTCAAACATTGATTTCGGAATAGAGGAGCATGAACAGAGAAAATCCACCCCCCACCCCAACTTATTTTTGGCTTTGGTGCAGAGAAGATATTTGATTTTGACTTTGTGGAATGGCTGCTCGTGTAACTGATGTTCTTAGGCCAACAGTAGGAACGAATTCTACTTCCTGTGGGCCGACTTCCCTCAGAACAACTCCATATCCCAGAGAGTCCACATGCAGGATTTGAGTGGCTCTGAATCGCGTGGTCTCATTGGATCATTTGAGGAAAGATCTTCACGGAGGCCAGATCACCTTTTTTAGAGTTACCGATCTCGTATTTTCTAGCGCAGGGAATGTAGACAAGCCGCCCTGGCTCTCCGAGCCTGTTTCTGCGTCTGGGGAGCTAGAGAAGAGGGGCATTTGGTGTTCTGGAAGGTCCCCTCTAGCTTGGAAAAAAACCCTCTGCTCTATTTTCCTGAGGTGAAATCTGTGAGTGAGAGTGTCCTTGTGACTCTGGATCCCTCAGTCATCAAGCTCAAAGCCACAGAACCTTGAGCTCGCCATTCTGGGCACACGCTCAGACGTGTACATAGGCACACGCATTCATTCACACACACGACCCGCCCCGTACTTTCATACTTTCACACTCAGAACCTAGTTTGCGATGGAGCGTATGCCTTCCCAGGTGCCAAGAATGTGCTTCTTGTCCAGGCTGTTGAAGTTTTGCCTGAGATTTATGAGCACCACTCATGGGCTGTAACCATCACAGTCTGTCGTGTGCTAAGCTACCCAGCACTTTGAGGGGGAGCTCGCTGACCTTCATCTTGACAGAGCTTTTCTAGCCTTATGGCAAGTGTTTTCTGACAGGGGCAACGCTCATTAAAACTCTGAGGAGCTGTTTGTATTTCCTGTCCCCAACTGGGATCTTGTCCGGGGCGTTCTCGACGGCCCCCTGTGGCTCCACTTGCCGTGAGCGGTCTTCATGTTTTCATAGTTACTGAATCTGATTCTTTTTATCTGAAGGATCCCCAAATCCCAGGTGAGCAGCGTCCTCTCGAGCCGCCTTAGTGACATTCAGCCTCAAGGGAGGCACGGCCTGGGAGATTCCGCAAACAGAAGCAAGGCGGCTTCGGTTAGGTCATCAGACAGGAAGTGCTCCAAATTGTATTCTAGAATGAGCCTCCCGGACGCACCCAGAAAGACGGCCAAGATGAGAGAAACTGTGAGACTTACAGACATTTGATACGGTACAGATAGGCCATGTCTACTGGGGCATCACGTTCTAACAGACAGAGGGGGACCTGTTCTCTTTCTAGCGGCTGGAGGCTTAGGAATGGGTTCCTGCTTTGCCTCTCTCCTCAGTCCCTGTGGGTTTATTCCCTGTATCTCTGCTGTCGGGGCGTCTCCTGCCGGCACCCGCTAGATGGACGTGGCACAGCTCCCTGCCCCGCCGTAAGGAAGGCTTCACTGCCACCAGCAGGCCATCCTACCAACAACCACGGCAGGTACCACGCAGATCCTGGGTGCCAGGCCCTGGCCGACATCCGTCGTGGAATCTTTCAAACCATTCTGTAAAGACAGTATCACTTTCCCTGTCGCTATCCCTATTAGGTAGGACCAATGAGTCTTGAAAATAAAATGATAGGCCCAAGTCCACGTGGCCATGAAATGTCAGAGCTGAGAACAGTCCTGGGTACTTGGCTCCCCCCCTCCCCCGCACCCTCCCAGCAGCAGCCCGAGGCAGAGGAGTCGGATGGGTGGGGAACCCTCTCAGTGGCAGTCACCATCTTCCGTTGTCACCGCGAAGGGGATGTTTGAAGACCACTCACGGACACACAGAGTAGTAGTATCTGGTGGCCAGTATCTGGTAACAGGAGAGGGGGCTACGCAGTTAATTTCTAATCAAATGTAATAAACCACGTCGTTTGGTACAGTGAAAATTTATTGGCTCAGAAGTCCTTCCCAGCCTGAAACCCCCCTCCTTGTGGTGTTCCTTGGGGTCTACAGTGCCGATCTGAGTAGTTGTCTCTTTGCCGGGTGTTGCCTGCCTGAAACAGGATTGACTTTGATCCATAACTCATTGCCGGTTTCATTTTGCAATTTGTGGCCTAGATCTGAAGCTTTCCCCTGTTCCCAAGACATCCGTCGAAGTTTGTTAGATGTTCTTGGAGAAGAGACTTACGAAGGTCCTTTTCTTCACGTGTCCCAAAGGTTGATGCTCTGTGGTGGAGTTTCCGTCCCCGGGTGCCCCAGTCCGTGCTTAGGCTGCTGGTGGCCTTGGTCTGAGACGTCTCCGGTGTTTCTCGGCATCACTGGTGATCAAAGGTATGAATGTCTGGAGGGATTCACTGGAGAGAAGCGACCGGATCCCTGCCGGGTCACAGGGTGAGAGCTGTGTCTCCCACCGTTCTGTTGCTGTAATCTAACACGTGGGTAGTGAGTGGGGTTTAGGGCATGACGAAAGCTCTTCCGTCACTCAGGGAAAATGACAGGCTGTATGCCGATAGGCCAGACCTGCCAGAGAAATCTGCATCAGGCTCAGCTCCTTCAGTCCCGTGAGCACCGCTTCCTCGAGGGGCCAGAAGACATTTGAGGAGGCCTTATTTTAATGATCTAGAGCTGGGGGTCTACAAACTTTTTTTGGCAGAGGGCCAGATGGTCTCCACAGCAGCTACTCAGCTCTGCTGTTGTAGATCGGAAGCAGCCACAGACAAGGCGTGCATACACGAGCGTGGCCGTGTCCTCATAAAACTTTATTTACCAAAACAGGCAGTGGACCAGACTGGGCCCTACTGGCTACCATTTGCTGACGCTGAGTCACTCATCCTCCCAAACAGACTTCACCCTGGTTGCCAGTCTTGCGTGTTGGATCCTTGGGAGACCCAACTCCGAGATGGAGATTGGTGGACATTCATTAGGGAGTGGTCTTGGCATCCGTGGACGGGAAGGGAAAAAAGCAGGAATGGGCAGAGGGAGAAGTCACTCTGCGGTGCAGTTGTAATGAAGGCCTTAGGGAACTCTGAATTTGGGATGGCCCATCATAGCTATTCCTAGTCGAGGCAAGGGGGCTGTGCCTTTATTCCCCTTGGGGAGGGGATGTGACTGTAGGCGAGGCAACTCTGTACCCGCCAACTGCTACAGTCGTGCTGGACTCCCAGCAGCCGGGGTGGGTGGAGGGCATCACAGTGCATGTCGCTCAATCTCCCTTGCCCCTCTGTGACCTCATACTCCTCCAGAACAACTCGGGGATCTCGCACAGCTGGCCCGGGGGCAGTGAGGTGGGGGCGTAGGCTTGGGCGTGGCCCTCAGCCCCTGTCCAAAGAGGACCGGGGAGAACTCGTTTCCCCCCACCCTTGACGTCTACTCATTCAGCAGATGCAGGCTGGGCACTGCGGGTGTGGGAACGGCACCTTGAACCAGGCGGCGGTGGTGGGTGTGCTGAGAGCTGGTCAGGGGTGGGGCTGTTTGGGAGGAAGAGCCCACAGGGTGGCTGATGGTCAGGTGCGCTGGTGGTGTTGCCGTGACCGGAAGTGCCTGCCCAGCCCTCTGCGGTCTCCAGGGGCTTCCTCCGCCATCTGGATGGGAAGTTTGTCTCCCAGTGGCTGGCCCACATATCTACTGTGACCGCACACTCTCGTGCTGAAGGAATGTGGTTGAGGACCATGTGAACAGTCTTCGGACCATGTCTTCTTACATTTTGTGAAGCTATAAAAGAAGAATCGGGTGGAATGAGCTTTTGTGTGTGTGTGTGTGTGTTTTTTAAGTTTATTCATTTATTATTCCTGAGAGAGAGAGAGCACAAGCGGGGAAGGGGCAGAGAGAGAAGGGGACACAGAGTCTGGAGCAGGCTCCAGGCTCTGAGCTGTCGGCACGGAGCCCGACGTGGGGCGTGAACCCGTGAACCGTAAGATCATGACGTGAGCCTGAGTCGGACGCTCAACCCACTGAGCCACCCCGGAGCCCCTTGTGTTTTGTTTTATGGTTAACAGTGAACTAAGGCAGCAGGTGATCGAGTCAGCTGGCGAATGAGCAGCTAAACTGGGACCTGTGGTATCTAGTAGCAGATGGAGAGAAGGAACTAGCAAACTGCGGCCCGGGGAGGGGTGGGGGGCAAACTCAAACCTCCGCCTGTGTCTGCAAATCAGGTCTCCCTGGGACACAGCCCTGCTTTTTCACCCGCACGCCGTACCGGGGCTCCTTCCTCACTGGACAGCAGAGTTGGATGGTGGGGACAGAGACCCGTGTCCCATCAAGCCTACAGTATTAGCTCTCTGGGCTTTCACTGGAAGAGTATGTCGCTCCCTGCTCAGGGACCAGTTCTCTGGGGGACGCTGGTGGGTCCTTTGCCCCCAAAGCCTCCCATTTCTCACCTGTGGAAGGAGGGAGGTGGACAGATGGCATCCTGAACTCTTCTCTGCCAGCCTGTTAATTCGTGTATTGTTCTGGCTGTAGTTTTCTGTCGCAGAAGCTGGTTGGAGAAGTCCAGCTTTCGGGGTAATTCCCAGAATGTAGAAAGGGTGCTCAGAGTCAAAGGGAGGAGCTCTCTCATCCTGGACCTCCAGCACCCTCATGACTCTGGGTTCTCTGCCACCTTTTCTGACCAGGACCTTCCAGGCTTTCTTTCTTTCTTTCTTTCTTTTTTTTAATGTTTTATTTATTTTTGAGACAGAGAGAGACAGAGCATGAACGGGGGAGGGGCAGAGAGAGAGGGAGACACAGAATCGGAAGCAGGCTCCAGGCTCCGAGCCATCAGCCCAGAGCCCGACGCGGGGCTCGAACTCACGGACCGCGAGATCGTGACCTGAGCTGAAGTCGGACGCTCAACCGACTGAGCCACCCAGGCGCCCCTCCAGGCTTTCTTTAACTCTTCCAACCCCCGCCCCCCCCCACCCCCCCCCCCCAGAGATACAAGTGCCACTGAGGTTCGACCTTGGCATCAGGTACTTCTGTGCCACCTGCCCGTGTCAGTGAGTGGTTTGGGCATGCGTCCAGTGCTGGCATCCCCTGCTAGTGCCAGACCAGTGTCCCTCCCTCACCCCCGTGACATTTATTGTGTCAGCCATGGTATCAGGCCCTGGGTAAAAATCCTCTGTGCTCTACCCGTGCTTCTTCCCTCCCCCTAACCCTTGGCAACCGTTGATTTTACTGTCTCCACGGTTTTGCCATTTCTAGAATGTTCTATAGATGGAATCACATAGTATGTAGTCTTTTCAAATTGGCTTCTTTCATTTAGTAATACACATTTAAGATTCCTCTGTGTCTTTTCACGGCTTAATGGCGCCTTTCTTTAGAGCACTGAATCAGAGTCCATTGTGTGGATGGGCCACAGTTTACCTACCACCTACTGAAGGACATCTTGGAGGCTTCGAAGTTTTGGCAGTTGTGAACAGAGCTCCTATAAACATCTGGGCACAGGTTTCTGGGTAGACAGGAGTTTTCAGCTGTCCACCCAGCTGGATAAATACCAGAGGGCAGTGATTGCTGGATCCCATGACAAGAGTATGTTTAGTTTTTGTTGGTTTGTTTGCCTTTACAAGAAGCCTTCCCAGAGTATGTTTCGTTTTGTACAAAGCTGCCGAAACGTCTTCCAAAGTAGCTGTGCTATGTCGTGGTCCCACCAGCCACGACTGAGAGTTTCTGTGGCTCCCCGGGCTGACCGGCATTTGGTGTTGTCCGTGTTCTGGATTTTGGCCATTCTGGTAGGTGTGTTTAGTAGTAGGTCGTTGTGGTTTTAATTTGCACTTTCCTGATGACGAAGGATATGGAGCCCCTTTCGTATGCTTATTTGCCGTCTGTGTATCTCCTTTGGTGAGATGTCTGTTAAGGTCTTGGCCCGTTAAAAAAAATTTTTTTAATGTTTACTTTTGAGAGAGAGAAACAGAGCACGAGCAGGGAAGGGGCAGAGAGAGAGGGAGACACAGAATCCGAAGCAGGCTCCAGGCTCCGAGCTATCAGCACAGAGCTTGACGCGGGGCCTGAACTCAAAGACCACGGGATCAGGACCTGAGCCGAACTCAGATACCCATCTGACCGAGCCATGCTGCCTCCATGAATTTCTATATCCAGATTTATTTTTCTGACCGTGAGACGAATACATTATAGGGAACTGAGAATAACAAAAAGCAGAATAAAAAGCTTAATAATCATGGCTGATACTTTGGTGTATTTGTCCCATTGTTTTTTATGCATACTTATTTTTTCTTTGAAATAGTTGAGATTCTGCTATAGATGTAATTTCCCTCTGGGTCTCTGCCACTTAGAACTATATCATAAATATTTCCTGATATTAACAGTACTTTACAAAGGAAATTTTATTGACTGAAAGGGTGTGTCTTACTGCCATATCGTCGTTTTATTTATTTCTTCATTCTTGGCCCTTCAAGTTGGTACTCCGTTTTCACTTTTTGGAATAATATTAATGTGAACACTTGGTGTATAGGCTTTGCTGTATTATTGTCTTTTGGAAAAAATCCCTTAACTGGAACGTCTGGGTCAGAGACGATCAATCCTTGTGAGGTTCTTGAGGCACGGCACCAAATTAGACTCCGGGAGAGGCCGAGGTGAAAACTTCTTTCCTCAGCGTCGCAGAGGCCTTTGCTGTAGGCGCCTGGCCAAGATGAGGTGTCCATCTGCTGAGTTCTGCAAATTCCAAGATGAAAAAAAACCAGCCTCGTGGTCTGAGCTGGTATTTCTGTGATTGCTGGTAGGTGTTCGTTGTTCTTGATTCTCACCTTGACCTCGGCTGGAGCTGTCTCAGTGCCCCTCCCCCTGTTGCCTTCAGTAGGCCTCAGCAGCCAGACGTTTGGGGCCAGATCATTCTCTGTTGTGGGGCTGTCTGTGCATTGTGTGGTGTTCAGCAGCGTCCCTGGGTTCTGCAAATAACCCATTTGTTTGTGACCAAACAAATATCTCCAGACGTTGCCTGGTGGGGGTTGGGGGGGGGCGGCGCACGACAGGATCACCCTTGGTTGAGAACCGTTGGCCCAGACCATGCCCAAACCTCGCTACAGCCCACTGTGATTGTGGACCACCCTTCTCAGCAACCCTCCCTGCTCACGAGGCCATCCCACGGTCTCCGTGCATCTTCCGGCCTCATTCTCTCAAGTCTCAGCTCCCAGGACTTTTAGGTCGTTCTCAGGTGATGCATTTGCTACATTGTGAGGACCGTTTTCTTCCTCTAGATTGTATGATCCTTGAGGTCAGGATCCAAGCCTGAGTCTTGGCGTTGACCTCTCCACGACCGGCAGAGAGCCACAGAGTACAGAGCCCTGGCTCAGGACCTGTGTGCTAGGTCCTTTGTCGGATGACCCAACAAAGCCTTGCTGATGTCAGGGTCACTTAGGAGCCAGCTGTCTTGTCTTTCCACAAACCACCTCTCCTTGTAGTCCTGTCAGAAACCTCTCTGGCCAGGAAAGGGTGGGGAGCCATGTGAGATTCGCTGTCCAGAGGTAGGTTGTGAAAAAGTAAAGTGAAAGCTATAGCATTCCCACTGGGTTTCAGAATTTAGGGGGAAAAAGTTTCCAGCTATTGTTTCCCTCCAAGAACTCAGTAAGTATTGTCATGGAACAACTTTATTATCCTTCAGATGGCCAAATTTAATGTTAAAAGAGAAAACATATGGACAATGTTGCAAAAACATTTTCAAGGGTTTTTGTTTTGTGTGTGTGTGTGTGTGTGTGTGTGTGTGTGTGTGTGTGTGTGTATGTGTCTGTTCATTTAGTTCTTGGTTAAGTCTTGACGAGATTGTATCATTTTCCCCATAATCTTGGAATACGATGTTCAGATCATCCCCCAGAGTGTACACGATCTCTAAAAGCGGTTCATGTCAGCAACCCCAGCTGTCTTTATGGAAAAAGGGCTTTTTTTTTTTCTGAGTAACTCCCTCAGTGGTAGGAGTGGGTTGTGTCCCCATCCCCGTGTTGTTTAGGAAACGGTCCTTCTCAGGGGCCGTTTGCTCAGGTTGGCCAGGGATCAATTAAGAGACATGGATTAAGGGCGGTGGCGCGATGAGGGGGTTATGGTCCGATCTGTTAAAATTATAAGGCTGCAAAGCCGCCGTCTACGCCTGCATGAGAAACGGTGATCGTCAGGGAGACCTAGCAGAAGACCGTGGGTTTGGGGGTGAGACCTATCTGGGTTTCAGTCCTGGCTCTGCTAGGTGCTGGCCTCGTGTCCCGAGGACACTGAGCGTTGTGTGGGTGCAGGGGGATCTCAGTCCATTTTGTTACGATCTGTCGTCCTCGGCGCCCCCCTGAGCTGTCTGTAGGAAATCCACGTAGACGTGATCTCGCAAAAAGAAATGGTCACAGCAGTGAGTTCTGTAGGGAAAAATGGTCCAGGTACAGACGACCCGGAGAAAAGGGGAAGAAGGAATATGAGAAATAGGGGGGCATGTTTAACTCCTTTGGCTGGATGAGGTTTGCTATTTTCCCCATTGTCTGAACACAGACGCTCAGATCTTTCTAAAAACTGTAACTTTATTTTCAGTGTTATGGACTAAGTTTGGGAAAAGGAGAGATGAGTGAAGGTGGTAGGGCCAGCGTGGAAAGCCATCTTAAGCCACGTTGCTCCAGTCGTGCAGAAATTGTTCCCACGTTGTGACACGGGCTCATTTACTTCCTAGGTCAGGTCACAGCCCCGTGAGGGCATTACTCTGGATGAAGCACACAGTTCACATGGGGTGGGGGCATTCCGGTGATCGTATGTGGCTTAGGGGCTGCCATTGGAGTGTGAAAATTGTGTTCTTAGCCAGGGGAGGGCATCACACACACCAGGGATACTTTTCCAAAATGCCCACCCTGGATTCTGTGCTGGAATCCGGTGTCTCCCTGGTTAAGAGCCCTTTGCTGGAGGATGTAGGGGAGGGAAAATAATTTTCCTTCCCCCCTCCTAAGTGCTCTCTGGGGCCCCTATAACAAAAAGGCAGACTAGCAAGAAAAAAGCAAATCAGTTTATTAACATGTGTCCATGGGAAAATGGTTGTCGGGAAGTCCGCAGGGAAATCTGACTCTGGACGGTGGCTTAGAATCCCACCTTGTACAGATCTTCACCAAGAACGATGACTCTGTGAAGAAATGACAGGACAAAAGAAAGCAATTTCAGGCTTCCAAGGTCGGCAAATCAGGAAGGTGGATACATGAGGGGAAACCAGTCGCAGATAGAGATAAAGGCCGACGTCTGTTATGTCCGTTCCCCTGGTGCTGTCTCCAGGCTGATCGGTCTACACTTATCTCTGGTGATTAAGTTCTGTCCTTCCTGGTGGAGAGGGGAGGAGGGACATCTTTGTAAATATATATCCTGCTTTTGGGCAAGTAGGGAGAAGGCAGAGAGCTTTGCTTCTCTCTGCTTTTTTCTCAGTGGCTTTCAGCTCAAAATAATTCTAATGCAAAGTAGCATCTTTGGGGGTGGCCTATGCTGCTACCTTTCAGGGACAGTTCTGTCTAGAGACCCTCTGCTCTTTAGGGGGTACTGGCCAAACTCTTCAAGGCAGAGATTCACCTGTCTGAAGGGCAGGTGCCCAGAACAAGTATTCTCTTTTACAGAACAAGTACAATTAGAAGCTGCCCCCCCAAATGCCTGCCCTTGCCCACTCCCATTCTTGGGATAGATGCCCTGTAGGAACGGTAAAACTCAGTAAAACTCCTGGGCGAGGAGTGTATAAATTGGCCCATTAGGTGACAGTTGTCTGTAGAATCAGAAGTTACAAAAATCTAGGTTTTCTGAGTTGAAATGTTTGGATGCAAGGACTGCATCATTTTGATTCTTCGGTACAGCTGCCTTTGTCCTCATTATGAATTTCGTGTGTTGGGTCATGAGCCCCCGTTAAGGGGGGTGGATCATTCATATCAGACAATGCCATTTATGTGGGCCCCACAAAGAATAACACCCCCATTTTCCCTGTTCCCAGGGCTGTGTGTCTTCTGAGCAACTCTTACCTCTCTGGGCCTTTGGTCCACGTAGGCCCTGATGTTTCTCCTCCCACAGTACCAGAAAATCCTGATAACTTCGAGGCCCATCGCTCCTAAGTACGCAGAACCTTATGGAAGCATTTGGTGTTCTGGCTTCTTGTCCTATCTTTCCCACGGACAGATATCTAAGTTGACTGAAATGAGGGGAACCATTTTTACTTAAAATAATAGTTTTATTTAAAATCTGCTCCCTCCCTGGGCGGGATATTAGACGGAAGACCCGGGCTTGCGTCGCCAAGATGGGTGTATACGCAGCAGATGAAAGACTGCGGTATTTTACGAAGACAGAGGCTTATCCATTTTTGCGTCAACGTGGACTGCATGGAGGTGATTTTGATTGGATGGTCTTGTAGATGGGGAAACTGTCGCTGGATTCCAGAGGGATCCTGTCCCGAATCCCCGTCGACACACATGTGCGCGGAAGGCCACAGTGTGTCAGACCCCAGCCAGCAGAGTTGGGGAGAGGTGGACGGTCCCAGGTTTGTACGTTTGGGAGGTGTGGCTTACCCAGACGTCAGGGAGAATGTGTGTTGATATAACCACTGTGACGAAGCCCCTTGGCATTGTCTGAGCCCCAAGCCCTCCTTGGCTGTGGGCACTACTGGGAGCCCTGTGACTCCTCCCCAGGTCTGCCTACGTCTCCCACGTACATGCTTAGAAAAGGCTGTAAATGTAACATTTCTCCTTCAATTCTTCTGCTTGTGTAATGTTTTCTTTCCCTCCTGTTAAAAAAAAATGCACATTGTGAAAGTTAAAATGTAGACGAGCAGAAAGAGGAAAAATAAAGAGCGACCGTAACCCTACTACCCACAGGTGGCCCTTTTAGCAGAAAGGGGAACCCTGTAAATCATCATTCTAGGAGACTTCTCGTTCTCAGCATTAGACTGTGAAGTTCCTTGTCATGTGCTACGGTATCCCGGTTAATCCCGTGATGGCTGCCCAGGCTTTCATTGCCTGGATTTACCTGTTTGGTTTTTTTTTTTTTTTTTTTTCTCTTAAGCCTTCTTGTTAAATAGATTATTAACATTTTTACATTTTTGTAACGATGTGTCGGTAAGAGTCCCTGTACAGAAATCGATGTGGGCATTTCGTATGATTTCCTTAACCCAGTTTCCTAAGAATTTCTGGGTCAAAGGATAGGCACAATTTTAAAGCTTTTAAGTGTAGATTTCCAAGAGCTCCAATGCAACAGTTATGCGAAGTTATAGTATCAATACATGAATACCAGCTTCCCGAACACACACAGACATTCCGTATTGGCGTTACAAAAATTTCCCTGCCATTTTGATAAATGGAAAATGATATTTACAACATATTAATGCATATTAAAAAGTTTTTTAGTGTTTATTCATTTCTTGAGAGAGAGAAAGAGAGAGAGAGAGCGAGCTCAGGGGAGGGGCAGAGAGAGAGGAAGACACAGAATTGGAAGCAGGCTCCAGACTCTGAGCTGTCAGCACAGAGCCCAATGTGGGGCTCGAACCCATCAACTGTGAGATCATGACCTGAGCCAAAGTTGGACACTTAGCCGACTGGGCCACCCAGGTGCCCCCTATTAATGCATATTTTTTGGTGGTGAAATTTTGCCATGTGCTATACCTCTATTCTTTTGTGAATTACCTATATATTTTCTTTGGCCACTTTGGTCTTTTCTCTTTTGAATTTTTACTTATGTTAAAACATCCTCTTGTATTTTTAATGCTATTTATCATAACTTTTTAAACTCTGAATCTTGAAATGGTTTAAATTAACAGAAGAGTTTCAAAGGTAGTACAGAGAGTTCCTGTATATCCCATATACATAGCTTCTCCTTATGTTACCACCTCACGTAATCACAGCACCTTTCTCTAAGACAGAGTTTCTCAACCTGGGCACTGTTGGCACTGGGGCTGGGAGATTCCTGGTTGTGGGGCGTCCTGTACGTTACAGGATTTGAGCAGCATCCCTGGCCTCCCCCTGTCTCCCTAGCTGTACCACCAAAAATGTCTCCGGATGTTGCCACGTGTTCCTGGGGGAGCAAAGTCACCCCCAGTGGAGAATCACTGACCTGAACTGTGAAATCGATATTGGTCCAGGGCTGGTAACTGAACTCCAGACTTTATTCTGATTTCACCAGTTTTTCCACTCATGCCCTTTTTCTGTTCCAGGATTCCATCCAGGATACCACATTGCCTGTGACCATCATGTCTGTTTATGGTAATTTTTGACATTCACTCGTTTTTATTATCTTCCTAAGCCCTTTCCCTTTGTGTCACCGACAGGCTTCAAAAGCCTCCTTTACCTTACACTCTTCTGCCCCTTTCTTTAAGTCTGTAATCCCTGTGGATGCGTTTCCTCGGATGGTATAAGCTTGGGATCTATTTTCCCTAAATGGGTTGCCAGTTGTCTATGGACTATTGATGACATAATCCATTCCTCTACTGGCTGGAAATGCCAAGCCTATAATCGAATTTGTGTTTATACGAGGATTTCCCTGACTCCTGCAGTTTCCTTGTAGAAATTCCCATGCTGTTTGGATAGTATGTGATTCACAGAAGCTGCTCTCTTACCACCTAGGGATTTGAAAGATGGGGGATCTTTCAGATAGTCCGAAGTGTAAAGTCCCGTTGGCATGCGAGATATCTCATTATTGCAGGGGTCAGGTGTGGAGAGGCTCTGGCTGCCGTCATACTGTTTCCAGTTTTCATTTTGTATTTTAAGAAAGCCCTCTCAGTCTGATCCCACACTCTGTTGTTTGCTTTTAATCAGCTATATGGAGGTTTGACTTCCTTACCTTCAAGTGCACGCGTTTAATGTATGTGCCCGCGTAACCCACACCGCAGCGGGATACAGAATATTTCACCTCAGAAGAATATTTGGCTTCTTTCCAGTCTTCCCCTTGCCCCTGGGACCGGAAAACCTCCCACCTTCCTTCTGTCCCTGTTCTAGACTCTATATAATTGAAGCAGATTAGGCTTTCTCTGTGGAAGTTTTCTTCTCCTTAGACTAATGCTTTTAAAATTCTTCCACATCACGACATCGATCTTGAATTTCTCTCCATGATGTTTTGTACGTTTCACAAAAAGATCTTTCCTGTATTTTGTTAAATGCATCCCTCCTTATTTCACAGGCTGAATGCTACTTTATATGGATGATCGTGACTTTTAAACATTTCATTTCCTTTTTTCTTTCTTGCTTACACATAGGCATATAATTGATCTCTATAGTGACTTCGAATCCTGCAATGTTGTTAGAGGCACTTAATAATTAGAAGTGCTTTTCGTAGATTCCCTAGGATCTTCTGTGTACACAATAGTATTATGTATGATTAAAAGTTTACTTTTGTCCCCATCTTGATGCCTTTCCTTTTTTTTTTTTTTTTTTGCCTTATTGCACGAGATAAGACTTAACATTAAAATGTGGCATAGCAGTAATGAGGGTGAGTATCCTTGACTTCTATCATTCCCTTGTTAGCTGTAGGGTTTTAAAAATGTAGATGGATAGGAAGGTAGGTAGGTAGGTAGTTTCTCTCTACCAGGTTGAGAAAGATTCATTCTATTCATATTTTTCCCTTATTTTTTTTATTCTGCTAAAACATATATAACATAAAATTTACTGCCTTTACCATTTTTGTGTGTACAATTCTGTGGCATTAAGAACATTCACATTGTTTTGCACCCATCACTACTGTGTATCCACAAAGATTTCCTCATCTTGCAAAACTGAAACTCTGCCCGGTAAAACACTAATTCTCCATTCCCTCTCCCCCAGTCTCTGGAAACTAGCATCCTACTTTCTGTAGGAATTCGACCGCTCTGGGCACCTCGTGTAAGTGGAATTGTACGGTGTTTGTTCTTTTGTGGCTGGCTTCTATCCCATAGTATATGTCTTCAAGGTTCACCTCTATTGCAGCCTGTGTCAGAACTTCCTTCCTTGTTAAGGCCGAATAAGAGTCCATTGTATGGATGGACCAGTTTGTGTACCGATTCACCTTGTCGATGGGCACCACCTTTGGACTATTGTCAATTATGCTGCTGTGAACATGGGTGTACAAACCATCCTTCGAGTCTCTTGCCTTTAATTCTTTGGGGTGTTTACCGAGAAGTAGAATGCTGGTTTCTAAGAAACCACCATCCATTTTCCACAGCAGCCGTACTGTTTGGCATTTCTACTAGCAAAGCACAAGGCCTCTACTTTGCCTGTATCCTTGTCCATATTTGTCATTTTCTGATTTTTTTGGTAATAGCCATCCTGGTGGGCATGCAGCGGTATCTCATTCTGGTTTTGATGTGTGTCTTCTTAATGTTTCCCTAGTGATGTAGAGCATCTTTTCATACACCTGTTGGCCATCTGTATGTCTTCTCTGGAGAAATGTCTCTTCCTTTGCCCATTTTTTATGGGTTGTTTCATCATTGCCATTCCTAAGTTGATACAATTTTTTATTATCGTTCAATACTGACATACTTTGTATGTACCTATTGGGATCATAATAGGGTTTTTCTCCTTTATTTTGTAATATGGGGAATTACATTAATTTTCACGATCAATTAACTATTTCCAGGTTAAACTCTACTTGGTCATGATGCATTATACTTTTATTTTACTTTTTTTAATGTTTATTTATTTTTTAGAGAGAGAGCTAGAGGGTGAGCAGGGGAGGGACAGAGAGAGGGGGAGACACAGAATCCGAAGCAGGCTCCAGCCTCCGAGCTGTCCGCACAGAGCCTGCTGCGGGGCTCGAACGCACGAACCGTGAGATCATGACCTGAGCCGAAGTCAGATGCTCAACCAACTGAGCCACCCAGATACCCCTATACTTTTAAATATAAATATATATTTACGATGTTTATCATAAATATATATCATAAATATATTGCTAGATTCTATCTGCTAATGTTTTTAGGATTTTTTTTTTCATTTATGTTTTTTGTTTTTTTTTTTTAATTTTTTAACGTTTTATTTATTTTTGAGACAGAGAGAGACAGAGTGTGAACAGGGGAGGGGCAGAGAGAGAGGGAGACACAGAATCTGAAACAGGCTCCAGGCTCTGAGCTGTCAGCACAGAGCCCGACGCGGGGCTCGAACTCACAGACCGTGAGAACATGACCTGAGCCGAAGTCGGCCGCTTAACCGACTGAGCCACCCAGGCGCCCCTTCATTTATGTTCTTAAGGAACAGTGATATGTCCTTTTCTTTTTTGAAATGGTTTGGTTTTGGGGGAGGGGGGGGTGCCTCGGTGGCTCAGTTGGTTAAATGTCCAAGTCCGCTGTCAGCACAGAGCCTGCTTGGGATTTTCTCTTTCTCCCTCTCTGCCCCTCCCCCCACCATAAATAAATCAACTTTTTTTTTTTTAATGTTCATTTATTATTGAGAGACAGAGAGACAGAGAGAGCATGAGCATGAGCATGAGCATGGGAAGGGCGGAGACAGGAGAAGACACAGAATCCGAAGCAGACTCCAGGCTCTGTCAGCACAGAGCCTGACGTGGGGCTCGAACTCACAAACTGTGAGATCGTGACCTGAGCTGAAGTTGGACATTTAACTGACTGAGCCACCCAGGCACCCCAATAAATAAACTTTTAAAAAAAAGAAATGTTTTGCTTTTGGTATCAGGAAAATACTAGCTTTGTACAAAGAACTGGAAACTATTCTCTTTATTTCTGGAAGAGACTTGGAGGGCTGATACTATTTGTTCGTTTAAATGTTTGGTAGAAATCACCAGTGAGGTCATCTTGGCCTGAAGTTTTCTTTGTGGGACAGCTTTAATTACAAATTCAATTTCTTGGGGCGCCTGGGTGGCTCGGTCGGTTAAGCATCTGACTTCGGCTCAGGTCATGATCTCACGGCCCGTGAGTTCGAGCCCCGCGTCGGGCTCTGTGCTGACAGCTCAGAGCCTGGAGCCTGTTTCAGATTCTGTGTCTCCCTCTCTCTCTGACCCTCCCCTGTTCATGCTCCGTCTCTCTCTGTCTCAAAAATAAATAAACGTTAAAATTAAAAAAAAAAATTCAATTTCTTTAATCATTATATGACTAGTCAGTGTTTCTACTACTTCTGGAGTCTATTTGGTAATTTGTATCCTTGAAGAAGTTTGCAATTTCATCAAAGTTTTTGAAATTATTGCCATAAAGTTCATAATATTTTGTTACTGCCATAGGATCTGTAATGATGTTTGCTTACTTATTTCTGATATCCATAATTTGTGTCTTGTTTTTCCTTATCAATCTAGCTCTAGAGGTTTATCCATTTTATTGCCATTTTTTCCGAGGATCTAGGTTTTGTTCCATTGATATTTTTTTATTGTTTGTGAATTTTCTGTTACACTGATTTCTGCTTTTAGCTTTATTATTTCCATGTGTCTTTTTACTCTGTCCTGAATTTGCTCCTTCTCCTTTTTCCTTTTTTAGCCTAAGGGGGAGGCTTAGATCAAATTCTCATATCAAATATTTTCATATAATTATTTCAAGATATGAATTGCCTTCTAATCCTGATACACATTTTTTACTATACTTCAGTTCAAAATATTTTCTGCATACACTCTACCAATATCACTTTGTTTCATGTATCTTCATGATGTTCAATATCTGATAGGGCAAGAGTACAATCCCTACTCCTTTTTTTTTTTTTTTTTTTCTTTTGGCAAAATGTTATTAGCTATTCTTACTTATTTTAACTAGAAAATTTGGACCATTTACACTTATTTTTTAAATATTTATTTTGAGAGAGAGAGAGAGAGAGCAAGTGCACATGTGAGCAGGGGAGGGGGAGAGAGAGAGAGAGAGGGGGAGAGAGAGAGAGAATCCCAAGCAGGCTCCGCACTGTCAGCACAGAGCCTGAGGCGGGGCTTAAACCCACGAACCGTGAGATCATGACCTGAGCCAAAACAAGAGTTCGATGCTTAACCGACTGAGCCACCCAGGCACTCCATTTACACTTATGTTGATTACTGGTGTCTGTGCATTTATTTCTGTCATGTTGTTTAGGCTTTCTCTTTGTCCTGCCCTTTCTTCTTATCTCTTTCGTAGCCTTGCAGTGATTAATTACTTCCGATTCTATTTTTTTCTCTGCTGTTTAGAAGTTGTACTTTTTATTTTTATTCTTTCTTTGACCTGCTGGAGATTGTAACATGAACTTAATAGAGCTGAAAGTTAATGTTTTTAATCCTCTCTGAAACAACTTAGAATCTTACCTCCCATCACCCTCTCAGATCGGTTATTGTGTCTTAGTTCTATTATATGTTATAGTTCTGTCTTCTTTTGTGACTCCTGCAGTCAAATGTTATTTTTAAACAGTCAGTGTTTAATTTATCTCATGTTTACCGCTTCCTGGGCTCCCCTTTCCTTTATGTATGTCAGGTCTTTGCTGCTGATATCAATTTCCGTCTTCCTAAAATATGTGTTTAGATGTCCTTTTGGGGGGCACATCAAACTGGAGGGACTTATGGTGGTAAAGTGCAAATCTGTTTGTGGGCAGGGAAGGTGGGAATTCTAAAAACATCTTTATTTTGTTATATTCTTGAAAGAAGACTTTGCAAGGTACAGGTTTCTATGTTTATGATTACTTTCTCTCCGCCCTTTGAATATATTATCCCAGTGCTTTGGGCTTCCAGTTGGAGAAGGCAGCTGGAAGTCGAATAGCTGACCTCTGTGTCCTTTTTTTGAGCTGTTTTTAGGATCTTCTGTTTGTCTTTGGGATTATGCTTTACCATGATGTTATTAGATGTGGATTTCCGTTTTGTTATTTTCATGATTTGTTGTGCTTCATGAATCTGACGATTCTTTTTATTTGTTCTATTTATTTGTTCAGCCATTTCTTTATTTCTTGTCTTTCATTTCCCCTATTAACATCTTTCAGTTCTGATCAAATGGATTTTATATTGTCTCATCCCATCCTCTTTCCGCCTAGCCTGCTTTTCACCATTGCCGTTTATTTGACTCTGTGATGCAGTCATTAAACTTTTTTTAGGCTTGTATTCCACTTTACTTCTTCTGTTTTTAGCGCTATCTAAATTCGTCTGAGTCTTAAATTTCAATTAATGCGTTTTTCATTGTGGGGAGTGCTTTTTAGTGTTTTTTTGTTTGTTTTTTGTTTGTTTTTAATCGCTCTGGTCAGTTTTATAGACTCTTATATATTCCCTGCTGATAATTTTCACTAATTCTTTTATTCCCTCAGACATTTCAGTTTCTTTTTTATATTCTGTGTCTGATATTTCTAATATCTGAGGTATATGTGAGTCAGATTCTAGCCTGGCTTATCCGCTGACTTCCGCTAATGGTGGTGGTTTCTTGCATATGTTGTGATTTTTGGTTCATGTACGGCTACTATGGTAACCATAGTTACCACATATGGTTCCTATGGGGTTACTCTGATTCTGAGCACATGTGCATTGGGGACATTCCAAGTCCTGAGTTGGACAGAAGTGCCTCCAGAGATATTCCTGCTTCTATCACATGGGCTCACATTATGCTAAGATTCTAACTTGCGGCTCTTTGCACCGAGCAGGCTGGGTGGATTTCAGCCCGAGAGGGGATCACGCAGGGGTTTCCAGCCTGACTTCCCACATTCCCAGCTGCCAGGGTCTGTCTGCTACCCTCTGTTTGTCCTTAAATCCAAAGCTCTAGATGACCAGAGACCAGCAGTTGGCCTTATAGAAGGTGGATTGGTCTCCAGTTTTGTTTTTTCTTTTGTTTTTGTTTTTTTTTTTTGGTCTCTGAAGGGTTTTCTTACTCACCTGCAAGCTGACCCATATATATAGAATATGTGTTTATGTTTATTTCCAAGGTGTATGTTGCTTTAGAGAGAGAGTGTGTGTGCATGCAAGTGTGGGGGAGGGGCAGAAGGAAAGGGGGAGAGAGAGAGAGAGAGAGAGAGAGAGAAAATCTTAAGCAGGCTCCATGATCAGTGTGGAGACCAACGCAGGGCTTGATCCCATGACCCTGGCTGGGATCATGACCTGAATCACTGAGCCAAAATCAACTGAGTGAGCCACTCAGACACCCCTATTTCTGAGGTTTTTAGTCGCTTTTTAGCATAAGGGTGTTTTGGGTATCTAGTTTGCCATGTCGTGGAAATAAAGGACTGTCTTCATTTTTTTTTCAGAATTTTCTTAAGTTGGGCATCCATAAAAAAACATGTTGGGATTTTGGGGTATTTTTAAAAATTAAATTTATAGACTAATTTAACGGTCATCATTACAATACTAATTTTTGACGCATGCATATCATGGGCCTCTTCATTTACACAAGTAGACTTACATCATGTTTGAGTTTTTTTATGACCTTATTAGGCTTTTTCTAATGTTACAGTTTTTCTCAAGCTATGAATCACAGTGACTTGTTTTCCATGTTATTAAAAATTCTCTGGGAACATATTAGTCTAATATTCAGATCATATAGTGACATAAATTTTTTAACCATATTTGTAATGTTGGGCATTTCACAGATTCTTAATTTTTCACCTCTATAAATAATACTTAATACCTACTGTTCATCTGTGTGTGTGCCTCTTTGGCCACACTTCTGCTTGTGTTCTTTAACTATATTCCTGGGAGGAGGATTGTTGGAAAAAATAGTTGAACATTTTTAAGACTTTTGAGTCCATATTACCAATTACTTCACAAAAATGTTGCATTGTGCTGCTGTTAGCATTGTGGGAGAACCAGCCTGCTTATATTCTCTTTAGAGTTGAGTGCATATATTTTTATGCTTTGCTAATTTTTTTAAATGTTTTTATTTATTTTTGAAGGAGAGAGAGAGACAGAGCATGAGCCAGGGAGGAGCAGAGAGAGAGAGAGACATAGAATTTGAAGCAGGCTCCAGGCTCTGAGCCATCAGCACAGAGCCCGACGCGGGCTCGATCACGAGCCGTGAGATCATGACTTGAGCTGAAGTCGGATGCTCAACCGACTGAGCCACCCAGGCGCCCCTATGCTTTGCTAATTTGATAGGTGAAAGATAGTATCTTAATCATGTTTAATTTCAAATTGTTTAATTTCAAGTTAGGTAGAATTATTTATTGGCCATGTATATTTCGTGCTTTGGAAACTGACTTGTATTCTGTCTCCCCATCAGCTCCTTGAGCATTAGAGTTTCCTAGGAGTCTTTCATTTCTTTTCTTTTTTCTTTTGTTTCAAGAGAGAGAGAGAGAGAGAGAGAGGAGTGCAAGCAGAGGAGGGGCAGAGAGAAAGAAGAAGAGAGAGAGAGAGAGTGCAAGCAGAGGAGGGGCAGAGAGAAAGAGGGGGAGAGAGAAAGAGAGGGAGAGAGAGAGAGAGCAAGCAGAGGAGGGGCAGAGAGAAAGAAGGAGAGAGAGAGAGAGGCGTGCAAACAGCGGAGGGGCAGAGAGAAAGAGGGGGAGAGAGAATCCCAAGCAGGCTCCAGGCTCAGCACAGAGCCCCACCCGGGGCTCCATCCCAGGACCGTGGGACCAAGAGTCAGACGCTCAACTGACTGAGCCACCCGGGCTTCCCCTTAGGAGCCTTTAATGTACTAAGTCTTTTACGTCACGCAGACCACGATGGCTAGCCTGTACCCTTTGGGCCAGCGTATTGTGACCACTCAGTCATTTTGAACTTCTAACGGTCCCATTATTGTACTCTGACTTCTTTGTCTTTAGAGCATTGAAATGGCTATACCGGTAGGGTTTTCAGACAACCGGCACGTGCACGAAGAGACCGGAAATAGCACATTTTAAAGTTTTGCTGAGAACGGAGTACAGGTGAATGACTGTGCTCGGTGCTGTCGGTGACACGGCGGGGAGAGAGAGAACTTTCTCTGCCTCAAGATACTCACGGGCTAGTGGGAAAGAGAGACGTACAAAAAATGCAAGACGAGTCAAAGTCTGTGCTGAGCCTGCGGAGTAAGGGGGATTGGCTTCCGGCGAGAGGACTAGCAGAGTTTCGGGGGGAACCTGGCATTGGTGGGGTGGGGAAGGACCTCCCAGAGGCTGGAAAGCGGCATACAGCAGACACAGAAATTCAGGCCTTGCATAATGACAAATAGAACATGTACTCGGATCCCTCGGGGCCTGATGGGTTGCAAGCAGGCTATGGGAATGGAAAAGAAGTCCAGGCCCCAGCATGGAGGGAAATCAACGGCAGAAATCACAGGCCTCACTCCCGGGGCACTGCGAAGCTCTCCAAGGCCACAAAGAGTGACATGGCAAATACCTGCATCCAGTTGGTATGGAAGCCGTGGTTATACGGCTGATGTAAAGCCTTATTCTGAAGATAGCCTGTTTCCTGAGGATTTTCTTATAAAGATACGTCCGATGATCTCAACTCACAAACTTAAAGCATGCGTGTATTTTCAGACAACTTTGACCAAAATATCACTTAAGATCATCGCAGACTCGGCTCTGTGCTTGCAAATGAGCCTTCTGCTTTCCTCCTGAGCCTTGATCAAGTCAATACACAGACACAGAGTCCCGGATTAGTAGAGAAAGGATTGGAAGGGGGTTTTTAACATGATGTAATTGGATGTGAATTGTTAATTACATCACGAAACTCAAAGCACAAAAAGCCGAGTCGCTGCAGCTGAGTTGAATTAGTTCTTCAACCCAAAGAAATTAGACTACAAGTCAAAAGACTAGCAAAGACCAGAATGCTAAGCGTACCACAGCCTACTTCGCTTGGGCCCCACCCGCGAAGCATGAAATGCTCTTACTTTAATATGGGGCAACTCCCAGCTGTCCCCACCTTGTTCGAAACCCGCCAGCCACGTGCCTATCAGCATGGTGAACAGTCCTGCCTTTTTAAAAAAGAGTTACTCAGTAACGGCTTCACTGGGATATAATCCACATACCGTAACTGTCTTGTCCTGTGTCATTTCAGCTAGCACAGTCTTCCAGACGGTAACTTAAAAATGCAGTGAGTTTCTGACTGTTGCGTGTTGCTACAGGTTATTCGGCAAGAGTGCCTAATGTAACAGGTGCAGGAAGCTTAAAATTAAGGGGTCGCCCAAACCAAAGTTGTTCCTTAACTCCTGTTCCAGAAGAGAAACTTCCCCTTAAAATTGGAACTCCTTTTCCTGCAAGGAGATGCCCTCCCCCCTGCTAATCTCAGACAAAGTCTCACCATCTTGTTCTCCCTGGGGACACACCAGGCTTTGCTGTCTGGTCTACGTGGCCTGTCAAGCCCATTTGCTGCTTCCTTCCTGAAAATGGCCCTCACGTGGCTAAACTGGCGGTCATGTCAGAAATGGAAAATGTGTAATTTCACATCCTGGGGAAAGCCATAGCGACAACTCCCCGCTATTTAGGAAGTACATGATTGCAGTCAGAGTGTAATTGAGCTCTTTGCTTCTCTGTCTCCACTCTTCTACCCACCTGGCTTTGGTCTAATTCTCTATCATCTGTGCTTCCGCTAGGATCGTGTGCAGAGAGAGACTGTGAGGTTGGATTGGGTCAAGTTTGCCACTGAGTTTATCTTTTAAATTGTGGAGTAGAGAGGGGCAGGAATTGTTGGCCATGATGACGTGGTGACAGTGAGATCTGGACATTCGCATGTTTGCGAATGTCCAGGTCCTATTGGCCTGGGAGGCACACCCACCACGTTCTCCGTTCTTCCCTTTCAACCGTGTGGATTTGCGGTACCTGCCGATAGGGTGGTCCAGTGAAACAAGGCTTCCGCACCCTTCTGAGTAGAGCGAATGATTCCAGAAAAAAAAAAAAAAGGTTGTAAGTGTGCAGAAATGGCTCTGTCATTCACATATTCAGCTTAGTCTCCAAACAAGTTTTCCTTTCCTTGAGGTCACTGAAATTGAGAGGACCCAGGGTCCTCTAGCATTACATGTTTTCGTTGCCATGAGAGTGTGGATGGAATGAACTGTCCTCAGGTTGAAGCCATTTGTCCTTTTGTCACAAATACCCCAACTTGGCCACGCTGTGGGGCCAGTAGCTATGTCTCTGTTCATGTTCTATCTGTCATTCATAATAGGAATCCAGACCATAGTGGGTACCTACGAGATACTATCAAGTTACTGAATTAATGTCCCCCCCTAAGAGACTGTCAAGATTCCCCCGATGATACTTTTGGGTGAAGATTCTGTATCTCTTCCATCATCTCCTATTATCTGGTAGGCAAGCGAGTCTTCAGGATTTTACTGGGCTCCTCGTGGACATGAGCCATCACTTACATGATGTGAGTCACTTGATGAAGGTTTATTGAGGGTGCCAGGTGCCATGTAGGTATGTTCGGCATTGCAGTAAGCGATGCAGCACCCCTGCCTTCATGGGGCTCACCCTACTGCGTGGTTAGGGATGCACGACAAATAGATAGTTCAACATGAGAAAGTTCAAAGGGCACTAAGAGCTTTTGCAGAGCACTGAAATCAGGTGATGTGATGGGGTTGGCTGCTTTTTGGCTCCTTCAGGTGGGGTGGTCATGGAAGGCATCTCTGAGTCAGTGACATTTCAGCCAAGATCTGCATAAGAAGGAGCCTACTTTGTGAAGGTGGAGAAGACAGAAGGAACAGCTGATGAAAAGCCCCTGATGTGATAAAGAATGGAGCTGGTGAGGGACAAGACCAAGGCCAGTGGGGGAGCTGGTGAGGGACAAGGCCAAGGCCAGTGGGGGTGCCGGGGGTGTGGGAGAGGGCCATATGGGCTCAAGGAGGCAGGCCAAAGACATATGATGTTGGGAGGAAGTTTGTGGTTTATTTTAGATGGGAGGAAAGCCATTGGAGAGATTTAAGTGGAGGATCGTCATGATGTGACTTACATTTTCCCAGAATCTCAGGTGAAAGCAGGAAAGTCGTAGAGCAAGGGTCAACGAGTGAGTGGCACCAGCAGAGGTGGAGTAGAATGGATGGTTCGAGGTGTTTTAGGTAAAGTTAAGAGGACTCGCTGATGGACTCCTTGTGGAGGAAGAAAGAAGGAAGGGAGGGAGGGAGGGCGGGAGGAGGAAAGAAGGAAATGCCTAGATTTGGGAGTCAATAACTCACTGTCTTAAGCGGCAGGATGGCTGGCTCAGGTCCCACTTGATTCTTTTCAAATACATGAGACAGTGAGCAAACTGCTGGCCGTTCACCACCCCTTGGGGAAAACCTTCATTGCCAGGCAGACATTGGGGTTTGCAAGCACTGGACCAAATCGTGCGTGGAGGTGCGGCCATGTTTCAAGATGCCTGCAAACAAGTGATGGGGAAAGCAAAACAAACAGAAGGGGTCCTAGATGGAAAGCTAGAAATGTTCGTGCCAACAGAAGCCTGAGCAAAGGTAGCCAATTTTAGATACTACTCCCCTTAGTGAGACAAGGCAGACCGGAAGTTCATTTTCATTGTCGCTGTTTTGTGAGCATTACCACCTTTTTTTTCTTAAACCTATAACTTTAAAAGGATATTTGTGTTTTTAAGTGTGATTCGATTATATCCAAGAGGTATTTTTTTTTACCCTTAACCGTAAGTAATTACAAGTGAATAATGAAACCCATTAGGAAAGCAAAATTCCCTTTTTAGTCATTTTCTTTACGGCAATCTTACTTCGAACCGTAGTGCAGGACCATTCCGTAGTCTGCTAGCTAAGAAGGGCCTTTCAGTGCATCCAAGATGAGATGGGATGTAGTCTTCAAGGGATAAAAAGGGCATTCGTTACACTGTGCTCATCTAATAAATTGAGCAGGATTTCAGATTATTTCACATCTAAACCTATTTGATGACAACCCCTTCGCTATTATAATCAAGAAAGAACTGCATCTCTTGGACAGTGAATCTCTCTGGTTCCTTTTTGTTTGTGTTTTTGTAATCCCAAATAGAAACAATACATATGTTTCCCTTTTCCACATTTTATTTTTAGAAAATCTGGAGAATGAAATGCCTTCAGTTCAGCCACATGACTCCCATTAGCTTTGATGGGAGCAAGACATCTTCATGAAGGAAAAGAATCATCACACAGTGCCTGAATAACAGCCAGCCCAGGGCCACAGAAAGGCCTCACTACAGCACACATCATCAGCTGTGTCCTTGGGGGCCGGTCCTGTCCAAGTCCGACCCTACTTGGGATGAGCCGGGATTGAACCATCAGGGTCTGTTGGGAGCTCAGCATTCAGAGACGCCTCCTCTGGGGCCCCCTTGAAGCCTCCAGATCGGGGCAGGGTGGGATCTGCCATATCTTTCGGGAAAGCCCATGCCTTGCTGATTTTCAGTGCTTTCTCTTCCTCAACTCCAGGGCATACCTGTGTGACCCCAGGGCGAGTCCCGTTGTGCCTAGACTTTTCTGAAAAATTCCAAATATTTTTATGCACGGGTTGACCTTGAAAGACTGTGTGTGTTGCTTCTCAGTGCCTGGGTCGGGTAGAGGTTTCAGCACGAACCCTGCATGTTCCTCTCCCCTGTCCCCATTCTGTGCAGGTGTTTGTTTCCAGCTGCATCCGACTGAAGTGGTCAGGGCATCTATGCAGGTGAGAAGATTAAAGGGAAAGGTGTAGAAGGGCCAGGGGCTGGTGTCCTTCCTTCCACCTGCTTTTCATGTGAAGCTCGCCCAAGAGTCTCAGATCTTCTCCAGCCCCTGCGGGTGGTTCCACATCCTTTCTTCTCACCTGCTCACCAGCAGAAAAGCTCCCGATGTGGCATAGGGGAGGGAATGGCCACATGGCCGAGGTCAGTGGGGGCTGGAGAGCACAGCCCCTTCCTCCAGAGCCCCTCCAGGCCCAAGAAAATGGCTGAGTTTGCCCCACCCAAGGTCAACTCTTATCCCACCATATAGAGTGACCACAAAACATAATGCACATTGACCTTCGCTGGCTGCCTTCTAGTGAATTTGGCACAATGGGCAGGAAATAGCAGTCTGGGCAAGAGGGTGGGACATGGGTCAAAGATTGAGCTGTCTTCCTGCCTCTCTCTGTCTTCATGGGTGTATATTTCCCCCCCTAGATTTGAGATAAAGGACAAAGTGCATCCATGTCATTGCTAAGTTTGTGCCTTAGACATGGGCCACCTTAGGGCTGGGCACACCGTAACCAAAGCTCACCCTTGCACAGTGCACTGTTCTCTTAGAGTTTGCACACTGCCCCATTTCCTCCTCATGGTGCAGGATGGTTATTATCCCATTGTATAGATGAGCGACCTGAGGCCAGAAGGACTGGGTGATCTGTTGCATATTCACCCAGTTAATGGGAGGCAAAACCAAGCTGGAATAGATCACAGATCTTTGGTGTATGGTCCGTATTATTCCTGTCATTTGTTAATATTAAAAAAAATTCTTTTTTACATTTATTTATTTTTGAGAGACAGAGCACAAGTAGGGGAGGGGCAGAGAGAGAGGGAGACACAGAATCCGGAACAGGCTGAGCTGTCAGCATAGAGCCCGATGTGGGGCTCAAACTCATGAGCCGTGAGATCATGACTTGAGCTGAAGTTGGACACTTAACCAACTAAGCCACCCAGGCACCCCTGTTCCTGTCATTTGTATTCCAAATGCCTTCTGTTTCTCTGAACTGATGTCATGCTGCCAACTTGGCCATCCTGGGAGAGTTTATGCCATGCTCTCTCCGAGGGACCGTGCTGTTACCCTGTTAACAGAGCTGACCTTTGGGGGATTCTCAGTAGCTGATGTCTCGTCTCCGCTCACCAACAGATCGCTGGCAACTGTAAACTGTGCTGAGACACATCAGGATGTTTTAATAAATACAGAACAGGATTTTACAAACACACTTCTGCCGCTTCTGGTACATCAACAAATAGATAGGGAGTCACATTACAGAGGGAGTGAGAAATGACTTTAAACTCTATGAAAAACTGCGGCTCTGGAGGGTTTTTCAACCTATCACAAATGACCATTTTTGAAAGCATTTTAAGTTGAAGCTAACTTTGGACTTACAGGAACGGTACAGATAGACTAGAGTTTCCTTGCACAGCTCACCCTGCTTCCCCTACTGCTAACAGGTAAGATGTTAACAAGGACCATTTTAGAAAACGACTTTTTAAATTTTTATTTAAAAATAATTTATTTTTATTTTCTAATTTTTATCATTTTTTTGATGTTTATTTATCTTTGAGAGAGAGAGAGAGAGAGAGACAGAGCTTGAGTGGCAGAGGGGCAGAGAAACAGGGAGACACAGAATCGGAAGCAGCCTCCAGGCTCTGAGCAAGCTGTCAGCACAGAGCCCAATGCGGGGCTCGAACCCACGAACTGCGAGATCATGACCTGAACCTAAGTCAGACGCTCAACAAACTGAGCTACCCAGGCGCCCTGAAGACTCACTTTTTAAAGGCTACTAGTTACTTTAAAGCGTGACCCAAAAGATTTCCTCGAAAGGCATCAGGATGCGAAGCAAAGATAGCTCAGAACCTGTAGGAACTGCATGGAACCCGTGGGAAATGAGACTTCCCTTCCTATGAGAAGCTTTGGAAAGCCTGGTTGCATGCTTAGAAGTTTAAAAGTCCAACAAGAACCAATCGGTGCATCTTTTTTTTTCTCCCTTCATATTTTGAAATAAAAAATAAGTTGAATATCCTGACCAAAAAGAGAGGGGAAGGAGGTGGTATGGGGGGAAAAAAAGCGTGCATCCCACTCAAATTCAGTATAATTCACTGCCAACAGTGCAAGTTTATATGAAACAATCAATGCCCAGCCGTATTAGCTGAACATTTGAAATGGTCAGAAGGAAGTTATTTTCTCTCCTCACCAACATGAGACCGAAAGAATGAAACTCCATGGGGTCTCTCTGCTTTCTCCAGGCTCGTATGTCAGACATTGCTCAGAAGAGCGTGCATATTTTTAGCGATTTTGCCTAGATTGCTCCAAAATGACAATTTTTAATAAGACAATGCTAAGTTTATTTTTTACCAAAAAAAAAAAAAAATCCCTCCCCTTTTTGGGCATAAAGAAGATGTGTTTTTACTAGCTGCCAATACTCACTGTAGCCTTTGAGAAACAGTTAAACATATTTCCATTTTTTCTGTACCTAAGTGATCTCTTGGGGCAAGCCCATAAGCTAACTGTGTTTTGTTTCTTATGAATTACTCTCTGAGTCAAGAAATAAATAACTCAGGAAATCCACATTAAATGGGAGGAATGGGAAAACAGAGCATTTGTCTGGTGTGACACCACCTGTTTATTTCATTGGGCGATGGTGGCCATTCGGGAGGGAACTGGGACCGAAAGTGAAGTGCGTCAGCCTTGAACCCGGGAGAGGAAGGCAGAGAAAGCCAGCCGCCATCAGGGTCTCCCTCTTCTGCGCATCGACTGCGGTCTGGCCAGCTCTGATTCAGGCTCTCTGTGTTGCTTGATTTATCCTTCGTTACTATTTTCGGGTGCCATGTGCTTCTCTTCAGAGGCCCTGGGGAGTCTCTCCAATTCTGATTTTCAAAAATAGTTCTTCAAAGGGCACAGCATTCTTAGAAGAAGATGCATATGGGACCATGTGTTTCCAACTGAGCTTGGTTTGACATGATTGAGGTTTGTACAGAGTGTCTGAGAAAACCAGAAAAATGATGTCAGCCAGGCAAGGAAGTGCCTCCAGCACTGAGAAGTAGAACCCAGAGCCTTTTCCACGGGAATCCTGCAATCTTGGAATTCACTTCCTTTCCTGACATGGAATCCTTGGAGGTATTTATATCTTCCCCAAATGATGTTTCCAGACCTTGTAATGGAAACGAGTGTCTGACTGGGGTTGGAGGGAGGGACAGGACTGACAGGGAGAGGCAGGGAGCGGAGGTGTCGTGTATCACGCAAGCCTGGCTCCTTCCTGGCCCCAACCCCACGGAGCAGCAAAGCAGGGATTCCTTACAGCCGGTGTCCCGAGAGTTCCTGTGCCAGTTGTCTAGAAACTGGAAAGCATCTCGAGGAAGGGGATTCTGCAGGCAGACCTCTAGCTGGATCCCACACTTTTGTCCCGGTCCTTCATCATATATATGGAGCGCTTCAAACTGGCACTTCAATTGTGTTTATTTCCTTTACAACTCAGCGCGAAATCAATCCGTTTCTGGCTTTAGTCCAGTGACCACAGAGTGAGGGTTAAAGATTTGCTGCTTCCAGGACCTGATGGCGTCCATATTCGTGATCGTTGTATTAAATGAGTCCTAAGCAGGTTCCTTTTCTACGCCTTTTCGTAAAGAAGGGGAAAATGTGGTACGTATTCAGATTATGGCCAGAAAACAGCAAGTCCAAACAAGAATGGACCGTTCTGCGAATGCCGATGGCAGCCTCACATTGTGGAGGTCATGTGTGTCTTCTGCTTGCCAGCATTAGGCATCGAAGTATGGAAGCTGTGACGGGGGGCTCTAAAGCGTAGGATCGTGGGGCGCCTGGGTGGCTCAGTCGGTTGAGTATCTGACTCTGGCTCAGGTCATCATCTCACGGTTGGTGGGTTCAAGCCCCGCTTCGGGCTCTGTGCTGACAGCTCGGAGCCTGGAGCCCGCTTCGGATTCTGTGTCTCCTCTCTCTCCACCTCCCCCACTTGTGCTCCGTCTCTCTCAGTCTCTCAAACATAAATAAATGTTATAAAAAAATTATTTTTCAACGTAGGATTGTTGAGATCGGCCTGTGTATGGACTGGCCAGGGCTGAGGCCAGATTACTCACTCACTCACTGGCATCCCCCCACCACCCCCTGAACTGCCTAGAAGTGTTAGTATCATTAGAGATGTTTTGAGTGTTGCTGCCTTTGGCTTTCAGTGTCTTTTTTCCCACAGCACTTTGACCACGTTCATTCGCTAGAAGACCCTGCTGGGGGCTCTGTCACCCAGCTGCCACATATAGAACTCGTGCACTGTTCGTCCGTTTGGGCTTCTCAGAACAGGTGATCGCACCCTCAGCTCAGCGCTGGCGTCGGATCTGGTTGTTCGGGGCATCTGCCCATGGTCCGCCCAAATGCGAATCCAAACGATGTCTCTGTCCTTACCACGGCAGGGCCGTTATTCCCTGAGATCTGTCCCGCCTGCCCTGGGCTGCTTGCCGCGATCAGACAAGAGCGAATGGGTCAACGACACAGGAGAAGTCTGCACACCCGTCTCATGAGCCCCCTAGAGCGGTTTCCTAGTGGGGGGATTTCTAGGCCGCAGGTTGAGTTCACATGTGCTTCTGTTGGGCATTGCTAAAGTTCCCATTTTTCAAGTCTTTGTGTTGGAAGTCTTTTCCCTTTAATAGAGGAGTTGAACCCTTCTGCATTTATTGATATGACTGATGTTTGATGGGATCTCCGTCATAATTTCCTAATCTTGTAATTTGCATTTTGTTATATTTGCTGTATTTCTTTCTCAGATACACTCTTGGCTCTTTTGTTTATAATATTTGGGGAGTATTTAAGAAGGTTTATATCTTTGTCCTGGTGGTTACGTCTGTACTTGTGCCTTTTAAAATGTCCTTAGTCCCTGGTCTGAGAATAGTTGAAGGCGGGTAGGAAAGGCCGGGAAACCAGGAGGCTGACTGTGGGAGTCTTTTAAGACTGTGCTTTCACATTCTTGTTCTTTTTTCTTTTTTTTTTTTTTAATGTTTTATTTATTTTTGAGATGGAGAGAGACAGAGCGTGAGCAGGGGAGGGGCAGAGAGAGAGGGAGACACAGGATCTGAAACAGGCTCCAGGCTCTGAGCCGTCAGAACAGAGCCTGACACGGGGTTGGAACTCACAAACCGCGAGATCATGACCTGAGCCGAAGTCGGAAGCCCGACTGACGGAGCCACCCAGGCACCCCTCTCACATTCTTGTTCTTATGGGCACGTGGCAGGACCACGTGCCCCTCCACTTGGACGTTATGCTTTGGCTAAAAATCTGAGTGATTCGAGGGCTTGTGAGTAGAATTCCTGATGGGCCAGGGCAGACTGCCCACCCTCCTTTCTCCCAGCCTCGGTGGCCATGAAGCAGATGTCAAGGTGAGGTGTCCCCCAGCCTTCCAGAGGACAGCGATGGGCTGAGCCCGCGGGGCTGGCCCTCGGCTTGTGACTGTGCTGCACCCACCTGAGAATCGATTCAAATGCAGATGCTGATTCAGTAGGTTTAGAGGCAGGGTGGGAGGTTCTGTGTCAGCAGTGATGGAGTTCCTTGACCACATTTTCAGCAGCAAGGTGCTGAGCCATACGAATTTTTGTGTTTTTTTGTTTCACTTCCGTGTAACCTAATCTGGTTGCTCTCAAAGTGTGGTTCGTGGGGGAGCCGCCTGAGTATGACCTGCGAACTCAGAAATGCACATTTCTGCGCTTGGTGGGTTGGAAACCCTGGAGCCGGGCCCCAGATTCTGGGTTTTAGCAAGACTTCCACGTGGCTCATGTGCATGCCACCAGCCACTCCAGACCCATACTTGAGAGACGGGGGTGGTATCATTTGGGACTCATGTGTAGCTTTGAGGAATTAGATGTCCATAAAGCTGTGGCTTAAAGTGTAAGGGTTTATTTTTGTGGTAAAGGAAGTCCAGAGGTGGGCAGTCTGGGGCAGGTCTGGCAGGCTGACCATGTCATCGGGAGCCCAGGGCTCTGGTTCTCTGCTCTACCTTCTTTCAGCTCTGACCCTCATTATTACGCTCACAGGATAGTTGCCAGGGCTCCAGGCATCACATCCACATCCCCAGTAAATGCCAGCTGAGCATCCCCTCTTGAGACCTTACAGGAGTTCTCACAAAGGAGTTCGGCTTGTATCTCACTGGCCAGAGCAGTAGCCTATGACACCAAAATCGTGGTGTTCGCTGGGCTCACTGCCATGTTGAACAAAATGAGGGTTCTCTAAGAAGAAAGACCCAAATGGAGATTGGGTAGGAAGCCAGCCATGTCTGCCACAGAGATGGTGGGGACTTGAGGTCTCGGTAACGAAGAATAAAAGGCGTGGAGGGAGCAGTGCTCCGTGAGCTGGGAGAGTTAGTGGATGCAGTCAGAGAGCAGGGCACTCTGGGTGCAGATACGTTCCAGGTTTGGAATGTGGTTGTAACAGGGGTGGCTGCAGTGGACGTGATGTCACTGGTTATGGAAGAGGAGGGTGACGGTCGTTGGTTACAGAAGTGATGGGCTATGATGGACGTGATGTCACTGGTTATGGAAGAGGACGGTGACGGTCATTGGTTATAGGAGGGGGGCTGACACGGATGGTCCTTGGCATGAGGGCAGGAATTTGGTTGTTTTCCCTGCCGCATCCCAAGTGCCCTGTAACAGTGCCTGGCATGTAGCAGGTGCTCAGTGAAGGGTTGTTGAAGAGAAAGAGGTCGGGCGTTTTCCTGGAGAGCAGGAAAGACTGTAAACAAACCTTGCTTTCTCCTCTCTGGAGTACTCGAGA
The DNA here is from genome assembly GCF_018350215.1 of Panthera leo. Taxonomy (NCBI): domain Eukaryota; kingdom Metazoa; phylum Chordata; class Mammalia; order Carnivora; family Felidae; genus Panthera; species Panthera leo. The sequence goes on along the minus strand of NC_056689.1, from coordinate 81,289,618 downwards.
CCCAGATGAAAGTGATGTGGTGAGACTCTGACCTAGAAGCCCCCAGCCCCGCCGCGCACGCGCACACGTGTGCCCACCCACGCAAGCACACACACACCCAGCAGGCATTTTCTCTGCAGGAGCCTTGGCTGAGATTCTCCTCTGTGGTTCCCTTTGGCACCTGGCAGATCAGCCAGATTTTTTTTTTTCTAATCAATTTTTTAACACGCAGCATTACCTGCTTGGTAATTGTCAGAGCCCCTGAGAAAAGCGAGAGGAGGAAGTGAGATGAAAGGCTGCCAGAATTAACAAGCGAAACAGAAAGAGTGGGCATCGACAGCCCTACGCACCCCCAGACAATACTGTGTGAATGAACCTGTACTTTTATGTAGCAGTGGGTGATCCCTGTCTGGTTATAAGTGAGATCCATAATAGAAACGAAAGAAATAAAGGGAAAAGTGTATTTCTCCCCTAGAAATGTGCCACACTTCCCAGAGAAAATCACTGTGAACATTTTTGAGTGACAGCTTGTCAGTGACTTTCATTTTTTATATGCTTTCCTATATTTCAAATTGGATCATTTGCTGCTTTTGTAAATTGGCAAAAGTCTTGTTTAAAGGAAATGTGCCTTGGTGAGAAAATTATCTTCCCAGACGGTTGTTTTGGGGAACTTTAGCATCAAGTTTTAAGAAAAAGCTTAAAATGTGCTTGACCTGTGTTTCAGGAACCAGAGTCAGGCTTTGGGATAAAGGAGTAAGGACAATCCAATAACCTGGGGCTGTCTTTCCTGAGCGTAGGGTAGAAAGGTGTGGTCGAATCATCACCCGGGACTTGTGTCTCTTGGTCATCACTTGCGATGTGTTACCTGTGTGTTACAGATAACAGACACGTTACGTGTGTGCAGGCACGTGTGTGTGCACATGTCTGTTTTCTTTCTGCCTTCCAGATACTTTTTGTAGGTACTGACAGACTTTTGGTCATCAGCCTTAAGACCTCTAGGATTATGACAGAATTGGAAAAACAGTTCTATTTATCCGCTGTCCTTTCTAGCTAGTCTCTGGGAGAGGGGGGCTATCAGTCATTTCTCTCTGCAGCGATTATCTGAGCCTTCACTGTAGGTGAGAGTTGCCTGCCCAGTTCCCCACGTGGTATTTTGAAACTTGACCTTAGGACAATCGTAATGAATATACTGTGTTTTCCCCTTGTTCTCTGAATACAGAGGTCTTCAGAGATGCCTGCGCGGGCATATTTTGTTCTGACATCATATGGACATCGTAAGGTAACAGCACCTCTCCCCTCCCCCTCTGTGTGCGGATGTTCCAAAAAGGGAAGGCTCTTGTCATAGTTGGGAGCTGTTGCCTCCGGCTTAGGAGTCAGTTGCATTTCTCCGTTGCGGCCCTCTGCCCCGTTCTGTCTACTTCTTTGGGGAGAGACAGGGTTCTGATGTTTGATGCGTACAGCAGAGGGGACTGTTGACTGTCTAGGAAGGGCTGGCCTTGGCAGGAAGTCTCATTTCCGGCAAAGGAAAGGGCTCGTTCCTCGTCGTGTGTTTCCTCTGGCCCAGCTGTCTCAGGACACCCTTCACCCTTGCCCTCTGAGTCTTAGGTTGCTGTCTGTTCTCCTGGGCTCTCCTTTTCCTTCCCTTTTCTCTTCCCCAAGGCAGCAGCGCTGGCTGGGCTCCTGCGGTGTGGACTGTCTCCACCCCCACCCTCGCTGGGGGAGCTGTTTATCGCATTTGCTGCCCTCCCCCTCCCCCTCCTGACTTCCTTCCTGGGCTGCAAGGGCTCCCCACAGAAACTTACCAGAAATTCGCGGAAACAATTATTCGCTGATTTTGAAACCCGAGTCTGGATTGGGTGGGATGCGGGGTACCACGTAGAGACCCATGGCCACTTGAACCTGCAGCCAAAAGGTGAGGCCTTGACCCGTAAAAACGAGAAAATATCCACCAGCCTTGCTCATTGCAGAACGTTCTTTATTTTCTCCCTTGGTAGTGTCTCTGTGGGCCAGCAAGTGACTTGACTTTCATTCATTTCCCCTTCTGCGCATTGTATTTGGACGTAGGGGGAGGTTTCCTCTCTCCCGTGAAAGGAACAAAGCACTCGCTGGAGAAGTTGTGTGCCATTGGGTGCCTGTGGGACTGCCTCCCTCTCTCTGTAACAGTCTCTGTGTCCCAAAATTAGCATGCGTCAATGCAGAGGATGCCTTGTCGGTCCCCTCAGCAGCAGCCCCCTGGGTCCCTGTGCCAACACTGGGGACAGCAGTGTCCTACCTTGAAGTGAGGAGAGTCTGAGATGGACCCCACGGTGCCACTCAGGGTGGCTTTCCAGTTGATTGACGCACAGACCTGTTGAGCTCACTTCTTTGATTTCGAGTGAGATGTGGCCTCACGGGTTTGCCGGAGGAGAGCCCCCAAGTGAGGCAGGAAGGTGAGCTCGGTTCACTGTACCTAAAATGCAGACATAAGGGCTCTGAAAAGGTGGTGATGGGGGAGGGCGGCCCAGGCTACAGTGCAAATGACATTGTCCTTGACGAGACCCTCAGGCCCGCCCGGCCATTGAGTTTAGAGACTCATATTTATGTCAGTGACCCAGAAACATCCACACGAGCTTCAGTTACTCCATTTCTAGGACCGAGTCATTTGTAATATGGTCCAACTTTTGAGGGGAGAAATATCACCACCAGGAACGTCGCAACAGGGGAGGAAAGGCATGCCTCGGATTCAGGGAAGCCGGCTTTGTCCGGAAATGTCTCCTTGGTTAATTGGCGGGGTCGGTCTGTTTGAAGAAGGCAGAAATGGGTGCAGAGGTAACCCTTCAAGAGGACCTTGCTGGGATCTGGGTTCCACCTGCCACCCCAAAACACCTCAGACAAAATCTAAACTAATTTGGAGATGAAGGACTCTAAATCGTATTGTGTGTGTGACTTACCAGCCTTGGGCTCTGCAGTGTCCCTGGACAGCTATCTTCCCTGGTTCATGTGTGTGTTTTCGTGTCTTTTCACTCTTCCTTTGCAATTCACTGATAGAATCTGGCTGCTATACTGGTTCTTCTCCTCAGCAACCACTGTCCACTTTCTAGCTTCTGTCATGAGCCCAGTTGTCACAGGATTATATGCAACAGGGGGCCAGTGGCTCAATGGGGCCTCATCTAAGAGCATAAAAGAGTATGTACTGCCTAAATATTTGGAAAGAACCAGTGGAGTGTCTTGTTCTATCAAATTGCTTCATTGTGATATTTTCTGCACAGTGGAGGTAAAGTGCCTTGGGGAAGGGACACCTTTTCTTCATTTTGTACTAAGGACGGGCTAGTGTCCCTGCAGGGGCGGGTGGCACCCTTACCGTGGCCCAGACTCACGTCTCTCGGTTGGCCGTGACGCTGTGTGTGTCCGTGAGGCTCCCCCGCTCCCCTGCCTGCCCTGTGCTTGGGTCAGCTCAGACCCACATCCGAGAGGCATCCTGCTGTAACTCCCCCTGAGGCCCACAGTGACACGGGGCGGGCAGAAACAAAGTCCAGAGCAGCTCACTCCCCTGGCCCTCTCCCTGCCGGCCAGCCCTGCCTACTGCCCAGGCTGCGGTCAGCCCCTTGTCTTCCGTCCTCATTCGTGGCTTAGCTCTGTCTCCCCCAGAATCCTGCCCCATTGGCTCTCGGGGAAGCTGTGGCCAAGCCAGCCTGCTGATCTGTCTGTTCCTGGAAGCTTTTGAGTAACAGGTGCTATGACAACCTGAAAACAGCCGGCCTTGAGCTTGCTATTGGTATTGGAGATGTATTGTTTATGGATACTGACACGGGTGGACAAATCCTAGGCAAGACTTGGTGACTGCTGGGCGGGATCTTTGGTTACTTTCCGTTCACCTCCTAGAGCATGGCACGGTTCCGGATAGCTGAGTTTGTGGGATACTTGAGCTATAGAAGATCAACCCACAGGCTAATGCATTTTAGGGAAGGGAACAGAGGGAACGTTACTATTTCAAGGGAACCTGCAATACCCCAGCTCTTCCAAATTCAGGCTCGGGAAGGAGGCTTTGAGTTTGGGTCCAAGAAATAGAAATGCCTGTCAGAGGCTGCTGCTTTCTTCATGCTTCTCTTAAAACTCTTCAGACAGGCAGAGTCTGCAGTGCGTGGGTCGTCACTGGGATGATAGTGTTTAAAATTTGGGGCGTGAATCGAGAGCTCTCAGTCCAACCCACATTCAGGGCATAAGACAGAAAAAAGACGGCGTGTGCTTCCTTGCTTTGTGAAGGCCCACCGGAGGACAATTTCATGGCTGCTGATTGATTGTACTTTTCAGAATCCACAAAAAGAGATCTGATCAATAAGTTGTCAGGAGGGTCCTTCTTTGGCTGCGTAGTTTTCTCTTCTCCAGTAAACCAACTACATTCTATTTTCTGGGAGTCGCATTAACTCTTCCAGGTCACAAGTGGACCACCTGACTTGCACAGAATGGTTCACATAAGAATTTACATTAGCGGTGGCTGGGGGGCTCAGTCTGTTAAGTGTCTGACTTTGGCTCAGGTCATGATCTCAAGCCTCGTGGGTTCGAGCCCCGCATCAGACTCTGTGCTGACAGCTCGGAGCCTGGCGCCTGCTTCGGATTCTGTGTCTCCCTCTCTCTCTGCCCCGCCCCCATTCACACTCCGTCTCTCAAACACAAATAAAAAGAATTTACATTAAGCCAGACAGACAGGTAACTGATAGGTGGGTAGGTAGGTTATTCCCCCGTAAAGAGCCAGACGCCAGAATGCAAGGAACAGATTGGGAAGCACACTGCTGAGCGTTGATTTAGTTCTTGGTTCTTTAGGAGAGCTTCTCATGAGAGGAAGCAATGTGGAAAGGAGTAACTATTTTGAGACTCTTTGCTTATGACATTTCATACTTAAACAGAATGGGCAACATTCAGAAAGATACTTTCTGCACAAATTACAAAAAGCCCAACCTTTGCCAGAGGAGGCCATATGTCTTCTCCAAACGACAGGACCGACGATAACTGCCATTTTCTTAATACGTCCAATGTGCTGGGACCCAGGAGGGTGCTTCACTTCCTTCCGTTTGTTTGTGAGAACACGGAAAACCGGTCTCATCCCCTATTGATTCGCTTGCCTCAGATGCCAGAGCCAGGGAGCACACGCAGGGGACCCTCTGTGCCCTGTGTTCTTCCCGCCGCCCTACACCACATCACCACGCTCAACCTCTTCTCGTTGCCAGGGACACCAGGACTCGGGGACCGAGGGGCTGGAACGAATTACAGACAACTGAGCTATTTTAAGAGAGGTCCCCGTTCTAATCAGTTCCAGGTAGTCATGGCCTTATTTCCTTTTTGTGTATGACATTGGAGAAAATATTGCTAGAACCTTCTAAGAGTCCTTATTACTCCAGTGGTTTCTAGGACTTTTTTTTTTCTCCCTGGTACACAAGGAGGTTTGGACACATGTTACTGGCAGCAGGGGCCCCCTCGCCCAGGTGGGGCCCTGCCCCTTGGGGGGCATTCACATAGCAAGGAGCTGGTGCCTGACGGAAGAGTCATTGCCTTATGTGAGATGAACACCTTTGAAAAATGTATAGGGTATTCCAAAAGCAAAGACGTAAACTAAAAACCAAGAGTACAAACCAGGCAAACGGTGGAAAGAAAGTCTCTCCCCCCACTCGCTGTTCCTGGTCCTGCACTGCCTTCTCCCAAGGTTTCCCGCACCTTCTGGGTCCTTCCAGGGATGTCCTGAGTATGTACGCTCTTACGAGCGGCAGCCTGATGCCCCGTCCTGCGTTCTGCTTCGTTCACTTGATTGTGTATCTCTGAGACCATTCCACATCTAGACAAGAGCCTTTACCCTGTTCTCTTCCCTTGCTACGAAGGCTGGATGCACGGGGATTCAGCGGTCCCCTGTTGAGGGGCATGAGGTGATTTCCAGACTTTTGGAGTTACGGTGTGGCAGCAAGCACCATGTGGTACACATTTTCCATCCGCTGCCTTATTAGAAGTATCCCCGTGACCTCATCAATTACCTCCTACCTGTGTCCCTGCCGTAGTACACAACCTACATAAGTGTTTCTGTAGTCATAATGGGAGCTGCCATTTGTTAAGTGCTGGCTGTAATCAGGCTTGGCACTAAACACCTTACATGGATCATGATTTCTTTGTATTACCTCAATTTTAATGAATTTTAATGAATTTTATTTAATTGTAATTAATTTCAATTTTAATTAATATATTATATAAAAATTATGTAAATTGTATAAATGTGTGGTTCATAATATACATAGATGAACTTACTATGAAAACAGATGAAATCATAGTTAGTGTTATACCTTATGATAGCATTACCTCGATTTTATAGATGGGGCCACATACCTTATCCGGAGGACAGGTAGGATTTGGACCCAGGTGCTCTGGCCCCACAGTCAGGGGACTGACACCCACTCTTGTGCCTGTTGTGGAGAAAGACATTTGAGTTTTGAAGGGCACTAGCGAGCAGTCTCTTTAGACCAAATGCGTGAGGCTGGTGTATATGCTTGAGCTCTTCAGTGAGTTGGGGGGAAGTTCTACCCGGAATGGTGGTCACGCGCTAGGTGCCCACAAAAGCACACGCACGTTTGGCCACCGGCGGCTCCGGGGCTCCCGAGGCAGTGCTGCAGCCTATGTCCCTGTCTCCAGAAGAGGAAGGTGTGCAGAAGCCAATACATTTGACGTTTATTTATTTTTGAGACAGAGAGAGACACAGCATGAACGGGGGAGGGGCAGAGAGAGAGGGAGACACAGAATCTGAAACAGGCTCCAGGCTCTGAGCCATCAGCCCAGAGCCCGATGCGGGGCTCGAACTCACGGACTGCGAGATCGTGACCTGAGCCGAAGTCGGACGCTTAACCGACTGAGCCACCCAGGCACCCCCAGAAGCCAATACATTTGATGTGCACTTGTCAGATGTGGGTTTTTAAATTTTTTTTTAAGTTTATTCATTTATTTTAAGAGAGAGAGAGAGAGCACGTGCGCATGCAAGTGGGGGAGGGGCAGAGAGAGAGGGAGAGAGAATCCCGAGCAGGCTCCGGGCTGTTAGCGTAGAGCCCGATGCGGGGCTCGATCCCACAAACCGTGAGATCATGACCTCAGATCAAGAGTCAGAAGCTCAACCGACTGAGCTACCCAGGTGCCCCTTGTCAGATGTTTTGAACACAGCTCTCATTTTATTTTTAGTAGAAACAAAAGTATTTTCTGGAAGCAGCAAGAAGCAACAAGGAGAAGCACGTGCAACCTTGTCTGCTCCCCCGGTGGCACAGAAGCTGGTTAAAGATTTCCTTCCCGAGGGGTGTAGCTCTCTAAGCAACACCTGTCAATCTAGCAACTTCTCTGAGCCCTCAGAAAGTCGACAGCAAAGCGTCCTGAAATCCAGAATCCTTTTTCCTGGGTTTTTTTGCCCCTTGCAAGATGTACGCACCTCTCCACAGGAAGACAATGGTGTTCAGGTAGAAAGAGAGTTCCCCAAAGGTAAGGAGCAAGGGAGGCAGGGTTGAGACGATGCCTCCTTGATATGCATACGGAAAATGGTATGACGTCTTCCTGAGCCTTGGCTCATGCGAGCTCACCGTACAAAGCTGTCCCTTCTCCACTATGTGAGTTGAGAACAAGCAGAACCAGCAGGTTTCTGTGGTGGGTGCGTTCTCCCTCCTAAGCGTGGAGAAGACAGCCCCGTGTGGGTCAGGCATTCCAGCCCTACTGTGCATGAGTGAGGTCAGTAAGGAGGAGAGCCACTCCCGGGTGTGGGACTGCCTCCCAGGCTTAGCTAAGGAAGGGTTGAGATGCTGATGTGGCTGCTCTGAGGTCCCCCAGGCTGCCTGTGGTCCCCTGTGACTGACTAACAAGGATGATGTCTGAGGGGTGCGGGCCCCCCATGTGCCCGGCACCCAACAAGCACGAGGCCAGGCAACTCCCAATGTGAGCCTCGCGAAGATGAGGGAACCTAGAATCCCAACCAGGCCATCCCTTCTCTAAAGGCCAAGCGGCTGACCCCTACGCATGCGGCCGTGAGCACTGAAATATAAAAGAGTATAAGGATAGAATAGAATAGAAAAGAGATCTGTGGTGCCCGGTTTTCAGTGGGAAAATTTAGATTTCCTATCACTAGAGATTTTCCAGAACAGCTATGGAGGAGGACGGAAGGAAACCCACTGGGTTATATCGCTTTGGGATATGAAGGTTAAAATGGGTTTTGTAATTGGTAGAAAATAATATCACTTGGGAGCCAAGTTAATCCCTAGCTCTTCATTAATACATTAAAGAAGCATCTATTAAAGCACCTACTGTGTGCCAGTCACTGTGCTCGGCGCTCCCTGCCCTCCCAGCACCGTCAGTCCAGTGCTGGAGACCTATGTGTGGCAGAACTTCCAGGGAGCTGCAGGTGGGCACAGGTGCCCCCGGGAGGGCCTGGACAGAGCCCTCTTCCTCAAGGAAGATGATTCTGAGCAGGGGCGTGAAAGCTGATTAGAGGCTTACAGATCAGACTTAAGGGAAAAGAGCATTGCAGACTGACGGCAAGTCACATACAAGCCAAGGATTGCCGGAAAGAGCATGGTCGATTTGGGGTCCAGGGGCCCGGAGTACAGGGGAGGGGGGAGGGGCCGAGTGTGAGTCCCAAGTTGGAAAGTCCTCAAAGCCCACCCAGGGAGTGTGGTCTGAGGGCGGGGCCAAGCCCTTGAAGGGGCAGAGATCTAATTAGATTTGCTCTGAAGGAGACCCTCTCCTGGACAGTGGGTGGGGGGCAGAAGGGAGAGGGCCAGGCTGGGGCCGCTGAGGCCCTACCGGGGAGGAGCAGAGACTGTCCCTGGGGAGGAGAAGGTTTTCAAGATACAGTGGACAGAACGCTCTGGTGAGCTCTCTGGAAGAAAGATGGGCCTGCCCAGCCCACCCCCGGGTTGCTGGCTCCGGTGGGTGGGGTGCAGGTGGGGACGGGTGTGAGGCCCTGTGGCTTCCCTGTGGGCGGGGTGAGCCAGAAGGAAGTTCACAGCCAGAAATGGGAACGGCGTGCTGGAAGGCATAATTACCTCCCACGGGGTGGGGTGGGTATCCAGGCTGGTCGGCGAGGCCTAAAGCAGGAAGGGGGCTGCAACAAGGAAATCCTCCAGAAAGAGCAAGAGAGAGAACGACTTGAGGGCCGCTAAGTAGTGTGTTGTTGGTCGAGAATCAAAGGCAATCGTTGCAAGTGGAACGCCCGCCAGGAGCCCAGCTACCGAAGTCTGATCTGCCCGCAGGACATGCGGGTTTTAGGAAACGGGTGGATTTCGAGTAGAGGGAGGACAGCGGGTCCAGGCCAGAGAGGATCCAGGGGTGAACGGTGGACGCCACAGGGGCTTCCGATGAGAGATTCCAGGGCCCATGGAGATGCCTCCTGTGGCCACGGGGAGCCTCCCCATGGCTGCCTCTCCCCTCCCAACAGAACCAGCTCCTCCTGGGCACCTGGGCTGCCCCCGGGGAGAGATCCAGGGTGAAGACGACCCGGTCTAGCCCTTGAGGAAGTCAGAGGCTCGTGGGGTTAAAACATGCTGTCATGACCCCACCCCGCCACCCGTGCTGCCCCCCGTGTGTGAAGTATGTTCTTGCTGCGGGAACACAAGAGTTGGGGGGATGGAACCTGCCTTGGGAAGAGGAGGCCTTCGTAAAGGTTTGGGGCTCAGCCTGGAGGTCGGAGGTCACTGGGTGCAGAATCAAAGGGGCTCTGTGGCCGTAGGAGGGGGTGCGGGTGAGGAGCGAGTAAGACGCTGCAGAGCTTCAGAATTGGGGAGGTCTGGGGGGGTGGCTGTGTATGGGGACAGTGTGGCGGGGGTGGGGGAGCTCACACAGGAAGCGCGGGCTAGCACGGGACTGAAGGGGCGTTGTGTCCCTGGCGGCGGCCTTGGTCGGTGAGCGCTCGGTGAACATACGTTAATCCCTCCTTCCCCACGCCAGAGGCCGCCCTGTGAATCAAGGCCTCCCCTGACCTCTTCCACAGGGGGGATGTCGAAAGGGCCGGAGGAGGTGGCCAGATCCAGCACTGAGAGAGAGATAATTCCAATTATAAATGGGAAGCCAGTGGTAGTCCCTGGCAAATGAAGGGGGAGGGATAAATAATTGAATACCGCTTTTCCGTCTTACATCATTAGTGTAGCAAACAGAAGATAAATTAATACGCTGCCCCCAAACGACTGAGCTGTGATAATTGTACACACTTAATGTGAAGCACAGAGTGGAAAAGTTTCTTTTTCTTAGGAACAAAGGCGTTTTGAACCCTGGAAGCCAGGGGACTACCTCCATGGGGTAATTAACCGGTTGTGAAGTCTGGCTGCCTAGAGACCTTCCTCCCTGTGACCAGGGCGGCTGGGGGCGTCTAGGGAGGCATGATCTCGTCAGCTTCACGAGGCCCATTAGTGACCTACTGGTGTCTCTCTTCTCGAAATTGTCTTCTGTGTCTAATGGTACCGAGAAGCCAGGCAAAAATCCTGCTGCCCCTCTAAATGGAATTCTCACTCTTCTCTCCCAGGAGATTACAAGTGCTGCGACTTGGTTGTAAAAATAAAGGAGTGCAGGAAGAGGGAGGAGCCTGAGCCAGCGCCCCCCGAGCCAACGCCCCCCGAGCCAGCGCCCCCCGAGCAACCAGAGACCCCTGACCTGTCAGAAGACTGTTCTGAGTATCAGCAAACACCTGCAGGTTCCTTGACCTTGCAGGTAAGGCCTTCTGTGCACCCCGGCTTGATCCCCACCAAGGGCAGACCTTTCCCTAGGGAGTGCGTGGGGGGCCCAATCTTACTTCCACTTCTGACCCTGGAGCCTTGACCCCACCCCTTCATAATGGCTCTATGACTCTGGCCAGGTCCCCTAACCTCTCTGGGCCTCCGTTTCACAGTGTGAGTAATGGAGAAACAATACCTATTCCCCTGGGCTAGAGTGAGGATTGCATAATATCCACAGTGACAATGGTCACAGCAAAGACTGCGTTTATTGAGCGGTTCTGAGTGACGCTGAGCAGGCATCTTCCCAGCACCCCTAATGAAGCAGGGGTCCCTACAATCCCGTCTGCATGTGAGGACATTCGGCTTTGGAAAGATTGAAGAGGTTGCTCTAAATCACACGGCCACAGGCTCAAGGATATGAAAGCTTTCCTTTGGTGTCTCTTTCTGGTTGTGGTCGTCGAAGTAATATGTACGCTTGTTTTAAAGTTCAGAATTAGAGATATGAACATGAGAAGGGCACACAAATAACAGAAAGCCTCTGTTAACGGCACGTCACATAGTGAGGCACACCTTCTAGGCAGGCACTTGATACGTTATAAACCTCCCTGCAGATGTGGACATGGTGCCATCGGCTGGTCCCTGCACCCCTGGGGCCCTCGGTAGGTCCATGGCGGGAGACTCTGGATGCCCCCAAAGCAGCCACGCTGGGCCCTTAAGCTGTCCCCAGAGGCTATCTCTGCAGGCCCCGGTGCGTCATAGAGAACAACCAGCCGAGAAGATTCCTTCCCGGGCACAGCTGCCAGGGCCACATCCATGACAAAGATGGAACCTGAGCTGCCCTCCCCCGGGAACCCGGGCAGAGGAGGAGTCGGGCAGAGGAACGGGTCAGACACAGCAGCACGTCCCGAGCGCCTTTGCTGAGAACCTACTATGTGCAGAGCTCAGGGTAGCGGCTGCGAGGGATACGGTGGGGGTAAGACACGGCCCCCGCCCTCCAGGAGCTCACGGCCCAGCATGGCCAGCGGTGTGTGCAAATCACTTGTACGAGGCGGTCTGTGAAGTGCCACGATGCTCAGGGTGAACGGGGAGCCCCAGCGGCTGGAACTCTGACTGACGGGCGTGGCTGGCGTGTTACTCCAGGCCCAGGAACCACCTGAACCGAGGTGATCAAGGAGTAGCAAGTTAAGAGCATGAAAGGCAGCGTGGGAAAAACGTAGGGGTCTCTCAGCTGAGGGTCACTGTGGGATCCGCCGGTGAGCCTCAGGTTTTCTATCTGTCAAATGGGAATACATTCCCTGCCTTTCAGAAGCAATGTGGGGATTCCCCGACACAGTGAAGCCACATAAACCATCAGAATGCAGCGGCGGTGGTCACTCTTTTCCAGCAGACCTGGGGAGGTGGCTTAGTGCACGCGTGGAGCTGGGAGGACAGTGAGGGATGTGGCCGAGCTGGAAACGTGGGCACGCTGACCCCGTCTCTGGAGCTTGCGGGGCCGTTTTGCATAGGCAAAGATACCTTGCCAACATTTTCTTCCTGGAAGGAGACGCTGTTCCCGTTAGCCAAGATTACTGTTTCTGCTCAACAGGCACATATTTCACGCTGGGTGGATGATCTAGGTCTGTGCCTGAGGTTTCCAACCCCCAGCAGAAGCAAGTGACTCATAATGCCTTCATTCCTTCCCCACCCATGGAATATGGAGTTTAGGGCCCTCAGGTTTGGGTCTGTGGGAAAGCGAATGAGTTGACAGGGAGAAGGAATGCCTTTGCACTCACAACCTCACTGCCGGGTGGCAGTCATGCTTGACGCTGGCCAGGACTGACCACCAGGCCCTATACCATCAACACGTCTGTGACGGTCTTTACACGAGGCCCCGGAAAAAAGTTGTGGTGTGCTTGCACGCTGGGGCTATCGGTCTTTGAGCATTGTACTTTTTTTTTTAAAGGAAGTTTATTTATTACCTTTATTTTTGATCAAGAGAGTGAGAGCAGGGAAGGGGCAGAGAGAGAGAGGGAGAGAGAGAAAGACTCCCAAGGGGGCTCTGCACTGTCAGCACAGAGCCTGATGCAGGACTTGGGCTTATGAACCGTGAGATCATGACCCGAGCCGAAGTCAGGTGCTTAACCAACTGAGCCACCCAGGCGCGCCCCGAGTGTTGTACTTTTGATCAGGTTCTTGACCAAATCAGAAGGATATATTGCCGTTCTGGGTCACTTCTCTTAACAATAAGATGTTCTCTCGCTGCAATTAGGAAGCGCTGGAGGTCCGTAAACCCCAGTTCATCTCTCGCTCACAAGAACGGCTGAAGAAGCTTGAACACATGATCCAGCAGAGAAAAGCCCAGCGGAAGGAGAACCTAGCGCAGAAGCAGAGTCTCTTTCCTGTCCGCGCCAACAAGAAGCAGTTCACGGTTCCCCACCCTCTCAGCGGTAAGCTACAGGTGGCTTGGGGGGGCGGGGCAGGTGGGACGGGTGGTCTGGGAGGACCAGGACCTTCATCCAAGGTGATGATGCACGTGATACCCCTGACACGCACAGGACGCGGGTTTGTGCCGCACATCCAAACCTCGGTGTTGTCCTGCAGCCTGCTCTGGGAGCCAGCCCGTGGCGGGAGCTGATACAGGGTGCTGAATTCAGCAGAACCAGCTTGGGACACAAATTTACCACTACAGCTGGGAAGGAAGCCACATAACTCTAGCAGCCAGGGTAGCAAGTTCAAATTCTTGGCTCCTAACAGACATTTGCGAGAGATCCCCTTTGCCCTTTGTAGATTGCAAAACAGATCTCAGGGTGAGAGGTTGACTCCAGCTTGTCTACATCAACATTTGTCATCCTGAAACCCCCTTTCCTGCTGTGAGCGCAGAGCGCGGATGGCCAGCTTTCCCCCCCACGGTGTAGCCAGTGTCAGGCTGGCCCCGTGAGGGGCGGCACTCGAACGCTCATTAGACGGGGGGTTCTCCGGAATCTTCTCTGGGCCAGGCACCATGCTGGGAGGTGGGGATAGCACAGTGAGCCAGACTAGATTTGGTCCTTCCTTCACGGAGCTTATAAACAGACTATTAAACCAGCAAGAATAACAGGAAGGCTTGAGGGCAACAGTGGAGACATCGGAGCCCATACTGATGGCCTGCCAACTCAAATCTTAAAATCTGGAGGCCTGGGGAAACCTCCATTTTATTCCTTTGGATAGAGGAACAAGATCTTTCTTCCTAGGAAAATGTTCTGGCCCCCAGGACACCAGGGGTGTGAAATCATGCATATAAATCTGGATAAAAGTCCTCTAGGGAAATAACCATATTCAATAAAATGCAGCTTCGCAAACATTACCAAGATCCTGCAGGGGAGCCTGGGCGACGGAGGACACAGGGTGTTATCCCAGAATTCCTGCTCACCTCCGCAGTCCCCGTGGACAGGCTATCTCCTTCATCCACCCGGGGCACTGCGGGTCCTAAGACCCAGGCAAGGATGCATCCTTCTTGTGGTAGAGGATTCAGGAAAACACCTGCTGCTCTTTCCCAGTGTGCTTAAAAAAAGAGAAAAAAAAAAGTCGACAAAATGAATGTGCGGGAAGTTCCCCTCTTTGAACATGTGTCTCACATTTTCAAGCTGCCTGGCAGATCCAGGCTGCATTTGGGCGTGTTCCCCCAGGGACCAGAATCTCTGGCTCGACAGAGAGAAACCTAGGTTTGATGCAGACTTCTCAAGTTACTACGAGGAACCAGCCATCGGCCACCAGTGGGAGCCCCCCCACCCCGCCCTGGGAACTTTGACGTCTCCCCTTGTCTGGAGAAGGGCTACGGGGGTGCTCATGATGTGCGGGCCGGCTGGCCTTGATAGTTTTGAAGATCCTGCTTGTTCAAAATGGTTAAGTTAACAAATATGTTGCCAACAAACATAGAGCAATGCCACTGGAGAGCTCAACAGAACCACATACAAAAGATGTCATCCGATCAGCTTCCTTTTTAATCAGTCCTGTCCTTTGCGTAGGAAGAGATGGAAGGCCAGAGACGCTCAGGAGCTTCTTCTGGGCGGGGCTGTTCAGCAGCAGTAGAGCTGGGGTTCTCATCCTCGGGGCCAGCTACCTACTGGCTGTGCCACACTGTGGGTGCCGAATGGTCTAGAATCACCATCATCTCAAATATTAGGGAGATGCCCGTTGGTCATCCCTAGGGCTGCTTTAAGAAGTGACCACAGGCCGGGGGCGCCTGGGCGGCTCAGTCGGTGAAGCATCCAACTTCGGCTCAGGTCATGATCTCAGGTTCGTGAGTTCGAGCCCCGCGTCGGGCTCCGTGCTGACGGCTCAGAGCCTGGAGCCTGCTTGGGATTCTGCGTCTCCCTTCTCTCTGCCCCTCCCCTGCTTGTGCTCTCTCTCTCTCAAAAATAAATAAACATTAAAAAAAAAAAAAAACCCTTTAAAAAAGTGACCACAGGCTGGTTGGCTAAAATAATAGGAATTTAATCTCTCAGAGTCTGGAAGCCAAAAGTCCAAAATTAAGGTGTCTAAAATGATTGGGTTTTTGTTGGAGGCTCAGAGGGAGAATTCATGGCTATGCCCCTGTCCTCGCTTCTGGTGGCTTCTGGCAATCCTTGGCTTACAGATGCATCACTGCTTTCTCTGCCTCCATTTTCACATGGCTTTCTCCCCTTGTCTATGTGTCTTTGCAGGCAAATTTCCTCATCTTAGAAAGACATGAGTCACTTGATCAGGATCCACCCTAATCCAGTATGACCTCATTTTCACTTGCATACTTCTGCAAAGACCCTATTTCTGGGTTAAGTCACAATCACAGACTGGGTGGGGGGTGAGATTTGAACATATATTTTTGGGGAGATGTAATTCTACCCACTACAGTATCCAACTGTGGTGTTTTCCCCTAAGCAGGTCTCCTTACAAGGTCACGTTAAATGAAATATATATACTTTTTCATTTAGAGAAAGAGAAGAGAGATCGAGTGAGGGAGGGGGCAAAAGGGGAGAGAGAGAGAGAGAGAGAGAGTGTCTTAAGCAGGCTCCATGCTTAGCTCAGAGCCCAATGTGGGGCTTGATCCCAAGATTCCCCGGGATCATGACCTCAGCAGAAATCAAGAGTTGGACGCTCAGCCTACTGAGCCACCCAGGCGCCCCTAAATGAAATCTTTAAAGGATATTTAGATCATTTAAATATTCAAATATTCAAAATATATTTATAATTTTAAATCTGTACGTTTATGAATATATTTAAATATTCACAGGAACATTTTAAGATCATATGTAATGAAAGGTGATCGGACCCAGTCCACAGCTTTAAATCACCGAAGCACCCTTTGAAGTCCCCCAGTTCTGAGCTCGCCCCAGCAGCTAGGATGCCGTGGGCAGGACTTTGGGGCATGGATTTTATGGCCGTTCTGCCCGTCCCTGCGGTATTTATGTGTCGATGAGAGCTTCAGGCTCCTGTTTGTTTGTGTTGGGTCAGTGAAATCAGACAACTTCTGAAACCAGAGCCTCGTGTGAGCTGGGCAAGTGAGAGGAAGTGTTTAAGCCCCACGAAACGAGTCTCCAGCGCACATCTTGCCTTCAGCCTGTCCGCTGGCAAGATGCTAACAGTGAGCTGAAAATGGTTTTCTTACAGGCGAAATTAGTTAACAGGTCATATGCGTGCACGAACTCCAGCTACGGCTTCAAGACGGCGGTTAGAAGGAGGGCTCGGGTTTGCTTTCTGAGCTGGGGTCGCTGCCTCCCGGCGGGGTCTGCCCAGGACAGACGGGAGAGGCACGGGTGGGCGCTCTGCTGGCAGAAAGACACCTGCTCCGGCAGGGGCCGCCCCAGGAAGCGCCTGACCTGCAGGGACTATTACGGCGAAGGCCGGGGGGGCCAGCGCGGCTTCCTGTTGACCCTTGGATTCTGAGCAGTTGTGAAGGCTTGGGGCGGGGACAAGCGTGTACGTGCATGTGTGTGCACACGTGTGTGAGCGTTATCGGGGCTCCCTCTTTGTAGACGGGGATTTTCGTGGACAGCTGAGACTAGAGAGCGACAAGGAAGTGGCATTATAAAGGCCCTGCCTACAGCCCGGCCTGTCTTTACTGTCTCACCAGCTGGAGTTTGAATTCTCAAAGTGAGGACGCGTCCGCTTGCTCGCCGGGAGCCTCCTGGGCCACCTCTGGGCGGGCTTTGGCAAGTGACATGAAAAGCCTTTTCATCCACCTGTCAGTAAGCCTTTCTTGAGAACCCGCTGTGTGCCCGGTACAGTCCCTGGTCTCACGGGCCTCCCCACCTCGTAGGGAAAGGGTGCAGGCGATACTTGGGGCTGGGGGTGCCTTCTGATGGGGAGACCTCGGAGCCGCGCTGGGATAGGTAGAGACCGCGCACGGTGGTGCGGGGTGGGGGTGGGTGAGGGTATAACGTCACAGCAGAGAGAACTGTCAGGGTGTCAGTTTGGCTAGGACTAGACTGCCAAGTGGGGGTGCGGATCGAGCGGGGGTGACCATAGATGCCGCTTCCAAATTGAACCTCATTTCGAGGTCGGAAGCCCCAGGCGGGTCATGGTAGGCAGTCCCAGGGCAGGGCAGTGGGATGCGGGATGATGGCAACTGGGCAGAATGGATACACTGCGGTGACTTTTGAAGTGTGGAGGAGAGAAGGTGAGAGAAGCAGCCGAAGGAGGAAGGCAGGAATCACGCTTTGCTCTCCGCCTCTGAGGGTACAGACTCTCCCGTCTAAGGGCCTCCCCCCTCCCTTCCCCCGTCAGGGCTCTTTTGCCCACGTCACCATGGTTACCCAGGCTGTGGACCATCATCCCCATGCAGCTCCCTGGGTCCCGGGGGTTGGTCGTGTTCACGGGCCGACCCTCACCGGGGAATTGGAATGTTTCAGAATTAGTCCCTGCTTCCCCCTTGCAGAATGAATCTGGGGCGGGACGAACCGAAAGCATCGGGTATGGCGACCTCAGACATAGGGTGGGGTAGGTGGGTTGGCACCCACAGGCATAGACAGCACAGAACCTGTAGCTCGTAGGTGCTCAGTCGGCGGCAACCCTCACTATCCTCTGTGGACCCAGCCCAGAGCCTCCTGGATTTCACCCCTGCGACCGAGACCCCTCCTAGCCTGACTCTGCCCCCCTGCACCCAACCCTGCTCAGCTGGTCTCATTGGCTGTCCTTCCTTGCCTCAGGGTCCCTAAACCCGCTGGTAGAAGGCTTATCTGTCTCTACTTGTCTCTGCCCTACAAAATCCAGCCTCTTCCTTGATCTCTTGCCCCCAGGGCTCTTCCTTCTGCCTCCTGCCGTGCCCGTCCTGGACCCTGTGGTGGTGTGCACTTAGCTCTTTCTGAATCGCTGTGGCTGTGGCCCTCCCAGCTTGTCCCCGCAACCCGTGAATGTGTAGAAGACCCACGAGGAGTAGCCCCTTCTTCCATGAAGCTCTCCCTGATACTCCCATCCACTCCCCTGCCCCCTCCCTCTTCCATTTGAGCGCTCGTGGCTCCTGCACCTCTCTGGATCCCCACCCTCCTGACTGTCTTCACTTTGGATTACGGTCCTGCGGGCGTGCTAGTCAAATCGCCCTGGATTGTAAATGCCGGTGGGCGCGCGCCTGCCGCCCTGAGTCACTCTGGGCAGCCCTCCCGCACCCGAATTAATCTGAATTGCGTTATCCACACTTCCCAAGGTGATCCAAGTCAGAGCCATTCAAATCACGGACCAGCAGAGGGACGGAATTCTCCGGAAGGCGCTGCAGAATTCCTTCTCCAGCAGATCTGCCTTCAGTGATGATTCTTGGCTGGAGCGAGCATTAAAATTAATTTGCATTCCCAGAGCATCGAGCTGGAGAAGTGACCCAGCAGATATGAGATGGCTGGGGAAGTCATCGCAGTAATAAAAATGTGCTGTTCATCACGCAGCTAGCTGAGCACCAGCCCCGTGGTCCCACGTTGTTGCCTGGTCTGATCTCGGGAATGTTTTTCCATAAGACATCTGAATAAATATTTGGGGGTAGTTCTCCCGCCATTACTCACAAAGGAGTTTTTAAATGCGCTTATCAGATAAAAGTAATTGTTACTTCATCAGCCTGCAAAGAGAACAAGGAGCCTGATTTAGCTAAAAGACTCTTTCCCTGGTTCAGAGATACTCCTTTTCTCGATTGCCTGGATTTTATTTTCCAAATGATTTCCCTCTTATCCCACAATGCAGTGCAGTAGTAAACCTTGCAGTGACACTGAGGACATAAATCTACTTGGCAATGAGAAGGAAAGTTTATTCATCATCTGTAAATCACCATATTTTGTGGTTCTCGAAAAAAATCCTGGGAAACCCTGGAATTGGAGCAAACAATGACTCTCGTATCAACAGTTAATCTTTCGGACTTTCACCAACTGTTGCTGTTTTATGGTGAAGAGTGTGATTTGAGCCATTGTTAAAGTTCCTTTAAATGAGTAATTTAGGGGCGCCCGGGTGGCTCAGTCGGTTGAGCGGCCGACTTTGGCTCAGGTCATGATCTCGTGGTCCGTGAGTTCGAGCCCCGCGTCGGGCTCTGTGCTGACAGCTCAGAGCCTGGAGCTTGTTTCAGATTCTGTGTCTCCCTCTCTCTGACCCTCCCCCATTCATGCTGTATCTCTCTCTGTCTCAAAAATAAATAAATATTAAAAAAAATAAAAATAAATAAATGAGTAATTTAAACTTGCCTTTGAATACACACACCTTTTAAAGAAAACGTGGGGGCAAGTACACCAGATTTTCTTTCTAATAGAGTTTAAATCCTCTAGCTACAAATAATAACTTTGAAAACAGCATTACAACTGTTAAAGGCACTGAGAAGTTGTGCACCAATGAAGACTGCTTACATTTGTTTAACCTTGTTTTTCCTAAACTTTTTTTTGTTTTTGTTTTTACCTTGGAATGCTTTGATCTACTTCTTGAGAGTTCACTTTGGAAATGTTGTTCTAGGAATCTTTGCTTATAGAAAGATCTACTATGCTTTGCTAAGGAAACCCCAACCGGAGTGTAAGTCTGCCGTTTCCCACAGCAACCTGGGACGGCGGGAAGGGGGCCTTACCCTCCTTGCTTGTATTCTTTTGGTCTAGCAGTGCCAGGAAGCAAGGGTGGAGGGCTGTGGGGGGCCTCTGGGCAGCAGACTGTGGTGCCGGCTTCGCAGTCTGTGTTCGGCTTTGCCCCACTGGATGCTTGTGCGTTGACAGGCCCTGCCTAGACCGTGAGGGTTCCCCTGGCATCTGCACCAATGCCATCATGCTGGTACCCAGCACGATGTCCATCAGACAAGAGGAGCCAGGTAGTCCCTTTGGAACATATGTCACAAGCGTGACCGTGTGACATAATGGGAGAAGGAGGGGGCTTGTCTATACCAAGAGCTCAGACAGGAGTGATGCGGGGGAGAGACCTCGCGGACACAGTCTCACCTTCCTCTGTGGTCCCCGTGGCTTTTGTGGGAGCCAACAGAGAGCCTTGGGCCCCTTTATCCTTTGCTGGGTCTTTGAGGAGTGATTAAGTAATAAATGGAAATTTGTCTTTGGCCGCAGGGATGGAGTGTGGATGGAAAGGAGCAGGGGTGTTGGGGGGGGGGGGGTGAGAAAGCAAACAGAGTAGAAGAAATCCACCCCCCTTGTCCTCAAGGGGTTTCGCGCCACTTGGGGAAAGAGCTGGTCTGGCAGACAGCTGTAAACCAAGTCTAGAGCCACGTCGGAAAAGCCCCTGAGGGCTTGTGCTGCTGCTTTTGGTCTGAGTTCAGGATCTAACCAGGGAATTGCGTAAAGACTCCATTTATCTCCAAAACTGTTCCTAATAGACGTGTTTGACCTGGGGATCTGTTTCCTTCAGCTGGAGCTGTGGTCCCCAGGCCCCGTCTGCACCATGCTGGGTCAAGAGTTCTCCCATCACAGGGCGCCTGGGTGGCTCAGTCAGTTACGTGTCCGACTCTTGGTTTCGACTCAGGTCACGATCTCCCGGTTGGTGAGTTCGAGCCCCACATCGGGCTCTGCACTGCGCAGATCCTGCTTGGGATTCTGTCTCCCTCTCTCTCTGTCCTTTCCCCCACTCACTTTCTACCTCTCTTTCAAAAAAAAGAAAGAAAAGAAACTTAAAAAAAAAAAAGAGTTCAGTTACGAAGATCCGCCTGTGTTCTTGGTGAGCCCTTCTCATTACCGCACCATCCCCGCACCCAGGCTCTGAACTCGGGGTTGAATCTCTGTGCAGGAGCTGAGCTCTCCATGAAGAGAACGAGTGAGTCTTCTCTAACCAGGAGGCTTCGTACTCTGCTTCTCACACTGAGCCTGCAAAGAGAAACGGATGATCCCCGGAGACCTCTGGTTTATTTTTCATTTCCGAATGTTGTATGCCTTCGCCAGAAGGATCTGAGAGCCTCACTACACTCGCACACTTTGATAGCAGCCTCTCTGTTGTGTGGCCGGGTGGTGATTGGGACGAGCATCACTTTCACTTAAATGCCAGCATCTGGGCCGCGTCCACCACCTTCCGGGCCCCCGGAGCAGGCTGTTCACGGTGTGGAACTGTCATTCAGAGCAGGATTCCACCGAAGGCTTGAACAGATCCGAGAAAAATGGGAAACGGTTATCCAGCCCAAGACTTCATCAGCTCAAGAGCACTTCGGAAGCAAGCGGCCTAAGAGTCTTTCCACTTGCCTTTGTCCGGTGTGATGTGTACCATTTAATTTCTGGAGGGCTAATTAGTCCAAGCGAGACCCCTTTGCTGTTGCCTCTGTCAAGCAGATTAGAGGTCCCATTGAAGGGAGCTGAATAGAAATGAGGCGCAAGTAAGGAGATTCAACTCTTGAAAACCACCATGTGATTATTCCAGCGGCCGGATGGTCAGCTGCTCATTGGCTCTGAACAGCTCACTGGCAAAATGAGCAGCCTTGTGATCTCAGAACATGAGATTTGGGGGGCCTTTTTTTAGAGAACATCCTCAGAGATGTTCCCCCCAAACACACCCCATTTTCATTCCTTTTGGGAGGCCCTGCCTCTAATAGAAGATTCTGAGAGGTGTAGACTTGGTGTCTACACTCCAAAATGGTTTGTTGGCTCCCTGCTGGATTCTCTCCAACAGGCATCCCTTGGTTTTGGTGTTTCTAAGATAGGGGAAGCAAGTGCCTGAAGGATTCTTCAAAGTGCTCAGGGTGACTGCAGAAAATGAGCTTCTGGGAGGGCATTGTAGTAATAAATCCAGTGTGAACTTGATTATCATTTAGATTACTTGTTCAATAGGGAAAATGAAGCTTTGCAATCAGAGCGGTAGATAAGGGCTCTGTGCGCAGAGGAAAAAGAACCTCAGCCCCATAAACAACCTATCTGCTGGCGTCTGGGTGATCCTTGCTGCCTCCTGGCAGTACTGTCAGCCCCCTGAATGTGGAGTCCACCCATCTGTGTGTATGTGTGTGTATATGTGTGTGTGTATGTGTGTGTGTTCACATGTAGGAGGTGAGGGCTGTAATAAACACCCACAGGTATTTATAGAGATTGACGGGGTATCGGGGCTCAGCTTTTACTCAGCTGCTCTCCCAGAGCAGCCTCCGAAGCACCAAAATCTTGGTAGCTGGTTATTGGCTGACTTTGAAACAGGCAAGGGCTTAAGCATGTCTGGCCTTGCAAATTAAATGATCAACACAGGCCCTATGGCTGGGTTACGGTAATGAGCCAGACACAAGAGATTGGGAGTGGGGGGTGGGGGGCAGGGGCGTAGGGCACGACTTTCTAGAAATACAGAAATGGGCAATTTACCTTAGTCATTTTATTGAAAAAACTGAAAACAACCCCCAAACTTCCTCGATCTGAATGTTAATGAGAAGTGACTACAGCCATGGTTTTCTTTCCTCTATATCAGTGAGTTAGAACAACAAAGCTTCAAGGAAAATCCATAAAAGACCAGTAAGCAGGCTGAAAATTGTTCTCGCCCGTCACTTTAATTTCATAAAGGCAGAATTTTCATTCCAAGAGAACGGATAGATGCGATTTCGCTGTATTTTTGAGCAAAGCTCATGCAGGATGGTTTCTATTCCCTGAAATGAGGTCCCAGACGGGTCCCCTGCACCTGTCCTTGTAAAACCATCTCTGGCTGCAGGCGGGTCCCAGAGGGGCTGCCTCATTCCTCTCCACCGTTGGGGACAGCTCTTCCTTTTTCAAGATTCGGCTTAGCTGTCTGCTGCCCGGAAGTCTCCCCCAGAGCCCTGGACCCCACACAGACCCTTGGTTCTGGCCCCTAAAGGCCTCATTTATCTGGCTCTCACCCTGGGCTTAGTTCCCCGGGTGTCTCACCAGAGCGCCGAAGAGGTGAAAGCATTAACAGTCATCACATGAATGGCCAGTCCAGCGCACAGCCTGGACGTCACCCTGATTCCTGTCTCCCGGCCCACACCTCACTTTGCACATGGGCAGTGTCCCTGAGGCTGGAGACCACCTGCTTCCCGGCCCCGGGAGCACCGCCGTCTCCAGGATCCCCCCCCAGGTGCCTGATCTGCCTCCCTTCGGCCTGTTTGTACCCCCTCCACCCGGTTTGCGTATGAACAGCCACCGGTCGTCTCCTAACAACACACGTCGGATCTCCTGTGTGAACCCCACGTGGCTCTCTGTCTCTCTCACTGTGCAGAAAAAGCTCCTAAAAACAGGCCTGCAGAGCACAGTACGGATGCCTCCCAGTTTGCGTGCACGTTAGCATCATCTGGAGCTTGGGGTTCACGTTTCCAATGCCCACGCGCGGGCATCGTGGTCAAAGCCCCCTGGTGGTTGTCAAGGGTGACCTGGGGGGAGAATGTTGCTGTCTTTGATCTTGGGCCAGCCACTGGCCTGACGTCACCTCGCGCCTCGTGCCCTCCTCCCTCCCTCGTTGGTTCCCACCAGGCCTCCCCACTGCTGGTCTTGTGGTCATTTGGGTTGTGGTTTAAATACCTCCTCCCCCGAGGGGCCCTCCCGACCGCCCCGGCCCCCCTCTACCATGCGGCCATCAGAGCACTTGCCTGATTCTTTGTGGCCAGTTTGTAAATTATCTGGCCTCCCCCCTCCACAAATGAAATTCATGGTGGCAGGGTCCTACCTACTTTTGTTTTCTTCTGAGCCTCCCCTGGTGACGTAGGAGTTGCTCATTAGATGTAGGAGGAAGGAGGATAAGAGAAACAAAGTTTGGGTGCATCTCATGGGAAGGGAGCTGGCACTCATCAGGACGCCCCAAAATATGGATTCTGCAGTACAAATTAGCAGCAGTGTTCTGAGGTCAAGAGCCTGTGTGGACGGGGCTGGACTGATTGGGGCTGAAACCCAACTCTTTGAAGTCCGATTACCCGGACGCTAAAGCACAAAAAAATCACGCGCATGTCACAGGGTTGGTGTGCAGGTCAGGGGAGATCAGGTAGGAAGGCGTCCAGTGAACCCTAGTGGTCCTGCTATAAATCACAACGTGGACCCCTCGGATTTGACACACGGCTCTCAAAGTGCCAGGCCGGGCTCTGTTCGCCCCCGTGAGGTTGGGAGCCATTAGCGACACCCTTGTTTTATTTCACACAACTTCCTCCAGGGGCATAGACCTGCCGCCTCTCTCTTCCCTCCCCAGCAGAACAAAAGGTCTCACCGTTCATCCGATGTGTTTGGTGCTGTTAGGAAAACTCAAGTCAGCAGCGGAGGAGCAGACACTTTCCCAAAGCGTGGGTGGAGCCCACCAGCTGGGGCGCGCCCTCTTGGACCGAGCCCTGCTTGTTTTTTGTACCTAACGGGGCTGCTGGGCCCCGAATTCAAATTTCCGCTGAGGCACAGCAGGCCACGAAGAGTTCAGAAAACAAAACAGTGGAGGTGCCAAGGAGCTCGCATTTGCTTTTGTTTCCTCTTGGAAACAAAACCAAAGCTCCATTGTGGTATCAGGTGCTCTAAAGAAACAAACTTTAAAAAAAAAAAAATCTGATTTTCCAGAGGAGACAGCGTACAATTGGATTAAGATTGTAAAAAAAAAAAAGTCACAACTCCAATTTGTATTCGTATTCCCTTGGAACACTGTCTGTCTGTCCGTCTGTCTGTCTGGGTTGACTTCCCTCTACTCTTGAGCGGCTCCTGAGCGAGTGCTAATCCAGGTTTGAGTCTAATTTTTTGTAGAGGTTCCTTCTCCTCGCCTGAGTGGGGGTCTTCAACCAGTCATACAAGTGCTCACCCAAGCGCATAAGTGCCCACCTTGAGGTGCCACCCCGTTTCCTTGGGAAAGTGATTAGGTTGTGTCTGAGGCTCTCCACTCTGGCCTGGTCCTACCTGGAGCGAAGGCCAGGTGTGGGCTGCTGGGAGGCACCCTGGAGATCTTCGCGGTGATGTTGGCTGCTCCTTTCTCATACCTTTCCAAACACTGGGGACATTTCCCTCTAGCTGGGAACATTCTTCTGATTGTTTTGACCCCTCTCGTATTTCTTCTCTGAGTCTTCCCTTTGAAGTTTAGCAAGGGTGCCATTTTTTCTTTTGCGTTGAGTAACCAGACAGACTACAAGCTCAGCCACTGTGTTGTTTCCAACTTGTAAATCAGTACCAGTGTTTTCTTTCTCCAGAGGGGACAAATTTGTTAGCATCCCTCTCTTTACCCACCCCCCTTCGTGTATATTCATGGAAAATTCTGTAAGCCCGAGAAGTCTTGCGTGGCTCTACTGAGGGGATAGATCCACGTGGAGATTAATAGAGACACATGGGGTCTTTGCTGGGGATCCCAAGGAGCCCCTTTCAACTCTGTGACACTTAGCTAGGATGCTGCGTCGTGTGCCTGCTTTGCTCAATGGAAGGGGTAAACTGGTCACTGTCTAGGTGTTTCAGAAAGCGTGGCAGCTTCTCAGCTGTAACTCCATGTAACACGTACCCCAAGAGTATTTTTGCGTGACCGACTCTTGGTTAATCCATAGGGTGGAGAGCATCGTGGGGATTTAAGTTATTGCAAAAAGGTACATATACACTGTTTTGAAAACATACATACTAATTTGGGGCACCTGGGTGGCTCAGTCGGTTAAGCGTCCAACTCTTGCTTTCAGCTCGGGTCACGATCTCATGGTTTGTGAGTTCGAGCCTTGCGTTGGGCTGTGTGCTGACAGTGCAGAGCCTGCTTGGGGATCTCCCTCTCGCCCTCTTTTTCTGCCCCTCCTGCGTGCGCACGCGCTCTCTCTCTCTCAAAATAAATAAACCGTTAAATAAATACGTACCACTTTTAATCTACAAACCTCATTGTAATTAGTAATATGTATTTACACTGAAAACATTCCAGACTCATAGTGATTTTCAGTCACTGTGCACTTTCTCAAAGGACCCTAGACAGGCGTTCCTACTATGTTGTTGTCCGTTGCCTTTCCGACTCTGAAAAGGGGTATTCCCGCCATGAGAATGGATTCAGAGGCTGAATGTCCCTGGGGGGGGCCCACTTATGAGTATCAACCCTTGCTCTCAAAATGCTCTAGTGATAGCTGGGAGACTTCCTTGTCCTCAGAGGTACCAAAAACCTAGTGTGGAGATCTTTTGTGGGTGAAATGACCAGACACCGTACCCAAGGTGACCCTGAGGCATTTTGGGGCCACCGTAGCACTGCCCCCCACACCCTAGGAATGTTGCTAGATGAAGCACACGAAGGAGTCACTGTCTACAAGGTATGTTAGACACTGACCTTGTACTTCACGCCCGCGTTTAACTGTCATCAAGACCAACCTGCTGGTTGTCAGTTTCAGTCCATTTATGGTATGTGAGTGTCCACTGAGCCCTGCCATGTTTGTGACAGGTGGGGGCTTAGACTGAGGCTCAATAACCAGGTACGTCCTGGGCCCACTGTAACGTTTCTCTAGAAATGTGCAATAGCCATAGCTTCTGAAATTAATCTTTCTGTTTCTTTCCAGATAACTTGTTCAAACCCAAAGAAAGGTACATTTCGGAGAAGGAGATGCACCTGCGATCTAAAAGGTACTTGGTGGTGGTTGGAGGTCAAGAAGTTGTGGGGGAAGATGGCGGACGGGGGGGCCGACGCATCCAAGTGCCGTCCAGAGCGGCCATTGTTGTCAGCTCTGCCTCTAAGGTCTGAGGTCTTCTTGGCCGTGAATTTGAGAAGCTGGCTGAAAGAAGTGCGTTTGTCCAATCGCACCTCGGAACGTTAATGCCGTTCTTGGAAAAGCCTTGGGAAAGCGGTGGGTCTTGGCTTCTGAACTGATCCGGTAACTGGTCTCTGAGAGATCCCAGGCTCGTAATGGGAGCGCTTCTGCACGCTCTCATCGTCTCTGTGGGCAGGAGCCGTCGGTCGCGGTGCACCTTTGAAGGTAATTTCGGGAGGAGGACAGAGGTGGTTTCTCCTGAGGGCCTGGACGGTGGCGGAGCCTGCCGAAGAGAGTCCAAACTTGGAGGCCGCTGGCGTGTGGGAGCCCGCAAAGCCACAGAGGGGCACGCGCTGGGCGTTCCCGCTGTTCCATCCCCGGCGGGCTTGGAGGCCTCGCCATCCACAAGCTAGCTCTCCCTGTTCTGTGTGCCTGGTTGCTGCCCTAGACCCCTACTAATTCTCACCCACCTGCTGCACACAAAGGGGGCCATTCTTTCTGAGCCCCAGCCTCGTCACCAAAATGTTATAACTCAGCAGTGTTGGCCAAGTGTTGGCCGTTTTACTGTCGTGCCAGTAAAATGTCATCAGTTTATCATAAAGTATCTAGCACTGGGAGGAGCTGTAATAATTAAACCAAACTGATAGTGTGCAGAGAGAAACTACGGAAATAGGAAGAATATGTTTCTCCACGGCCCAGGCACAGCATTTCTGCTTTTAGCATGATTGTATCGCTTCTGTGATAATTAGCCAACTTCGGTCATCTGCAGGGAACCCCTTTGTGAGTGAAAAAGTGCAAGGCAGGAGAAAGGGGGCCATCCCATTAGCAACCTGGTTCACCGCCTTCTAGCTGGGGGTTTATAGGGCCACTGGGTTTTCAGACTTGCCGTTTTAGAAGTGTAGGGTTGTGTATACCTCAGGCCAAAAGTATTCCTTTTTCAATTCACTGAAAAAATTCAGCCAACTCTCTCCTCCCAGTCTCCAAACCCAAAACTGCTATTATGGAGCCTTGCAATTAAAATGATAGAGCTCAAGGCAGCACTCATGGTGGACAGGATCGTCCTATCGTTTTAGTAAAGAGGAAACTGAGATTCAGAGAGGACACACAAGCCAGGTTAAGGTGCCTCCCCTGGAAGGAGTCAGTGCTGGGGTTTTCACTCTGTGCCCTGAATGGGCTTTGACCCTGGCCCTCAGTCCTCAGTCGCACCAGAGCTTTCTTTTCTTTTGTTTTCTTTGTTAGTAGTTTTTATCTTAAAAACTCAAAACAGTGGAGATAAAGCTACAGTCCCCCATGACCAACTGTCTTACCCCCACATCACGTCCCTGCACCCAGGCCTTTCTTCAGAGACCCACGCTTATCAGCTGTGTATCCTTTCTGTGCCTGAAAATAGACTTTTACTTCTACATCTACAATTATCCATTTTTTTAAATTTTTTTTTTTACATTTTATTTATTTTTGATAGAGACAGAGCACAAGTGGGGGAGGGGCAGAGAGAGGGGGAGACCCAGAATCCCAAGCAGGCTCCAGGCTCCGAGCTGTCAGCACAGAGCCCGACGCGGGGCTGGAACTCACAAACCGCGAGATCGTGACCTGAGCCGAAGTCGGATGCTTAACTGACCGAGCCACCCAGGTGCCCCTACAATTGTCCAATTTTTAACCATAAAGGGCATCATATTATATATATTTTTTCCATAGCCTTTTTTCACTTTATGTCTGCGGGGTCTTTCTATGTCAAAAGATACAGTTATGGATGATTTTCCTCATTCACTTAAATATCTGCCCCGTGGTGCATCGTATGGATATACCGTAGGTTATTTAGAAAATCCTTTTAACAAAATACTGCATCCAGGCCCCTAGGAGTGAGACCCGGAATTTTTATCTGAAATTGCCCACACGATTCAGATGGTTGGTGTCAGGAAGACGGTCTCTGTGCATCTGAAGGGATTTCCACCATGGAACTTTGGGACATTCAGCTTGCCTACTGATTCCTTACAGTCCTCTCCCTGGCCCTTTCTAGAATAGTTCCTGGATATGGCAACCGTGTGTTCATTTATTCATTCAAACCGTGTCAACGGCATAAGCTTTTCCCAGACGTTTTCTGCTACCTGGTCGGGGGACAGTGCTGTGTAGAGATGGACAGACCAAGGTTCGAAGCCCAGCCCATCCTCTAGCTGACGGACTTTACATGAGTCTCCCGGCCTCGCCGGGGCTCGGGTTCCTCATTCCCATGGAAGCAGGACACTGCGTGCCTCTCTCGACTGTTGTGACGATTGAGAACATTCACGTCAGGTGGTCAGCCCGGTGCTCAGAAACCAAGATAACGTCACCCGCTAATTTTGTCATCATTAATATTTTTATACTTCGTTAATTACTATTTTAACAGTGGAACCGATTAAACAAATTTTGTCTGGCTTTCAGACATGAAAGAACGTGACAAAAAGGTGTTGATCCACGTGCCATGTATCTAGCAAAACCCAAAAGCCCGGGCGCAGCCGCTCTACTGTGTCTGTGGATTCTCACAGAAATATTGTTTGGTGTCAGTATGCAAACAGCTCCCGTTAGGAGGTAGGAAGGAAGGGTCCAGAAGAAGGTCTCTTGGGCCCCACTTCCCTTGAAAACTCCTCATTTTACACCAGGACAAGAGCATAATACGTATGCCTGAGACGTATTTGGAAGCAGTTTGATTAGGAAGGCATCAGGTTAAGGGGTAAATACACATTTGTGTGTGTGTTATTCCAGCACAATTCCTGTTATTTCCATGTATTCAGCGCTCTGTTTCTAAGTCACAGGAAGGTAAAAACAAATTGTAGGAAAATGGTCCCTGGGGCAAGTTTACACGGAGGGGCAAAGCAGTAGGTTTGGAATCTCTCGCTTTAAACAAGCATGTCTTAGACAGTGGGAGGGGGAGGTGGCAAAGAAGGGACGGTCACTCCCACAGCTGGCTTCTGAGCTTTGACCCTGGGTTGGGGGGGGGGGGGCGCTGCCCACTGGTGATGTCCCAGCTTCCACTGCCTGTTCTGGAGACAGAGCCGGTAGGGCAGCGCTGGGTCCGGGCGCCTCCCAGCTCCGAGACGGCCCCTCTGCAGCTGGGCTCCTCTTTGTAGAGGGACAGCCTGCCGACAAGACAGGACACAGCTCCCCCACAGGCACACGTCGTCTTGCTACCATTCCACAGGCTTTCTGAATCTGTTTCAGAATCTATAATAACTTGCCGGAAGTTAAAAGGAAAAAAGAAGAACAAAAGAAAAGAGTGATCTTACAGAGTAACAGACTCCGTGCTGAAGTCTTCAAAAAGGTAATGGCCTGGCCCCAGCAGGTGTGATGTGTGCGTGGCTCACAGATGCTGAACCTGAACTTAACATGTTTGTCTCCTGCTTCCCTAGCAATTACTGGACCAGCTGCTTCAAAGGAACGCGGTCTAAACACAGGCCGCCCTGCTGACCCCCTACCTGGACCTGAGATGACTTCAAACGCTGGATCAACCATTAAACGTAGCATCATCTTCATGAAATGAAAACTTATTTTGGATTTTTTTTTCAGAAAGGAAAACCTAGCTTCCCGAGTTGCTTACCCAAACCACGCAAGAACAGTAACCCTTGAGGAAATGGGTCCCCAGACTCTAGAGGGATGACCGGTGGGATGCAAACCTCTAGACACAGTCCCTTCATTTTTCCACTTTGGAACTTACTTTTAGATTTGGAGTTTCAGCCAAATCCCACCGGGGGGGAAGGCCTTATCCATTCACATGGGCCTAGATCCTGGGGGGGTTATTGGTTTGTTTTTTTTTTTAATCAAATTTTGGGACCTAAAGCTATCACTTTTTAAGTATCAATCCCAACTTTTGCCAGTTCTGCAAACGCCAGGTTAGCACCCGTTATTCTTCAAAATTCCCTGGCTGTGTGGGCCACAGAATGCTAGGAGCTGACCTTGGAAGGTAGTGGGCACTCTGCCAGAGGCCAGGGGGCACGCAGCCTGCTCCTCTGTGACCTGGGGTGGCCAGGGCACCCTCACTACCCCACCCCGCTCTGAGTGCTCCTCTAGAAAAAGACTCTATTTCCACAGAAGCCAGGAGAGCAGAATTGGTGGGAAAAAAATTATAGGTGACCTCAGTGTTCACCACAAAGCCCCCTCCTCCCCAAACAAAGGCCGGCCGGGTCGCCAAAAATGTCCCGATGGCTCCAGCTCTGCTGTCTGTCCTTCCAACAGTTGACATTGTTCAATATTTATAAATGTGTGTTCGGGGAGTTAAGAACCTAACTAGTTTTTATCAAAAATGGAAATAAATGCAGTTATTACAAAAATTAAAGTATCGCTGTTATGTATTCCGCTTTATGAACCGAGCAGCCTCTACGGATGACACTCGGTGAGAAATGGCCTCTGACCTGCTCCTCTTACTGCCCCAGCACCCAGGTCAGGAGCCCCGTGCTTCCTGATGCCCGGGGGAGGAAGGTCGTCCCCAGAGAGCAGGCTTGGGAGAAGCCAGGCCCTGCCGGCACCCCTGTCCCCATCCTTCCTCCAATATTGCATAGACCATCCCTTTTTCTGGAACGCCTTTCATTTCTGTATCTGCCAGAAAACTGCTTAAAAATTCCAGATTCTCTCCTGACACCTTCCCCTCTGCCCTGCCCTCCGGGATGAATTGGTGCTTTGTCCTTTGGGGGCACTGTATCAGGAGCCACCAGCCGGAGACGATCAAACAACACGGTCAGGAGAAGACTCCAGATTCAGGTCTTGGCTGCACTGCTCCCCGGTCTGTGCCCTTAGGCAAGGGTGTCGGTCTGGATCCAGTCAGGAGAGAGAAACCACACGGCAACTCAGACGGGGAAGCATGATATCCACAACTGTTTACCATAACGGGACTGGAGTAACGAGGGATTGGTGAGTGAGACGTCAAGGGAACTCGGAAGTGTGCAGGTGGCAGCGACAGTGTCCTGGAAGGAGCAGATAGGATGCAGAGGGATGATTGTGGCTCCGCATGTGACAGGCATTCCTGCGATGCCCCTGCTGATGGATCTGGTTGAAAATCCTCCCTCTGGAACTTTCCAGAAGCCGGATCTCTAAGATGCACAGAGAGCCATGTTACTTTGCTCTGGTACTGCCTGGTGGGGGGGTGCTGGGGAAGCAGCCGCAGCCTGACCCACAGGAGCCCGCTGAGCAAACTGCCCCAGGCCTAGAAGGCGGCACCCTTCTCTCCCACAGTGTCTCAGTCTCCTTTACCGACAAAGCTTAGCGTTGTGCCCGCGAGCGGAGGGAAAACACAGGGCCCAGATTCACTTCAACGGAGCAGGCAAGAAGGGCAGCTTTGCGAGGGCAAGAGGACAGAGGCGAACGCTGGCCCAGCACGTTCCTTGGCCCAGCCTCAGTTTCCTCACCTATAAAACGGAGAAAACTTCACCTCCTCGCGGTCGTTATGGGAACGGAGTCATCCATGGGAATAAGGTGCTCGGCAGCGAAGCGTGCCCGACCCGAAGCAAGCATACCCCGAGTGTGTCCTGTCTCGTGGATGCAGAAGTGGAGACCTTGGGCGCAGGGGCCGTGAGTTGCTCTTTCCCATCATGCCTCAGCTTGGCGCTAAGGTGTGTGGGAAAGACCGTTAACTTTGTGTGTTGCCGCAGCAACAGTCAGTCCTACGAAGAGGATGCTTTGCAAGCTTACTTTTTCTCTCAAGCTCTTCTCCCCCTTAGAAACAATTTCAACAGTGTGGTTGATGCTTACCCTTGAGGTTAATTCCGGCTTCCTTGAACTTCCAAGATGGTACACTGAATTTCTATTCACATTTAGTGCTCTTTTAAATAGTTTAGGTCAAATCTTCATTAGTTCAGGACAGTCTTTCTCAGGTAAAGATCCTGCCGCACCTTTTCTTGTTTTCCTTTAATATCTCCAGAGAGTCTCCAAAGCTTTTCCTAGCCAAAAATTTAAATTCAGGGTCCAACCACTTCTAGACTGTTCTCCGACACTTTCTAAGAACTGGGTTTATGTCCCCTAACAACCAAGTATCTCAGAGTTCCTAGATGGATCCACCTTCCAAAAGTTGCCCATGAAGAGCTTACCCCCTCTGCAAACCTGATGCCAAGTCTTAAAATGTAAACAGTAAGTTTGGGGCACCTGGGAGGCTCAGTCGGTTAAGTGTCCAGCTCTTGACTTGGGCTCAGGTTATGATCTTGCGTTTGTAAGCTTGAGCCCCACCTCCGACTCTGAGCTGATGGTGCAGAGCCTGCTTGGGATTCTGTCTCCCTCTCTCTCTCTCTCTGCCCCTCCCCTGCTTGCTCTCTCTCTCTCTCAAAATAAATAAACTTAAATATATATGTATATATTTAAACATATAATGTATATAAATACACACACACACACACACATACATACATACACACAATAAGTAAAAGTCAACTTGGGATCGAATGCCATTGAATGAGGTATTTCTGAGGACACTTCTTAACTAAGCAGCCTGAGGTGGAGTTCTGGGTAATGCTGAGGAATTTGTAATGTCTGGCTGGAACTGATCTTTTCTCTGGACAGCCAGCTCAGGACAAGGCTACATAAAAACGTCCCGGTTTCTGCTGAACTGAATTATTTTTTCCTTTTGTTTTTGTTTGTCTTGTAACGCTGATGAGTAAATTTCAGATATCCAGCATTTCCTTTCTGTTCTAATAAGGTTATGATGGAAACACAATCATGTTATAATAAATATGGACGTAAAGGTTTGAATCATAACGGCCATCCCTTATATTTCTCTCAGAATGGGTTGCTCACTTTCTGGGTTCTCTTACTAAAATCAGACCTCAGGAAAGACTTTAATGATTTTGAAATTCTAAGTAGCATCTACCTTTGTATCTTCAGTGATCCAGTCTGTTCTGGAGCTGATTTCTTTCTCTTTTTTTTAATGTTTATTTATTTATTTTTTGGAGAGAGAGAGAGAGAGAAGGCAGGGGAGGGCCAGAGAGAGAGGGAGACACAGAATCCGAAGCAGGCTCCAGGCTCCGAGCTGGGGCTCGAACTCACGAACCGGGAGATCATGACCTGAGCCAACATTGGACGCTCAACCGAGTAAGCCACCCAGGTGCCCCTGGAGCTGATGTCTCTACCGCTGAGCGTACTTTGGGTTCTGACGTGGAACTGCTTTCCAGTGATACAGCAGGGAGCAGGAGCTGAAGACTCGTAGCCGATATCCGTGAGCTCGAACCAAGCTGCACTGGAAATAACTTGAGAGGGACAGACGGTAACAGGACCAGCCCGTCTCACTGTGGTCTCCATGACTTCATGTCGAAGGAGAAATTCCTATTTCGGTATTTATCCTCTCTGCCAGCTGGTAATGGAATAATGGAAAAACAATTGCCTTGGTTTTTTTAGCCAGCATCTATTGCCAACCGAACTTCCTGGAAGCTGTGTGCTCCCCGAGTGAGTCAGCAAATGCTTGCTCAGATGAAACGAGGCTCTTTGAAAGAACTATTTGTGAAACGCCAGTTGCTGAAGAGCGGTTGAAAACCCCATTCCTTAGGCAGTTCTCCAATTTCGACGCTAGGGGTAAAAATCGCAGGCAGCGGACCCGGTCTCCGACTGTATCAAATGACCAACGGTCTGCGTAGGAGGCAGGTCGGATGCAGAAGGACCAGATGAGCAGGAAGGTGCCCGGCGGCGGGGACACAGGCGTCGTGGGTCAAGGACGTGAGAACGCGGCGCACAAGTGACTCACGGTGGCTTCGTGTGGGAGCGTTGGCGTGCCCGTTTAAAAGCAAAGGAAATGATCTGTGAAGTGACTCAAACGAGTCTATCAGCAGCGTTTGTATGTTGCGCGCACTTGCGCGGTTGCTTGAGAGTTGCCCGCGGTGTCTCTCTGAACGGGAGCCTTTGGGAAGCGCACCAAGGACTGAAACACTCTGGCAATCCGTCCAGATTTTTCTCCTTCTCTGTCTGTCCCCGGCTGCCAGGACGTCTCCCTGCTCATCGGGAGAGCCAGGCTGTCCGAAAATTCCCCGGGATTCCACGGGGGCCCCCCTCCTTTCTCCTCGCCGTCGGGCTGCTCGTCCGGGAGCGGCGGGCTCCTTCACGCAAATGTTTTCTCCACATGGAACCTAGCAACAACTTTGGCAAGTCTCCCCTAGAATCAAGGGTTGGTTTTTTTTTTTTTCGAGCCAGTCGGCTGCCTCAGGCACAGTTCTGATCCTGAGACCCCAAGAGACTGTCTGAGGCAGTTGTCTGGGGTGTGGGTCTTAGAGGGGGAGGCGTTGAAAAAGTGCCATTTTTTTTTTCTCGCTTCCCTCAGAAGGTTTTCACGTCCACATTCTGGATGCTGCTGTCACCTGCCAGGCTGCAGCCTAACCGTGGCCTTTCTCTCAGATCTCAGCACGTCGGGAGCTCGGAGGAGGGGAGTGGGGGGAGAGAGAGAGCCCCTTCTTGCCTCTGGGATCTTCAAAAATGCTGGCTTAGTCTCACCCAAGCCTACAGTGGAAGAGAGCAAAGTTTATGGTCCAAACTGCAGCTGAGAAAAACCGTCATGCGTTTCTTTAAATCTTTTTTTTTTTTTTATGAAACGGCACCAAGAGTAAAAGACATAGGGGAAAAAAGCATCCTGTTGATGACGTTCAGAGCACGCTTCCTTTGCTGGGTGTCTGGGCTTTCCTGACCTGCCTGAAATGGGACAGCAGCTGTAACTGACATCAGGGAAAAGATATTACAACCGTCACCCATGTTAAGTACATACGATGTGTAATACCCTTTCATCAAAGCCAACGAGGCTGCCTGCCTCCTTGCCCACTGATGTCAGTGAGAGGGAAATTATAAATCTTTTCACTGCTGCCGATTTATAAGGAAATAAAACCACAGTATGTGTCGTATCCACTGTGGTTCCTTGTGACTGATGTTATTACACGGATGCCGAAGGAATGTGTGGCGATGGTCCACTGAACGATTCCGTGTTGCCAAATCTGTCCTGAACGCTGAAATCTGTTGAGTGCCTGTAGAGAAGTTTTGTGCTTGTTTTTGTTGAAAAGTATACGGTGAAGGCTGGTTAGGCGGGTTTAATTATTCTATGCTGACATAATTATAATTCCAAGTGTTGCTCTCGCAGCCGGAGCGTTTGTGAAATCAAAATGACAAAATGCTTCAGGATAGCTTGCTGGGATTTTGGTAGCCCGTGACGTTTCGTTAGCAAGGCTGAGCCTGCGCCTCTCCAATCGATAACAAATATTTTTGCGTAGATGAAACCGGGATGTGTGGGCCTCGGGACTTCTAGATGGTGGAACTGATTCAGATCTGTGAAACGTGATGAAGTCTTTGTTTCAGAGTGGGGTGTTTCAGCCCTAATCCTCAGCGGCTGGGTGAGATTTCCCCCACTTCCCAGCCCCCCGGCACACGAAGCGGTTTCTGATTGTTCGGTCGTGAGCAGCCTCCGAACAGAAGGAAACCTGGACAGAAACCTGCTGAGCGTGGGACCCAGTTCAAATGTCTCTAAAAATAATGGCTTGGAATGTTTTTCTTCTGAGTGCTAACCACATGGCACACACGTGCCGTGTGCTTTATGTTGTAGGGGAGGAGAGATTTCCCTCACTCTGTCCTAGGTTCTCATCTAAGGCTTGTAAGGCAATAAGAGAAAGACAAACGGAAGTTTATCGATCTGTGTATCTCATGTCTCATCTATGCACATGAGACAAGCTCTGGGAGCAGTAAGACCCAGTCTCAGATCAGCTTCCCGGGTCCTCAGACCGCAAAGGACCTGTTACGGACTGAATGTTTGTGTTCCCCCAGATTCACATGTTGAAGCCCTAACCTCCTGTGTGGCTGCATTTGTAGATAGAGCACCTAAGGAAGTAATTAGAGCTAAGCGAAGTCATGAGGATGGGCCCCCGATCCAGCAGGGTTAGCGTCCTTGTAAGAAGAGACGCCAGAAAGCTTGCACTCCATCCCCCAAAGTGCACAAAGAGGTCATTTGAGCACACAACCAGGAGGTGGCTGCCTCTAAGCCAGGAGCAGAGACCTCAGAATGAAACATGGCTTGTTGGCCCCTCAATCTTAGACTTCCCAGCCTCCGGACTGTGCAGCGTTTCTGTTGTGTAAGGCTCCCAGCCCGTGGTATTTGTGGCAGCCCGAGTAGACGAAGACGGGACCCTTGCCGTCCTCTGCAGCCACACCCTTCCTTGCCCACGCCGCTGGCACCAGCTACCCGGGTCTACAGCAGGTGCGCTCTCTGAACTTGAGTCTGCTGGTTCTCCCTGCTGCCTGGGCTCTGCTTTCCTGTTCTCAGGCACAGGGTAGCAGGACTTCCTCACACTTCCTGCATGCCTCCTGGACAGGCCCGGAAACATAGCGGAGAAGCAAATGAAAACCCTTCCTCTGTCTAACCTAGAGGAAGTGGACTTCATATCCTGGATTCTCTCTGTCCCTGGCATATAATCTGTGGGATCTAGTCCCTTAGGCAGAGTACTGAATGTGCTCGTGAGACTCGAGGAATTTAGAAAGTTACTTCCTTCTCCCCCACAAAGCGTGGCTTCAAGACCATTGTCTCATGAGAGAGGTTCAGAGAGCGGGCTTTACGATTCCAAGCTGTTCAGTGGTCTCTTTTCATTTTCTGAGCTCCCCCTGTCTTTTCTTCTTCCCGAGGCAAAAAAATCTACCCATTTGCAAATCCTGCCCATTTCACATTCTTTACCCTCAGAATAGCCCTAGGAAGTAGGAGGTAGATAGGCTCTGGACCGGCTTCCTCTTAATGGGACCTAGGGCTGCAGCGTGTGGGTGTAGGGAGAAGAAAGAGCTTCTAGGTCAGATAAGAATGGAATATTGTCACGTCAGGATCACTCTTGAGAAAAGCCCTTCGGTACCACCTTGAGGCAGACTAACCTCTCTCGGTGAAGGTCGGTTTCCTGCAGCTCTGAAACAGATCGACTGTTTCATCAGATGAAGAAACTGGCCTGTTTGGGGGACCGGGTGCTCTTTTATGATCCCAGAGTCCCACTCAGCACAGAGAGAAGGCTGTACTTTGTGAGGCAAGGGATCGTGGATCCCATCTCCCATCTGGTCCTCCTGCAGGGCAGGTGCTCAGAGCAGAAAGGTGAGCATCCCCAAATGCTGGTGACTCTCCTCCCGCCGCTCCTGTCTCAGAGCCGCTGTCTGTACTGGGAGAAGCACGCCAGTGTGCCAGGACCCACGGACTAAGCTCCGTTCGGTGTGAGGGAGCGCGGTCCCGGGGAGGGTGGGTGGTTGGGGCTGAGGTGGAAACCATACCTGTCGCCTTCCAGAACCACCCCAAGCCTCTATGCTGCCCGTGCCGCACGTGTGTGAATGCGCCAAGGAGCAAAGACGTGCTTTCGGATGAAGTCTCACTAATGTTGTACGTCGTTTCACTGACACCGAAGAGACTCGTGCCCTCTGGGGGAGAATTTTGTCCTCCACCCTCTTGGGGTCCCTTGGCTGGGCCTGGAAACCGATACGAACGGATTCACGGGAGACAAGCAGGTTCATTTACTTGAGATACATGTGCTGTGACACGGGGGCCGTCGTCAGGGAAGGACCGCTTGAAGAAATGGTTGCCTGAGTGTGTGTTTCTCCTAGCTCTGATGGAGAGTGCGCTGTCATGGGAAAACATGGCGGCACCAAGGGTAGTGTGAGCTCAGGGTACTAAAGGGCGGGAAACTTAGCAAGACCTGCTCACCCAGAATCCTCCTGGTGTCCTTCCTCCCCTGAGATAAGGCTGCTCCCTTCTTCCGGGTCCCGGGAAGCACCTCTCCCACCAGGGTCTTACGACGGTTTCAGGGAGAAGGGGGGGCGGTCAGGGAGTGTTTCCTGTACCTGCTTTTCTCACATTCCTTCCGCTTAACATACGCTTAAAATATGGTCGGACGCCGTATTTGGGGACTGCGTGTTCTCAGCTCCATCAGACTTAACTTACGGAACAGGATAGCTCCAAGCTTCAGGGAAACAAAATCAGAAAACAACTGCCGTGGATACTCGCACCCTTCGCAGCGAGACGTCAGGTGCTGCAGAATAAGGAGGAACGAAGTAGGTTTCTCCTGACGTGAGAATGATGGGATAATGTGATGTTCCAGCTAGACCGAGGACCCCCGGGGGGCAGCAGCCGTGCTCTGCTTCTCCTCCTCAGCAACTGGCAGGGAGCCTGGCACCCACGGGTGTCAGGATGTCCTCATCTCAGTGTCACCAGCCAGGTTTTCATTACATCTGGGCCTCGCCAGCTTTCCCTTACTTGTCCTCCTCCTGTGCCTCGCTCCATCTGGGAAAGCGAACATCGCCTAAGTCATCTCTTCTTCAAACCCAAAGGTAATGGGAGAGACAGACCCTTTCCAGTTTTGAGCAAGAATTGCCGTTAAGTGTAAATCGTATGCTAAGAGGCGAGAAAGGCTTCTTATGTATATACATGGTAAGTGCCATTCACGTGCCCCAGCTTGATGCCTCAAAGCCCACGTTTTGGCAGTTGTGCTCAGTGCTGTGACTGAAGTGCATGATGGGTAAGGAGGGGAGGGGTGCTGTCGACAGCAATCTCAGCCAGAAGCAGAAACGAACCTGCATTCTGAACCTTCCAGGTTGCATCAAACTTTATTCTCGATACAAAATCACGACAAGTTTTCATCAAATATAGGTCACAACTACAGTGTGATACAAAGATGTGACATTCAAAGTTTATTACTTTCTCTTCCTTCTATAGAATATCTGCATTTCCCCAAACGCATATATTATTAACAGCCCATAAAATATTAACTTCGTCTAAAAATGCATTATTAACGACCTAATCTGTGCAATCATATCCGTTTTTCTCCGGACACTTTACTTAGAAAACCCAGGCTCCCTTTCTCTTGACGTTGGTGAAAGAGACAATTCTACAGATGTTGATTTGTTACGACCAAGAGAGTTCATGATCTTGTAGTCCAGGGGTCAACAGGAATCAATAATTCTGTCAAAAACGCAAGATTTCAGACTAGAGATTGCCCCCCCAAATTGAAAAAGCACAGGGGCGCTGTGGGAGCGGGTTTGTTTTTAGAAATGTGTACTATGTGGTGTTTTGTTTTGTTTTGTTTTGTTTTGTTTTGTTTTGTTTTGTTTTCCGTGGGCACTTTCTAAAATGAGATCCAAAGTCCTGGAGCCATCGGGAGGCCCCGCGCAATGATTTCATTGTTGTCTCCATGTATGTGCTTAAAGACATCATGAACAGATTTGCGGTAACAGTCAGTTTGTTGCCTCGGGCTTGCGGACACCGCTTCCCACTTTAAAACAAGGCACTTGTGTTACTCTTCGCAGATGAGCCCTGTGTTCCGGCTCTATGAATTTTCAGAAATCATTAACGTTAGAAGGTACACATCATCCTCCAAATCTCTGAAGGGAGAGAAGGAAGATGTCGATTTCAACCTTCATTTGGTCCTGTTATGGGACTCCCAGGCCATGGAAAGGGAGCTCATCTCCGCTGCCTTCTGAGCAATGTATTGTCCTGGGAAAGGCAGCCCCCACACATGGTTTGAATTCAATTTGCCAGATCCTCCGAGAGGCACGAGGGTACCATTTAGGACATTGCTTCTTGAATTCCCGTTTGCAGCCTTGCAAATAATGCTCAAAATCATTAGAGCATAAAGAGTTTTCGTTACCCTTCACTCACGTCAACAGCAACCACATATCGATTGGGCACCTGCTTGGGGTGCTGTGCTTGGTACCGTGTGGGTGGAGCAAGAGGAGAGGTGGTGCGGAACACCAGCGCATAACACGCGGAAGGCAAACCTTTCTAGCGAAAGCAAAGGAGGAAGCATTTCTAGAAATGTTGAGCTGTAGCAAAAAACAAAGCAAAGCAAACCCACTTAGATTCGATTACACAAAAATGAGAAATTGCTGAATGTCAAAAGATACCCTAAACACTGTACAAAGCTGAATAGCAAAGTGGGACAGATATTTGAACTCTATGACAAAGGAAAATGTGTTTTATAAAGGCTCGATACAGGTCAGTGAAGGAAGAAAGTTCAGTAGAAATAGGGCAGCGGGACATGAACAAGCCTTTCACAGAAGAAAGATAAATGGTCAACAAACGTGCACAAGCATTCAAATAAATGCACTTAAAATCATGGAACATTTCGATCTATCCAATTTTCCATTTTTTCTTTTGAAGAGTACGAGTGAAAGCAAACTGTAGTAAAATGCACAGGGAACAGTGTGAGTTCGAAGTGTGGGCCGTTGCCTCTCTGGTCCCGGTCAGTTGTAGGACATCTGTCCTCTGTCCACACGGCGCCCACCACACGTTAGCCCACCTGCCTAAACCGGGGAGAGCCCCTCAAGTGCGTGGTCTGAAGCCAGAGCCGACGCCCCCGGGAATCAAAGTCTCCCTTGGTGGAAGGGAAGGAGGGTGAGAACTCAGAGCTTTGCAAAGAAGCCACCAGCCTGCTGAGAGTGGATGAAGCAGGGGAAATGGCTGCAAAACGGAGACACTCCAGGCAGGTCCGCAATGCCAGGCTTTGCTTCCTGCATCTGGAGCCCCTGAAACCCTCCACAGGCCCACAGGAGAGCCCGCTTCCCCGCTGAGCTGCTCAGAACAGGGTTCTGTTTCTGGCACCTGACAAAGCTGTGCCCCTGCATGACGAGTGGCCGAGCGGATGAGCGCAACCCGTCCAGCGGCGTTTGGCAATTTGTGTTAGCAGCCCTTCCCAGCAGGGAAGTTTACCAAAGACGTGATTAAAGATCTGTGTCCAGGGACACTTACTGAAATATTATTTTTAATAGTGAAAAATTGGAAACAACTTAAAAGTTCCACAGGAAGGAAATTGCTTACATCCATAAGATGATGTACCGAGGTCATGGCAACGTATTTATGGTAGAGTGTGAGGCGAGGAAGCTGCTGCTAAAAAAGCTAAATAACATGAACCCAAAATTGGCAGAAAAACAGTGTTCTTAAGCAGAGGGGAAAAAACCCAGAAAGTATATTATCCAAAAGCTATAAATTATATTTTAAAATAGAATCACAATTAGAGGTAAATTCCAAGCATAGTACGAAGGGTGCTCACATACCTTCACCCAGACTCACCAACTGTGTTAACGTCTTGCCACATTTTCTTTATTGTTCTCTCCCTCCCTCCCTCTCCACACGCGCGCACACACACACACACACACACACTACAAATTGTGACTCTATAAAATATTTTATATTATACATAATATGTATATACACATAAATTATGTAATTTAGATATAATTGTACATGATATATATATAATGTGTAACATTTGTATTTCACATGTATGACATATATAACATACATGTTATACACACAACACACATTTATAACATGATGTATACACCTGTCACATCACACACGTCATGTAAAGCTTTAAATGTTATTTTTTCTGAACGATTTGATAGTATGTTGCAGAACTCATCTTCTCCCAGGAAACAGTGACCTTCGTATGTTTTTATGTTTTTTTTTATATTTTCCAATTTTTCTACCTTTGTAATTAGATGAAAACAACAAATTATGTTATCTTAAGATCTAAATCACAACTATTTACCTCTCAAATTCTGAAAGTAATTTTAAAAATTACTGTCTGGGGGTGCCTGGGTGGCTCAGTTGGTTGAGCATCGGACTCTTGATTTTGGATCAGGTTGTAATCCCAGGATGGTGGGATGGAACCCACGCTCAGCACGGAGCCTGCTTAAGATTCTCTCTCCCTCTGCCTCTGCTTCTCCCCCACTTGTGTGCGCACACGCTCTCTCTCTCTCTCTCTCTCAAATAAAAACAAAAAAAAATTGCTGTCTGGGCAATACATTGCTACAACTCTTTTGAAATCAACTTAGATGTGTATATCTAAGCTGCTTTTGAACTAACAATCCTACTGCTAGAATTCTAGAACATTCTAAAGTTTTGAAAGGGCATTATGAAAGAAATTTAACTACAGTCTTCTTTTTAAGAGGAAGAAAAAATGTGAATGAGCCAAATGTCCAACAACAGAGAAATGGCTATGGAAACGCGTACATCCGTTTGAAGAAATCTTAACACGCCTGTCAAGAGGTCGTGTGTGAAGTACTCATTACCGCTGGGAAAGAACAACAATGTTGTAGACTAAGGGTTCAGGTGGGTGGGATGTGTGTTTGGGGGTGTCGGTGGGGGGGGTCGTCACTGAATCCCCTGAGAAAGAAGCCCCATTAAATGGGGAAGCCATCTGGTCTGTGGGCCAAGCTCACCTCTCCTGCTGAGAAGAGGGAGCCCAGACCCCGGGAGTCTCAACCACTACTTGCCAGAGGACCCCTCTAATAGGGACAGGGAGCACAGACTCCTCGGGGGCCTGCAAAGAGGACTTAACTTTCTCCCCATTGCATGCCCAAGGCCATTCCGTAACCAACGGCTGCCTTCTCTCCTACGAAGCCCACGTGCACCCTCGGAATCGTTCTGGAAGCCACTGCACCATCTGGAAGTGACCTTATGAAGAAACCTAGGGGCCCCCCTGAGCCAAGCCTTGGAGGCAAAAAATGCAGATGGAGGCTCATGGGCTTTTAAGCCTGGGGTGGGGGGTGGGGTGCAGGACAGGACCTAGCCTCGACTTGGAAAAGCAGGATGCGATTCTTTGCCAGCCTTCTTGCCGGCATCCAGAATAAACGCAGGCTCTACGTCCTGAGCAGACGACGGCCTGAGCTCATTGCCCCAAAGAGCATGCCAGGCCAGGACAGGAAAGGAATTGGCTACTCTCTCCGATGATCCGTCCAGTCTTACAAAAGCAGTCATTTCTAAGACGAACACAACCAGAATTGCCGCTTGGAGAGACAAGGAAGTCAGGAAGAATACCAAATGTCCTTAATGCCAAAGTGCTCGGTCGTAGCTCTAGGACATCCTTGGGGGTGCCTCCTCCTTTAAGCTCCGGGAGGAAAGATTTAGAAACTGCAAGCGTTTTAGGGTTTCCGAGAGAGCCCTGTACGTCTGTGTCAGCCCCAAGGGGCGAGCCAGCTGAAAGGCAGAAAGGGACGCAACCCCCAGCAAGTAAACCTCCAAGTGCAAGTTGTAACTTTAAAATCAGTTTCACTTTGGCCGAGTGAAATCTGCGGGGAAGTGACATTTTAAAGGTTCCAGTCCTTCAAGGGGTAACAAAGACAACCATTATGTCCGAGCGAGCAGCTGTTCTTTGATGTTTTCAAGGGCAGCAGACGGAGTGCCCAGGTGGAATTAGGGCTGGATTAGGAGGGAGGCGAGTTTGGGGAAGAGGCCGGGAGAGCGCGTTCTGTGTTTCAGGCTTGGGTCTGCAGACATGGTGACACGCGGATGTGGACGACACGCTGGGGGCCCCGGAGAAAGCCAGGGCCATGGCAACCCTCAGCCATCTCCCCAGCTTGGGAAGATGCCGTGCTGGGGAAACGCAGGAGGGGGCGGCTCACATGACTCTCCCCCCCGCGCCCCCCC
Organism: Panthera leo; assembly: GCF_018350215.1. NCBI lineage: Eukaryota > Metazoa > Chordata > Mammalia > Carnivora > Felidae > Panthera > Panthera leo. The sequence goes on along the minus strand of NC_056689.1, from coordinate 81,245,571 downwards.
CCCCCCCCCCCCGCCCTGGCTGGAGACAAGAGTGGGAATTACTTCATTCTTCCAGGATAGAAAGTCTCGGAACTTTCGGGAGCAGTCCCTGTTCTTCCCATCTTCTGCTTGCGAACAAGCAAGAAGTGAAACTCCAGCGCTCAAGCTCTGGGCAGGGGTGGCCTGGGAGGGAGGGGACATTTGCGGAGGGTCCCTGCCCGTCTTCCCTGTGTCCCCGAGGAGGGCAAGGGGGCTCCCCACACAGCCGTCTGCTGCCCATTTCAGCAGCTGCTTGGAAGCCGAGAGTTTTTACAAGCAAACCCCAGACCAGAAAACACGCCCCGCCACGACGCTTCCAGAACGTGTCAGGTGGGCACATTGCACCCGATGAAGTCTGTCTGCCAAAGCTCGCTTGTAAGTTGGTGGTAATCACACGTGCTTTTGTCCCTGGCAGCGATCCCCGTTCTGCAGTCACTTGGTGCGAAGGGATTCGAATCTTCTCCCTTTTTCCAAAGAGGCTGCAAGGTAAGAACCGTATGGAAGCCGCCGTCACTGAATGCAGTTTGCTGATGTCGGACTGTCGTTCTAGGAAAACCCGGTTTGCCCAGATCGTCCCTGGAATAACAGCCACAGGTCTTTTTCTTTTTCTTTTTTTAAAGTTTATTTTTATTTATTTTGAGAGAGAGAGAGAGAGAGCACGTGCGCAAGTGGGGGAGGGGCAGAGAGAGAGAGAGAGAGAGAGAGAGAATCCCAAGCGGGCCCCATGCTGTCAGCGCAGAGCCCCAGTGCGGGGGACTCGAACCCACAAACGGTGAGATCGCGAGCTGAGCTGAAGTCAAGAGTCGGACGCTTGACCGACAGCCTCCCAGACGCCCCACCTACAGCCCTTTTACACAGGCCAAGTCCGAAGTCACTCGTCCACAAGGCATCTCCCGAAGGAAACAGCGACAGGACCCAGGTAACAGGATGGTCTTTTAGGTGTTAGGCTTTCCCAGAGCTTAAGCACAGCAGTGTCAAGGGGCCTGGGGGCGGTCTGACCCCAGCCTTCCTCCTGCCCCTCCCAGCCCCTTCTCTACCCTCTAGACTAGAAGGGCAAGCTGCAGGCAACGTGCTCTGGGCTCATTCCTCCAAATCTTTGTCCGCACTATTCCTCCTACTGGGAAAGTCACCCTAAATGTCTTCACCTACCAAACTCCTACTCACTCTCCAAGACCCCCCTCTCTTCCAGAAAGCAGCTCCTGGCCGCCACTGCTAAGTTCCCACATCCTGTGTGACCTCCACATGGTTGCTTCTAGTATCTGATGACAGTTCTGTCTTCAGGGATGGAAAAAGCAACTTACTGACACACGATACTATTGATATCTGTTAAATAAAAACAAAAAAAATCAATTATAAGATGTACGTCCAGTATGCTCTCAAACTGGGTTAAGAGAGCTAAATGGATAAAAATATCTCTCAAGTCAAACGTGATCACTGTAACAATAGTATAGGTGGGGGGGGGGGGGTCTTGCTTTTTTTTTTTTCTTTGTGCTTTTTTAGATAGTTTCTAAAATTTTTGTCCTGAACCTTGCTCTGGTTTTCAACTGCCGTTACGACAAATTACCACAAACTGAAAGCAACACAAATTTATTATTTGGCGGTTCCGTAAGTCGGAAGTCTGGTACGGGTCCCACCAGGAGAAAACGAAGGCGTCCGCGAGGTTGGGTTCCTTTCTGGGGGCTCTGGGGATGAACCCACTTCCAAGCTCATCCAATCTGTTGGCAGAAGTCAGTTTCTTGCGTGCGGGCTCCCTTGGGGTCCCCGCGTCCCTGCTGGCTGTCAGCTGACAGCTGACCGCTCTCGAGCTCACTCACTCTCCTTGACCCATGGCCACTCCTCTGTCTTCAGATCCAGCAATGGTGAATCGGAGCTCCGTGAAACCTCAAATCCCCCCTGCCTCTTCTCCCCTCGCATCTCTCGGGCTCTTTTTCCCACCCAGATAGTCAGGATAACCTCACTATTTCATGGTCAGCTAATTAGCAACCTTACTTTCTTCTGCAAGCTTACTTCTCTCCTTTTGTGACTTAACTTATTCACAGGCATAAACACGGGGGACCAAAATCCTGCCTCCCACAAACATTTTTTAAAATTAATTAATTAATTTATTTATTTATTTTTAAGTGTATATTTATTTTGAGAGAGAGAGAGTGAGTGGGGAAGGGGCAGAGAGAGAGGGAGAGGGAGAGAGAACCCCAAGCAGGCTCTCTGCTGTCAGCACAGAGCCCGAGGGCTCAAGCTCACGAACCACAAGATCATGACCCAAGCCGAAATCAAGAGTCAACCGACTGAGGCGCACAGGCGCCCCCCCAAAAACATTTCTTTTTAACTGATGACGAAGAAGTCCTTGAAAAAGGAATCCTTTTAAACGAGGTGAAGGAGTGTCCGCCATGTCTTTTGAAAGTAAATGGTAATTGACCTTGCCTACAAATGACTCACTACTTCTGTGAGCATCTCATTTCCTTAGAAAGCCCTGGCTTCTTGAACTCTCAACCAAAATTCCAAATCTCTTGATAAAAATTTCTTCTATCCTTTCTGTAAGAATGAGCTTCTTTCTTCCTGATTTCAAAGGTCATGCATGTCTTGCCACACAGCCATGGCTTCCCTCCCCCCGCCGTGTGCCTGGCCTTTGCTGCCTGGGGCAGGGTCTCTTTCACCCTGCCATCCTAGGTGGGCGTGTCACTTACCTTGGCCAATGGACAGGAGCAAGCGTGACTCAGGCAGGAAGCTTGGAAAGAGTGTTGGCAGTAGGACTTGGCCTTTCCTCCTGCTCTTTGGACCCCTGAGACCATCACACGACGAGCCCTGGCTGGCCCATGGAAAATGAGCAGTGACTCCATGTAGAGTTGCCCGACCCACCTCAAGCCCTGAAAACAACCAACCTGTCGATCACCAGACGTTCGAATTTGGTCACGCGAGGCCACCCCGACCCAGCCTCTTTGATGGGTGACTACAGAAACACACCAAGCTGGCCCGCACCCAATGACCAGCCCGCCGGCCCGCAGAATCATGAGGAATAACATTTCTTGTTCCTTGTTTTATTTATTTACTTTTAAATATGTTTTTATTGTTTATTCATTTTTGAAAGAGAGAGAGCACAAGCAGGGGTGGGGCGGAGAGACAGGGGGACACAGAATCTAAAGCAGGCTCCGGGCCCTGAGCTGTCAGCACAGAGCCTGACGCGGGGCTCGAACTCACAGACCGCGAGATCATGACCTGAGCCGAAGTCGGATGCTCAACCGACTGAGCCACCCAGGCGCCCCTCTTGTTCCTTGTTTTAAAACGGCTACATTTTGGAGTAGTTTGGTATATAGCAAAGGCTAACTGAATAGAATTTAAGAAAAAATTGAAATAGCAAAAAATTCTAATAGGGCAGCAAAAGTCACCCACAATTCCATCAACCCCAGGTAACCAGTGTGAATATTTTGGTGTATTTTCTCTCAGTTTTCATATTCAGTTAGTTACATGGCTCCAGAGAGAGAAAGAAAAAGAGGGAAATAGGACAATAATAGAAACACAGAATTTATGTGATATGTAATTTAAGTCTTGCTTTTCCCCCCATCACTACTAGCCAGCATCATTTTGTGTCATTGGCTATTGAATAAGACATTCGTGGACTTGGAAACACCTTTCAAACACCACAGTCTCCCTCCCATCAGTCACGTATTCACGTTCCTTCATCGGTGTGTGTACCTATGAATCCAAGCAGCATAAATATTCAGCCTAATTGGGTTAAAATGAACTAATCCTGGGGCGCCTGGGTGGCTCAGTTGGTTGAGTGTCCAACTTCAGCTCAGGTCATGATCCCGCGGTTTATGGCTTCGAGCCCCGCATAGGGCTGTGTGCTGACAGCTCAGAGCCTGGAGCCTGCTTCGGATTCTGTGTCTCCCTCTCTCTCTGCCCCTCCCGAACTCACACTCTGTCTGTCTGTCTCTCTCAAAAATAAATAAACATTAAAAAAAAACCAACTAAACCTAACTGCCCATGTGATGTTGTTCGAATTTATCTGAATAATTGACTAGGGCTTGAGCTTTGGCCAAATTTGTCACTAAGGACAGAGAACAGTTCTTGTGACCCTGGCCTTCCTGGGAAAGGGCTCTTTCCAGGGCTGCAGGGCCCAGCCCAGGTGGGCGAGAAAAGCGGCTGGATGAAACCCTTCTTGGATGTTTATGTCTGTTCTGGCCTAACCCCCAGCCTTACTCACTGAGGGGACACTGACCTGGGTGGGCAGACGGGGGTGGGGGCAGCCCTCCTGCCCAGAATCATCCTTGGCGGGGGGACAGGGTCCTTCAGCCTGCAGGTCTCCTAGGAAGCCTTGGCTTAGATCTGAGAGGACGGGCCAGGCTGAGTACGCAGGCCGCCCCGTGGTTAGATTTGTTCACATCTGAGTCCTAGGAAGAGACGTGCCTTGTGGATGTGCCCTACTCAGGCCACAGCTGGCGTCAGTCTCAAGGAGTATGGTTTCAAAGCCACAAACGAATCCGTAGGAAGTCCAGTCCTTCTGGGGGCTCTAAATCATAACAGGAACTTTCACCCCGTTATTTGGAGTCCCCATTTTTGCTTCCCCCAATTCAGCTGTCCTCTGCCTCCCAAATCAGGCACCTTTGCTGCACCCTCCCAACCCCTTAGCTCCGCCCACTCCCCAGCTTTCTTACATAGATGTTCCCCTGTGTCCCTGTCACAGGCTTCAGGTGAAGCCGTCACCTCTCTTGCTGGCCTTTCTCCAGTTCTCCTCTGCCCATTCTCTCCTCCTGTAGCACAAAGCCCAGGAGTCTGCCCGGCAGAAGTAAGCTACCCCAGCAAGCCGGAGAAACGAGGGCCAGCCATGCAGGGCCTGCTTTCCTTGGGGGAACAGGGCAGGTAAGTATGGGGAGACTCCCACCGCCATACCTTTTTTTTTTTTTTTTTCCAGCCTGAACTGACACTACAATCCCCAGGGGATATTTGCAAACGAGGTGGCCTGACTGGGGTCACCTGTCGCAGCGCATGCTGCTGGGGCCGGCACAGGGCATCTGGCCCTTCTGGTGTTTTCTTGTGCGCAGCTGCAGGACGATGGGGCTGGGGACCACACCAGGGAGGGGAGGGGGCCAGTGGAGGCCAAGGGCATTTGCTCGGATCACACACGCACAGTCTTAGGAGCCACCTGGAAGTAAAGGGCTGAGTCTTGTGCCTTCAGGGGCACAAGAGCCGGTATTGCAAATGCAGTGGAAACGCAGATAAATGCGACGATGCAGCCTCCCCCCTCCCCCCCCAGGCTGGTGTGACTTGAGGGGATGCAGGTCACACGTTCTGACCTCCAAACCTTTCTCCTGGCTCTGCTTTTGTCAGCACTCGGTCTCCGTGATGCTTTTCCCCATTCTGCCGCACCCTCTACATACAGAAACGCTCACAACCCAAGTGGCAGGGGTCAGCCCACTGGTGTAATCGTTTTGCAGAAGTTCAACGAAAGCCAGATAGTGGCCTGGAGAAGGGCTCTGTCATTTCGTGGCTGCTGGTTACAACGATCTACACGGGGTATTCCCCCGGCAGTGGATTTTCCACCCCCCTCCGCCCGATGGCAACCGTTCCGTGCACGTGTCTGTCGGACATGACCCACATGGCGTCTCCGCGATCATTCTCCTCCTGGCGTGCGCGTCTGGACCATGAGGTCGCTTCCGAGAATTCCTGGACTCAGAGCCGGGGTCAGCGCGGGATAGCGTTGGTGCGTCGTTAAACCTCCACGAAGAGAAGATCGCTGGTCGGTGCAAGGACTGAAGACGTGAGCGTGCGGATGCTGTTTTCTGTGTTCGTGGCAGGATGGTGGCCGGGGGGATCCACGCTATCGAAGCTTGGGGCCAAGCAAGGCAGCACCTTTCTGGCCGGTGAGCCCTGTTTCTCCGTGCCTCCAGTCCTGGTGCACGGGAGGCCTTGGAGAGGGAAAACACGACCGATCCCTGAGACTCCTCTGAATTTCAGGCCAAATTTTCCTGTGTGTTATAGCTATGGAAAACAGGTTCACGTGGCCCAAGAGTTTAGTTGTTTATATGAAAGGCGTACCAAGTCCTACCAGGTAAAGAGGCTTTTAGGTTTTTAAGAACGTTGACGGATTGGCCGACGAATCCACTCATTTCCTCACTGAATCAAACAACTGAGCCGGGACTGCGCCCGGCCGACACCCCCCCGGGATGCCGAGAGGAATAAGACGGTGCCCTGCGCTTGAGGGGTCTGGACTCTAATGACAGGTGACACTCAGGAACCAGATGCTTCCGCGGAGACGTTACGAGCTGCAACAGAGGGAGGAGCCAGAGGAGGGGCGCCAGTTCTGCAGAAGAACACGGGACGCTTTTGAGGGGGGCTTCTAAACCAGGGTGATAACAGAATGGCAAAATACGGTGGCAGTGGTGTCACCGCGAAGAGGAAGCAGCTGGGACTTCCATGCGTTGCTGGCGGGAGGCGCGGTGGCCACGACCTCGGCACTGCGTTGCCAGGTACCTGCTAAAGGTAAATATAGGGTCACGATGTTCCCACGAGGCAGGAACCCCACTCCTGGGTGGACACCCCAGGTAGGTGTGTGCACATGCCCGGCGTGTGGCACTCACGAGAATGCTCGTTGACGGTCTACTCACAACACTTAAAAACTGGACACAACCCAAGTTTCCATTAAATAATTTGAGGTATATCCCTACGATGGAATCGTATGCAGCAATAAAGACGAAGCTACCAAACGAGCTAACAAATACACGGAACAGAACGTTATCACTTAACGTCCCAGGACGCGTAAAGGACCCTCACGTTTGTTGGAATTAGGAGCAGATCGGCTGGGGCAGAGATTTTCTTCTCAGATGCTCTGGTTCCAGAAGGCAGAGGAGCAGGAAGGGCCCGGAACTGGGCAGAGACCGCGTGGGGCTCGTCTCGCACACAGCGCGGTGATGTGAATTTTCTACAGTGATGCCTGCCTTTTAAGCATGAGCACCTACTTCATATTTTTTTCCAGGGAAGTTTTTTTATTGACTTATGAGCATTTTCAAGCACGTCGAAAAGTACAGAAAAAAATGTAATAACCACCCTAATACATCCATCAATCCAGGTAACAATTGGTAACATTTTGTTATATTTGCTATATTATTTTCCTGAGCCAGTCCTTTTTTGAAAAACCATCTTATTATAGAAAGCTTGAAAAATATTGAAAAAGGGAGAGAGAGAGTCGTATAGGGAGCTCCCATGCCTCCAACCTCCAGCCTCAGTAGTTCCGAAGATGTGGCTAATATTGTTTCTGGCCTATCGCTGCCTGTTTCCCCTCCTCCCACCCCAGAATCACTTACAAACAAATCTCAAAACATTGACATCATTTCATGCACAACATATGAGTACATTTTTGCTTAAAGAAAGGACTCTTTGAAATGTAACCACAAGACCACTATCGTACCTTCAAAAATGAACAATAACTTCTTAATATCAAATATCAAGTCGGTGTTTACAAATCAGGAGCCAAACAAAGTTCACATACTGCATATTGCTGATTTTTTAAAAAATCTTTACAAATCCAGAAGTTTCCTTCTTGGTTTTTTTTTTTTGTTTTTTTGGTTTTTTGGTTTTTTTGCAGTTCATTTATTGAAGTAATCAGATTGCTTCCCCTGGATATCAGTGCTTCTCACACTTTAGCATGCAAAAGAATTAACAAACATGGAGAGCTTGTTAAAATACAGATCTCTGGGCCCAGCCTCAGAGATTCCTGATTAAGTAGTTCTGGGGTAGGGCCTGAGAATTTGCATTCTCACAAGCTCCCCAGTGATGCCGATTGCCAGCCTGGGAACCCTTGCTGGATGACACTGCCCTGGTTGCCCACTGTCCAGACTTAGCTAGCTGCATCCCCAGGGTGTCTTTGAGTATTTTTCTCTGCTCATTATATTTTTTAAAAACTTTTTAATGTTTATTTATTTTTGAGAGACAGAGAGAGACAGAACGTGAGTGGAGAAGGGGCAGAGAGAGAGGGAGACACAGAACCCGAAGCAGGCTCCAGGCTCTGAGCCATCAGCACAGAGCCCGATGCAGGGCTTGAATCCATGAACCATGAGAGCCAAAGTCGGACCTTAACCGACTTAACCTTAACCGACTGAGCCACCAGGCGCCATTCTGCTCATTATATTTTTTAAAATCCACGCTGGATTCAGACAAAGTACTGTATCCTTTCATCAGGAGCCACAATGTCTGGTCATCTCGGAAACGTTAGCAGCCATGATCGTTCCTAGATTTGCTATTTCATTGGGGGTTGCAAAACCAGTGATGCTCTAATTGTATTGTCCCCTTTTCATTGATTACCTTGTCTACTTCTCTAGACACAAACTTCCCTTCATCAACTATTTCAACACCCAAAGGGAGAGTTCATACAGCAGTCAGGATAATCTTTGTCTTCATTAACCCATTTTCAAAATAGTGAGTTGGTTCCCTAGCGTCCTGAGCAAACAGAGAGGTGGTTTTTGTTTGTTTTTATCTATTCTAATGAATTCATGAACACAAATGTGTTTTTTATGTTCAGTTTACTGTTATTATTTTTACTTTTAATTTTTTGACATTTATTTATTTGAGAGAGAGAGGTAGAGAGGCAGAAAGAGAGGGGGAGGGAGAATCCCAAGGAGGCTCCGTGCTGACAGTGAAGGTCCCGAAGTGGGGCTTGAACTCACCAACTGTGAGATCATGACCTGAGTCAAAATCAAGACTCGGCTGCTTAACCAACTGAGCCACCCAGGTGCCCCAATTATTATTATTTTTAAAGTTTATGTATTTATTTTGAGAGATTACAGGAGCACACACTCACGCACATGCACACGTTGAGGAGAGGGACAGAGAGAGAGGGAGAGAGAGGACCTTAAGCAGGCTCCACACCTAGCCCAGAACCCGATACGGGGCTCGATCCCATGGCTGTGAGATCATAACCTGAGCCAAAACCAAGAGTCAGTCACTTAACCATCTGAGCCACCCAGGCGTTCCACTAAGTTTTTATTTTTGATGTTCAAATTATTTTATCTTTGACTAATGGGGGCCTGGTCAGGTTAGCTCCTGGTTCCTTTTGGCTTGACTCCAGTGGCGTTTGATAGCTTCCTTTTATGATAGGACAAGATTTTCCAGGTTCACCTCCTATAATCCTTCTCCCAGGTCTGGAGTCCACCATTTCTCCAAGGAGCCCTGGTGGCATTTAATGCACGTGGCCCTTGGAGACCATAGTCTAGGCACTGGACACGTTCTTTAGTGATTGGATGGTCATTGTTTCCAGACCTTTTCAGTGCATAAAGCTGGAAGGTATGTTTAAAAAATTTTTTTAAATCTTTATCTTTGAGCGAGAGAGAGAGAGAGCAAGCAGGGGAGGGGTAGAGAGACGGGGAGACACAGAATCCAAAACAGGCTCCGGGCTCTGAGCTATCCGCACAGAGCCCGAGGGGCTTGAACTCAGAGACTGTAAGATCTCGACCTGAGCTGAAGTCAGACGCTTAACGGACTGAGCCACCCAGGCACCCCTGGAAGATATGTTTTTTAAAACACAATGTATAATGAGTTTCTAAGAATACTTTGAATTAGAATTTAAGGGGCATTTCACTTGATCCCATCAATTGGAAATCTCAGAATAACAACCCTAACCCTATAGTCCATGACATGATCAGTAAAAACCCTTTGTTTTTCCTTTTCGCACATTCTTTTGTTCTTAGTCTGTGTCTAACGAAGGGTGTGCAGTCAAGTTCATGTTTGAAGTCATGTGGATTAGTTTCTGTCTTTGTGGTCATGCCACAAATCAGTATATAGCTAAGTTTGTTTCACTTTGCTTTCGACTTTTGAGGACTGATTTTTTTAATATTTTAATTTGTTCTATAACTGTGTAAGTATTTTCACGATTTCAAAATCAGATGTACAAACCAAAGTATATTTGGAGAAGTCTAACCTACTCCTTCTCTATCATGATCCTTTCTCCCCTTATGTGGAATAGTTTTAAACAATTTTATGGTTTATCCTTTTGTTTACAAAACAATATAATAATAGCATAACATTTTACACATACTCATATTTTCATATCACATCTTCCTGGATAAATGGTAACATGCTATGCACATTTTGTTCCACTTAGCCTTTGAGATCACTTTGTAATGTTAAAAATCTTTACATTAAACGGTTCCACCTTAGGAACTTGTTAAGAAAATCTACAAGGACAAAGAAACTACAATGCATTTGGTGGCACTTTTAAATGAATTTATTTAAATAACTGTGTTAATCCGAGAGTACTGATGGGTAGCTGAAAGTGTCAGTCCACACGTCTGTCCAGCCTACAATAAATACTTGGTTCAAATCTCGACAGTCAGAAACCACAGGAAGAGAACTACTATTTTCTCCCTTCTTTTCCTTTTATTTATTTAGATGTCCCTTTTTACAAAAGTCAACGTTTAAATTTTGGAATCATTTCAGACTTACAGAAAAGCTGCAAAGACAGTACAGAGTGTTCTCACGTACTCTTTACACAGTTTTCCCTATTATGAACACCTAAAATAACACGGTACATTCGTCAAAACCAGGAAACCAACACTGGTACATTACTATCAACTAAACTCCAGCCTTTATTTGGATTTCGCTAGTTTTTTCCACTAATGTCCTTTTTCTCTTCCAGAATGTGATCCAGGACACCACATGGCATTTAATATCTTTCCATTTTTAATTGATCTAAAAATCTATCAATGTTAAAGAGCCCTCCCATTTTTATAGGTGGTAAGGGACAGAAACCAAATGGCTTACTGGCCGCGGGATGATCACAGGATTTAACTCTAAATCTAGGTGGAATCTGCTTTTAGAAGAAGCAATCTGGTTTAGGGGAAGAAGATGCAGATGTTCGTACGGGGCAGACCTGGGTGTGGGTCCTTCTTTGGGTTTGCTGCTTGGTGGTTAGGAGGTCTGGAATGACTTATTTAGTGTCACTGGGCCTTAGTCTTTCATCTGTAAAAATGGGACACTAAAACATACCTCACAGAGTAGTAGAGAGGTTTATATATAATACAGGTGAGGTGTTTGGACCACAAGAAGCGCTCAGCAAATGGTAATGGCTCTTACCATAGATGGTTGTCAGCGGACCCACAACTAGCACTTGGGGAACCACATGTTGGTCATCTGCTACCCAGACTATAATTCTCCCTCGTAGAACAGATACGTAATTTTAGTCCACCAGTTACGGCGGGGTGACAGCTCAGATATACAGCCTCCGATTCAAGTGACACTCAGCAGGGCGCGTTTGGGGAGGGCATTTGCATCCAGATCTGCCATGACTCAGGTATCCGTTGCTGGCTTCTGTTCGGGCCAGGAGGCTTTCCACCAACACGCACTGACATGGCCCCGAAGGTATTTTCCCAGAACGTAAGCATCTAATAAATGACCATGTATGTATTTTCACTTCTGAAAGCACCGTTGTCCCTTTTTAAAGTGCTGGCAAGCGTTTTTGTGACAGGAAGCAGAGGCTCCTGTGTGGAAGACCGCTCCGGCCTTGATTTCTGGGCTGTGTGCACGCGTGTGCCCGTGCGCCCGTTTCTTCTTCTGCAGGGATGCACGAGACTTTTGTGTCACTCTCCAAAATAGAACTCCAAAGTAGGTCGGTAAAGGAGCAGTGAAATAGGTCAGTTGCTGTAAATCGAAGCAGAAGAAGGGGGTGGGGTTCAGCTCTAGAGAGGGTGCACGTTTAGACCCTTGATGCCTGTTTCTCTTAAGGCCTGAAGGACCGCCCTTTAGGGGGTGGGAGGGTGACACTGACACTCTGTTGTCCCATTGCTTTCTTTCTCCAGGATGGCCACCTCTAGGATGGAGATCGTGGTCGCGGGTCATGGGGACCAAGCCGGCAGATTGAAGCCTGATGTCATTAGGATGCCTAACACAGGACGGGGGACAACATTCTTTCGGGGGATGATGAAGCGGGGTACTTTCTTGCCTCCATGAAGGTGGATAAGCAGCTGGCTTTGAGTAGCAAAACCACACTATTGGTAATGCTTCTGGTATTCCCATGCAGTGCAGTTGGTCATGGGATCCGGTTCCACATCACCCCCACCCAGAGTGAGGCTGCCGTTCCCCCTGTGCTGCTGGAAATGTGCCTAGAAGGATTAGGCTGTGGCAATGGCTTTTCCCTGACTTTAATGGTCCCCTCTTCAATGATACATTGCTTCCTCATCACTGTGGGTCATTTTTCCATATGGCACACAAGACTGTCTGCATCCTGCCCCCAAGACAGACAGCATTTTCCTGAAGGTGCCGGGGTTTGATTTCCCAATACTAGATGTTGTAAGGTTTCTTGGCACTCTACCAGGTACAAGGGGCTCTCTAATGGATTATAATTAAGAAAAACAAAAAACAAACACGTCAACTTTGATTTTGTGACCAAGGCCCTTCCATGTGACTTTCTGAGTTATTACCAACACACATTTCTGGTTTCGAATTATTCTGACTCATGCTGTTATTTATTTTTTCCATTGTTGGCAATAGCTCTACATAACCACAATCTTTATCCATTGTCTGATTACTAGCACAAAACAGTTTGAGGTTGTTTGGGGTTTTAAAACGGTTTGATTTTCTCTTACGTTTAAAAACAGCACCAGAAGTAACAGACTGAGTTAAAAGTGGAAGATTTGAGAAAATAAAACATGTCCTGATACAGACTGCTAGCACTGTGGAAATCAGTCCTAACTTGATTTGCAATGGTAATGGGCCTTAACTGGACTAATTACAGAGGTTATTGGGGGAATGGCTTGGGAAAGAAATGAAATATTGCCTACTTATCTTCTTGGACCTCAGCAATAAATATGCTTACATGGAGTCACTATCCTTGAGCCTGGCCTGGCAGGCTGTATGGAGAGCAAAAGTCTTAAAGACCCAAGTGGGAACACAGTCACACATTGCTTCATTTATCCACTGAACCAGAAATTGCTGGGCCTTCTTTTTTTTTTTTTTTTTGCCAGGCCCTGGGCGAGGCATGGGCATATCAGATATAATAGCAACAGGTCAAGGGGCCCTACCTCTGAGGGGCTCCCCATCCAGTAAGGCAGGCAGGTTCGCATAACTATAATTATGGTACAAAGTGGTAAGCCTGATGTCAGCAGTGGAGACACAGAAAGAGAGTTAAGTCTCCGTTTTGCTTGGAGTAGTAGAAAAAAACAATGCGGAGGAAATGGCGCCACTCTGGGCTTTGAAGGGCGGATCAGAAAGGAGGAGAAGGGCATTCAGACATTAAGAGAAGCATGGACAGCCATGAAGTGTTAAACACTTTGAAAACGTCCAGTGGTCCCACGTGGCTAAAGGATGGGGCCGGGGAGCGGGTGGGGGGAGGAGAGAGATGAGGTTGGGAACTCTGGCGGTTCTCAAATCCCAACTGGCCTTGAGTATCCCGCGAAGGAGATTTGATGTTACTAAAGGCCATGAGGATTCAGCGAAGTTTTGTCTGATTTTCATTTTAAAGGTGCTTTTGCAATAGCAGAAGCTGGAATGAGAGCAAATCAAGCTCGAGGGGCCTGAGACTGTCATCCAGGGGAGGCACTATGGTTACCCGGCCCTGGGGTCATCCAGGGGAAGCACTGTGAGCCTCATCAGAGGTAAGCGCCATGGTTACCTGGCCCTGGGGTCATCCAGGGGAGGCGCCATGGTTATCTGGCCCTGGGGCTGGAGGGGGGGTTGGTGACGGACTCAGGAGCGATTCCTGGGGCTGAGTGGATGGGACTTTATGACTAATTGGAAGGGTGTGGTTGAGGGAGGGAGAGAGGAAGAAAGAAAGGGTTCAGCAGAGAGGAAATGAGATGGAGTATCCTTGGAGTCTGACACACCCGGCCTCCTATCCCAGCTGCACTGCTTTTAAATCTGACCAAGTCACTCCTCAGAGCCTCCCTCTCCTCCTTCAAAAGAAGGGTAATGAATAGGACTCTGGGGTCGATGAGATCCTGGGGGCCAGGGGGCAGAGCAGACAGATGCAGGACAGAGGCTGTCCATTACGACTATGTTAGGTAGGCTCAGAGCCATTCTGTCACACAGTTGGGGGGCAGGAGAGTGGGGGCTGTTGTCTGTGTCCCTCGCCTCCAGCACAGGACACAGAAGGAGCTCTGGGGATGTTTGCTTAACTACTTTTTATTCTTCAGCTCAGCCTAGGACAAAGACAGCTGAATACCCCCTCGGGAATATTGCCTAAGAATATTAGGCGATATTCCTACTCAGGGAAAGGAACCCTGGCAGTGTTCATACAGGGAGGCCGGGGCGCACTTTCTCACTGATACGGACCTAAGTTGGCAGGCTTGGGGCAGTGGGGCTGGCTGCTCCTGGACCAGGACACGGTGGTAATGACAAATGTCAAGTGCTGGGTAACTGCTACAAAATTAAAGCTCCATCAGATCCTAGGCCAGAGCTCAGTGTGGGAGGAAGAACAATGGACCCCAGGCCCTGGAACTCTGAATGGGCTTTTCTGCATGAGTCCCGTGAGGAGTAGTTAATGGGAGAAAGGCCCGCATAGAAGGAGGCCCATTAAAGAAGCATAGAAAACTGAGATCCAGGGGGCCGGCTGAAGTAGATACAGTGAAAACGAGGGCTGCATTGCCACAATCAAGGGATGCCGTGGATGCGATGGAGGGCCGGCCTCACCCACATCAGAGCAGCCGGCCTCCCCTGTGCTGCCCGGAATAGTTCCTCACCCCCAAAGTAGAAAATAGTCCGGCTCCGAAGAGGAGAGACCCCACCACCGGTAAAGCCGACACAATAAACCAGCCTCCGCTCCCCACGGCCTCGTGCAGACCCGTCTTGGAGCTCCGTGGCCACATTTTGCCTCCACAGTTTAAGAGAAATCAGGAAACTGGAGAGGCTCCAAAGCAGAGCAAAAAACATGATTAAAGAGAGCAAGGATAGGACCCATGGGGCGAGTTAAAGAAATTGGGGTTGATTTGCCTAAAACAGTAAAGACGAAAGGGGGACTGTATTCCAATACATAGAGGGGGGCCGGTGCCCAGTTATTTTCCAATTTCAAGAGCACAGACTAAGAGGCAAACGGCCTAATTTGCCACAAGAGAGATTAGGTAAAGGAGGAGTTTCAGAAACATATGCACGTCTTGGAATGGCCTTCCCTGGGGTTATTGTAAAATAGGGCCGGCCCCTCCCTGGGAGGAAGCCTACTGGGGACTAGGCCAGACTGATTATGGAGGGCCTGGCTTGTCTCCAGAGGCCCCACCAATCCCGGCTCGCCTGGCTTCTGGGAACCCATGCATCTTTCCAGAGCAGAAACCTGAGGAGGGAGTGGCCCGCCTTGACGGGTGGGAGCCTTTTGTGCTTCTCCTGATGGGTCCCTCCATCCAAGAGCAAGCATGACCTTTTCATCTCATTTTCTCTTTGATGTGTTCAAGACACGTCGACAGCAAACGCCTGCAGGTTCTTAGGCAGCTGGTAAAAAATGTATCACAACTTCCGGAAAGTGGCTGTTTAGATCAGATCACTGCCATCTGATTCGCAAATACTCCGAGAAGCTGGTGAAACTCCACACCCCTGGATGGCGTGCTTTGCTGGTCATGGCTGTCCTGGTGGGTATACCGTCCGTCGCTGTGGCTTCAATCACACGTTCAACCGTCCTTCATAGAAGGAACTGAGTCAAGCTGTAGAACAAAGCTTGTGCGCTCGCCTCCCCCTCCTGCACCCTCTCGCCACATAAAAGGCGTGTCAATCTACAGATGGGATGACGGTACACTTTGTTCACAAACTGGGTCGCCTGTGACAGTAAATGGAAGGTACTTCGACAGTCATGCTGCTATTTAGCTGAGGCCTAGGGCCATCTGTCTGTAACTTGTACTCAAAGCTCAAACAAGGGAGGTGCCCTTCATAGTGAAATCCTTTCTAGTAGAAATGGAATGTTTGCTTTGTTAAACACCGATTAACTATTACTGCTCAGCAAATCACCCTCCCCCCGCCCCCCCCCCAATAAGTGGCTCAAAACAATAAACGTCCATTATTTCGTGCAGTGTCTGTGGCTGAGGGTGGCTGGGCCATGGGGTCCCTCACATACTGCCCTGGGCCTGCCATCATTGAAAAATTTGACTGGGCTGGAAGATGGCTTCCATGAAGGCTCATTCACGTGGCTGATGACAGGAGACCTCCCTTTCCTATCTCAGTTCTTCCCCGTTGGACTGCTGGAAAGTCCTCGTGACAGCTGGTTTTCTTCGGAGTGAGCGACCTGAGTCACTCCAGCCTTTCATGCTATAGTCTCAGAGCTCCTGCACGGGCACTTGGGCCATATTTTATTCATTAGAACGAATCTCCAAGCCCAGCGCACACGAAAAGGGAAGGGGATTAAGCTTTATTTCTTGAATGAAGGAGGACCTTCAAATATTTGGTCATTCTCGTGAGTTTGTGTTTATTTTTGAGATTCTCTGTTTACCTTTTCTTGAGTGCTGTCTTTTTATTCACCCTGGCCCAGTGACACTGGGAAGGGACAGCGGTGGGGGTGGAGGGGGACGTCTCAGCAGCTGGCATTCTGGCCGTGGGGTGGCTCTCTGTCCCTCCTGGATATTGTCAGTCACTTGGGGTACTTAAAATGGTCTCTCTTGAGTAATGAGGAATGAGTTCGCCGTCACAGTAGGTATACAAGGAAGTCGTGGATGGTCGGTTGGGCATTGCAGATGAGCGTAGATGGGGGTGGAGGGAGCTGGTCCAAATGACCTTCCATGTCCCTTCTGACCCGGAGCCCTCTCGAGTCCCTGATTCCCCCCCCCCCCCGCCCCCCACCAAAGCATTCTTTGTTCAGTGCTCTTGAATGAGAACTGGAGCAGCCTCTTGAGGTGGGGCATGGGTTCTGGAAGCAAGACCTATGAAAAGAAAACAGACTCCACGTTATCGCAGACAGAGAGTCATGAGTTTCAAGCCCCCGCCACGAGATGGAATTAAAAAGGTTTCCAAGAATCTTAATCGTGGGGTGACTGTGTTTGTTTGCTTTTGCAGCAAGCCTGGGGAGCTGTGCTTGGATAGATAAAAGCTGCTCTGTAAGCCTGTGTCTGAAGCTCCATCAATAGGTCGAGCTGCGAGGAGGCTGACCCTTCACAGAAGTCAGAGTGGCGACCTGTAAAATCCTGGCTTAGGAAAATCTGCCTCCATCTCTCATCGGCTTTACTCAGAGCGGTCTGAACTAAATGTGAGCTTGGGTAAGGAATAAGTGCCCTGTTCATGAATGCCCAGGCTGTTAAACAAAAATAGCACACAGGAAACGGTATTGCAAAGGTCAGTTCTTCTGGAAAGGAAGGGACAAGAAACCATCTATCTGAAATTTTAATGAGCAGATCCTGGCCTCTGACCCCGTACCCTGACCTAACAATCCAATACTGGATGCCACGTCGGTTTCCATTTCCTGTGAACGAGGAGGCAGAGTTCCCATCCAAAGGCCAACCATCTGCCGGACGTAAGATTCTGTCTGCCTAGCTGGCTGTTATGGATGGGCACGGAGTCTTTATGGATAGAGTGTCAGTCCAGACTCCTTGCTTCACAGACATGGGAAATTAAATGGTTAAGAAACCAGGGCTGTGGCTAGGATTTTCCTTCCTGTCTTTCTTCCCCCCCCCCCCCCCCCCCTGCATTGGCTGTTTTCTTTCATTCAGTCAAAAACAAAGCAAGGACAGTCTTGGGGGTACATTTAGCCCTTTGGAAAGAGTTTTGCAACTTCCAGGTTAAAACACACACACACACACACACACACACACACACACACACACACAGGATTTCTACAGTTAAGAGTAACAGCTGAATATAAAAGAACAAAAAAGAAATGAATCATGAGAAGAGAAAAAAGCCCCTAGCCCAGTGCAGAGCACAGATGAGGTCCGTTATGAATAAAAAATTTGCCCAGTCCGAAAGATTCGAGAGGCCAGCAGCTAGACTCATCCTAAAACTAGGCTGTCCCACTGACTTCAAAGGACTCAATTTTTAATTCTCTTACACAGCGTTTTCTGAAAGTTCTGGGAACTCAGAACCACTTGAGTACTTGAGAAAACTTCCCAGACCTTCCAAATAACAATGTCCAGTGCAAATACCAGGGGATTTGAAATCTTAACAAACACCAGGAATCCCATGGGTTAGGGAAGCACTGTTCCTAGTGTATTTAGTGCTCACTACCACCTGGGAGATTTGTGCTTTACTCTCACTTAACAGATGCTGAACCCAAAGCTTAGGAGTCAGAGTTAAAGCCACAGGCTGCATTCGCAAACAGATCTGGTGCGGGCTCTGACCCACCTCTTGCCCTGTGACCATGCGGAAGTCACTTAACCTTTATACACGACAGTTTCCTCCTCCATAGATTCGGGACTTTAAATTGAATGGCCGCATTACTTTAGCACAATACTGTGATCACATTAAGTGCATCTGTAAATAACGTCGTAGTTCACAAACAACCCAGTGATGATTAAAATAGGTTAAGTAACCAATCAACACTGTTCAATAGTCCCGAGTTATCCGTTTGTCCTACCAGTCAGAAAAGTCTTTGAAGGCAAAAGGCATTTCTCACTAGTTTGGCTTCCCAGGTCCCTAACACGGCATTGCCAATTGCTTTTTGAGTGAATGAATGAACAGAGAGGTTCTGCGGAGGGATAAGCAGTAAACAGAGCTGGATTTAAACTGGGGCTTCCACAGGGGCCTTGTTTCCAGGTGGAGCGACGAGCCATTCCCGGGGGGCAGAGAAGGGGCCCTTGCCGCTCCCTTTCAGTTTTTTTAAAAAAGGCCTGTACTTTGTTGAGAGGGTTGACCTGGTTCTGGAGAACGCTGCGAGACTCCCTTCACCCTCTTTTCCCCGTAGCAAAAGAGGGTCAAGGGAGTTTCCTCCAACATGAGCCACAGGCCTCTTGGGACGGGGACACTGTCAGGCATTGGTGGGGAGTCACAGGACAGAATTCTCCTAGGGTGGCAACCATCGTTGCTACACCCGGCTCCTTCAGAGAGTGTAGCTCACTACAGGTGGATCCCCACCCTCTCTGAGAGGGCAACCCGCCGGGTCACCAAAAGGGACATCAAGGCTCTGTGCGTCTGTCTGGTGGAAGGGGCGAGGCCGCCAAGAACCAGGACCCAAGGTAAGGCCGTCCCTTGACTTTACCGGTGTTTGGCACGCGGGCCCCAGGCGCTCTCCTGCGGCCCAGAGAGTCTCGTGCCAAAGGCGTGGAAGGGCGCCGGGGAACCTGCATTTCTAAGAGACAAACCCAGAGGCTTCTCGCGCCCAGGAAAGTTTGGGAGACGACACAGTGCACCCTTTTCTGGGTCCATGCCGTAGGAAAAGACACGGGAGCCAACCTCTATCAACGTAAAACCTAAAGCGATACACCCAAAGCGTAATAATGTTTGCCCAGACGTGGCGCGCCCGCGAGTCCGAGATGATTTTCCCAGGCACGAGGTGTCCGCGTGGGGGCCTAGGGGACAGGCCCGGGGGACGCCCGTCCGGGCGCGGGACAGACAGCCTTTCAGACCTGCTACCGGCGGTCCGCGGGTTCCCGGCGAGCCGGGAAGCGAGCGGCGGAGTCATCATTTCCAGCCTCAGACTGGAAAGCTGGACCGTGCAGCCGCGTGTGCTCTTGGCAGCCGGGCGCCCGGGGCCCCGCGGCCACATCATCCCGGGGCGGGGACGTGTGCGCTCCGGGCGCCCGCGCCGCCACCGAGCCACGTCTGTGCCGCCGGGGCGCGCGGCCCGCGAGGCGCCGGGCCCCGAGCCGCCCCCGGGGGTGGGCGAGCGCGGGCTCTGGGCGGGACCCCGGCGTGGGATGGTGGGGGGGGGGGGGCGCTGAGCGGTCTCTAGGACCCGCGGGACGCCGCCGGCGGGCGGGGGTGCGGGGGAGACGATAATTTGTTCCGAGGTAATGAGAACGGTGACTGTTGGCCGCGGGTCCATTTCACAGGCCGGCCTCCTCTCCCTAACGACCTTCCTCGTCCCCGGGCCAACTCGGACAGTTTGCTCACTCACTGCAACGGTCAAGGCTGGCTCGTGCCAGCGCAGCGCGCGCGCGCGCACACACGCACACACCGAGGGTGGGGGGGGCAAAACTTTCAGGAAAAAAAAAAAAAAAAAATGAAAGCCTAGACCGGCTCCTCGGCGGCGCGGGCGCTGCGCGAGGGCTCCGGCGCTGACTCCCGGCGGCAGGAAGTCCCTCGGGTCGCGCCGCCCGGGTCCCCGCTCGGCGCCCGCGTGGGATGGTGCAGCGCTCGCCGCCGGGCCCCGAGAGCTGCTGCACCGAAGGCCGGCGACCATGGCAGCGCGCCCGCCGCCCGCGCCCCCCGCCCGCGCCCTCCTGCTCGCCCTGGCCGGGGCTCTGCTGGCGCCCCCCGCGGCCCGAGGTAAGTCGCCGAGCCCGGGCGGCCCCCTGCCGGGCCCCGGCCCTCCTCTCCCGCCCTCCGCTCCCCTCCGCGGGCTGGGAATCGCCCCCGCCCCCGGAGGGTACCTCGCGCGGCACCGGGGTTCGGGGTGGGGGGGGGGGGGACGCCTGGCGGCCGGGCGGCGCGCGGGGGCGCTTGTGCAGAGCCCCGGGGCTCCGGCTCCCGGCGCGGAGGGGACCCCACCCCCCCGCGCCGCCCGAGGTGCCAATTCCCGGGAGGTTGGGGCGGGGGGGGGGGGGGGGGAGAGGGAGCACTTGGCTCGGGGCCCGGAAGACGCCAGCGCGTAGCCCGGACGGCACAGCCTCGGGGCCGCTCCCCGCTCCCCTCCCTCCCCTTTCGGGTGTCATTTGCCAAGGTGTGGGTCTTGACAGTTACACGTGTCGCTGGGGTTGATGTGCATGCGTCGCGTCCTCTTACGGACCCTCTCCCTTTACCGAATCCACTCCCCACCCTCCCCAGGTTCTGGGTCAACCCTCCGTGAAGTTTCCTTTCCAGCCCTGCCCCCCCTAAACTTGGGGGGGTTGTTCCTTTCCAGCCCTGCCCCCCTAAACTTGGGGGGTGCGCAGTAACCACACAGGTGAGCCATTCCCTTCTCCGCAGGTGTGCTGCGTGCCACAGCGTTCTTTTTTTTTTTTTAATTGCCTCTTCACCTACTTCTGTAGTTTCCTTTCCTTCTTTTTTATTCCGGATCGCTCCCTTAGTTGGCGGCAGCGGCAAACTTTAGCAGAATGTTTCCTCCTCCCGCCACTCCGTGACTTTCTGGGCTGTAAATAATCCTTCAATCAACCTGTGTAAAGTGACAACTCACTTCGAAGTCAAACCGAGACGTAGGCATTATGGCTGTTTCATAGGCCTGCGTGTCCTCGAGTCGCATCCCCTTAACGCCGGGCACCTGTGAGTCCTTTGTTTTTGCCTAATGAAGGCTCACCCAGCAGGTGCCTTGTTACAAATTCGGAAGCTTCCCCTGGACGCCGCCACCGCGGTCTTTCTGCCGCTAGAGGCGCTGTCGGCCTACCAATGAAAGACTTGCCTTGGCCTCCAACTCTCAGTGTCTATGGTTCTCTACTGTAACAGGCATTTATTTTTCACCAACTGGCCTCAATCATGAGCCGTTACCACTTTATGGTACGTTTTATTTTGCAGTTGCCACTGCTATCCTCCACCCCCTCCACGTCTACTATAATGTGGCTAAAACCCAGCTCTCGTTAAAATCCACACAGTAATGAAGACCAATCTGGGAAGTAATGATTAAATCGAAGGCTTGCACAAAGCAGTGTGGAAGCCAAGGCAGAATTCTGCCGATTGTTTAAGGGGCTCTATGACCTGCAGATCAAAATCATGGTAGTCGAAAGCGTTTTTGAAAGACTTTTGTACAAATTGGTCCCTTTGAATGTTTATTGGGAAAGAACTTTTTAAAACTCCTACAGAATCTCAAAGTGTGCCCGAGGTGGTCTTTAACTTGCATATGCTCTATACGCATAGACAGAAATCCACTGAGCGTGGATAATATTACATTTTTTTAGAAGACAATGTTTACTAAATCAAATAATAATGGGAAATTATTTCGCGAAATGGGGGACTTTTGTTATTTTGTGACGGCCTCCTTGTTAGAGAGAAATACGGGATTTTTCCTTGGGATAGAGATGACTCAGATAGAAAACCAGTTAGACCTAAACATTTTGAATGGGTTATATGTTGTGATATCCCAGGGTTCACTGCTTGTTTATCTTTGGATTCTCAGTATCAATTCTTAAATCAATCCGTGCCCCAAATCATAGCACTGAGGTTGCTTAAAAATCCAAGCATGTAATAAAACATTCATTTGCGTTGGCAAGAGAAAAGGAGAAATTACTGCTTGTTGAAGGCACAGTATATCCTGGGGGTTGTCTCCCTGTGTGTGGACCCCATGCCCCAGAAGAGTTGCCTATTGGGTGCTCTTTAGTGGCATCTTAGCCCCCAACACGTCCAACACAGAACCCTAGACCCCAGACCCCCTACTCCTGAATCCATTCGTCCCCCACTCTTCCAGACTCAGTGATAACACCTTCTGCCTTTTCCAGATGTCTCACACTAACACATAGGAAGCCATCCCTGTCTCCCTAAAATCCACCAACCTCCAACATATATTTCCATCTACCCTTTGCCCTCGCTTCCTAGGTGTGCCTTCCGGAACCCAGCCCTCCTTTTCTTCTTCTCTGTCTTCTGCAGGAGCCTCTTATCCCTGCTAGAGTAGCCTCCTGACGGGCCTGCTGGCTCTCCTTCCTGCCCCTGCACAGTGTATTCTTCCCAGTGCTACAGCCAAAGTCATCATTTTCAATCATGAGTTGGATCATGCTGGTTTCCTGTTTAAAACTCTCCAGTGGCTTTCTACAGCTCTTAGCAAAGAAAATTCGAACCTCTGGATAACCTAACCCCTGTTTTCCTCTGTGATATCCTTTCTTACCATACCCCCATTCCCCCCTTACTCATTCTACTCCAGCCACACTGGCATCCCTTCTTTCCAACGTTCCAGTATAGTGTTGCCGTAATTTTTTTTAAAAAACAAAATTCGGTGTTTGCACTCTGAAGGTTTTGCAAATACTGTTCACAGTTGAGCCACGTGGTGTCCTATGACTGCATTTCATACCTCTTGCAACTTTTTGTTTTTCCTAGAGTTAATAATTGCTTTTTTGAAAAACAACAACAACAACAACAACAACCAAACCTGTCCTTTTGCTTTATTTCTGGTGTACCAATCTCTACCTCCCAAACTTTCTGGAAGAACTATTAAATTTCTTGCAACAAGATAGTACAGGTGCTCTATCCATTCTTTATTTTTATTTGATGATCTCTCTCCTGGAGCCCTTTATTCTTTTGTTCCAATATGAACTGGTTACTTTTAAGCATACAGTGCGGCTGGTGTCTCAAGACTACCCGTAGTACTAAGATACTTTCATTTCTTTCTGCACCCTTCCTCTGTTGGATCACCTGTTTAATGAGCACCATAACTTTGTCTTTCTTAATCTATTCCTTATTTTTGTGGAGCACACCTTCCAGTAACTTTCTGAGGAAGGGTGTGTGGGAGGCAAAACCATTTGATAACTCGTTAGGAATATTTTCGGCATGAAATAATGGAAAACCTGACTACAGAATTTTTTTTCTTTAGTTTTTTTTTTTTCTTTATATGATACACACTTTTGAAGTAAGCCGTGTAGTAGCTGGCACAGTGGGTCTGCGAGACTACCAGTGACCCAAGCTTTTACTTTTGTTTGTCACTGGCATCCTTACTTGTTGATTTTTGCCTTTCCTGCTTCATGGTCTCATGATAGCTGCTTTACCTCTTAGCATTATATCTGAATTCTAGGCAGTGATAGGGCAGAAGAGGGAAAAAGCAGAGCCAGCCAAGTCTCTTTTATCAGGAAAATAAGGATACTTTCAGACGCCTTCGTAGCAGATTTTCTCTTTGTCGATGTAGGACACAGGGCCATGGCTAACTGCCTGGGAAAATAGGTAAGTACGTATTTTTATCTGTACACACTGGTATCGCAAACATGTGAATAAGAAAGAAGGTTGAAATGTGTGCCTGCCGTACCTTGTGTACAAAGATGTATGTATATTCCACCCTTGACTGCTAGTTGGTTTAGGTATAAAATTCCAAGATGAAAATCCTCTTTCCTCGGTATTTTACAAGACAGATCTTAATTGTCTGTATGCCCATTGCTGCTTGAGAACTTGATGGCACTCTGTCGATCCTTTAAATGTAGGCTTTTTTTTCCCTGGAACTTATTACCATCGTTTTTATCCCTAGTATTGTTACATTTCATGGTGACTTGCTTTAACTAAGTTCTTATCAGCAATTGTGCTGGGGACTCTGTATACCCTTTCAGTTTGAACACTCAAGCTATAAAATTCTAGTCGACTTCCTTGTGTTCTTCAATTATTTTCTTCATCACTGGTTTTTGTCGTGCTTTTAATGAAACTGCTATCAGCTGGCTCTCCCAACCTTCCAAAAACATTCTGTAATTTTGTTATTTATTTTTCATCTCTGCATTTGTGTCCTGCTTTCTGGGAGAGTTTCTTTACCTCGCTATTCAAGTTATTTCGTGCTCTGTCCCTTTTTATTTTGTAAAATATGTAAGATTTCGGCAAACTCTTGGAGTGTATTAATTTTTATTTTTTGAGCATTCTTTTGCTCACTTCATTCTCCTCATTAGCTCTGAGATTCTTCCCCACCCCCATTTGTTATAGTCTCTGACTTTCTTCAAATGTCTGAGTTTTGGTTGTTTCCATTTCATAATGAGACACTAAGAGGCTGATTGACAGTTCTGCATGCTTCCAAAGCACAACTTTATTGCAGAGACCTTCATACATCCCTGACTATGCTTCTTTCTTAGGCTGGTCCGTTTCTCCGAAGGAGAACCATGCACCCTCCTGTTGAGGAGATTGAAGCCTGATTAGAGGGTCTGTGAACTGAGCAAGGGGGATAGGGTTAAGGTGTTTAAGTGTGATTTGCTTTTTTTTTTTTTAACTCTTTTGTTTTCAGTTTGACACCTTGCTTCCCCTCCCTCCCTCAGCTATGCCTGGGGTCATTGAGCACAGAACTTCCCTGCTTCGGTCTCTCCAGAAGATACATCTCCTCATCTATCAGAGAGGAAGGGACCATCCCTTCCCCATGGCAGCTTCTCAAGGGATCTGGGGCTCTTTCCTTGGACAGTATTTCAGCCCAGCCTATATTGGCTGTTAGAGGTGCCCATGACTCCTGTTCCCAAGCACGTACAGGTTTTTCTCATCCATCTCACCTTCTCAGCGGCTTCCCTCCTCTTTAAGCAGCAGGCTTCCCACTTTCTCTTCTCTGACAGGTAGGGAACCACTCATCTATCCTCTTCCATCTTCCAAAGCTTTGTTGCTCTCTTACCTGTTGTCTCCAATGCATTGTTTTTTTTTAAATTACTGGTGTTATTATTCCTTATTGTGGGGTTTTGGAGAGAGTGCAGATAAACACCTGTGGGTCTGCTATGTACATCCAGAAGTCCACCCATGGCTTCTGTTACCGCACCCTACATATAGACATGCTTTCTTTCTCTTAACTGTCATTTGGCTCTTTCTGTTCCTTCCTTGTGGAAACAAAAATTACATCCATTTTTAAATGTTTTAAAACTTTCTTTTTAAAGTCTACAAATGCTTGAAGTCAGTATATACCTAATTAGGTAGATGTTACAGCTGTGGAAACTGAAGATTTTTTTTTTTTTTTCAAGCAATGCAACTGCATCATGTAAAGATGCTAAACATATTTCTTCCGGGTGTAGATGATGCTGTAATGAACTCATTACAACTGCCAAACAAATTTTTTGTTTTGCATTCCAGAAGCCTTTTTAAGCCGAACTGTTCCTGCAGCGTCTATGATTTACAAAGACAGGTATGAGAAACATTTTCAGATGTTTCTTCCGTACCACATGGCCAGCCCTGTAGCCCTTTAGCCGTGTCCCCACTGGGAGCTGTATTAGACAACTCTGTAGTATGTACAATTCTTCAATTATCAGCTCCCTGGGATTGAGAAAGTGCAGTTGATATAATCTGGACCGAACGTTTCAAGAAATCGTTACTGTGCATTTTTAGCAGCTATGTCTTTCTGTGTTTGTTTAGTATTTTATTAAACCAAAGTTTTTATACCAGCACGTAGTTGCCTAAAAAGGCATTTATTGAGGGCTTTGGTGCCGGGAGCAGTTCTAAGATCTTTGCATGTCCCATCTCATACCCTTCTCGTGTGAGAATCTCTCAGTTGTTCCTGCTGCTACCCTCACTCAGCAGAGAAGGAGACCGTGGCTTCCGAAGTTGCGGGTGCAAGGGCAGTCTCTAGGCTGTGTCATGATGGAGACGAGGTCTTCCTCTAGCCCTGGCAAACGTTTGGTAATCTATGTACTCTGTCTTTGGAATAATAATAACATCTATAGCAATGAGATTGCAGTTTAGCTTAGTTTTAAGCAGAATGGTAACGCAGTTCGAATCAACTTTATTTGAACTGGATCGAACGTCATGCTCTCCAACAGGCTGCCATATCAATCTTCATACTTCCTCCAGCTCATTTTTCACTCTGCATCCTTGTGCTTTATTTAACGTCCAGCATGCCTGGCCTCCAGCTGACAGATGATGGAATGGAGAACCTGAATAATTCAGCGTCATATTGATATCTTTCATCTTTTCAGCTTTTATGTCCTCCCAAGGCTACGTTAAGAGCTCAGGCTCTAGACAACTACTTAAAAAATTGGGCAGTCTCATTGGACCAACCCTGGACCTTCCATCCATTCACCTGCTCCTGGAAGCTTTGGCTTCCCCCATCCGTTCGGAGGATCCATTCTTAGAACTACTGAGGTTGCTCAGCAGGGTACGGTGAGCACTGGCTTGTAGTTTGACCAATAGATTCCTTGTTTTCTGTTTTGCTATGTTTGTAATTAAAGCCAGAATAGGATTTAAGCATTTCTCATGAACTCTGTGTTCACATGAATCTGAATAGTCTCTGAGAACCTGGTTCTGCCTTTTTGTTTTTGATTCTAAATCCTGGATTTTTTGGTAGTGTTCGCGAGAGCCTATCCTGCATTAGAATTTAGAGTCTGTGTTATATCTTAAAGTGCAACTGTACTCAGGTTGATGGGATAGATGCATTCCAGAAGTGTGACCTACTAAGTAAAATTTCTAAACTGAAATCATTTTTTCAGCCAATTTCAGTATAAGTTGTGATCATGAAAAAGATGATTGAAAAAGACTTTTCCTCCCCACCATCCATTCGCTTATAAAATGTAAAATATTTCAAAAGTTGAGAAAATGATCCAGAATAAGTTATACACCCATATTCTTATCAACCAGGGTTTTTCTTATTTATTTTATTTTATTAATTTTTTATATTAAATATAATTTATTGTCAAATTCGTTTCCATACAACACCCAGTGCTCATCCCAACAGGTTTTACTATATGTGCTTCAGAATTTTGAAAATTTAAAGATGTAAAATGTTCAAGATCTATTTATATCAGTCCCCTGTTCTCCCTACCCATCCACTTCTTCCTTCTTCTGCAGGAACAACTGCTACTCTGAAATATATATATATATGTATATATATATATATATATATATAAAATACACACACACACACTTTTTATATTGAAACATCACATAAACGGTACCCAACTATATACAACAGGCTTCTGCAACTTACTTTTTTTAAATCAATATTTTAAAGATTTATTCATGTTGGTACATATGCTTGCTTCATTCCTTTTAATTGAATGAGCCATAAATTGTGCATTCCTGTTGATAAATATCTGTTTTTCCCAGTTCTTGATATTGCAATGGTGCAAAGATACTTGTACCTATCTCCTTATATAGGTATGAGCTCTAGGGACTCTATTACAAGTGAATTGAGTAGTAGAGTATGGCCATTTTCCACTTTCCTATGTTTTGCTCTGTCACTTTCTAAATTGGTTGTACCAGTTTAGATGCTTACTTGTTAGAAAGTTCTGGTTACCTATGGTTTTGCAAATACTTGGCAATTTCAGACTTTTAAATGTTGCTAAGCTGGAGGTGAAATATCTCATTATTTTAATTGTCAATTTCCTGGTTACTAGAGACTCTGAGAGTCTTTTTATATTGTTTTC
Source organism: Panthera leo (assembly GCF_018350215.1). Classification (NCBI taxonomy): domain Eukaryota; kingdom Metazoa; phylum Chordata; class Mammalia; order Carnivora; family Felidae; genus Panthera; species Panthera leo. The sequence continues at coordinate 81,217,576 of NC_056689.1, read as the reverse complement.
TGTGTTTCTTCTTTGAATTATTCTTATCATTTGCCCATTTTTCTAGGTTGAGTTCAGTAAATCTTTTTCTCTTTACTAAGCTCCTATAGAGATTTAAAAATAAGTTCTTCTAAATTTTAACGTTTTGCTGCTCACTTTTAGTATAACTGGACTTTATTTTTTATTTATTGTATGAAGCCAGCATCTGTTTTTTTTCCCATATAGATAACCGATCATCCTAGTTAACATTTACTGAATCCTTTCTCTCTTTTGGTAAAATACCAAGTATAGACAGATATGCTTCTGGGTTTCTTGTTCTGTTGCACATTTATTTATCCTATTTCCAGCATCCTCCTGGATTCAATTTTCTGTACTTTGTAATCAGTCCTAAGTGTTTAGGTTGGTTGGCATATAGTGTATAGAGGACATACACAGAGGTCAGCTTACCACTGTTTACATATCAGTTCTGTCACCCAGTTACTGACCTGTGACCTTGGAAAGGTGGTTAATATCCTGTATTGTCGGGAGTTTCCCAGTCTTCACGTTGAGAATCCTGTGTTGCAGGAAGCCCTTAGGTCTGGGCAAACCATGAAGATTGGTCACCCTAAACCCCACACAAGTTGTGCAGTTTTTCCCCCCAGTCTTTCCCTCTATGAAATGGTGATAATAATAGCATGTGCTACTTTTGAAGAGGTGTGAAGAGGAGTAAATGAGATAATACATGGAAAGTGCTTTGGACAGCTCTTGCTAAGTGCTCAGAAAACATTAATTTCCCTTCCTCTTCTCCCTACTCTACTTTAAAATTGTCTTGATTATTCTTGAAACATTAATATTTCATATGAACTTTAGAATCTTCTTGATAAGTTCTGCAAAATACCCTATGGGGACTTACAGCTTAATTTGAGGGAGAATTGACTACCTCATGACATCAAAGCTTCACTTCATGAATGTGGTCATTTCTTCATTCATGTGTTTTTTAATGTTATTCAGTAAGTTTTAATTAATTTCTCTTTAAAGCTCTTGCATATCTTTGTGAGATATATTTTGAGGTACATAATAGATTTGTTATTCTGAATGGTATCCCTATTTTTATTTTTAGGTTTTAGCTTTTTGATATGAAAAATGTGAAACACATACGAAAGTAGACAGACTGGTATAATGAGCACACGTATGTCTAATTCTATTATTTAGCTTCTACAAATACCAGCTTATGACTATTCTTGTTTTATTTGTGGAATTACTTCTTTTTAAAAAGTTCATGGGTTGCCTGTGTGGCTTAAATTGGTTGATCATCTGACTTTTGATTTTGGCTCAGGTCATGATCTCAAGGTGGTAAAATTGAGCCATACTGGTTGTGGAGCCTGCTTAAGATTCTCTCTCTCCCTCTCTCTCTGCCCCTCCCCCCTTCACCAGAAAAGTTCTCATTGATGTTTTCTTTTCAGTATAAATTAATGTTACTGATTTTTGCGTTTTGGTTTTGAATTCAGAGACTTTGCTTGATTTTTATTCCAATAGTTTGTAAGTTGAGTTCATAAAAATTCTAAAAGAACTACTATCTGAAAATGATGGTAAATTTTGTTTTTTCTTTACAGTTCTTATGCATTCTACCTCTTTTATTTTTCTTCTTTCATTGACTAGCATTGCCCATTACAATGATAAACAAACATGGTGATTGCAAATGTCCTTGGGTTTTTTTTTCTCAACTTCAGTGAAAGTAACTGTAGCTGCTTTTTACCATTAATATATTTATTGTGAATTTTTATTAGATACGATTTTATCAGGTTAAGTACATTTCCCTATACTGCTAGTTTGCTACAATGTTTTCCTTTTAACATATATAAATCGTTGCTTAATTTATTCAAACTTTTCCTCAGCATTTGTTGATCACTTGTTTATGTGTTGTTGATTTTTCCTCCCTCCTCTCCTCTATTGTTAGTGTAATGCATTGTATTAATAGATTTTATGTTGTTAAACCATTCTTGAATGGTTAGGATAAGTCCTCTATGATTTGATGCATTTTTAAAATACAGTGTTGGATTCTATTTGCTAATATTTTATTTAAGACTTTAGCTCCTTATAGAGCAATGTTCATAACCAACTTTAGTCTCTAATTTTCCTTTCTGTAAATATGTTTAATTTCCATTTCAAAGCTTTGCCATTAGCCTTAGAAAGGGAATTAGCATGCCTTCCTTGCTTCTTTTTCAATTCCTAGGAGAGGTTAGGTATATATACAAGGTTAGTTTTTCCTTGAAAGTTGTTGCCACTTCATATCAGGGTGTGGTGCTTTTTTTACGAGAAATTTGACAGTTTAATCTCCTCAGTGGATGAAGTGCTATTCGCATTTTCTCTGTCTTAAATAACTTTGTTGTGTTTTTCTTTTATAGATTTATTTTTGTTTTCCGTTTCATTAAATTCTCATCCCTTTCTTCTACTTTCTTGGAACTTACACTGTTCTGTGAAAGATTAGCTCTTCCACTTTCAGTCATCTGTCTCTTCTGTTGTATTCACAAAGGGTAAAATTTTCCTTCTGATTGCTGCATTTGCCGTTGCACACATTTTGCTTTTAGTTTTGTGCTATCATCCTATCCAAAATGGTCTATAACTTGCATTATGGGGTTTTTTTGGATTTTTTTATTACTAAGTTATTTAGACATATGTTTTGATTGGTGTGTTTGTCTTTTACTTTCCAAATGCTTGAGGAATGGTAGTTTCTTTGTTATTTATCTGATTTTATCACACTAGTGTCAGAAAAAGTCATCTGTGTCCTATCGATTCTCATCCATTTGAAGTTTTCTTTATGAGCTCATGCATGGTTAATTTCTGGAAAAATTACATATGTGTTTGAAAATAATGTATTGGGTATAGGGTTCTAGAAATGTCAATTAAATTAAGCTTATTAACTGATGTCAAGTCATACTATGACAAATAGGTTTTTTTTTTTTTTTTGCTCAGTATTTCTGTTTTCAAAAAAGGTTTAGAAACTCCAATAGAATCGTGAGTTTTCTTTTTTTCTTCTTGTAATTCTGTCAATTTTTGCATTATTCCTTTTGGAGGTTAGTTTTTTTTTTTTTTTGGTCCATTCAACTGTGTATAGCCTCAGATTTGTCTAAGAGAAAATTACTATATCAGGTTTCTTTTGGTTAAAATTTTTCTGGTATATTTTTTCCTATTTCTTTACTTTAAAATTTTCCATGTTATATTTCACAAGTATCCATCATAAACAAAATATGCCTGGATTTTTAAAATTTTGTAATTCCTGCCTATTAACCAAGTAATTTTATCCATTTACATTTATTGTAGCTTTGATAATTTTGAACTCTTCCTCCATTTTTTTTCTATTTACTATCACTATTTTTAGATACTTTTCTTTTCCTGTATCATATTATATTACTGAAGGGTTATTTACACCTACTTCTGTCAGGTTCCATTAATTTAGAGGTTATATATTCCATTTCCACAATTTTAGTAGTACTGTTAAATTTTTAACATTTGCACCTCAGGTACCAAAGTGTAAAGGTGGTCAATAACTCTAGCCTCTTCTCACATAGTACTACAGGCTAAGAATGCTTAATGCCTTTCATCTCTTCTCCCACTGATGGTTTTTACCTAGCATTTTATTCTACTCTATTGAAACATACTATCAAAAAATGTCATAGGGTGGTGGTAGGCTGTTTGTTTTTTAATAGTCCTGACTTATTTTGATTAGTCCAGTGTTAAGAGTTCCTCTGCCTCCCGGATTTAGTTTGCTTCTTATGAAAGTAGTGTTTCATTGAAGATCCATGAGTAGCAAATTCTCTGTATTTGCCTGAAAAATGTTTTTTTTTCTCTTTTTCATGAATGTTAGCTACATATAGAATTCTAGGTTATGGTTATTGTCCTTTAACAGATATTACTTATTGTGTCCTGGTCTCTATTACTGTTGAGAAGTCTTTAATGATTGTTTTCCTTTGCACTAAGGTTTTCTCTGGTTGCTCTTAAGATTGTTCTTTGTTTTTTTTGTTTGTTTGTTTGGTTGTCTGTGTTGTGGTTCTGTAGTTTTTATGATCAAGATTTTTGATACAGATTTATTTTTAATTTGTGTATATCTGCCCTTGATGTGTGTCTTGAATCCAGTCAATTATTAAAAATTCTTCACCATTGTCTCTTCAATTACTGCCTTGTCTCTATTTTCTCCATTACCTTCTTTGGGCTTCTAGTATATGTAATGGGACCTTATTATTCAGTCATACTGCTTTTAATTTCTTTGTTTCTATCGCTCTGCTTTATACTCCGGGTGATGTCTCCAGGCCTAAAGTTCATTTCCCGGTTCTCTTTCAAGCAATGTCTATATTGCTGTTGAAATTGTCTATGGATTGACTTTTATTTTCCAATGCCTTTAATTTTTCATTTATAGATTTATTTTGTTTTTTTTTTAAACTGCCAGATAATTTCTCAATAATGTCCTTTCATTATCTCTATTATGCTATTATGGTTTCTGTGTATTCTGTGTCTTTAAAAGTTTTGGAGAGGTGGAGATTTTAGGTGTGTGTGTGTGTTTATAAAATGTACAAAATATATACATGTATTTATTTATCCATCTTCCCTTTTAGATTATTCTATTATTTCTGTTTCCTAGGGTGCTGAATCTGTATTGTCATGAGTTATCTCTTCCAGTGGCTTTCAATTTCAGATTTTGAGCTCCTTTTCAGTCTTTCACATCCACGACTGTTGCTTCCACGAGAGTCCAATGCACCTGGGATTATGAAGGGTCTAGTGGGCTGGTTTATTTACTTATGATGGCTATTTCAAGATTTCACTCATCTGAGCTCAGTTTTTATGTTAATTTCTCATTTGGGGCATTGTGTACCATACGATGATTGTCTTTTTGGTTTTTACACCCATGCGGCGAAGGCTTGAGGTTTTGATTTTTCCTGGGACACCCCCGAACCTTCACGAGTTCTCTGGGTAGATGTGCCACTTTGTAGTTTCCCTAGGGCATTTGGTAGCGTTCTTCTAGGCCCTTGAACTTGGGGAGAGCAGTCCCGAAGGATCCTGGCTTTACACAGGAGTCCCACCTCTGGTTCCCCATGTCCTATGTATGCAATCATACTGCCTGTCATTAACCTGACAGGTCCTAGACTAAAGACCTGTATCTGCTGAGTCTTTGTGGCATCAATGGCGTTGGCAGTGTTTGAATGCTCTGGGTATTCTTTTTTAATTCTTTTTTTTAATTTATGGATCCTGACAATTTCCTTTCCTTTCATTCCAGTTTAGATATGTCTATACTGCAGACATGCCACATTTGATTTCACAGTTTTGTGTTTGTAGTGAGAAAGTTTTCTCTCTGAATCTTCTCAGTCCACCATGCTTTCAGAACTGGGAATCCCCAGCGTTGAGTCTTTGGTTTTCTTAGTCATCACATTTATTTGCCTACAGTGATCTCAGATTTGTGCCAGGAACTGGGGATATGATGGCGAGAAAAACAGACACAGCTGCTCACCTCCTGCCACATAGAGCGAGCGGATCCTACAGATGTGCAGAAAATGAGTTGAGCCCACCTGGCGCCCTGCTTCTCAGCTTCCAAGACTCCAAAGCTTGGTCAGAAAAGCAAGTCAGCTGCTTTCCTGCTGGCATGTTAGTCTTTGCCTTGGCAGCTGCAGGGGTGAGATGTGCTAATGATGGGGCCAGGCTGAGCTTTGGGGGTGAAGCCGTCAGCTGTTCCCGTCTCCCTCTGGCTGAGGCAGAATGCGAACAGCTGGGAAACGAGGCCGGAATACACTCCCAGAAGCCGCTGCTCTGCCAGAAGAGGTGTCAACAGAATTCCATTCATGTGAGCCGTCCAGGAGCGTATATTGAATTTGTTCCATACTTTAAAGTTCTCATATCGAGAGCGGATCGTATAATGGGGTAAGCCGGTGATTGGAACGTTCATCTGTGTGTCTTTGTAACTCTTGCAGTGAATAACACAATCCCATGCAGAATGACTTCTCTACTGATTTAGCTCGAGAAATCAGATGCCTGGTTTGTCACTAAAATTTGGATTTAGTGTACTCAATTCATGAAGTTTTACTTCCGGTTTCTTAGCAGGGAGAGTCGGTTCCTTGGAGCATATAGTTTACTCAGCGGCAGTAGGTGTCCTCCTGAAACTTCCTGTCCCACTGACACGTGGCTCAGCGTCTCTCTTTTTCCTTATCTCTGCCCACCCTGAGAAAGTGCTTTTCAACCTTCTTTCTTAGCACAGCTGAGGGCCACAGCATTGGTGACAGAGTAGGAAAGTGGTTTCAAAGGAGTGGCAGGAGGGACTAGACAGGACAGAGTTTGAAAGGCCAAGTCAAGACAACTGTCTTATAGCATGAAAAAATCCCTAATAGACGCTTCTGCTCCTCTTATGGGCATAAATGCCATCAGGTAAAGAGAGATCTTAACTTCCCTCCCCTGACGTCACTTGCATGCGGGGTTAGTGCGTTGAGGGTGCTGTGTGTTCTCGCACTGCAGTGATGACATTGACAGGTATCCGGGGCCATGCCAGACCTGGGACTTGGACTGCACAGGTCTGGCTTGGCCTCTTTACAGCCATGTGACCTGGGGAAACTAGGGAATCTTTCCGAACCTCAGTTTCCCGATTTGTCCAGGGAGAATCAGGACACAGCCTACCTTGCTGGGTTGTTGTGAGCATCGGATTACGGGCAGGTTGGGCCGAAAGTTTTGTGACTTGAGTTCTTTTTTAGATTGGGGGGCACAGGGTACCACTGTCAGTTCAGCGATGGAGGTTTGGGGTCGCGCCTTGGGAGGCACAAAGTGCTCAGCTTCTGTGGCCCCCGCCCCCATCCCTCCTTCTGTTGGAAGACGTGTGTGCAGGTTAATCCCAGAGGTCAACACAGGGGCAGCGGAGGTTTGGGAGGGCAGGATGCTTCTGTTTCTTTTTCTCCAGTCTTAAATTTCATGGTTCAGTCTTTTTTTTTTTTTTGTAAAGTTTATTTTTATTTATTTATTTATTTATTTTTTTTGAGAGACAGAGCACGAGTGGGGAGGGGCAGAGAGAGAGAGAGGGAGACACAGAATCCGAAGCAGGCTCCAGGCTCCGAGCTGTCAGCACAGAGCCCAATGCCAGACTAGAACTCGTGAACCACAAGATTGTGACTGAGCAGAAGTCAGACTGAGCCACCCAGGTGCCCCTATATTTATTTATTTTGAGAGGGAGAGAGCGAGCGAGAGCAAGTGGGGGAGGGGCAGAGATGGAGGGAGACAGAATCCCAAGCAGGCTCTGCACCATCAGCACAGAGTCCGACAGGGGCTCAAACCCACGAACACGAGATCATGACCTGAACTGAAGTCAAGTTGGATGCTTAACGCACTGAGCCACCCAGGCGCACCGGTTCAGTCTTTGTTTCTCCCGGTCTTGGGCTGGGGCATCTCTTTGCTAACGAGGACCGTCTGAGAGTGTCCTAATAATGTCAGATATCGTTTGGTTAGAGCAAACAAAACGATCATCCCCGTTTCTTTCTCCACTGCATGGGACATGCTGCAGGCTCAGCAACAGAGCTGGAGGAAGCATGAGTGATGTCAGGGACCCAGGTCAGGGGCATGATTTTCCCAGCCCTCACCGTCCACTGGCGTGTGGAGAAGGGGGTTGGGGAGGAGGACTGAGAGTAGAATTACAAGGAAAATAAATGCAAAATACAAAGCGCTTATCAAGGTGCTTGGGCAGGTGCTTGTAGCGTTTCTGTAGAAATAGAAATCTTTCTCATTTTGTGGGTGAAGCGTATATATAAGCTCTTAACTTTTGTGCTAATTACCAGTTAGACTATGTGATCGCAGTAGTACAGCCAGTTAGAGGCCCTGCATCCTTGCGTTTCTAGTCACTACAACTTGGAACACTCTGACAAAAATGTTCCACCCTAAGACTGAATGTGGCCGGTATTGCCCCAATTTGTAGAAGAAAAATCAGTAAATGGAAAGACATGTTTTCCCTCACTGCCAAGACTGTTTATCTCCTGCATCTTAAACTGTTGGTTCTGGCTACCTTTTCCGTTGAGTTGCAAAGAAGCAAATGAATTTTCAAAAAAAAAAAATATATATATATATGTTCATTTAGTCTTAGTTTAACACATTATGGGACCACTTTTACCTACGTACCTGGACAGCAGTCCTGTTTCCTGAGGGTCCTTGCTCTACCTTTGAAGACAGACAGAATTAAGGAATTTCTTAGAGGCGTATTTGCTTTTGTAACTTCCGTGTGCCAGCACTGAGCCAAGAGCGTATACACATCCTCTGTGTATCACCATGGGTCTGGGCAGGAGATACTCTGACCGCTCTCTTTTCCTGATATGAAAGCCAAGGTCAGGAAGTTCAAGGTGTACCAGGTCACACAGCTAGCAGGTGGCACAGGAAGATTATACCCAGGAAATACTGCCCAAATAGACAATAAAGAAATTGACACGCTAATTCCGGCCCTTGTGATGACCCTGGCACGGAGCCTAACATTCAGCACCTGCTGGGCTAAGCCCTTCATGGGAATTCTCTCATCGAAGTCTCGCGACAGTCCTGGGAGGGGTGTGCTGTAATTATTTCCATTTTACAGAGGAAGGGACTGAAGCACAGAGCGCCTGCGATTTGCCTCTCCTCTGTCTCCTGGGAGGCTCAGCCCCAACCATACTACATGGTTGATTTCAGAGCCCATGGTGGTTTACTATGTGGCTACTCTGGAAAGAGCCATGACTCCCAAGTGCCCTTCCAGGTTTGGAACCCTTCAGAGCTCTCCCGGGGGGATCCGAGTTTGAGGAGATAGCAGCTCATCTTTCCAGGAAGACGCTGAGTAGAATGATGCTTGAGACGTTCACTGTGTCGATCCTGGGGACTGCCCCTGGGGTGGGTCCTGACCCTCAGGGACTGGCAGGAAAATAGGGCTAGGGACCCATTTTCTGGGTCCGGCATTTTTGACACTTTATATCTGCAGTAAAAGGACATGTGTGGACTCAGCCCAAATATGTTTTCTCTGCCAGGGAAGCTTGCTGTTTAATATTTAGCTGTTCTGGATGGCTCAGTCAGTTAAGCGTCTGGCTCTTGGTTTTGGCTCAGGTCATGAGCTCACGGTTTGTAAGTTCGAGCCCCACGTCGGGCTCTGCACCGACCGCGCAGAGCCTGCTTGGGATTCTCTCTCTCCCCCCGTCTCTCTGCCCCTCTCCTGCTCGTGCTCTCTCGCAAAATAAATGAACTTAAAAAAAATAATTATCTGTCCTCTGTTCTCTGTCACAAATCAAATGTAGGACTCACCCTAATCACCTTTATCCACGATGGCTGTAAAAATTATTTGAACTATAGGTGCACCTGCATCAGCTACCTGTTGCCGCATAACAAGTGGCCACAGGTCAGTGGTTTCAAGCCGCACGCGTTTATGACCTCACGGTTTCTGGGGGTCGGGAATGTGGGCACACGGCATGGCCCTCCGCTTCTGCTTCTGTCACAGGCCGTACTCCAGGGCCAGGCGCCCATCTGAAGGTCGCCCTGGGAGAGCGTCGGCCTCCAAGCTCACGTGGCTACAGGCAGACTTCGGTTCCCCGAGAGCCGTTGGACAGAGGGGGTCAGTTCCTCGCTGGCCCTTGGCAGGAGGCCTCCCTCCCTTCCCTGTCCGGCACGAAAACTGGCGTCACCCAAGCCAGCGAGCTCAGAAGGCGAGAGAGAGAGAGAGAGAGACCGCTAGACAGAAGCCACAAGTTGTGCAATCTAATCGCGGAAGTGTTGCCATATTCTGTTGGTCAGAAGCAAGTAGGCCTGGTCAGGCCCCTCTCCCGGGGAGGGCTGGCACCAGGATGTGAGTACGGGCAGCTGCCTTAACCATCTGTCGACCGCGACACGGTCATTAGATGGTAATGAGCTTCGTTCAAATCTGGTGTGGCTTTGACAGCCGGCAGCTTGTTTGCAGAGAGGTTGGGCATCAGCATCGGTAGCCGCGTGTCCTTAGGGAGGTGGTTCTGTGTTGCTGCCCTTTCGTTCTCTGACCTTCCGCGCCCATCCGTCTCTGCCGGACAGCTCTTCCCGCACCGTGGGACCCAGCCGTAACATCGCCTCTCGGGGCGTCCGGTCCTCGGTCCCCGCCACCCGCCTGCGGTCGGGGCGACGCCCCTGCCGAGCGCGCTCCAACTGCCACTTCTTCCGAGGGCTCCTCACGTTGTGTCACCTGTTTGTCCTCCTGGTCAGTGTTTAAGCTCCAGGGCGGCAGACACCGCATCCACCTTACCCGCCGCTGTCCCCCGAGCCGAATGTGTCACAGCTGCTCGGTAAATACTGACACAGGGAGCCAACGGCCCCTCTTCACGTGCCGCTTTTTCTTTTCCACAAACGCGGTTCCCTAAAGCTCTACCCTCTCCTTAGACTTTTGGTCTGCGCCCAGCTTTGCATGTAAAGGAATCAGCACATTTGGAAAATCTTTTTTGAAAAAAACCATGTGTCCTGGGGCGCCCGTGTGGCTCAGTCGGCTGAGCGTCCGACTTCAGCTCAGGCCATGATCTCACAGTTTGTGGGTTCGAGCCCCGCGTCGGGTTCTGTGCTGACAGCTCAGAGCCTGGAGCCCGCTTCGGATTCTGTGTCTCCTTCTCTCTCTCCTCCTCCCCTGTTTGTGCTCTGTCTCTTAAAAAAAAAATAAAAAGACCACGTGTCCTAATAGTTGTTGCAAAAGAAATATCTCTGGAGAATATATGAACTTCGACTTGGAATGTTATTTTTGTATTGGATAGAAGACGAAGACATGAGCCGATCAGTTAATAAAATTCACAAGAGGTCTCCACTGCTGTAGCTTGTCCCTGTGACCCCCTAGAAAAGCAGCCAGATCGAAGGGTGGGTGTGAATGACTGTGTGCTGCATTGGGTTTGGGGTTTTTCTCTAGCTAGCACCTAGTGACTAGCTCGTGAAGATCATCTCAGCTGTATATTCACATTTCTCTTTTCATGCTCTCCTACCCCATTTTATTTTATTTTATTTTATTTTATTTTATTTTATTTTATTTTATTTTATTTTATTTTATGTTATTTTATTTATTTATTTATTTTTTATTTATTTTTGGGACAGAGAGAGACAGAGCATGAACGGGGGAGGGGCAGAGAGAGAGAGGGAGACACAGAATCGGAAACAGGCTCCAGGCTCCGAGCCATCAGCCCAGCGCCTGACGCGGGGCTCAGAGCCTGACGCGGGGCTCGAACTCACGGACCGTGAGATCGTGACCTGGCTGAAGTCGGACGCTTAACCGACTGCGCCACCCAGGCGCCCCTCTCCTACCCCATTTTAAACCTTTGAAGAGAAAATTCGATTGGAGGATAAAATGACTCTGAAACAGAGGGTAACCACAGCAACTGTAAAAGCAGCAACAACGAAAAACCTAAAGCCTCACATCAGGCTAATTTGCCGATTTTACTCTGTTTCATATCGTCTCCTTACGTTGACCTTGGGTACTCTTTTATTTATGTGCACACTGGATGATTTCAGCGGTTTGGGTAAAGGCAGTTTTATATACAACTGTTTGAGAACATCAAAGTTCGCTGGTGATAAACTCACAGTAATTTTAAAAGTACATTTCTTAAGGTTGTGCCCTATTTATTTTTGTAATACATGTTTCTCTTGGTGGTTCACCACCAGTCTTTTGTAGAAATAGCTTAAGAGCTAAGCCCGCGAAATATTGAAGTAGGTTATCAAAGGAATAGTGAAATCCGTGTGGGCTGAAGGGTTTTAAATAAATAAGAACAGGGTGGCCTAATTAGGTATAGTCCTGGGAATATGGACAATTTAGGTCCACAAATGAGCTGCCCATTCTTTTCCTGTGTGTGTGTGTGTGTGTGTGTGTGTGTGTGTGTGTGTCTGTAGGTAAAGAGAAAGTACTGACTGTGATTTCCTAATACTTTATTAAGGATTTTAAGTCTATGTTCAGGGGATATTGGTTTATAATATTTTTCTCATTATATTCTTGTCTGCTTTTGGTGTAGGGGTTATGTTGGCCTTATAATAAGGGTTAGGGAGGTTTTCTTTCCTCCTGTAGTTTGTGAAAGAGGGTAGGATTATTATTTTCATGTCCCTTTTAAATGTCTGATAGCATCCGTCGGCATGGTCCTCTGGGCCTGGAGAGTGTGGGTGTGTGGGCGTGTTGGGAAGAGGGCATTCACGGTGAAGTCTGTTTCCGTAACAAATACAGGACCCGACAGATACTTCTCATTCTGTGACAGGTGGATCATCTGTGTCTTCCAAAGAACTGTCCATGTCATCTGAGCTCAATTTATGGGCATACAGTTTTTCATAGTATTTTCTCACTGTAACACCCTCATTCTCTATAGTAATGCCAGTCTCTTTCATGCCTGAAATTGGTTAAGTCGTGTTTTCTTTCGCTTTTTCTTCGACCTCGCTAAGGGTTTAATAATTTTATCCGTGTTGCAAGCAACTTTGGTTTCAAAGATCTTTTGTCTTCTATGGCAGCCTTCTGTCTACCCTTTTGTATTTCTACTTTGTTTTTGATTTTACTGTTTTGTTAGCTTCTTGTGGCAGATCCTTAGGTTACTGACACAAAACCTTTCTTCTTTTCCCACAGAACCGTCTAGAAATGTAAATATCCCCAGAAGCACATCTTTAGCTGCATATTACAAGTTTTTAAGGGCTATGTTTGTATTATCATTTAGCTAAAAATATTTTACATTTCCCCCTGTAATTTAATTCTGTGACCCATGGCTTATGTAGAAATGCATTGCTTAATTTCTATCTGTTTGAGAACCGGAGAAGGTATCGTTTTTGTTTTTAGTTTCTAGTTTCCTTTTGTGATCAGATAACACATTGTTTACGGTTTTGATCTTTACATCAGTTGAGATGAGTTTTGTACCCCAGCGCGTGGTCTGTATCAGCCAGTGTTCCACAAGCAGGGTGGGAAGGAAAGCGTTTTCTGCAGCTGTTGGATGGAGCAGTATTCTTGCACATGGCAGAGTTGGTGGACAGTGCGATCGAATCTTCTAGAAGATCACTGGCTTGTTGTTGGTCCTTTCTGTTGGTTGCTGCGAGAGTAGTGTGACCTTAGCTAGTGTTGTCAATTTGTCTATTTCTCCCTTTTGTTCCATCTGGGTTTTTTTTTTTTTTCATGTATGTTGAAACTCTCAGTAGGTTTTACACCTTGTTATGTCTGCTTAGGTCCTTTTATCATTACAAAATCTCCTCTGTATCTTGTGTAGAAATTCTTTTAGGTCCACTCTGATATTCAGCCAGCCACCTCAGCTTTCTTAGGCTTAATGATACATAGGTATGCATGGACTACCTTTTTCCGTTATTATTATTGTTATTATTACTTTCAACCTGTCTATAGTATTTACATTAAAATTTTTTTAAATGTTTATTTTATTATGCTAAGTGAAATTAGAGAAAGATAAAAATCATATGACTTCACTCATATGAGGACTTTAAGAGACAAGACAGATGAACATAAGGGAAGGGAAACAAAAATAATATAAAAACAGGGAGGAAGGCAAAACAGAAGAGACTCATAAATATGGAGAACAAACTGAGGGTTACTGGAGGGGTTGTGGGAGAAGGGATGGGCTAAATGGGTCAGGGGCATTAAGGAATCTACTCCTGAAATCATTGTTTCACTATATGCTAATTAATTTGGATGTGAATTTTAAAAAATAAAAAATTAAATGTTTATTTTTGAGAGAGAGAGCATGAGCAGGGGAGGAGCAGAGAGAGGGGGAGACGCAGAATCCGAAGCAGGCTTCAGGCTCCGAGCTGTCAGCACAGAGCCCAGCGTGGGGCTTAAACCCACGAACTGCAAGATCATGACCCAAGCTGAAGTCAGACGCTTAACTGACTGAGCCACCCAGGCGCCCCTATAGTATTTATATTTAAAGTGCATTTCTCGAGTATTTATATTTAAAGTGCATTTCTCGTAAACAGTAACTAGTTGCATTTTAATCCATTCGGAGGAAGGTCTCTTCCATTAAAACGGAACACTTAATCTAATTACGTTTAATCTAATTATTCACATGGGAGTTAAATTCATTATCCTTCTATTTCTTTTATACAGGCCCAACACATACATACTTTTCCTGTTTTCTTTTGGATGGAGTAGTTTTCATATTCCATTTTTAAGGCTGTATTTCTTAATTGGATTATGGTTATGTTGTTAAAGGTTGCTACAGGAACAGAATACCTATGTTTCACTTACTGCACTTACCACGGGGGTCCTAGAAAGGAGCATAGCCCCTGCTTTGAGACCCAGAAAGGCTTCATGAGGTTAGCGCCGTGCCAGTGTTTTCATCCGGGAGCTTCACAGGTTTGCTTTTCTTACATGGAAGTCATTGGTCCAACTAGCATTTATTTTGATGTAGAGCGAGAAAAGGGATCCATTTCCTTTTCAGATGGACGCCCAGGGCGGCCGCTACTTTGTTTCAGTGGACTTGAAACGCTACCTTGATGATGTCCGGAATGTCTGTGTGTATTTGGTTCGATCTCCTCACTTGTATTCGCTCCTATTGACCCATCTTTTCCATGTACTAGTGTGCCGTGCGCTGAGTGATCGCTGCCTGATGATTCTGACGTGTGATAGATCTGAAGCCCCTTACGCAATTCTTTCCGACTCTTTCTGTATCACAGTACATGTGAACTGGATTGCATCGAAATTGCAGATGCATTCACAGGGAAGCAGACACTTTACGAAGTTGGTGCCGAGCTTTGCGGTTGGCCTTCCTGAAGGCTGTGTCCTGCTTCCTTTTCCAGAGCAGCAGCATTCTTGTCGTCAGCCACCATCGCCTTTTCTTGGCCAATTTTCTAGATTAAAATCTTTTCACATTTTCTTTTCTTAAGTTAATTATTTATTTTTTAGAGGAAGAGAGAGCGAGCGAGCAAGCATGAGCAGGGTAGGGGCAGAGAGCCAGGGAGAGAGAGAGAATCCCAAGCAGCTCAGAGCCCGACGTGGGGCTCAGACTCACGAGCCACGAGGTCATGACCTGAGCCAAAATCAAGAGTCGGACGCTTAACCAACTGAGCCACCCAGGCGGTGGCTTTTCACATCTTCACGCATTGCTGGGTTTAGAAGTCTAATAAGCAACACACTCTTCCCCTCTTAGATTCACTAATTGATTGCCCAGGAGGGTGAACGTTAGGGATCAATCAGTTATGACTGGGAAGCTGGTGGGAGAATTGAGCTTTTGGCCTGTGGCTGAGTGGGCTTGCTGTGATTTCACTTCCTCGAAGGGCCACTACCCTTGACACGGCACACAGGGCAGGCCAGAAGGAATGTGTCGTAGTCAGATCCAGGAAGAGAGGGAGAGCCTGGAGGGAAATGAGCCCTACCAGCCAGGTTCCTCTTCCTAGTTTCTTGGATCATAGAAGTCACTGTCCCTTCCCTAGGGGAGCTGAGCACGGAGGGAGGCCAGGAGTAAGTTCCCCCCCACACAAGCAAGGGCAAGACTGGGGCAGAAGAATTGGGGAAGGAGACTCTCTTTAAGTACCTACTAATGCAGTTGAATTTTTTCCCCTTATATTTATCAACAATTTATGAATCTTTGTGTGTGTGTGCGTGTGTGTGTGTGTGTGGCCCATTCATATCCTTGGGCCACTTTGTTACTGAGGTATCTGTCTTCTCTTAATGATTTGTTAACAGCTGCTTATATATATTATGACACTGTCCTGTTGTGAGCCATAATTTTTGATGAACAGCATTATCATTTCTTACTAAGGACTTTTTTGGATATTATTTTTCCCTTAGTTATTTCTCTTTTCTTGTCATTATAAATGGGATCCAATTTTCAATTTTATTTTAGTAATAGTATTTTTGTATTGATTTATATACATACATCCTGGGACTGGCCTGTTTATTAAAATGTCTTGCTGGTTTTAGTAGATGTTCGGTTGATTTCTTGGGTTTCCTAGGTAACTAGTCATATCACCTATAAATAATTTCTCTTACATTTATTTCTCTGAAATTTTTTATTCCTTTCTTACAGTCTCTCAAACATAAAGAAGTTTTAAAAACTTGTGCAAATAGAAGGAATCTCTCTTTATGTTGTGGACTTTAACAGAAAGGCCCCTGGTGTTTTCATCATTGATTGTGATATTGACTGTAGATTTACGATGCAAGTTTGTTATTTTAAGGGAGAGTCTATTTCTGGTTTTCACATAGGGAGTGCATTGAATATGTAGATTGCTTTGGGTACTATCAACATTTTAACAGTGTTTGTTCTCCCAATCCATGAGCATGGAAGCTTTCTCCATTTCTTTGTGTCTTCTTCAGTTTCTCTCATAAGCTTTCTGTAGTTGTCAGTGTATAGATCTCTTTGGTTAAGTTGACTCCTAGGTATTTTATGGTTTTCGGTGCAATTGTAAATGGGATCGATCGCTTGGTTTCCCTTTCTGCTGCTTCATTATTGGTGCGTGGAAATGCCACAGATGTCTGTACTTTGATTTTATATCCTGTGACTTTGCTGAATTTGTGTATCCGTTCTAACAGTTTTTTGGTGGAGTCTTTTGGGTTTTCTACGTAGAGTATCATGTCTTCTGCCAAGGGTGGAAGTTTGACTTCTTCCTTGCTGGATTTGAATGCCTTTTATTTCTTTGTGTTGTCTTATTGCTGAGGGTAGGACTTAATATTCATTGATGGGTTTCCCAGTATCAAAACATCCTTACATTTGGGGGACATCTGTCAAGGTGTATGTTTTTAATATGCTGCTGAATTTAATTTTCTAGTGTTGTAACTACAATTTCTCACATCCCTGTTAAGAAGGCAAAGTGGTCTTCAGTTGTTTATTGACACTATACTGCTCAATAAATTGGCCCCAAATTTAGTGGCTTAAAACCATAAAGCATTTATTGAGTCTTGAGTCAGGGGTATACACTGGACAGTTCTGAACTCAGTGAGGCCTGCTCATATGTTTGCGGGCCCACTGAGTGCCGATCTAGTGACTGGACTTTGCTCCACGAGTCTCTCCTATCTCTCCAGCAGGCTAGCCCAGGCTCCTTCTCGTAGGGAGGGAAGATACAAGCACCAGGAAGCCCTAATGCTCAATCAAGCCCGTTTCTAGCCTCTGCTTGGGTCTGACCAGCTAGTGTTCATTACCACGTCAGGTAGCCAAACCTGGAATCAAGGCTTGTGGGATTGGAGAGAGGAGCTGCAATACTAAATCCCAGCCCTAGAGCAAAGGGGCTGACTGGGGCCCCAACAGGGGGAGAGTGAAATATTAGGGCCCTTTCAGCAAGCAGCCATAGTCCTCAAGTTCCCTTTGTCCTGCTTTTGACTGTGTGTGTGTGTGTGTGTGTGTGTGTGTGTGTGTGTGTGTGTATGTTGGGACAGTAAAAATAATATGAGAATAATCTAGCTTTGGGGCTTTCAAAACTTTCCCTGAATACTATCTGGGCCCAGAATCTCTATGGAACATAAATCTCTTACAGATTTTCCAACGACTTACATGGCTATTGGTTTTGCTATTTCTTTACTGAGCCAATTTTAGTAACATCTTTTCCTGGAAAATCTTTTATCCGTGTTTTCAGATTTATTAGTAAAAAGAATGTGTAGTACTTGATTATAATTTAAATTTTGGACCCATAATTATGCCCCATTCTCGTTCTCTGCAACTGATCTTTCTCCTTGTTGGAACTTCTCAGAACTTTAGATATGGATTTGGTCTGTCTGAAGAATTAAGCCTTGGATTTATTAATCGAATCTATTGCTTGTATTTATGGCTTCTAAGGTAGTAATTTTTCCTTTTATTTTTTTTTTATTTTTTAACATTTTCCTCTCTTCATTATTGGCTTTGGTTTTTATTCTAGTTCATTTATATTCATATATTTTGGTAATAAACACATCTAAAACCGTACATTTTCCTGTTACTACATTTTTGCCTCCCTCCCATATATTTTGTTGGGTAGTATTCTAGAGACAGAATTTAAAACATTTTCTACTTTAAAAATGTTTCTTTTGTCTGGGGAAGATTGCTGTTTGAAGATTGACATATGACCTCTTGTGGTGCAGGTTTTCTGTGAAAGACTGTGAATTCCAAGACCAGTGCAAGTTTTATTATAAATATGTGAAAAACTTCTCCTTACGGTGCCACCACTCCAAAATGAAAAGAGTGTAGATTTAGAAACATAGCTGCTTGGGGGTGGGGGGGGCCGCCTGGGTGGCTCAGCGGGCAGGGCATTTGACTCTTGATTTCGGCTCAGGGCATCATCCATGACTTTGAGCCCTACACTGGGCTCTGTGCCGACAGTGTGGAGCCTGCTTGAGATTCTCTCTCCCCCTCTCTCTGCCCCTCACCCTCTTGTGCCCTCTCTCAAAATAAATAAATACAGTTTAAAAAGGTATTTTAGAATTTCAATGATACAGTATCTTTTCTTTTTAAATTTATTTATTTTGAGAGAGAGGGCGTGAGTGGTGGGGAGGCAGAGAGCGGGAGAGAGAGAGAATCCCAAGCAGGCTCCGTGCGGTCAGCGCAGAGCCCGGTGTGGGGCTCGAACTCACGAACAGTGAGATCGCGACCCGAGCCAAAATCAAGAATTGGATGTTCAACTGACTGAGTCACTCAGGTATCCCTGATCATCTTTTTTAAGTATTCCTTTTTCAAAAAAAAAAGCAACAAAATGTCTCAGCGGTAGTTACCTGAGATCTTGTCACTGTCCCGTGGTACTCGCATTGCAAATGGACATGTTGGAAGACTTGGGTATTCCTGCGTACTTTTTCTCCCCAAAGACTCCTCCCTCAAAGCTTTCTTTTTAAATAACCAATTTTGTTTTCGGCATTACACGTCTTTTCCGTTAAGGAATTTTTTTAAAAAAAATCAACCTAAACTTAAATGTTATTTGCACGTATAATTGCTAGTAAGTTATACAGGAAGTAAAGGATTACAGGATTTTAGAGAAACGTGAGAATGCAGAAGCCCGCCCCGTTGTGCGGCCACTACCCTCTTCCCCCTCCCCTCGATAGATGTTCACGGAGTGCCTACCGCGTGCCTGATACCACGTGTGTGTGTGTGTGCGGTCACTCCTGATTCTTCCCTCGACCCTCCTCCCAGAACACAGGGCCGCCAGTTACTTAAAAGCCAAGGGTTGATGGAGGGTAGGAGTCTAGCACATATACCAGCATTCTGATGGGACACATTCTGGGGATTTTGCTCCTAAAACCATAATACTACATTCCCGGAACGCCAAAAAGCCAGAGTGACGATCCATCAATCTGTCATTTTTCGGATGAGGAAGGTAGGCCTGAGGAGGTCAAGTGACTTGTCCAAAGAGAGATACCAACCTAGTGAAGGGGCAGGGATTTCATGGAGGCACAGATGGGGTATCGATGGAAAAATAAGTAAATACACGTGAATATCTTTTTTCTTTTGTTCTTAAAACTTCTGTTCAGTAATCTCTACCCACAACGTGGGGCTCGAACTCACAATCCCAAGATCGAGAGTCGCATGCTCCACCAACTGAGCCAGCCAGGTGCCCTAAATATATTTTTCTTTGAAAACAGCTTTTTTTTGTTTGTTTGTTTAAATCAGTATCAGAAGTATTTAAAATGTGTCATCTTAAATTTAAATGCACTACCTTTTTTTGGTGTTACGTGTAGGCATGCAGAGTGTGCCGTGAGCATGATTCCCCTGGCTGGGGTCAAGATTCTGTAGGCTTGAAAAGGAACATCACCCCTGGGGGAGGGGGGGTGTGTTTCCCAAAGCAGAGCAGTCGGAAGCCTAGGGCTGGCTGTTTGTGTCAGAGCAGTCGGTTGGTTACAGAGGGCAGGTTCCCATTCTTTTTAGGGACTCCAGGCTCCTTATGAAATGTCCCAAAAGGTATACGAGCAGGGCCAGGCTAGACCTGGATGCCCTTGCCTTTGTCCACTGACGAGCAGCGGTTAGCTTAGACCTCATCAATCTCTTACTTACTTCATTTAGCTTACCGGAGGCCCTCCTAGAACTTTTAGCTCTTTCAGAAACAGGTTGAGACCTTCTGCAGGTGAAATGGAAACAATGATATGCTAATGTAATCACAGTGCCCCCCCCACTCCCCCCCCCCCCACCGGGTTTTATCATCCATGTGGCTACTTCCTACATATGTCGCTTTCTCAGCCCTGGCTGCTGTTCTGCGTGCCTCCCCTTTGTGCCTGTGAACCCCTGTCCCTTGGGACACCTCCTTGGCCACTGTCCTCTTACCTCCACCCTCCGTTCTTTGCTCCAAGTTGTGGGAGGCATTCTCCCTGGGGGCTCCGCCATCTTGGGCTTGACACCATTGTCTTCTCCCCTTTATACTCTGAAATCTTTCATAATTGAACTTGTGACCTTTGACTCTCGAACCCCAAGGGGGCTGCCAACATTGCAGGTGCTCAGTAAAGGCCGGTGGGTTCGATGATGGCCTCATGATGGTGTGAGCTTACTGTTACCAGTTTATGTCTCATACATTTCCGCTCATTAGGTGTTGCATCCGTTTGAACGTGGAGAGTGAGCTGTGGTTCCCTTCCAATCTGTGGGCTGTACGTGGTATGTGGGAGATGCTCGATTGTCCCGTGGATGAAACGATGGCTGTTCCGGAGCAGTAGAGTGAAGCCTGCTTTGACTCCAATAGAAGTCAGCCATCAGGGATATGCCCGCAGTAGGAGCAGGCTTTGTGCTTTGATTTCAGGGATTGTTGGTTCGAAGACCAGGGTCTCTGAGACCCATTGGTCTACCAGGTGGCCTGCATTAGAATCATCCATGGGGCTCGTTGCCAGTACAGATTCATACCCCACCTGTTGCTGTGCTCCGAATCAGGATCTTCTCTTTGCTGGGATGGGGACCTGCTTATTTATCCAGCAGCTTCAGTAATTCAGCACATAGCAGTGTAGACCAGCTGTGATCCGAGCAGCCCAGGAAACTCCCAAGTCTCCCAACTTGGCGTTGAGAACTTCATGACATTTTTATGTACGTGTATCACCTGTGCTATCATTTACTTAAATAGCATCTTTTCTTACTTTATCTTAAAGTTTCCTTTAAGTCAATGCACACACATTTTACTTACATTTAAGGAGGCAATTGTGCTTCCATATTATAAGTAGAAGGCCAATATCACTTGTCACAAACAGTATACAAATAAAGGGGAGGAAACCAAAGCGGTGTGATTAAATTCCAGCCAGACACTAGTTCCTGTTGATGTCCCTGAGCTAGAGCCCTGCCCCCTTTGTGGAAAAGGGTGGCCAGTGGCTGAGGAGGTGTTAGGTATATTACACCAAACAGACATTGCCCATCGCCCTAATTCAAGGTCTTGGAAGGGGTCTAAGAAATAACTTGTCCCCTCTGACCAGTGTCCTGTCCTAGAGCATCTCACTCCCACCCAGCATTGGGTCTGACGTCGAGGGGTGCTGATGTGTGTGGGTCCTGAGAGACTCAAGGTCTGGATTCCTTCGGTGAAGATCCCAGAATGCTTTGGTGACCCTTTATCTCAAGGAGAGGGGAGGAGGCCCGGAGCCTTCCAGTGGCCATGAAGTGCTTTTGACTGTGCACTCCTGGATGTGAGTCCAAAGGCCAGGTGAGGGTTAAGGCCTGAATCGGGGGATACATAAATGACACCTGAACCGGGTAGCAGCCCTGGGGGCTTAGTGCCCTCTCCGGAGGGGAGGGGAAGCTGCTGGGAAAGCAGTGTGCAGGTGCAGGCGTTGTCTTGTTGATGAGGAGGTTGGCATTTTCTCCCTTGACCCACGCTTTTAGCCAGGGCATTTTCTTTCTTTTTTATATTTTTAAACTTTTATTTAAATCCAAGTTAGTGAGCAAGTAGTGTAATAATGATTTCAGGAGTAGAATTTAGTGATTCATCCCTTACATACAACACCCAGTGCTCATCCCGAAAAGTGCCCTCCTTAACGCCCACTGCCCATCTAACCCATGCCCCCACCCACTTCCCCTCCAGCAATGCTCAGTTCGTTCTCTGCATTTGAGAGTCTCTTACGGTTTGCTTCCCTCTCAGTTTTTATAGTTTTCCTTCCCTTCTGCTATGTTCATCTCTTTTCTTTCTTAAGTTCCACATACAACTGAACCCATGTGATATTTATGTTTCTCTGACTGACTTGTCTCGCTTAGCAGAAAACGTTCTAGTTCCATCCACGTTGTTGCCAATGGCAAGATTTCATTCTTTTTGATTGCCGAGTAGTATTCCATTGCATATATATATATACACCACATCTTCTTTATGTGTCTGTCAGTCGATGGACATTGGGCTCCTTCCGTGAGTTGGCTATTGTTGATAGTTCAGCGAGGGCATTTTCACGCATCTCACGGGACACCTTCTGGACTTTGTCCCCTCTATCACATCCATTCAACACGATTATTTGGCATGTAGTAGGTCCCAAGGGCTAGGGCTGGGGGCTCAGGGTAACACGCAGCCCCTCTGTCAAGAGGCCAGCCCCCGGTGGCCAGGTAATGACCACATGCCATGGCACAAGGCTCCACGTCAGGAAGAGTGCACATGGCACCCGGAGGGCCTTGTGGGAGGCTTTGGGCAGCGCTCCAGGTGGGACAGGGACCTGTTGTACCTGGAGGGTGCAGAGGGACTTCCAGTGACACAGAGAACTGGCTGTGCAGCAAGTTGGAGGCCCTGTTGAGTTGGGTGGGGCAGGGCTGCCGGGAGCTCTGGTCACCACCGGGTCACATCTGGTGGGGTCCTGGTCACATGGGAAACCTGAAGCTAGAGGGGAGATGGGGGGGCAGAGCGAAGGGTCAGTGGGCCCAGGTTGCCTGGTGCCAGCTTTGGCTGAGAGTGGGGGCTGGGCCCAGGATGTGCCCTGTCACAGCCCAGCTTCTGCTGAGAGCCTGACCACTGCCTGCCTCCAGCCCTGCTCCGTCTAACCGGAGCCCCTGATTGGCTCATGCCACTGCGGAGCGGGATTGTGGCCCTGAGGGACTCTGGGTCTGAGGTGACCGCGGCGGGTGGATTTGAGCCGGTCCTCTGCCACCTGCCGGGGGTGTGAGCTCTGGCAAGGCACCTGGCCTCCCCAAGGCTCGTTTCCCATCCATCCATCCCACGCGTGCATGTCGGGAGAATGGGGTGCACACAACTGGCCGTGGCAGTTTGAGTTGGGTAGGGTAACCCGCAGAAGGCACTTTGTGAACGGTAAAGTGCCGACTGCTGGGAGACGTCAGATACAAGACCGCCATCTATCACACACACACACACTCACACACACACACACACTCCTACACCGAGGCCACTATACACAGTTCTTCAAGAAATGTGCACAGTCAGGCCCCGTGGCGGGAACTTCCTCACGTGCCGGTCACCTGGGGAGGGGCAGGTGAGCCTTGCTGTGGGGATGACACCACAGGCAGCTATCCCTGTCTTTGGCCTGAATTCCTGTCCCTTCTCCCCCTCCCTTTCTCAAAGTCTGCCTTCTAGAGCTCTAAAGTGTGCACGTGTGTGCGTACGTGCGCACGTGTATTTTCAGGAGGAGAGTTTCGCTCCATGTGGCTCCGATTTATGCTGATACTCTCGAGTTAAAAAATATAAATTCCTTTATTTCCACAGAAAATCGATGCGATGATTTCTTTGCTCCCCACCCAGCCCTCCTCTCGGAAAGTAATCTTCGGGGACACGCGGGAAAAGTTAGTAGAATTCCAGCATGTGCCAGCGTGGGGACCCTGCTTCCTGTTAGTCTCAGTTTTTCTATTTTCTTCTTGGGAGCACAGAGGGTACTGAAGTCTTTACAGGGATGTGCTGGCCAGCCAGTGGCACGTACCTTCTGCTCTCTGATGGGCTGAGTCTGCGTCTGCAGCCATCAGGTAGGTGAGGGAAGGAGAAGACGAAGACCAGAAAGTCTATGGTCATGTGGCTTCTTGAGGCTGAAAACCAAATATTTGTCTTTCAATAGTTTTTGGTTTGCATCTGGAAATGTGTCTCCAGGGAAAACCACTTAGAATGGGCCAGTATACCCGAGCTCACTCACAGGTAGAGAAAGCCATTATGCTAACTTTTTCTGCCTTGGGATATAGAAGGAGGAGACAACATATGTCACAGAGGTGATGGTCAGGTGGCTTTCCTGGATGGAGGACATATCCAGAACTTTTCAGTTTGTTTGTTTATTTTGAGAGAGAAGGAGAGCGAATGCACGGGCAAGGGAGGGACAGAGAAAGAGAGGGAGGGAGGGAGACAGAGAATCCCAAGCAGGCGCCTTGCTGTCAGCGCAGAGCCCGATGCGGGGCTTGATCCCATGAACCGTGAGATCATGACTTGGGCCAAAATCAAGAGTCGGATGCTCAACCCGCTGAGCTACCTGGGCGCCCCCAGAACTTTTAAAATATGAGTTAGGCATCTACTTTCATCCTAAAGCTGGGGCTTCAGAGAGGAGCTCCCTCTTTGTATAAGGAATGATGCAAATATTTAGCTTACGGTGGATAGATCTGGATCCTGCTCCCTTATAACACTTGCATACTAAAGCAGGCATCTCTGGCAGCCGCCCCCCCCCCCGCCCCCCATAAACTTAGCTTTCTTTAACATATTTAAAGAGCAAATAATTTTGGTATTGTGGTCTGCTACAGACATCATTTGTAGTTTAGCCAGGATATTATTTGAGAACTGAGAGCTCTCTAGGTATTACATCCGTATATAAACCATGTGTTAGAAAGATATAAATTCAGTTTTGAAATATTTGTTAGGCTGCTTTTGGCTTTCAATCCGTGCCAAACATGTGCTTCAGTGACGGATGGACTCATGTGGACCCCTGAATGAAACTCTTTATTGTGTATAGATTTTGTCTTCCAGCAGCTG
The DNA here is from genome assembly GCF_018350215.1 of Panthera leo. Taxonomy (NCBI): domain Eukaryota; kingdom Metazoa; phylum Chordata; class Mammalia; order Carnivora; family Felidae; genus Panthera; species Panthera leo. The sequence continues at coordinate 81,192,892 of NC_056689.1, read as the reverse complement.
GGGTAGGCAGGCTGTGAGATGAAGAAGATCCAGTTACTTAAGAGGTGTGTTTTCGAGGGAGCTTGCAATCCCTCTTTCCCCTTCGAAATATGCCGCTGGGTTGTTTGGTCTCAAACTTTGTGCCCCAGTAAATGCAGTCATTCAGTCTGAACTGATTGACAATAATTAACGTCTGGCGTTCTTGCGTTAACTTCAAATTCTGAAACTAGGATGTGTGCCTAAGAATTGATTGACATGTTTTGGCTTTTGGGGCCAGTGAGCTAGCTATTCAAGAAGCCTGGATCTCAGGGCTGCCAGATAAAACAGAGGACTCCTCGTTCAGTCTAAATTTCAGATCAGCGTCGCATAATTTTTTAGTGTAAGTATGGCCCCAATATTCCAGGGCACATACTTCTATTTCAAAAAAAAAAAAAAAAAAGTCATTGCTTGTTGATCTAAAATTCAGATCGAACTGGACGGCACGTTTTTGTTTGCTACTTCTGGCAGCTTTGCGTAAATCTTGATTTATTGTCAGTTCTCATAAACAGTAGCTGTCAAAGAAAATTCCTCAGCGATGAAGGTTTTGTGAGTTTGAAAGCCCGTGGGGAATGGAGACGACGGAGACGGTGTCGGTCCACAGGATAAACACGAATGTCTGTTAGAACAAAGTCTAAGAGTGGACCGATAGAGCGAGTCGGATGCGCTTCCGATTGGACTCGAGACAACACCTTTGTCTCCTTCTGGGCGTCCCCTTCCTCACAGTTGCTGTCCTTGTTGTTTGTGCCTCGCTGTGCAGGCAGACCTGGGATGTGGTCTGAGAAGCCGCCTTCTCCCTCCCACCCTTCCTCCCTCTACACCCCCACTTCCCCCCACATGCGAATGCCCAGATCGCACCTGTTCGAAGCCTGGGATAATTGGCACCCTTTTCACGAAGACTCCTGGGCCATCTCTACTGCGGTCAGTTTCCTCCTTCAGCTCTGAGCACTCTTATAGTTGCTTTCCTTTCCAGTTGTCTTCGGCAGACCTTGTGCTCCATGAAGGCAGAATCAAGTCTGATAGGAGGAAGGACACACAGCATGGAAGCTGTCAGGAAACTGACGGAAGAACTTTTTTTCTTCCCTCCAAAACGGCTGCTTCAGATTGAGCGCTGCCATGGATTAGGTGTTAAGCCTTTCTCTCCATGAATCCTCTTCTACAATTTTCTCCGTTCTGACAAGGGTTAAGCATCGTGTATTCTGTTAGGTACGTCAGAAAAGTCCCAGAGAGGCAGAGGTTGAACTCGGTCTGGACTCACATGGACCGATGCAGTGCTCTCGGCTGCTACCCTGCACCGCCTCCCCGCCACAGACGGGAGATCACCACTCACTGGAGGTGACTGGGGAGGATTCTGGTTGGCTCGGTAGTTGTTTGCTTGTTCGTTTTAGAAAGAAGCCTGTTTAATATTCTTTAAAAAAATTTTAATGTTTATTTTTGAGAGAGAGAGTGAGACAGAGCGTGAGTGGAGGAGGGCCAGAGAGACGGAGACACGGAATCCAAACCAGGCTCCGAGCTGTCAGCACAGAGCCCGACGTGGGGCTCGAACCCACGGACCGTGAGAACATGACCTGAGCCGAAGTCGGACGCTCAACCAACGGAGCCACCCAGGCTCCCCAGCCTGTTTAATATTCTTAACACATAAAGTTTCGTATAAATAAATTAGAACAATTAAAAATGGGCAAGAGATGTGAAAACATAATCCCCAAATTAAGAAATGAAAAATAACTGATAAAAATATGAAAAAGCTTAACTTCAGTGACAAGTGCACATTAAAACAACCAAGAGATTGTGAGGTGTTTTTGTTTGTTTGTTTGTTTGTTTGTTTTCAAATGCTCGCATGGTTTTTAGAGGGCTTTTTCAGAACTTTTGGCTCCTGAGCATTTTGGGCTATGGTTGGCTACTGACTTGTCAACCTGCCAGGGCTGGATAAACAGAAAACAGTCATGCTTCATGTCCAGCAAAGGTCGGGGGCCTTTGTCCACTCCCCACATGCTCTCCCCTGTCTCCAGGATTCCTTTGAGCAGGGAGGCCACGGAACATTGTGTCTCCTCTTGTCGATGCCACTGTTGATATCCTGGAGGGGGAAAGACGAGGCAAGCTTCCAGTAACGCCCGTGGTGAGAGGATATGCCACGTGGATGGCGGATAAGTGCTGATTTTATAGAGGGGCAAGAGTCCATTTAGAACAATTAATGGAGCATCAGTATGAATTTTAAACCAGCGCAATGGCACTCACCCACAAAGGCACTCGCTCCGGTAAGATACTTGTTGTCCCTTACGAGAGATTGGCCAGTTCTGTCGTCTTGTGGGAATAGATCAGACTAAAGATGGGTATTACTGGGAGGAAATTGTTTAAAAGTTCCTAAACTGGACAATTTTCTTTGCTTTTTTGGCTTTCTCTGTGTAAGATGAGGCCAGGATTGAAAGATAACTAAGTACATTGTTCAGTTTCAAAAACTGAGAACAGAAGGGTTTCTAATTGAAACGGTTAAAAATGCTCCTGAGTCATTTCTGTATGCCTACTAAATATTTATCAAGTTGCATGGAATTAAAACTTGCCCGAACTCAGGGCTCTGACCCTGTCTTATAATAGTTTTGTTTATCCTGTTTGACCATTTAGATTAGGATTCCCATTTGGGTCCCTAAAATTCAACGGGCAAAATCAACAACCGGAAGATGAAAAGTTGTAAAAATACTGTCTGCGCCTGCCTCCCGATAGCCACGCTTTTGCCTTGGTCATTGGGATTTGGGCAGGAATTCCTTGGCTGATTCCCACCCATCTCCCGTCCTTACTTCCTCCAGGCACAGGACTCCCAGTCTTGTGCGTTCCCCACCCCCAAACTGCCTGAGCCACAGGAGTCCCTACGGTTGAGTGTCCAGCAGACAGAGGAGGGGGAGGAAAAGTTCCCGTAGTAGGGGCACGAGGCATAGGCTGTGCCCCCGGTGTCGCATTTTGGAATTCTGAACATATTTTCTCATGAACACACGTGGGGTTTCAGGTCTATAAACCAGTACCTGAGTTAAAACTCAAAGTGCTTTTTTTTTTTCTCACGAAAAAAGATGAAGCGTTTCAAATGGTGGGAGAAGAGTCAACTACATTATGAGTTAGTAAGTGTTCGAGAGCCAGCCTTCGAGAACGGCTGGAGTCAATAGCATCCCATTCGGATAATCAGCCTGTGCTTGCTTATTTTTGGTGTTCGGCATGCTTGCTGAGGGACAGCTCTCCCCTGGCTCGATGGCAGGTACACGCTCTTGAGGAGAGAAGGAAACATCAGGCTCTCGTGATCACAGTTTCTGTTACGGTCCCTCAGTTCTCTGTTCTGATCTTAATTTTGCTTTTCAAGGAAGATCTCCTGCTGGGAAGATCATGAGCAAAATGCCTTAGATGGGGATTCGCGTTGACTTGCCAGTTCTTTCTCCTTATAAATAAGTAAATTAGAATTCTGGCTTATAAATAAGACATATGTGGGTTTGGTTCTGGGCATTGACCTGCAATGGCCTGGACATTGCTGGGTGAGCTCAACACCACCTGTCAGAACCTCCGAGATTAGAACCAGGACCTGGCCCCTTCCCCTTTGTCATTAGGATCACAGTAAGGCTGTGGGAACTTTTCATTTGTTTGATGATAATCCATGAAATAAATACCTGTCTGCACTTGGATGTAGGAGTGAATTTGACAAACCAGGCACCTACCTCTTGAGGGTTTTTTTTTTAATATTTACTTACTTATTTATTTTGAGAGGGATAGAGTACAAGCAGGGGAAGGGCAGAGGGAGGGGGAAACAGGATTCCGAGCAGCCTCTTTGCTGTCAGCACCGAGCCTGACGCAGGGCTCGAACCTGTGAACCGTGAGATGGTGACCCGAGCCAAAGCCAAGAGCCAGACACTTAACCTAAGACCGAGCCACCCAGGCGCTCAGCCTCTCGAGGTTTTAGATTGGGGGTCAAGGAGGTGAGGGCAGAACAAAAGGATAAATAAATAAAACAAGTTTAGGTACTTAACAGTTGTGGGAAAGGAAAACATAGAATGATGGTCTGGAGAAGATCTTGGGTCGGGAGGAAGCCTCTCTGAAGCGGTAACGTTTGAGCTGAGACATGAGTAATGAGATCTGGGGTCATGCACAGGCTTCAGGGCTGGCGTGTTCAGCAGAGGGAGCAGCGAATGGAGAACACACGAGGTACGACTTAGCCGGGCGCACGGAGGTGGTAGAAAGGGGGTCGGTGTGGTCGCCACAGAGTGAGCAACATGGAGGGATCAGGGATGGAGCTTTAGGACACAGGAAGGAGTTGAACTCATTCCGAGTGTTTCTAGGCCGGAGCGATGGTTAACGTATGGAGCACGGATCCCAGAACGTGGCTGTGCGGGTGACCTCCTGGCTTCACGATGTGTTTGACCGCGGGGCTTAATTTCTCTCTGCCTGTTTTCTCATGTATTAAACAACAGTAAGCATCAGAGGGTGTTGTGCCGTTTAAACAAGCCAAACCTTAAAGGGTTCGTGTGGGGCTTGGTGCGTAGCAGCTCAGTTAGCATTCACCCTTGCGATCGATAAGTGCTTATTGTCACCTGCAGCTCAACGCCGCCTCTTTGTCCTGTGAATGGTTCTCGGTTGTCTGTTCTTCTCCAGCCCTCATACTCTCCGTTCTCGCGTCGCGAATGTTTCCGATGCGAATTATTTACTCTGCTTAAAAACTCTAAAATGCCTTCCCATTGGGCTCAGATATCTCTTGGTGGATGACCATGCTGTAGATTTTTGCTCTTCTCAAGGGTCCCCCTCCTTTAAGATTGGAAGAGGGAGACCTGCAGGTGATGAGGCTACCAAGAAGGATTCAGTTAAGAAGTGGGGAAGTTTTTAGAAGACGAAGAGAGAAAAAGCACAAAGAAGCTCCTTGGATTTGTTGTTGACTGAGGGTCATAAGAAAGGGCTGTGTCAGATCACCTGGCCATGTGACCATGAGACTTAAGGGTCACTGAACGGTGGTAGCATTGGCAAGACGTGTGACACAGAGTGCCTTGTTTTCTGACTGGGGAATGGAATGAAACCTTTGATTTTTTTTTTTTTAGTTTAAATTCAAGTTAGTTAACATACAGCGTAATTGTGGCTTCAGTGGTAGAACCCAGTAATTCACCTCTTACATGTGACGCCCAATGCTCATCCCAGCAGGTGCCCTCCTTAATGCCCATCACCCATCTAGCCAATCCCCCTCCCCACCTCCCCTCCAGCAACCCTCAGTCTGTTCTCTATATATAAGAGTCTCTTAGGGTTTGCCCCCCCCCCCGTTTTTATCTGATTTTTCCTTCCCTTCCCCTATGTTCATCTCTTGAGTTTCTCAGTTCCACATAGGAGTGAAGTCATATGGTAACTGTCTCTCTCTTGCATGACTTACTTCACTTAGCATAACACATTCTAGTTCCATCCACGTTGTTGCAGATGTCAAGATTTCATTCTTTTTCATAGCCGAGTAGTACTCTGGTGTATATACACCACATCTTCTTTATCCATTTATCGGTCGGTGGACATTTGGTCTCTTTCCATAATTTGGCTATTTTTGATAGCGCTGCTATAAACATTGGGGTGCACGTGCCCCTTTGAATCAGTATTTTTGTATCCTGTGGGTAAGTTCCTAGTAGAGCAAATGCTGGGTCGTAGGGTAGGAAAGCTTTGCTTTTTAAACGTGCCAAATTTGAGAAGGTGATGGCGATCAGACACAGGAATTAAAATTACAGACTGCACTTGGCTGAGTTGGTCGGATGGGAAAATATTGATTTGGGCAACATCAGCTTAACATTAATGAGTGCTGTGGGGGACAGAGTAGAGAGGGAAGATGGCCCAGAGCTGTGACTTGGGGGCTGTCCAAGGCCCCCAGGGAGAGAGGAAGGCTGGAGAAATGGGGGATGAGTGGAGCAAGGCAAGACCTGGTCAGAGAGCACTCGGGGGCTGCCGAGTCAGTGTCTATGCTAGCAGAAGATGGTCCGCGGTGACCGATGGTGCAGCAAGGATATGAGAAAGAGCCCTCAGATGGGACAGAACTTTTAGCAGAGATGTAAGGTGACCGCTCCCTCACTGTGGCACACTTCCGTTTGCTAAGTTTACGATAGTGGGTGGAATAAACTCATTTTCACGTTTGTCCTTTTTGCTGTTAACTTTCAAAAATGGCTTCTAGAGTATGGATTGTAACCCTTGGTTCCATTCGTTTCCGTTTAGATCATTTCTTGCAAGTAAATTTGGGAAAATTCTGACTCCATCCCAGCCCCCAAAAGTAATCAAATGAATTCCTGCAGCACGTATCTGTCCCTGGGGTGAAGGGCAAAGTGAATGAATGTATTGGAAATGCAAAGGGCTTGGGTTTTGCCATTAATTCTGCCATTTGTTGTTAGGCAGCATTAAGAATAATTGTGTCGTTCAGCCTGACCGTTTGTAAAATGGTCCTTCCATTAGCTTCCACTGACCAACAAAGGGTATAAAAAGAAGTTAATGTTGTAAATGATTTTGCTCCCCACGGAAGGGAGACACTATGGGCATGAAGAATCATTTTTCTGTGTAGTGGAGACAACGGATGCTTTGGGTATGAATCCATTTGAAGCATTTATGGGAAGCTATAACCAGCTTTCTTTGGGTTTTGAAATGACGTATAAAACATCTTTTCAAAATTGTAATTGTTCCCTAGTGCTTGGTTGCTTTTATTTCCAAATGGGCTGCCTAAGGCTGGCATGCCTAAGTCTGTGTATCTGTGATGCCAGGAAAGCTGGTAAGAAAGTAAGATGTGCAAACAGTCGGTTTGTTGTCATGAGTCTGAATGATTGATGTTTTTAAGTTGATTTTTTTATTCATCATAAAAGTTTATCCATCATAAAAGTAATATGTGCTGACTACAGAAAAATCAGAGATACATACGAAAACATAAAGAAGAAAAACAGCGAATTCATAGCCCCAACACCCAGAAAAAAACCTGAAAGAGCATTTTGGTTTATTTCTTTCCAAACACTGATTTTAACACAAACAAAAACTAAGCTAAATGACACCCATGTACACTTTGCATCTGTGATCTCACTTGGTCCTTTTGCCAGCCTTCTGTGGTGGGCGATGGTCCCATCGCCTCTCGGACACACAAAGAATCTGAGTGTCGAGCAGGGGACACTCGCCCGAGGTCATGCGTGTGTGGCCTGTGATGGCCTTTCAGTTGCTTGAGGACCAACTACTTCTGCACAGCCCTCTGCCTTTTCATACTCCGGGAGACCTTGTCAATTACTTGACGCTTTTCACTTGACTGTGGCTGCCTCGTCTTCCGCCTGAACGAAGAGCAATGTAACAGTCGAGGGCAGGCACTCTGGTCAGCGGTGTTTGGAGCCCTCCGTGGTGACCGGGCGTCTCTGAACTTCTGATACTGAATTTCTCCAGAACGACATTATTCCTGTGAGATTCAGATTAAGTTTTAAAAATGATACATAGTAGACTTGTTTTTATTTTACGTATCTATTTTTTTTTTTAATGTACAGAGAGAGAGCAAGCGGAGAGGAGGGGCAGAGGGTGGGGGGGGGGAGAGAGAGAGAGAGAGAGAGAGAGAGAGAGAGAGAGAGAGAGAAAGAAAATCCCAAGCAGGCTCCACGCTCAGTGCAGAGCCTGACGAAGGGCTCGATCCCATGACCCTGGGGATCGTGACCTGAGCCGAAATCAGGAGTCGGATGGATGCTCAACCTACTGAGCCACCCAGGCGCCCCAGTAGACTTTATTTTAAAGGACAGTTTTACATTTGTAGGAAAATGGAGAAGATCGTGTAGACTGTTTACACCTTCCCCACCTCCACGTTCCCCTGTTATAAACATCTTAAGTTAAAATTGTACCTTTGTTACAACTAATGAACCAAAATTGATAGCTTTTCAGCTGAACTTCATACTTCCTTCAGATTTCCTTACTTTTTATCTCACGTTCTTTTCTGTTTCTCCATCCCACCCAGCATGTGGCCCCAGATGACATTTAGTCGTCCTGCCTCCTTGGGCTCCTCTTGGCTGTGAAGGTTTCTTAGAGTGCTTGTCTTTGATGACCTGGACAGTTTCGGGGTGTGCTGGTTACGTATATCGTAGGATGCACCTTTTTTGGCATGTGTCTCAGGTCAGACTGGGGTCATGGGTCTGGGAGAGCAAGACTACAGAGGTAAAGTGTCATTTTTATCACATCTTATGAAACGTACATGCCACCAACATGACGGGACTGTTTATTTGCCCTTGATCCTCTGGCTAAAGTAGCTTTTTCAGGTTTTTCCTGTAATTCTTAAAATCTAAAATTACTCTTTTCAGATTGACTTTTGCCATGGGCTGTTCTTTTGAGCATCCCTGGGCTGTCGTTTTAAAATCACATTCCTGAGGCACCTGGATGGCTTAGTCAGTTAAGCATCCAACTTTCGGTTTTAGCTTAGGTCATGATCTCCCGGTTTGTGGGTTTGAGCCCTGCATCGGGCTCCACGCTGACAGCATCAAGCCTGCTTGGGATTCTCTCTCTCTCCCTCTCTTGTCTCTCTTCCTCCCCCCAAATGAAAATAAAATAAATGTAGGGGAAAAAAAGGTTTAAAATCACATTCCTAATTTCCATCCAGGGAGTCTGTAGATGAAACGCAAGAGTGACAGTATTATTCGGTAAGGCTGCAGATAGGGATCTGAACCAAGGAAATATATTTGTGCTTTATGGGAATGTTGCCACTGTATTTGCCTGCAGCAAGGAGCACGTCAGTCAGTTCTATAAATTTTTTTTAGCTCTCACATATTCGGGGCTAAGGAAAATGCATTACGAGTTTCCTAAGCCCAAGTCCCCAGATTGTTACGCAGCTCATAATGGCCACCTCGACCTTTCTCTGCCCCACCCCACCCACCCCCAGCTAGATTTTCAAAAGAATATTTATCTTAATGCTATTTTTAGTGCCTCAGATCAATTCTTCTCTCTTAGGTCCACGTAGGGGAAAGGCAGAACTCCAGGTGTGATGTTTAAGTTTTACCTTGACTAGTAATCTCATCTGAGTTTGCTTCCCCAGCGGCCCAGGGGCGGCCTGAGCAGATCCCCACCAGTCCCTAAACCTGGCATTTTCTAACGATCGATAGCCCACGGTCATTTTCCCTGCCGTCAGGGTGGTTTGGTCAGACACCGTCTGGAAGTCTAGAAACATGGATTTGGACATCCTAAACTGACTTCATGCAATAAGCTTTTTTGAAAGCTCTTTGACTGCATTGAGCTTCCTCAACCCTGCGAGAATCCAGAAGGGAGAGAATGTGCTTCCCATCCTGCAGAGGGCAGACAGGACTTCAGGGGCAGGCCTGGAGAGCAGAGGTGCGAGAACTCAAGCTCAGGGCCGGATTTTGCTGCTCCAAGATGGCTGTTGTTCTCTGTCTCACAACTCCGTCTCTGTCTCTGTCTCCACCTCTGCGGAGCTGAAGCCCTTGGTTGGCCATCGGAAAGTTGTTCCCTTAGCAAAGCAGGCAAAGGAGGCTGGGCCACGGGCAGCCAGGCTCTGGGTGACTCACATGGTGGGGAGAGATCCAAAGTCACTTTGCGTGCGGGGGGTGGGGGTGGGGGTGGTCTTCATTACTGGTTTTTTTCCAAGACCTTAGAACCCATCCCTGTGAAGATTCTTTCTTGCCGGCCGAATCGGGTCTTCTACGTCCCCTCTTGACCGGCCACAGTCAGGTCTGAAGATGAAAACCTCAGACGAGGACACAAGCAAAGCAAACACACGTGTTATTGCAGAAGATAATTGTGTGAGGAACCAAACTATCTAATATCCTTTTTTTCCACCACGAGACCGAGGAAAACTGGCCATTTTATCAACCTGGCCAGCAGTGTGTCTGGTCACCCAGCAGACAAAAAGCCAGAAGTCCCTCCTCACTGTAAGCTATTCCTATTTTTTTATCTAGGCAACCGAGTTTTGTTGATGCCTAAATATTAGGAAAAACAAAATGTATGCAAACTGTCTATTTTATAAGGTCCTATTTTTTTCCCCTGGGTTTCTAGGACTTGAATGTACGCATCGTTCAGGACCTGCTTTTATGGTTTGTCAACAAGATCACTCCATAAAATACATTCTGATATCTCACAGCTGTGTATAATTTATTCTGTCTATCCATGCAGCACAAATAAAATTTTTATTTGCATCGTCTAAAAGAAAGAGCAGTGTATAAATACATAAGCAAAGCTCATAAGAAACGGTCTTCTGCCTACAGATACTGCTGGGGGGATATTGTGCAACCAATTAAAAAGTGGAGGGAGGGCTTCATTATCCATGTGCATAGACAATAAATACCGTGCACAGCAAACAGTGCCGTTACTCAATTTCTTAAAAAGGTTGCACAACATTCTCCTAGGGCCGGCAGAGCCTGCCTCTAAATTCTCCTCGGAATATTTAGAAATAGAACCTCGTAGATGAAAACGGTTCAGCCAAAAAGGACTTCTTTTGGATTAAGATGATGGAATATGTAGGTGAAAAGGGAAATGTTCGGTGGTTGGAACATTTTGCCTTCAGGAGAGTAGATAACTCTCTTTCTCTGCTACCAAGGGTCTTGGAGGAAAGAGGTGCAGAGGACTGAGAATGTTCCTGTGTTTGGTTTGTGCAGCTTCACCGTGATTACCAACTAGGAGGCCCCACAAGGTTCCCCAGCTTCCCCCAAATCAAGGGTGTGGACTTGCTCCCCTCCTGCTCCCCTGCTGGCCAACTTTCGCGAATGATTCACCCAGGAGACCTGGGCTGTGTGGCGCCGTCTCCTTCCTTCCCAGACGTATGGCTTCTCAAGTGCGTTCTGTCACACACAAAGACTGTCATCCAAGTGTCTGGGGCTGGGCGAAGATCTCTTCCAGGTCTTTGTGCAGTGTGGCTGCAATACCCTGGAAAGCATCCGGTCTTCCCCCCTGTGGCTGGGTGGTGGGTGGCGGGTGAGGCAGAACTCCTGTTTTGGATTTAACGAGCCCTTGGACAACCAGATTTGTGACTGACTACTCAAGTGAACCACTCACTTGGGTTGGAAATGTAACTGCCTGGAGAAGCTTCTAATCAAGTTGGTTTGTTTTTGTAGAGAAAATGTTTCAATGCTTGCAATCACTTTCTTAACAGTTTTGCCTGACTTTTCAAAAGATTAACGTAACGGCCACAGTGGCTCTTGGCATGTGGCATGGCTTTCATCAGTTTAGGGGAAAGTTCAGACAGATTTCCCATTTTTATTCCATTATTGCTGGTATTTCAAAGCTTCCTTAGTCCAATTCAAATGAATACACCTCTCTCTTAAGATAAATTCAGCTAATTGCACTCTGTAGTCTGGTTCAGCAGGAGCTGTATAACTAGATTAACACACACTTTCAAGTAAATTCCAACTCGGGAATCCCACCGAGGGTCCAGAGCAAGAGACCTGGGTCCTGGCAAGGCTTAGAGAGTGATGTCGATGTCACCAGTGGATGACGTTCTCTATGCTTCACGTGTATTTTCTCCTTCTAGCCTCGCCGCGCTCTGCCTCATTTTATGGAAAGGGAGAGAACTTGCTGTGCCTCTGTGGACTTGTTCTTCCCATGGCTCTGTGTGGGCCTGGAATATTCTCATCTTCACGGCTGGGCTTATATGTATCCAACAAATAACGATCTTTCCTGGCCTATCCGTCAAGAGTAGGCCTCCCCACCGCTCTACCATCACCTCGTGTTTTCTTATTCCCTTCTATTTGGAAACCATTGCAGATTTGCAGGAGTGGCACAGGGATTACACAGAGCCCCTGTAGCCCTGTGCCTTCTTTGACCTGCCTGCTCTCTGAAATGGTCTTGTCTGTTCGTCTTGCTTTCAATGCAAGAACACGTATTCATGTCCCTCTCTTAGATGCACGGGATAGAGAACTGAGTCTTCTGGGGTGAAGCTACATTTATGAAATGAAGGTCCCGCCAGAATAGGCAGAGGGACTGACTCTAGGTGACATTAGGGCATATTGGGCCAAATCAGAAACAATGGGCTTTTTGAATGGGAGACATCAGAGTGCCCATCAGAAGGTAGGCAGGGACTAAATAGTTGTTGAATGAGCGGGTGAGTGAACGAGCCAACAAGTGGGCAAACAACTGGACCAGAGACCCACAGCTGATAACATGGAAGGGTCAGTACAGGTGCTTGGGTATGTCTTGTCCCCAAGCCCCTACTTGTAGTGACGTGGCACTACCAGGGAGTACATCGAAAGGCATGAAATCAAGCTGGTGGACGAGGGTCATTTATGCACGATCTCTATGCTGCCAATGGCTGCCCCCTCTGCAGTCAGGAGAAGGGATTCTGGAATCTTCCCTTTGGGTAGCAATTCTTTCCACTTCCATCCAGCCCTCCACCAGTGTCCACAGATGTCACCACCCGGAGTGGGCCCCTCTGGGTGCATGGCCAGAACCCTCATCACTTGAATGCAGGTTCATCCCCAAAAACTCAGCTCATCTCAGCCCTGAGCACCACATGATTTCCTCTCCTTGTTCACGTGGCTTATGGTCCTCCCCGCCCCACACATCGCTTGTGGCCACCAGGCCCACTCACTTCCTCTGCCGCTGGCCATCTCCCCAACTTTTGGCTCATCCCTGTTCCTGTGGTCCCTCAACCAGTGGGAGTTTTAAATGCCTTGTGAGCAGCTTGAGAATTTTCCTGATCGGCTGTGTCAGACAGTTAATACTCAAGTAGTAATCCTTTTGTAACCTGAATATAACTGCAGGCTTCCACACTGAGAATGATAAAATGGTGTGGATTTAAAAGTATTTGGGGAACTGTAAAATGTCTAGGATTAAAATTTCAATACCATTTGTGCCCAATAAATGTGAACTCCTTAGTAACTTAAAACAGTGCTATTATGACTCAGGTCTGAAAATTATGAGTCCTGGTTGAAGAAATGGGAATAACATGTGAGGGAATCTGCTCCCATCCTTTACCGTGAGGGATATACTGTGGTTGCGCCACATAGCAGGAATGTGACCTCATCGGAGAGCGAGCCCAGAGAAATTACCGTACTTGTTAAGAAAGTGATACACACTCCAGAAGAGAAAAAATGTTATACTTTCCATTAGGATTGTTTATGGATATGGCGCTAAATTGAACCTGTGTCGGGACATTAACTGGTTCAACAGGACCCCAAGAAACAAGATCATATAATAGTTTATTGAATGACTTAATTTTTTTTTTTACATAAACCAGTCTCGTCAGTCTGAACTGGCAAATTAATTTTGTCTATAGAATCACTCACTGAAGCATATAAAATTAGCCTCCGTAAGTACAGAGAGGAGACTCGGCATTGGGTTGAGCTGATTCACTGGGACTTAAGTAAATGGCTTTAGTCTTAATACAGCTAAAGCCTTGAGATGTTTAATGGAGAGCTGGTCTTAAGCAAAGCATTCATTCATCATTTAAAAAGTCACTACTTGCTGTGTTTTGGTTGCTTGTGGAAGGACAGAATTATATATACTTTGACTTTGATTATCACCCAGCACATGCCATAGGACTTGGAGGGGAAAATGAGCTTTCGTTTGAGTCACAACGTCATTGGGTCAGATTGACAGAGAATTCATCACCTGCAACACTGACCGTGACTTAATAGAGAATGCTGTTTCTTTGGTCTCCTTCAACTTCTGGATATTTTCGTGGAGTTGTTTATGTCATGAGTTTCTGATGCCAAACTCTTCCTGACAAGAATGAAGAATGGGGCTGTTTTCTTTCTGACGCAGGGGTGAACCCAGGAAGCAAATCAGCACCTTCCATCCAGCAGGCCGGAAGAAGGGGCCGGGGAGGAGCTTACGAAATAGTTCAGGTCTCTGTCTTGAACGGAGCCCTCTGGGACCCCACGGAGAGCATCCACTCAAAGGTCAGTTGTCTTGTCTCTTCTCGTTTTCTTGACTGTGTGATGGCTGAAGTTTGAAAATCACATCAACTGCACTCATTTTCTTTGGTCCAAGCTTTGTCTTTGTTTTAATGTTGACTTTATCCTTACAGAGTGAAATTTTGTAGAGGGACAGTCTTGATGAGGGGCCCAGCGTCATTTACGTCTGCTAAAAGTTACTTTTCAAACACACACAGGTGATAACGTGTCCAGGTATACAGTTTCTGTGTGTGTGTTACTCGAGGGCTGGGTATTTTTCTATATTCATGTGTATTTCATCAACATTTTGATGTTATCGATTATTGGTAGAAACATGTTAATGTGACTTTTTAAAAAAGTTTGTAATGAGTTTTAATGCAGTTTTGTGCTTTGTTTACTTTGATACATATTTGATTTGAGCCTTCTATGATGTAAAAGAACAATACAAAATTGAACCATTAGCGATTAAGTTTGATACTTCGATGAGTTTTAGGTGCCAAATCTATGCGACTTTCTTAAATTTCAGAACTTGTTGGAACAGTTGGAGAGTGATAAAAATCTATAGAAATATGAGCTCTTTGGAGAGATCACACAGATGGCTTTGTCCTTGTGTTATGCGGAACTATTTTTAGATTATTTTTCATAATAGAAAACAGATTTTTTTTTAAGAACAGTTGAGATTGTGAAAATCCTCTGTGGCTTTCTGAAAGGGCTGCAGTGGGCCCCCTTAATGTGAGTAATGATAATATGATTTACATCACTAATTTATTTTCTAAAGAAGCTTTTGGTTGAAAGTGAGCAATCGGAAAGGTAGGAGGTTTGGTTAAAGGATCCAGATGCCAAATCTACTCTTTTGGATTTTTCTGTTTCATGGAAACTGTTGCAAATTTAACAGGCAACGGATAAGTCACTTGCGGTGGTATTGATGGTGTTTCCTGGAAGAAAAACTTAAGACGTTAAAGAATATTTCATTGTGTCATTAATCTGAAAAATTAGAGATGTTATGATAGATGCAGAAAAGAGAAGCATACTATACCAGAAAGTATGCCTTTAAAATATTTATAGGTGCTGGGGCTCCTGGGTGGCTCAGTCGGTTAAGCGGCTGACTTCGTCTCAGGTCATGATCTCGCGGTCCGTGAGTTCAAGCCCCGCGTCGGGCTCTGTGCTGACAGCTCAGAGCCTGGAGCCTGTTTCGGATTCTGTGTCTCCTTCTCTCTGACCCTCCCCCGTTCATGCTCTGTCTCTCTCTGTCTCAAAAATAAATAAACGTTAAAAAAAATTTAAAAAAATAAAAAATAAATAAAAAATTTATAGGTGCTAATTAATAATACAAAAATATGGAACCATCTAAAGTTTCTTGGGGGGTAGAAGCCGTTATGGAAGCTTTCCCTGCTTGGGGGGTGGGGGTTGCCAAATTTAGCAAATAAAAATAGAGAATATCCCCGTAAACTTGGACTTCAGATAAACAGAGAATTTTTTTTTTCAATCTGTCCCATGCAGTATTTGGGGTATTGTTGTTTATTGAGATACACATTTAACTGGTGTCCTGCCCTTTGTCTGGCAACCCTACCTGGGGTGCGTATCAGAGCAAAACCTGACGAGTGTTCTTGGCACGCCACTGGAATGGACCAGTTCAGGTGGGGTCTGGTTCCTGACCTCCAGCTTCATCCTTCCTGCCAGCCAGCCATCTTGCGGACATCCTGAGGCACGGCGGCACATCTTCGGCTTCTGGCCAAGCTTACAACCCGATGACTATGGGGCACCCGCACCATCTTTAGAGAAAATGGAGAAAACCATTATTATTTGATGACTGTCTCAGCTCCTCTGCAATTGTACCTCCAGATTAGAACCATGCAGGTGGTAGACACATGCGTGGGATGCTCAAAGGACTCCGCCTTACCAACATTATTTAAGGGAATAGGGACTTAAGTGATCTGGGGAACAGCATTTTGTCATAATGCCATGGGACTCGTGAAATCAGCCTTATGGCTCTGTCATTACGATGTGTGCCCATATGTGGTAGTTAACCACTAAGAGCCTGCATGAAAAAGGGCGCCTACGACACGCTCGTACATGCGTGCCATAATTCTCCACGAGGGAGATGCGTGTACCTGTTGGGAGAATAGGGATTCTGACTAATGGTGTGTATGTGTGTGTCTTTCCTTGTTATCAGATATGACTGCCCACATTTTCACGTTAGACATTTTCATTTTCATTTCATTTCACATTAACAGAGTGCATCCTCAGGTATGCAAAACTTACATTCATGAATATTTTTGCCACGCAACCCCTGCCTGCCGTGCCTGAGAATATGGAGTTGTGGGTTTAGATTCTTGCTTTTCTGCTCTGCTCTTTTATTCTTTGCTCTCCTGTATCTTTCTGTTCAGCCAGTGTCTTTCCTGAGAGTGTGCTTAGTTTGGGGAAGGCCCGGGCATCTTCCTTTTTATAAAGTGCTCCTAGGGGATTCTCATGAGCACACAAGATTAGAACCCTTGCACTGTCGGAAAGTGCTGGAGTGCTGGTCAACCCGACTGAGCTGATTTAGGCAGAAGTCCTGTCACATTCCACACCTCCTTCTCCCCGCTGTGATTGAAATATACCTGGATGGGATATTATTAGGTCCTTTTCAAATGAAGAACCAAGCCATCATTGCCACTGATAATTTACTTGACAGAGATGAGGCTGGGAAAGAACGTGACCTTGCCTGCGTTGGAGAGCTTCTGGCATTTTATTTGTCTGCTTGCTGTTATTTTGGTCTATAACAGGATAAGCCTGTCTGCTTTCCCTCCGTCTCAGGGCTGTTATAGGAATGAGCGCGATGAAACAATGGCTGCAAAATGACACGGGGAACTAAAACCCGCTACACAAGTGGAAGGTGATACTACCAGTACAAAGTGTTTTAGGGATCCATCTCCAATTTCATGTCTTGAAAGAAACGAAGCCCGGGGAAGGCATGTCAAGATGTGACCGATCGGGAGATGACCTGCGTCGAGCTCAGCCTTTGAATGCTCCAGGAAATGTCCAACCACCAGCCCGCTCACATGAGAACGAATGTATGGAAATAGTGTGTGGAATGGAAAATAGAAAGGCAAGCAGATTAGAACGTGCAACCGAAGCTTCCCTTTGCGTATTGTGGGTCTCAAATATCAAATATCAAATGGCAGCTAATTAAAACGGCAGAAGTAGATTCCGCTCCATACATCGAAAGGAGCCTTGCTTCTCCTTCAAATAACCATCTGTGTCAGCCCTTCTGGGGAGACTGCTCCTCACGTGGGGGGGGGCAGGGTGTTCACCACCCCCCTCCTCATTCCCACCCCCCCCCCAGTAGCAGCCCCCCCCACCCAGCACTTTGTCACAACCACGGTTCTTGCCAAGGTCATAGGTAGCCTCCCAACTTCCAAAGCCAGCCCTTCCTTTCACTCTGTGTCTTACTTATCTTGACAGTGATTCACCCTCCTTTGAAATTCTCACTTTCCTTTGGCTCCCAAGACCCTGTTCTCTCTTGTTTCTCCCCATATGTCTTTAATTCTTGCTTTTCATTCCTCTTTTTGGCTTTGTCCTTTAACGGTTGGTTTCCGCTGACTTTCTTCTGACTGAGGGCTCCCGCTGGCTGGGCCGTTCACTTCTGTGGCCTCACTGTCCGCCTAGAGCGGCGTGGGGGGCTGTTCACAGGAATGACTCTAGCGACGTTAGCCACCGCCCCTCAACTCCTGCTGTGTGGGAAGTGCCCTGCCGAAAACATTTCACATGATGACCCCAGCACGTATTCTCTAACATATATGGACTTAAAACCCACATCACTCCCCTTGCCTTCATTTCTGAGATTTGGGCCTGACATCCAGTGGATTCCAGGAGCCTCCGGTTGAAAGTTCCCAATTATTTTAACTGCGCTGTGCCCCAAAGTGGACACAGCCCCTGTCAATCTTCTCCATTTTATTTAGGAGCCCCTAGAGGATAACATTGTCATCCCCTTCCCCCCGCCCCCCTCAGATCATGAGGTTGGAGACATCTGTCGAGTCCCCTGGCCCAGTATGTCTAACAAATGCCCCTTCCCCACCGTGGCTTATTAGTCCTTTACTGCTACAGACATACATAATGCAAGCAGAGTGATTTGTCTAAGACACAGAGCTAGCCTGTCACTTTCCTGCTTCCCAGCCCCTTCAGAAGCTCCCCATGATCTCTGACTCCAAATCCAGGTTTCTTGATGATGCCCAAGATGCTTTATAGGCGGGGCTGTCCCGATGCCAAAGGCCCCACTCTACCTCCCAGCCACTGAGGTCATCCGGGCAGGGCAGCCTGCTGCCTAAATGTGCTACCCTTGGCATATGCTGTGTCCCTGACACCTGAAAACCCAGCTTGAATTATTCTCTCTCTCTCTCTCTCTCTCTCTCTCTCTCTCTCTCTCTCTCTCATCTTTATTTATTTTTGAGAGGGAGAGAGACAGAGAGCAAGCAGAGGAGGGACAATGGATTCCGGCTCCTGTGTTGCCATATCATGATGGACCAGTGACTAGCCCTGGCTGAGCCTCTGTTTCCTTATCTACAAGCGAGATGTGAACGTGTCCCTTGCTGCCTGACCCAGCACGCTCGGCACGCTGAGTGTCCGCCTCTTTCCTTTCTCATAACTTATTCTGGGCTTTCCGGAAGGGCTTCTCGACGTCGGCACTGTTGCCAGTGGGGCTGGGTCGCTCTTTGTTGTGTGTGTACAGGCAGGGGGGCGTCCTGCGTGCCATAGGGTGTTCGCGTCCCTGGCCTGTACCCACTAGATGCCAGTAGTGCCTTCCCCTCCATTCATGTCGACTCCAAATGTCCCCTGAAGGGGCGGGGGGGAGGTGGTGAACACCTGCCCCTTAAGAGCCACTGCACTGGGGGAAAGACTAGGAAGGATAAGGACAGTTACTAAGAACCTTCCCTTGACTTCGGATGGAGCTAGACCAAAGGCTAGTAAACCTTGTCTGGGAAGACCTGGACGGTCAGTAACTCAGCTGTGTGGGTCCCACGCCGTCTGTCTCAGCTGCTCAGCTCTGCCCTTGAAGCTTCAAGGAAGCCCTAGACAATGCCTAAACAATCGGGCATGGCCAGTTCTAATAAAACTTATCTATGGACATTGAAATGTGGATTTAGTAGAATTTTTACGTGTCATGAAATAGTCTCCTTTTTTTAGAAAAGAAAAAGTCATTTAGAAACGTAAAACCATTCTTAGCTCACAGGCAGTGGGCTGGATTTGGCCCACAGGCTGTAGTTTGCAACCCCTGAGCTAGATGTCCATACTATAGATATTTCCCACCGGGTGCTCCGGCGGCCCGGCAGGGTGGGTGTTGTGTAAGTTTGCAGACCAGGGTGCGGAAGCACTTGGAACGGGAAGTAGCCCGTCTGGCGACCAAGCCCAGTCGGTCAGATTCTGAAGTCTTATGTTCTTTCCTTAGCGCCCTACTGCCCGCCCCCCCCAGGAAAATCTTTAGCTTTTTTTCCTCTTGTGCTTCGTATCGGGACTGGCTCATAAATCCAGACTCCGAAAGCATGGCTTGGAGGGCAGGTGTTCTCCCCTGCTGTCTTGCCACCAAGGAAGCTCTGACTTTCTCGAGATGTGAGTGCTGTTCCCAACCCTCCAGGGCATTTTTATGCACTCGTATCCTGCAGCTGACACACAACAAGGACGAAGCAAACCGGGGTATTGTGCTTGGTTCACCTGTGTCCCCGCCACCACCTTTGGGAGCACACCTCTCAGTCAAGGAGGGGCTCTGGGATGACATTTCCACGTGGCTCACTGCCAGCTCGTTTATTTCCTGTGCCCTCTTAGCAAGGCCCTAATGTCATTTGTTTTAAAATTGGCTTGTTGAATCAGGTATCCCTACAGTTACTGCGATTCCCCCCCCACCCCCACCCCGCCTTCCCCACCTCAGACCTCTAGCATCATCACAGACCTGGGACTTTTGAAAATATGTTTTTAAAATAACAAATCTATGGGGCGCCTGGGTGGCGCAGTTGCTTAGGCGTCGGACTTCGGCTCAGGTCACGATCTCGCAGTTCGTGCGTTCGAGCCCCACGTCAGGCTCTGTGCTGACAGCTCAGAGCCTGGAGCCTGCTTTGGATTCTGTGTTACCTTCTCTCTCTTCCCCTCCCCCGCTCGTGCTCTTTCTGTCTCTCCCTCTCTCTCAAAAATAAATAAATCTTAAAAGAAAATAACAAGCTTAGGTAATATT
Source organism: Panthera leo (assembly GCF_018350215.1). Taxonomy (NCBI): domain Eukaryota; kingdom Metazoa; phylum Chordata; class Mammalia; order Carnivora; family Felidae; genus Panthera; species Panthera leo. The sequence continues at coordinate 81,172,849 of NC_056689.1, read as the reverse complement.
AGGGGATGGAGTGCTTTGCATTGTTTAAACAGAGTTACAAATTTCTTTTTGCTTTATGGTTCTTAGGTAAGACTCTCCATGTTTCAGTGACCGGTGGGGTATATAGCTGCTTGGTATGAGGAGGAAAGGAGTCTGACGAGTTCTGTTTTCAGTTTTTCTGCCTTCATCCAAGCACATGTGAGTGTCTGCTGTGTTCCAGGTCCCAGGTCAACTTCCTGTGGTACAAGGATGGGTGAGCCTCTGTCCGCCCTTAAGAAACTCACAGATGAGTGACCAGTTATAATCAATTTAAATAAGTACTTAATAAGAGATACGTGCTTTTTAAAACAAGGGACTTTAGAGTCATTTTAGATTTACTGAAACATTGCAAAGATAGTACAGACAGCCCCATATACCCCACAGCCCACTTTCCCTGTGATTCACATTTATATTGGTATGACACATCTGTAACAATTCATGACGTATGGCCTTTTTAGATTTTTAACCTGAACTCTTTCACTAAAAGGAAAGTTTCTGGGGCTGGAGGACAGTTAGAAGAAAAGAAAATGTCTAGAAAGGCTAATGTTTTATTTTTATTTAATGACTTGTTTGTTTATAATGTTTATTTTTGAGAGATTGAGATAGAAAGAAAGAGCATGAGTGGGAGAGCGGCAGAGAGAGAGGGTAACAGAGGATCTGAAGCAGGCTTTGCGCTGGCGGTAGAGAACCCGATACGGGGCTCGAACTCACAAACCACGAGATCGTGACCAATGTCAGATGCTCAACCAGCTGAGCCACCCAGGTGCCCAGAGGAAGGCTGATGATGTTTAAATCACAGTTTAGACTAAAGAGCGTATCTCCCCGAGAGAGACTTAATGTTGTGTTTAATGGTCTTATATCATGCTACGACTGAAGACGCCCTCACCTATGCGTTTACTCTGGAATTTCTCGGAAGTCGGAACCTAACCAATGAGATGGTGGTTCCTTCCTAGTTGTTCAGGAAACAGTCATGTTGGTGATGATGGTTCGTTCAACCAAAGTTTAAAGTTCAGATTTTTTTTTTTTAAGTTTACTTATATATTTTGAGAGAGAGAGAGAGAGAGTGTGTGTGTGTGTGTGTGTGCACATGCGTGCACACGCACGTTGGGGGAGGGACAAAGAGAGAGAATCCCAAGCAGGCTCTGCACTATCAGCACAGAGCCCGACATGGGGCTCGAACTCACAAGCCATGAGATCATGACCTGAGCCGAAATCAAGAGTCAGATACTTAACCGACTGAGCCACCCAGGCGGCCCATAAAGTACAGATTTTTTTTTTTTTAATTCTATTTGTCTTTAAAAAGTGAGAGGTTTTTTTAAACCTATCACAAGAATGCCTACAACCAAGTATGTAAAATCGTGTGAAAACCAACTGAATACAGCGCTGTGATTGTAACATAATAACTGTGTAGAGAACTTGTGTGAAATTTTCCTCTCGTATTGATTTAACGTGCTCTGGACGCCCCCATTTCTTGCACGCTTCCTTGCAAGGGTCAGGTATGTGTTTTTGAGTGGTATACACCAGTATTTTATAACTGTTTTGTTGTTATTGCCTGACTAAAGAGAAAAATTAATTTGAATTAATCTTAATTGAGTTTAGCTTACCTTAAATTATATTTCTCTTTTGGGAGAAATGAAATGCTAAGAAACAAGATCTGTTAGCTAGAGGTAAGCTTTAGAAGGAAACAAATTGTTGTAATATCTACGAATTTTCAACCCCTACCCCAAGGACCAAGTTTTGTCCCCTTGAGGGCAATAGCCACCTACTGAGAACAGGTGATGGGCACCATCCGTAAATGGGCAAAAGGAAATGTATGTCTCCCCAGACTCCATGTATTTACAGCAATCTGCCCATTGGAGATTTGGGGCAGGTAAGAAGAAAAGTTGACTTCTCCCTCTCTCAAAGTCTGTTCTTGCTAGACTTTTTAAAGTAAGTGTTTCATGTGAGGACAGTCGTGGATTTACAGAAAAATCACCAAGGGAGTACGGAGGTCCCACATACGTCACCCGATGTTCCCTCCACTATTATCTCATGTTACAGTGCATCTGTCACAATTAAAGAACCAATATTGGTACATTATTACTAACTGAAGTCTGTACCCTATTCACATTGTCTTAGTTGTTTACCTAACGTCCTTTTTCTGTGAGACCACATTACGTTTACTCATCATCTTGCCACTTGGTTCTGACGGTCTCTTAGACTTTACGTTTTTGGCGATATTGATAGCTTTGAGAAGTACTGGTCAGGGATTTTGTAGAACATTCCTCACTTGGGGTTTGTCTGATCTTTTTCTCATGATTGAGCTGGGCTTACCTAGGTTGGGGAGGAGACCCCAGAAGTCAAGTACTATTCTTGTTACACCATAACAAGTGCTATCGACGGGCCTTATGATTGTTGCTATTGACCTTGATCGTCTGGCTGAGGTCATGTTCGTCAGCTGTGTCTCCTTTACGTACCAGATTCTTTGGAAGGACGTCACTGTGCACATCTCATGCTCAAAGCAGTTCTGCTCCACCCCCTAGAGGGTGAAGTGGCTGCATTAATTAGCTCTAATTCTCCTGCAGGGGAGATTTATCTCCTCTCCCTATTTACTTATTTATTCAGTTATTTTTCTGTATCAGGGTGGACTCATGGATATTTATAGTCTGGTTTGTAATCCAAAACTATTTTATTTATGTTATTGTTCAAATTGTCCCTGCTTTGGCCATTGGGAGCGCTTTCAGTTGGCTCCTGTGTCCCTTTGACATGCTCCCTGGAGAGAGAGAGAGAGAGAGATAGTGTGTGTGTGTGTGTGTGTGTGTGTGTGTGTGTGTGTGTGTGTTATCACTCCCCAACTTTCTGTCACTACAAGAAGCACCGAGTCTGTATTTCCTGCCCAGTCCTAAAATCAGCCATTTCCCCAAGGAGCCCTGGCTCCGTGGAGAATGGTGTTAGACATCAAAATCTGGGCACTGGGTGTGCTCAGCTGCACTGCTGTGTCACTTGTTGGTCTTCTCAGCTGACAGAGTAAGGAAATAGTTGTGTGTGTTCCTGCTAGATTTTTAGGAAACAGACTTCAAATTCTGGGTCAAGACTGGGACACACCATACCTTTTCACACTATATATATATATATACACATATATATATATATATATATATATATATATATATATATATATATATACGTATATATACACACACATATATATATATATACGTATATATATATATATATATGTGTATATATATATGTATATATATATATTTTAATATTTCTTTATTTTGGGGGAGAGCACAAGTGAAAGAGGGGCAGATAGAGGGGGACAGAGGATCTGAAGCAGGCTCTGTGCTGACAGGCTGACAGCTGCAAGCCCCATGTGGGGCTTGAACTCACACACGGTGAGATCGTGACCTGAGCTGAAGTCGGATGCTCAACCGACTGAGCCACCCAGGTGCTCGAGTTTTAATTCTAAAAGTTACATAAGAGAAAATACACCAGGAGTTTGGCTTTTTGTGGCTATACCTACGCAGCCAAAAATGATGAATGACTGTTTTCAGTAACCTCAATCAATCCTTGAGAATCAAACCTAATCATTAAGTTATTTTCCCTAAAATGTTATTTTAAGAAATTAATGCCCGACTCTCCAGCAGTTGACCTAATTCTGGCTTTTCAGATTCCCTGAGTTGATCCCTGCCTCAAAGGCCGTCTTTCTGCTAATTATCGGAAATTTATTTGACCTTTTCCTAAAAGTGGCGCACAAAAAGATTTTATTCAACAGGCGTAACCGTTTTCATTTGCAAGTTTTACTCACTGAAGGTAGTAAGGGTCTGTTTTTGCTTGAACCCACTAATGTTCCGAGCATGTAATTTAAAGACATGGTCATAAACCCAAACGGAGTTGGTGAGAGCACGGCTAATGAGCCCAGGGTTGTAGATTATGTCTGTTAGGATTCCCCCTTCCCGTGGGAGCCATTAGCTGGGCTCCATTCCGTGGCCTTCCTGGCATGCATTAGCCCCATGGCATCTCACAGGGGACACCCCTGAAGGTATAAGGGCAGACAGCCCAAATTCGACAATGTTATGCATATGCTGTGTCCCATCGCTGCTGGGTCGCCAGGGCTACGTTTGTATATGCAGGTGACATGTTTCACACCTGTGTTTCCCAAACATCGGTCACCCACTGTCTACACGAAAGATCTCAGCCTAGTTGGAGAAACAGCCACACTTCACAGTTTATTCGTGCTTGATATACTGATTGTTTTCGCAACCACATAAAAGGCACGGGAATGAAAAGTGTGCTGTGTACCTCTCTAAATGCGTCCGTCTGTCATCGGAGAAGACGTTATCTCATTTGAAAACAGTTGAAGACCTCTCACAGTTTCTTTCTTTTCTCCCTCCGATAGATGCTCCTTGAGCACCTCATCAGGGGTGCTGTGCACAGCTGTGCAAATTAAGCCCTGCCTCACTTGCAGGGGGGCTGGGGCCATCGGATCCCCAGAGTTGAGGAGTGAAAGTCCATCTGCTTGGCGGCCGAGCCCGGTGGCCCAGCCAGGAACAAGCACCATCCGGTAGAATTCCATCTAGGACTTGTTGACGTCTCACTTCTGAGGGGAAAAATTTTTACCGACTAAACATCGTCTTCCCCTGAGTTCTTTCCGTATACTCATTTAATCAGCAAGGAGTTATTGAGAACCCCTCACGTTCCAGGCCCCCATGCTGGGTGCTGGAGATACTTAAAAAAATGTGTTAAAAACTGGCAATTTCCTGGCAGAGCTACTGGGAAGCTTGCTCAAGCAGAGCTCTGGGAGGTGAAGCGTAAGTTAAGAGTCGAGAGCCCACGAAGGGGTAGAGAATTCTCTCTCGGCTCCTTTGAAATCGAGTCCCTTCTTTTAGAGTTCAGAACAAGACCACTGAGCATATATATGATCTCTGGTCGTGCCTGTTTGGCTGACGGGAATGTGTGTGCATGGCCAGAAGTTCTCGCTGGTTTTGGTCTTAGGCGGCCTACGTGGGAAGCCGTCGGATCCCCGGGACCTGTTGGCTGGCCTGGGACCTGTTGGCTGGCCTGGCACTGGCCGCCTCCGTACGTGTCCCTGCTCATCTGGAGCCCGGAGAGCGGGCGTTGGTGGGCTTGCAGATTTCACGTCTGGGCTGTTCGGGGACAGTGAGGTTTTTGGGTCCGTACACCCCCTTGTCTCCCAGCCTAAGTAAGGGGAGAAGGGAGCTTTTTAAGATTCACTTCCAGAGCAGCCTCGGGGGGAGTCCCGGAGCCGAGTGTTTCCAGCCTGCTGTTTCATTAGCAGGTATCGGGGCCTCGTCTCATTCAGTCTGGACACGTTTCTGGGAAGGCAGCTGCCACAGGAAAACGCCTGCAATGGGCATATACCACAAACGGGCCGTCGCCCTCCGAGGCCCGAGGGCGACACCAAGATTCCCATCTCGCTCCCAGTTGCCCAAGCAGCATCGGTTGTCGGTGGGGAAGGACAGAAACAGCGTCCCGAAGTCACACACAGAACGTCGAGTGTATTTTTGTCGGTTACAACGGACGGGAAATCGGAGACATTACACACGCATTAACCTCGGAGGCACCGCCTCTCAAGAAATTCCTACAGCCGGCACGGCGAATGGAGTTAGCTCTTTTATTTGAAGCTGCCGAGGCTGGAGGAGCTCGCCTTGCGATTTCCTTGCTGGTATTTCTGAATCACATGGGAAGACACAGGAAGTGACAGGCTCTAGCTTCTGTGCAAACTGAGGCAGCCCGTGGAAACCCTCCGCGTCTCTGTGTCCTTCTGTCCAGAAGATCCTGGTTGACATTTGGAAACCTGCTCTGCATCATCCGTGTTGGGTGGCAAATTGAAGTTTTCTGTTTGTTTTTGCAAGCTACTCCTTAAAAAAATTTTTTTTAAATAATGTTTATTTATTTTTGAAAGAGAGAGCAGGGGAAGGGCAGAGAGAGAGGGGGACAGAGGATCAGAAGTGGGCTCCGTGCTGACAGCAGGGAGCCCGATGTGGGGCTTGAACTCACTAACCATGAGATCATGACCTGAGCTGGAGTCGGACGCTTAACCGACTGAGCCCCCCGGGTGCCCCGCAAATGACTCCTAAACACCTGTAACAGTTAAGGCACTATCTGGATTGGGGTTTCCAGATGAAGCAGGGCCTTGAATGCCGTGCTAAGAAGGTGGGAACTCCATTCCAAAGGCATTGGGAAGCCGCCTATGATCTTGGGCGGTCAGGTGACACTTGGGGCAGTAGTTTTAGAAGCGATTTGAGATAGAGGATCCGTTTTAGGGAGGCAAGTGATGGCAAGGCTATAGATAGATCCTGCTAGAGACAGCGTGTGCCAGGCCTGTGAGGAAACCAGAGCGAGAGCTGGTTTAGGGGCTCTTCTGCATGCCGTGTCCACAGCACTGAGGCTGTCAGAGCTGACGGCTCACAGGATGGTCGTCCTCGCTCTGTGACTTTGGCAAGTTACGTGACCTCTCTGAACCTCCGCTTCCCCATTAAAAACAGGAACCCTAAAAACTACCTAGTTGAGACAGCTATTGCAAAGGTGGTGTTTAACTGTGTATGTGCTACATCCCGAGACTCGCTGTGGTGGCCGTTTTGTTGTTTATACTTCCCGTGCCATGAAATGTTCTCAGAAACCTGGTTTCTAATGGCACGTGCCGGGGTAGCTTCTCAGTGGATCCTTCACTCTCTGGCCCCTCAAATCCACCCTCACTCTGCAGAATGAGTGTTTCTTCCACACAAATCTGACTGTGTCTTGGAACTGTTTAAAAAACGTCAGTGACCCCCCCACTTCTCTCGGCAGGAGACCCAAGCCTTTAATGGGGGGCCTACGCGTCTGTCCGTGATCTGAGCCCCTTCCGTCTTCCTCGCACTGCGCTTCGCCTCCAACTCCCTGACGGCTCCCCAGAGGCTCGGCTTCCCGCCTCTGCTCTGCACAGTATTTCTACACCCTCCTTCCTTCCCTGCCCTAGGACCCTGCCTCCCCTAGCACGTCTTGTCTCCATGTTCCTGGACTGATCTCAGAAGTTCCCTTTTTTGGTTGGCGTCACAGACTGCATGTTTGTTTCTCCAAGGTTTGCATGTTAAAGCCCTGACCCCCAGTGCGACGGTCTGTGGAGGTGGGCCTTTGCGGGAGGTGATTAGGTTTAGATGAGGTCACGCGGCTGGGGCCCCAAGGATGGGATCAGTGTCCTTATAAGAAGAGGAAGAGACCAGAGCTTTCTCTCCACCCTGTGAGGACGCGGTGGCAATGTGCCCGTGCGCAAGCCAGGAGGAGAGCCCTCGCCAAGACCCCGACCATGCTGACACCCTTATCTCGGACTTCCAGCCTCCAGAACAGTGGGGAATAGATATCTGTTGTTTAAGCACCCCTGTCTGTAAAGCAGACCAAGACAGTGGTTTTCCTGAACTCACATACACAACCCCTTGTCACCCTCTGGTTAGCTGCCAGATACCCAGTCAGTACCCCCATCATGGCGCATGTTACCCAAGCACTCAGTACCCCCATCATGGATTATGTTACCCTAGCACCCGGGCAGTATGCCCATCGTAGTGTGTGCTATCCACACATAACAGTTGATTTTCTTGTTGGTTTCCTAGGCAAAGTGTGAAATCTTTAAGGGCAGATACTGTGCACAGCTCTTATCAGTATCTCCAGAGTCTGTTGGTACTTGACACATAGTAGGTTCCCAGAGATGTTTGAATTAATATTTATTTTTAAGAGTCCCTTATTTTTCAATTATTCCATTTCATTTACTTTCACCTTGACTTTTGTTTTGGTCTAGTGCTTTTTCATTTAGGTTTGACAAAGGCTACAAAAGATTAAAAAAAAAATCATTTCTGTAGATAGGTTCACAGTCAAGGATCTCCCTCAGGTAGTTGCATTTTCAAATGCTTGAAAATGTTGGTATAAACGATGCTCTCTTAGGCAGGTCTGCTTTTCCCAGAAATCTATATGTTGTATCTCTTGGTTGATTCAGGCGTGCCCCGGTTTGTAAGTGGATGGTGCTCCCAGTTTGTCCAGGATGAAGAGCAGAGCCCTTTCCGGTGTGGCCTCGTTGAGATGATGCTCTAAACAGAAGCCAGGCTTTGGCCTGCAGCCCTCATGCTTATCCCTGCTCTATTCCGTCTGCCTGAAAACTCCCTTTAGAGTGCCCGCCTCCTGCCGTATCCTGTCCTCACCCCACTCTTGCCTGGTTTCTGCTTTGCCTCCGCTCGGACATCCGGCCTCCTCTCCAGCAATCAGACGAGCTTTCCCCCCTCCATATTCCTGGCACTTCTGTTCCCCCCCCTCCTTCCAAGCGTGGCTCCCTCCCTACCCACCTCTCCTCTAGTGGCCCCAAGGAGGTGCTGCAAACGCCAGCCCTTCTATTTGAAGTTGTTTAAGACAGAGTTGATGGTCTCCTCTTCCACACTTGGCTTTTCTTCTGGGATTCCATCCGTAAGAGCCGCAGGAGCCCTCCTGTGAGTGGCCGTTCCTGACCTCCATGCGTGAGGCCCTCCATCACCGATATGATCCCTGCCGGGAGAGCCTTTCCTCAGCCCTGCCTCAGAACTACATCCTTAGGGAAGGCTTCCCCGACCATCTCATGTAAGTAGGTACCAACTCGGTTAGTTGCTGTCCTTGCTCTCTGTTTCTTTCACACCGTGCCTCGCCATTTTATTCATATGCTTGTATGTCTGCCTCCCCAACAAGACTGTCTCTTCCAAGAGGATGGAGACCTCTCTCTTTTGCTCACCACTGTTGCCCAGAGTCTACCACAGAAGCTTGTGTGAGAAGTACCAATGCCATGTGGGTGGGTAGATGAGGGATGGGGGGTAGACGGGTGGAGGGTGAATAGGTGGGGGTGGCTAGGGCCAACCCCTTGAAGCAGATGGTGTTGATGAGACCCCTGTGTTCTCTGCCTCCCTTTTGCATCGTCTTCTTGGGCATCTGGCCCTTCCTTACAAGGTCCTAATGTCCTCCTATTTCCAGGGAGGGAGACATTGGCCCCAGTTAGCATCTTCTGAATTCTCCAAATTGAATTTCCGGAACTGGTTTTGTGAGAGCCAACCTCCCATATTATCCTTGCCCTTCTGAAGCCCCCTCCCCCACGGAGTCGGCATTAGTCTGTGTCACCGATAGAATGAGGTGCTAGTGACGGCATATGATTTTATGCTTTCCACCTTGGTCTCGTGGACCTCTCACTTGGGGGGGAACCGGCTGCCACGCCCTGAAGATACTTAAGCGGCCCTGTGGAGGGGTGGGTCGTCCGGCCGACGGGCACCACCAACAGCCGGGTGTGTGAGCGTGTCACCTTGCGGGAGGTCCTCCAGCCCCAGTCAAGCCCTTGGGTGACGGCGGCCCCCGCTGGCCTCCGGCTGCACCCTCCTGAGACACCGTAAGATAGAACCTCTCAGCTGAGCTGAGCCAAGTTTCTATCCACAGAAACTGTAAGCCAAGTAGCAAGCTAGAATGCTGACTTCAACTGAACAAAAGCGGCCGCCTCCCACCTAGAAGGGAGGCGGGGAACTGGGGGAAAAGCGTCCACTGAAAGGAAGAAAGCCAACACCAAGTCCAAAGCCTCGACTGCAAATCCCCGTCCACGCAGGTGCAGGTGCGGGTGAACGCGGCCAGCAACGAGAGGGCGCGGTTCGTGGTTTGTGAGAAACTAAGTCGCGCCGATCCCAACAGGGTGGACGAAACTATCGTCTCCTGGGAGAAGACAGGAAAGCCGCTTGTTCTTGAGGCAGAGGAAAGGCTAAAGTAACAAACAAACCTAGTGTTTAAGGAAGGCGGCCGCGATCTTGGTCTCATGTTTGGCTTATTTTTTAGATTTAATTACAAAGGATTCAGAGTTAGAACCTAAGAAGAGGTTTCTGTGTGTGTGTTTCCCTCCTTCTCGCGGGCCTCACCACAGGCACGCCTCCTCCCTGAAGCCTTCCCTGACCACCCAGGCTCTGCTGACCCCACGGTCTCTGAATCCCTCAACCACGTGGCCAAGACCACCTGGCTGCACATAGTGCTTCTCCTTTAGTGTTTGTGTGTTGAGGGGAGACCATGCTCTAAATTCGGCCACATTCATCCAGAGGCACAGTCGGGTTCTAACATCAGGAGTTGTGATCTCCTGGGGGTGGAGGGGTGGGGGGCAGGTATACCCAAGTACCCATCTTCCACCCATCGTGGGGTCCCCCAGCTGGTGTTCCTGCTACAGGTTTCTTGGTCCTTCTCTCACATCTTCTTCTTATGGTCTTTTTTTTTTTAATGTTTATTTATTTATTTTGAGAAAGAGAGTGTGGGAGGGGCGGAGAGAAAGGGAGAGAGAGAATCTCAAGCAGGCTCCACACTGTCAGTGCAGAACCCCACTTGGGACTCGATCCCACCAACGGTGAAATCATGACCTGAGCCAAAATCAAGAGTTGGACTCTTTTTTTTTTTTTTTAACATTTATTTATTATTGAGAGACAGAGAGAGGCAGAGCATGAGCAGTGGAGGGGCGGAGAGAGGAGGAGACACAGAATGCGAAGCAGGCTCCGGGCTCCGAGCTGTCAGCACAGAGCCCGACGCAGGGCCTGAACCCACGGACCGCAAGATCATGACCTGAGCCGGAGTCGGATGCTTAACCTACCGAGCCACCCAGATGCCCCAAGAGTTGGAGTCTTAACCGGCTGAGCCACCCAATCTCCCCAGTTCTTCTTGTGGTCTTAACTGTACTGCCAGTGTATCACCTCTAGCATTGTGCTGTTTTTTGAATCAGCGTCTTCGGAGAATGGGTTCAGAAGGAGTGAACTGCCCTCTCTCCATCTCTCCTTCCCCGGTTACGCTGCTACCTTCATTCAGCAAACATGGATAGAATGTGAAAGGTTGCCCCATAAAACACAGGGTGCCCGGTGAAATTTGAATTTCATATAAGCCACAAATAGCTTTTGAGTTAAACGTATGTCCCATGAGGTATTTGAATTTGCCATCCATATATAACTAGATTGTGTTTATTTTGTCTTTTTTTCTCTAAATCTGGCAAGCCTTATCGTCCGCTCTGTGCCACACTGTGTGACATAAAGATGAATAAAATGTCATCCCTCCCCCGTGGGTTGTCAGCCCGGTGGAAGAGACAACCTGCCTAAAGAAAACACTTCTCCTACGACTGTGCTGGAACCACACCCAGCATGGGGAGAACGAGAAGGACCCCAAAATCCAGTGCACGTGGGATCGTAATATTTCAGGGATACAGCTCGGAGAAGGCTTCCTGGAGGTTTTTGTCTTTTAGTGAACCTCAGTGTGGATGGACACCCCCTAAAGGCAGGAACCTCATCTTTTTAGGATACACAGTAGCTGCTGAGCAAAATTGTAGTAGCTCTTCTCGTCATAGCCCACAGTTTCATATTTTGATCGCTTCTCCCCAAACAGACATAGTTCAGCTCTTGATAAATTTCCTGGGCATGTGCTACTTTGCATCATAGCCTTACACCTTTATTAATGGAGTCAGTTTTTTATAGCTTCCTGTTGAAAACGAGACAGGGCATCCCCAGTGGTGATTTACAATCAAAGGCAATGTCAAGGCATTTCTATTTTTTGGAGTTAACCCTACATTCCTGCCTTTCTGCCCCTGCCTCAGCCACTAGCCATTTCAGAAGCAGCTTGTGGCTCCTGAAATCTGCTTTTTCACCTTGGATTTGCTGGGTAACTGTGGCAGCCTGGTTTGACCCTACCACTTGCCTGGAAGAGCTTTTGGCAATGGTGTCGGTGAATTCCTTGCCCTTCTCGTAGTCTGTAGGATTTTTAGCTTCTTGGGTCTTTGTAGTTGCTGATCTCTGTCTCTTCCAACTGCTGCCCCCTGGATTTCTTGGCTCTTGGTTTTCCCTTATTCTCATCCTACCTCCTTCGCTGTTCCTGTTCTCCCCCCACCAGCCTTCTGAATCTGTGCAGTTCACGAGGTCCCGTCTTTTGCCTACTTCCTCTCATGGCGTTCTCTCTCTAGAACCCTTCACCTTCTCGAGGGGTGCTACCCTCACCTTTATTGTGACAAAGTCCTCACCACCAGCCCTGATCTTCTGCAAGATTCAGGTCCGTATTTCCGATTGTCTTAGATCATTTCAGTCTGGACATTACGCCATTCTCTCCAGCTGCTAGTCCTCAGAAGTGAATTGTTTGTTTGTTTGTTTGTTTCCTCTTGAAAGCTGAGTGGCTTGCTGAAGCCCATATTTGGCTTGTGACACAGCCAATTCCTAAGCACGGATTCCCACCTCATGTAATACAGTAGGAGCCCTTTAACTATGTCTCTACCCTCTGAACCCAGCTCACCATCTAGCCTCTAGCTTAGAATGGACTGTAGCTAAGAAGGACGATCCATTGTCGCAAATTACCTGATGAACAAACTAACTCTTGGTTATGAGTGACAGAAAACCAACTAAAGCCTGCTTATGTTGAACAGCGATTTTTTTTTTTCTATTTCCCTAACTGAAAAGTCTTGGGGCATGTCCTGGCTTCAGCCATGATAGGCTCCATCCAGGGACTCGACCAATGTCCTCAAGGTTGGCATTTGTTCTCTACATCTCATAGCGCCTTCCTGTTAGCTTTCTTTTGAGAGAGACCTTAAGTTCATAGTGGTAAGATGACTGCCAACAACTCCAGTCTTGTATCCCCTTCTCTGCAACGCCAGCTGCAGACATTCTCATCCTTTGCAAAGTATGAGTCTTCAGATTGAGTCTCTGCGAACTAATTTGGGTTATGTGTCTACATTGGGAATGATCAGTGTAACCAGAAGCAGGGAATAAGTGACGAATAAAGCCTGGGCTGTATGTTCACCTTTGGCATGGGGAGGAGGAGATCGTCAACCATAATCCCAAAGACTGAACGGGAGAGTGGTGATTCCCCAAAAGAACCCTGGGTTCTGGGACTGTGTGAGAGGAGAATGGAAGAGAAGCAGGAAAAAATGGCAAGCGTCTACTCAACTGTATAAATGCATCTCTGCGATTGTCTCAGATGAGGCTTCATGACAGCTGACGTGCATCATTCTTGGGCTGATAAGTGATGAGGTCTGACCTTCAGCTATGGATATAATATTAGAAGGACATCAACATGTCACAGCTGTTATTTTCGGTTGCTAACTATGAGATGATAATACTTCTTATCTGAGAAGAGATGTTCCAGTGTCACCCCATTATAAAGTACACCAGGCATCAGTCACTTTGCAGAGGGTATTTTTGAACTTCTAGGCTATAGTTTGAGCGCATTTCCTCACATAGAAAGTTAACATTTGGAAAAAGTAGTCAAAATAGCGCTTACTCAACACCCAAATTAATTTTAAACCATGACTGTATACAAGCTCACTTTTATACTCTCCGTTAAAAATGCTAAGTCAATCAGTAGTGAAAGTAAGATTTCACTACTGGGGGTGTTTAAAGTAGTCAAGGAAAAGGTCTGTGTTGTTGTCAAGTTTCCTTGACTTCAGTAGTATAAACTTACACGTAAATTTAGGAGGGGTTTAAAAGGGGTTGGGAAGGCGGGGTAAAATCCTCCATGCTTCAGGGATGAGATCCAGCAAGAGCAATGAGGCTTGCAACGATCACGTGACTGGTTTCCCCTCTCATGCCAGATTTTAAATTTGCACAGATAGGGAAGCTAAAGAGTAAGCTTCAAAACTCCAAAAGATAGAAAGGAAGCTCTTCTAGTCTTTCAGGGTCTGTAAGGACCTCCAGACTCTCCATCAGAAGCCTAGGAGAGTCACTCTCAAGGCATAGGCACTCACTGGAGGTGGGCTGGGTCTTATTAAGAGTGCAACCCAGCCTTGACCCAGCTCAACTTCCAAGCAGGTGAGGGACTGATTTCATTGGTCCAACCTGCCCTCTCCCTGGTGAAAAATATCGTCTGGAGCCTCCGTGGTACTTTCATGTACAATAGCTGTCATGAAATAAAAATTGACTAGACATGCAAAAAGAGGCCATAAATTGTGACTGACAATCAGAAAACAAAAACAAGTAATAAAAGCAGTGTAGTGAATGATCCAGATACTAGAATTAGTTGAGAAGGACTTAAAAATAATTAGGATTGGTATGGTTTAAAAAAGAAAAAGCTAAAAATGGAGAAAAATATGTAGAGATTCAACAGTTTGGAGTACACAAAACAAATGGACATCCTTTGACTGAATAAAGCACTATCTAAAGTATTCATTGGGAAGTTTAACAGCAGAATGCAACAGAGGAAGTTAAGAATAACGGACTTGAAGACAGAGCAATACAAGAAAATAAAACACAGATAAAGACAAATGGAAAGAAAATAACTTAGCATATGGAACAGCCAAAAGTCCAACTTGCATGTATGAAGTTTCCCACAAGGAAAGGAGAGAGAGGTTGGGGCAGAAGCATCCTCTAAAGAAATAATGGCTGAGAATTTTTCAGAAGTGATGAGAATCAGCCCATACTTGCCAGAAGCTCAATCAAGCTTAGTTCCAATGAAGATAAATACAAAGTAAAGCCCATAGAACTGTTGAAAATTAAAGTGCAAGAAAATCTTTCAAACATCCAGAGGGGAAAAAAAAAGACTTTCAAAGGAGCAAAATTAAGACTTTCATTTGACTTTGAATGGAAATATGCTAGCAAGAAGAAAATGAGAAGACATCTTGAAAGGGCAGATGTGAGCTATCAGGAAAAAGCTGTTATGATTATCCCCACATAAATTGTTGTGTGGACATATTTTCTTGGGAAAACATTTAGGAGTCAAATTCTCATTTCAAATGGAAATTCCGATTTCTAAGAAGTTGTCACACTGGATTCCAAAGTGGTTGCACCATTTTGCTTTCCCACCAGCGGTGTGCGTGCATTCTGTTGATACAGTTCTCACCAACACTTGGTATTCTCAGTCTTTTTAATTGCAGTCATTCTAATGGATGAATATTTGTACCTCATTGTGGTTTTCGTTCCTTAATATCTAATGGAACTGACCATTTTTGCATACACTTGTTGGCCATTCAAGTATATTTTTGAGGGAATGCTAGGTAAATGTTTGTTCAGAGTGTTTTGCCCATTTTTAACTGGGTTGTTTATACTCCTCTTGGGTGGTAACAGTTCTTTACGTGTCCTGGATACAAAATCTTTGCATTGCAAGTATTTTCTCACACCCTGTGAGAAAATCTGTTTTCTTAATGATGTCTTTCAAGGAGAAGAATTGTTAAAAATTGAAACCCAATTTATCAAATAATAGTATTTCACTTTCCATGGTCTGTCATTTTCCATCCTTTCGCTTTTAACCTGTCTTTATCTTTATATTTAAAGTCGACTTCTTGCTGACAGCATCTAGTTAAGTCCTGCTTCTTTCAGTCTGACCACCTCTGCCTCTTATTGTAGCAGCTGCTATTTATTTTCTACTTCAACATTTGGTTTTATGCTTATTTTTCCTACTTTGTTTTAGATTAATGTAGAGTTTTGGCATGTTTTTTGTTGTGTGTGTGTGTGTGTGTTCCATGTTTCTACACGGTTGGTTTCTTAGTTCTTTGTCTTCATTTGTTTATTGCCTTATTTATTCATTTTTGGCGTTTATGTGAAACAGAGTCTTTCTCACAGTTCTGAACCACAGAAGACAAAAAATGAGTTCGGTGTCTGTTTTCTCAATTCTCCCAAGAATGGTGCATAACCAGCACCACTCTCAGTGTAGAGGAGAGAAGTGAATTCATCCCGGATAATGGATATCTGACGGCATTACAACTTAATCTCTGGAGGAAGTGTGATTGAGAAAACCTGTGGAATTACTAATATACATCTTTAATGTATTTATAGTCTGTTGTCTAATATTATACCATGGTGGGAGAATGAAGTCTATCTTTGGTCTAGGGTCTTCACCCTCCTGTGAACAAGCCAATTTGAAGTATAATGTAATGGTGATCGCCTAGTTAGGAGAAGCAAGGTGAGGCATTATGTTGCAGTTAATTAAGGAACACCAGCCACCATGGGTAAAGATGCTTTGCTGAGCACCATGAGTCTGTCTCAAAGTGTGTGTGTGTGTGTGTGTGTGTGTGTGTGTGTGTGTGTGTGTGTAGAGGCCAGTACTCAAACTTCTTGTTTCCTTGTCCTGCTGGATAGAAATAATCTCCTTTCCCATGTTCCCTGGTTTTGCTCAAACCATTATACCTTACCTCAGAATGTTCCCAAAAACTAAGAATAGGGTAAGACCTTCTTAATTGTCCTGAGTATCTTAAGCAGAAGGTGCTGTATGTGGATTTTCTCGTCTTAGGGAGGAATTTAATGACCTGTCTTGGGAAACGACCTGGGACCCTTGTATCAGCTGTCACATTACTCTTTCTAATCAGATTTCTACAGTTATGTAACTGTTGCCACTAATCAAGACTAATTTAATAAGGGGGAAAATGAGAGTTTTGCTTAGAAAAGCTGCCCAAAGATGTTTGCCCTTTTCCAAAAACAATGACAACAGCTTCTCTTCTGTTAGGGACATATATAGGTTAGTATGAGCAACTGGAAAGACCAAAAGGATGAAAAGCACACCGTGATGAATGGGGATTTGATCAAGCAACATATGAAAAGGAATATCTATGTTGCCTGATGCAGCAGTGGTCCCCTTGTGCTTAACCATTAATTTCACGGATGTAAAAGTGCTTCGCACATCAAATATAAGAAATTATCACATCAGCCCCCCTTCCCACACCCCTATGTCTGCCACACATCAGTGCCCTCCCGAGCCCTCAGTTTTTCTACTCTGCTCTGTCGTTGGCTTATATTCTCCTTTTATCCTTAAGCGCCAGCCTGCTCCACAGGTGTGTCCCCCCCTCCCTCCCTCCTCTCTTGTATCGATCACTCTTTTCCTAGCATTACAGCCAGTGCATTCAACTAGTAGAATTAGGAAGTTATGAGGATTTCATTGCATTGAGACTCAAAAATACAGTTCAGACATTTATAATTCTGGAAAGATTGTTCCTTGGTAATGGTGTGTGTTGCCTATTTAAAAACCTTTCTCTTTGTTTCTAAAAGTCACTTTTTAAAAAAAAATTTTTTTTAAGATTTATTCATTTCTCAGAGACAGAGCATGAGTGGGGGAGGGGCAGAAAGAGAGGGAGACACAGAATCCAAAGCAGACTCGAGGCTCCGAGCTGTCAGCACAGAGCCCGACGCGGGGCCCCAAACTCCCGGATGGCGAGATCACGACCCGAGTGGAAGTCGGACACTCAACCGATCGAGCCACCCAGGCACCCCTGAAAGTCACTTTTCATTGGTGATTTATAATTGAGTATAACAGGATTCTCTTCATTGGTGGTTTCCTTTTTAAAAACAACTGAATACAAACTGACTTTAGACAGGAGACAACTGTGCTCTTACTCACACTGGTAGAGATCATTTCAAACTCTTAAGACCTCTTCTGCCCTCCTGTACCTCAGGCCTCTCTACTCATTGTCCTAAGTGTCCTCATGCAAGGGGTAAATTCTTCCCATCTATCTGCGTTCTTTTTCATTAAAATAATTTCTGTTTGTGCTAAAACTCATTCGTCATCCTCAAAATATCATAAAAGGCCAATTATTTTCTAAAAAAATGCTGACTTTCTATCTTCAGCCCAAAGTCCATGAGATTGCATGCAAAAGGAAGACGGGTCCAGAAGCACATCTGTGATCGCAATAACAAGTTAGTGAGGATTTAATCTGAGCCCCCATCTTATAGAAAGATAGTCTGTAGGCTGGAGGCTGTGCTTGCCGAGTTTGGCACAGAAACAAACCTGGTGAGGCAGCATGAAGAGTTTGGAAAGATGAAAGCATGTGGGGGTCGGGTTTGAAGAACAATAAAAGAATTAAGCCAAATGATTATTTGATTTAAGCATCAGTATTGGATGACCCTGAGAATCCCTCTGGAGAACACACTACAGATTGTTGCTTCTCCGGAGAATGTTGAAATTTTAGATAAGGCCAGGATGTTTTTGTACACGATTTGTACTTGAAATTTTTCTTAAGTGGCTCAAGCTGTCCCATGGTCATGATACGTGGTATCCACGTACGTTCCTTAAATTTGAAATAGATTAAGTGATTAGGCCCGGGTCACAGAGTATGAACTAGGATTAAAGAGGCAGAGTATTAACTATTCCTTGAAATTAGGAAAGACCACAGTGTTTACAAAGGGCGATGTCATCTACTTGGATGAGAAGAGACTCGACCAATGTGTTTTCCTCTTCTGAGGATTTCTCAGTGAACCCATGGTGGCCCCCGGCTTTCTGTTGCTCAGGATTAAATACAAACTTTTGATGATTGCCCTCAAATCTTCCTGCCAAATGGTCACACCCTACAAGTCTTGATCTGAAAAAAATACACCTCCCCCTCCCAAAATCCACTGTTCCAGCCATATCAACCACTCGACTCCTCACCCCCCCCCCCTTCCTTTTGGCTGTCTCCAAGGATTTGCACATTGGACTCAGAAACATGAAAGTTTTCCTTCCTCCCTCCCCAGCACGCCCTCATGAGAACTGAAGACTGTCTCTTACAGAAAACCTCCCCGGATTAAATACGTATCAGTCTCTTTTCCAATGTACCGTCATTTCTAGGGCCGTGTGAATCTACATTCACACTGATGTAGATTGAATGTAGCTGTATTTTGGTCAGCTTTCTCCCATTCAAAGGTGGTCTTAAAAATACGTAACACATCTGTCTACGTGTTTAAATAAAATAATGAGAAAGAGTGCTATGTAGTCGAGGAGTTTGTTAGTACTTACTAAGTTATAGACTGTCTGGTTAAATACTGCTATTTCTGAAGAAAAATATAATACCCGGGCTTCTCAACTGTGGCACCGTTAACATTTTGGACAGGGGAAGTCTTCGATGGGAGGCAGGGGCCGTGCTGTCCTGTGCTTTCTGGGATGTTCAGCAGCATCTCTGGTTTCTACCACCCCTCACCTAGTCATGACAACCAAAATTGTCCTGAGACATCGCCACATGTCCTCTGGGGACAGAATCACCCCGGGTCTGTAACCACTGATTTCAACCTACCTGCTGAAGCAGTTGCTTGTTTTTGAATACTGGGTTTTTATCCAGCAGATGGAGAGGGAAGGACTTATTGGCAGGAAACGTTTGGGCCCCCTCAGAAGTTGGCCCTTTTCGTCACGCTGAGGTTGTGGACCCTCATGAAATATGCCAGCAGCCTCTGTATGTGACCAGCAAGCACCTCCTCTGCAGATGTGTGAGAAGAATTGTTCACGCAACCTGCAGAGACTGTTAGGTCAGGGCTTTCAAAAGCTATTTTTATTTGTCTGTTTAGAGTTCGATTCTCCAGTCAGGTCAGTTTTTTGTGTTTCCTATTAATAAAATGTGAGATGCTTTATTAATACGTTCTGTAGTAACTAAAGTCAGAGTCTATGTTATTAGAATCACGGAAGTGGAATTTCAGTGTTCTAAACGTGTGTGTCGACCAAATATTATATATAAACATGTGATCGATCATTGCTCTATAAAGATGATCTTCCCCTCCAAGTTGTGATACAGATATGTGCAGAAGTTATTGCCTGGGTCAAGGGGGGTAACTCTTAGCTCAGAGCTACTGAAGTGGTAACGGGGAGCGGGAAGGGGCCCCAGTGACAGCAGAAGCACTGACCTTCTCGGCTGTATCACCACAACACCGTACCAAGGTTAATGGGGTGGGATGGGGTCAGGCAGGCGGAGGGAAGCAGCAGTCTCCTTCTTTCTTCTCTAGGCCACCTTGGACCTGACCTCAGCTCTCGGCCAGAGCGAGGCGACAGCAGCTGTATATGGTGCATAGCATTCAGTGGTTAGAGATCCTAGCAAAATTCCTCCAGTCACGGAATGCGGCATGCTGACATCTGAAACAGAAGACTGCACGTTTCATGAATAAATTCAGAATATTTTATACAACAAAGGCCTGGAGAATAGGAAACAGAGTTAAAGGGAATAATCTGAAGTTGGTAAAGAGAGTAACAGTGATGGAGGGATAGGAGAGAAAAAAGCCGTGTGTTAACAGCAATAAAATATTAGAAAGAAGAGCATGCATAAATTCCAGCTAGCATTCATCTATGTGCTATTTTTTATTAAGAGTCAGGGTTGTTTTGTTAAAAAAAATATATATATATATATTTGTGCCAAAGAAATAGAACCAGAGTTCGGCTCTGCCGGTAACGAGCCTGGTGACCTTGAGCAAGTTGCCTAATCTCCCGGAGGGTTTCTCCTTCATCCATAAAGTGGGCGTCTTTATCTCTGTGGTCCTTGTGCCTGCACAGTGCGTGGCATACAATAGACTCTCTGTAGATTTGTTGAATGAACACATGAAAACAAAGAAACAGGTGCAGCCAAAAGACGTCTGGCCTCTATCTCTAGTGATGCAGTTCTGAACAGGAACACCCAGGGCTGGGATCATGGGGCTTCTTCCACTTGAATAATAAGTCACTAGAAGTGACAGCGATCGGAAGTGGACGTGAGCAACGTGTAAACGCCTATGTGCTCATTGACCAGGTTATAGATACTTCCTCTCTCTCTTGTTATTGTTGGAAACTGCCTTTAATTTTCATTTAAAGGTTCCCAGCTTTAACTCTTATCTAAATCTTGTTTAACTCTTACCTCTTCATTTCTTCCTGCATCTCCAAGCAACCGTCACGGGTAAATTTTCCTTTCACCTGAAGAAAAGCCCCGAGTATTCCTTTAACGCACTCTGTTGCGTTTGAATTTTCTCAATTTTTATCTGTCTAAAAATATCTTTATTTGGCTTTCAATTTTGAAGGATATTTCATGAGATATAGAACTTTTGGTGGAAACTATTTTCTTTAAGCATTATCATATATTCCATTGTTTTCTGTGATATCATCTGCCAATTGTTGCTCCTTTTAAAATACTATATTTTTTTTCTTCATCTCAGTTTTTCAGAAATTTTACTAGGTTAAGATGCAGTGTTTCTTTTTATTTGTAGTGCTTTGGATGCATGGTGTTTTTTAAAATGTGGGTCTTGATGTCTTTTGCCAATTTTGGGAAATTCCTCATTATGTGTTATTCAAATATTGCTTCCGCTGTGTTTCCTCCTGTCTCATTTTCTGTGTCTCTGATTGCACACACACAGACCTTTCACCAGATCTTGTGTGTCTCCTTAGCTCCTTTGTCAAGAGCTTCATCCCTTTGTCCCTTTATACGTTAGTCCTACATATTTTCTTCTGACCTGTTTTCCACTCTACTATTTCTCTCTACAGCTGTGTTGAAACTGCTGTGAAACATTTTCATTGAGTTATACTTTCCAACTGTAGAATATCCAGGGGGCTCTAGTTCTTTCCTGAAAGGCTTGTTTTTTAATTCTCTGAACCTATTAAGCAACATAGCTTTAATGTCTGTTTCTGTTGGTTCCATTAGCTGAATCTCCTATACATCAGTTTCTCTTTCCTGTTGTTTCTTCTGCTTTTTGCTGTCTTCTTCTTGGTGTCCACTTAGGCCTGGTTATTTTATGTGTCAGACATTGTGTGTGAATGTGTGAAATAGTTTGAGACACTGGATATGACTTATGTCTAAGCTGGGGCACTCGTGATCAGGAACTGAGCTGGTTTCAATCTCTGTGAGGATTAGTCTACTTCTGACTCACCCTCTCTCCTAGAGTGTAGCATTTCAAAATCCCAACCCAAAGTCCACAGTCAAGGGGTTTATCAGTACCACCTTGTAGCAGACTCTGATATCCTTCCTTTGTCCCCTTCACCCTGGTGAATCTGGTGGAAATTCTGCTCAGGTTTCAACCTCTCAACTGCTTCTTCAGATGCCCAAGGTGGAAAAGTCAACCTCCAATTCTGGTATCACACCATGGGTTTCCTTTTTCTACCTGGGTAATGGTCCCATAATTCTTCATTACTTTGAAAACTCTATGTTGTCTTTAAATAGAATTTATATGTATTTTGCCCACCTTTTCTAGTTGTTTTCAGTGGGGGGATGAGTCCAAATTATTCAGAGCATCGTCATTAGAATCAGAACCTCCCTATGCTCATTCTAGCAACTTAGTAACTTTGTAATATCGTTTCCTGTGGTTCCGGTGTCATTTTTGTAGCTATTCCCCTGGGGTAAACATGTAGGTGTTTTCCGACTTTTCGACATGAACTATGCGAAGTGTCTTTCAGTTTCTATTTGTGCCTACTTTGCTGGTTATTTCATTTAGATTAATTCTTAGGAGAGGAATTATTGAATCAAATATATGTATAATTTAGAGAAGTATTATAACTATTTCCAGATTGCTCCAGGGAAGGCTGTACCAATTTACACTTGTACCAGCTGTGCATGAAAGTGCCCATTTCTTGGCACTTCACCAACACTGGAATACCCTACTTTAATAAGCCTGGCACAGCCCCAAATAGCTACCAGGTTAGGCAAAGAGTTATGGCTCTTAAAGTTCTCAGTAATTTGAAACAATGGGTCAAAAGTCATAAAAATAAATCGGTAAGTAAAATAACAAGGCCTGCGTTTCAAAAAAAAAAAAAAAAATAAGCAGGTCTAGGATAATAGCCATTGATAGGATAAAGGGGGCGGGATCTTGGTAGATGAAAAGCCAATGGAATCCTGGGCCAAATTTATAGTCCTTGAAGGTACAGATCAAGGAGGAGAAGGAGTCTCACTGAACTCTAAATTAGGTGTCTTGTATCTGAAATAATGCAACCACAGCTGGGTTTTAAGAACCTGATCCTCTTGACAGGGTTCCAGAATAGGGTCCCAGAATGGTGAATGGTCTATAACCGTACCAGGTAGAAAGGAGTGGAAGGGACAGGGGTGTGTAGTTCCCACAAAAGATGTATTTGGGGGAGGGACTGATGACTTTGCATGACTTTGAAAATGTAGTTCTTTTCAACAGCATATTCAAAATCAAGGAAAAAGAGGTTACCGACCAAGCATTTTATTTTAAAAAAACATTCTGGTGCACATTTCCTGAGAGATCCCATCAACAGGAATGGATATGAGCCTGCTGTTCTCTCCAGCCACTGCCTCTCATGAAACCCGCCTGCCAGCACTTTGAATTGTTTCTCGCAGACACGGTGTGTAGATGCCTGATTTCGCCACAGAGCACGTGCATGTGTCCCTATTGTTCAGTGCGTCATCACAGTGATTTATTTTTACCTTTTATTGTCAGACGAAGAGAGATTGGCTTGCCTTCTGTCTTCTCCACAGTCCATGTTTTGGTTTTGTTTTCTTTCCTTCTTTCTTTCCTTCCCTCCCTTCCTTCCTTCCTTCCTTCCGTCCTTCCTTCTGTCCTTCCTTCCTTCCCTTCCTCCCTCCCTCCCTCCCTCCCTCCCTTCCTTCCAGAGAGAAAGCATGAGCAGGGGAGAGGGGCAGAGAGAGAGAATTGTAATCAGTCTCCATGCTCAGCATGAGCTTGATCCCATGACCCTGGGATCATGACCTGAGCTGAAATTGAGGGTAGGATGCTCAACTGACTGAGCCATCCAGATGCCCCCATTTTTTCTTTACAAGCAGCACCCTTCTTGGATAGGCAAAAAAAAAAAAAAAAAAGTACACGTGGAATGAGGGCAGGAGTATGTGTATGCTTTTGTGAGGAGGGAGAGACTCCTTTAGAATTCTTGCAAAGGGATTTATTGGCCCTTCTCTTCTTGGAAAACTATGGTGGACCATTTGGATGAGGTTCTTGTGAATAATTCTTTTTTCCTAACTGTTCCAACAGAAGAATGACAGTAAATATGTGTGTCCGTGTATTTTGATGTTCTGTTTTGTTAACAAGATGGAAACTGGATTGTAAGAATGGGGATTTTTTGCTGGATCGGGGGGCAAAATATATTTGTAGACCAAAGAGAGGGAGGTTGGCTCAGTACGAATGTCGGTGTAGTGTACTCCTTACTGTCAGTCACGCTAAGTGCCTCCCATGTGCTAGCCCTGCCCAGATACAGACATAAACCATGCCACCTGATCCTCCCGGCTGGTATTACTATGATTTACAGGCAAGGAAACTGGAGCTCGGAGAGGCTAACTAGGACTAAGTCACAGAGGTAGTTAGTCATGGGGCTTGGGTTTGACCTCAGGTCTGCGTGAGCCTGGCTTACTGGGGGAGCTGAGGAGGCTGTAATGAAAAAGTGAGTTCTAGTTCGGCGTGAAGCTGCTGGTGGGCTTAACTGATCACTCCCCTTTATCTTCCACTAAGTAGATTTTCTATTTATCAGAATTAGCCGGAAAACCTTAATTTAAACCTTATGACCGTGCAGCGAGTTATATATTTCCTTATTTCAGTGCACCTTAAGGTAAGACACTGGTTTATACTTAAGAAAAATACACACACACACACAATTTTGTACCAAATTTCTTCTAACCAGTAACTCATCTGAAATCTTTTCTGAACTATTTTCTGGGGTACCAATAAGAGATTTTTCAGCAGGGTTTCAGGTATCCCTGTATGACATTCCGTCTCTAGAAAATAATGGGATTTTGGCTTTCCTTGGTTAAAAATCTTGTAGGTCAGTCATAAATTATTCACACTCCATGCGCTTGGTCTGTTAGCTGAGTTGTCTTCTTTTTTTCTCTTTTACTTTTTGTCAAGTCAACATTACTTAGTTTTAAAGTCCAGGTAAATTGACTCTTTGTCCAGTTTTGCACAGTTGTTGTTCATAGAAATGTAGCCACTCCTTCCACTTCCCGTAGGACCGGGAATGAGCCCCTTGTGCGCTCTTGGCTGTCATCCCAAAGGCAAAGCCATGGCCAGTGTCAGTGGTGGAAGTGAAGGCACAGGACTGACTGTGAAGTTCAGTTTTCATATCCACTTGAAGGCAGCCAGTATTGTCCTTGTAGAAACCCTACAGTTTCCCCAGTGGCCCTTTTCAGTGCCGTCTTCCATGGTTTAGTTTAAGACAGGCTAGCCCAGGGAGGCCCAAAACAGGCTAAGGATTTGGTGATGCTTCCGCAAAGACTGTTTTCTGTATCAAGGATGAGATTAAGCCTAACTCTGTCAACACAGCATCAACGGCAAAATAGCCAATATATTCATTTGTTCAGCAAACCAAGATACGGTGATGAATTTGAGCTTTGTAGCCAAGGGCAAATTTGGTTAGCAGGACGGACGGCCTGTACTTAAGGCATGTAAATAATTGGTGAAGGGATGTGTGAGCAATATTTTTTCAATGTAGCGATCAAGGCAATCAAAGCAATAAGCGTTGGTTTTGTGCTTCATACCTATAAGAAGGCGGTGCCCGAGGCATCTTGATGGGGTTTCAAAGTTGGCTCAGGCTTCAAGGAGCTTATAGTTCTGTGATCATAAAGCCAGCGGACAGAACCAACTCTACCCCCGGCAGAATGTGGATGTGTGGCTTCAAGCGTAGAGAGGAGAGTGCTACCTAAGCCACCACGCAGGGAGCGTCTCAGGGACCCTAAGGGATGGGGCGCAGCTCACAAAGTAGCAGGGAAGGTGAGAGAAGGAAAGGTGTGCTCATCCATCCTTCTGTGTATGTTTACAGTCGTCCTGTTTCTGTCCTCATCCTTTTTAACTTTAGACAAGAGATTCTGGTGAACTTGAATGCCACTAGGAGCCAGGCTGGTGTTACGAACGAGTGAGGCTGGCCGGGCGTGAGATGGTATGTTACCTCTGCCCTGCAGCCGCTATGGGCAGACCCACTAGGTGGGGGCCGGGAGAGCTGGCAGCTTCTGTTCCATCTTGGCTGATCGTTACCACCTGGTGGGCAAGCCCAGGGTTGCCGGTTTCCTCCTGTTTTTCCCCGCTGAGAACTCCGCGTCCAGATTTGTCTGAGGATTCTCCTGACTCTTCATGTTGGCAACTAAATCAGCCTGACGGCACTAGGTGCATGCACTTGGGGCCAAACCGTCGATGGTTGCAGGCCGAGGGGGCCTCACGAATTGCCACCCTGGGAAACCACACTGCGTCCTGGCACAGCGGTGCTGAAAACGTGGTCCCTGCACCAGCTGCATCATCACCACCCGGGAACTTGCTAGAATCACAGATGCCTGGGCTTCATCCCGGGTCTGCTGAGTAAGAAACTCTGTGATGGGCCCTACAGTCCGTGTTTCAGCAAGCCCTCCAGGTGGTTTTGGGGCTCAGTCAGGTTCGAGCATGTTGTTTTGTTTACATTTTTTATTGGCTGGGGAAAAAAAAGAGAAGAATGATATCTGATGATATGTAAAATGATATGAAATTCACGTTTCAGTTTCCATAAATAAGGTTTTCCTGGCCATAGCCGTGCTTGTTCATTTACCTTTTGTTTCTGGCTGTCCTTGCATTGCACGGGCAAAGTGGGAGCGTCGGGACAGGGGCCATAGCTGACACTATTTATTCTCTAAAATATATATTGTTTATCATCTGGCCCTTTGCAGAAAATGTCAGCCTGCTCTGACACTGTGAGTGGGGGGTGAAGGGGGACTGGGCAGACTCGGGAGTTGGGGACACCGGGGAACCTCCGTGTCATGCCCAGGCCGGAGGAGAGAAGTATAATTGAGCCCCGCAGCCAGGGAGCAGTGAGGGGGGCGGGCTGTCGTGAGAGCCTGCAGAGCAGGTGGGGACCACACAGCAGACACAGGCAGAGCCACAGAGCTGCTCTAGGGGAAGAATCCAGAGCTGGACCACTAACTCAACATGGGGCCGAGAGGAAGGAAGGAGGCAGATGACGGTGTGACTTTTGAGGCTGACGATGACACTAGAGATACAAAGCGGGGGGTGGGGGGTCACTTGAGGGAGTGTTCTCGGCAGGGGAGATGCGAGGCGTAAGTTGAGTTTTAACCTGCACGTTAGGGTTGCCGATAAGATATTCGTCGGACGTGACCTGGGGGGCATTTGCAACCCATGTGAGGCTCAAGAGAAGGAGCGGAGTTAGGGATTTGTAATCGGGAATCTTCAGTGCAGAGGACAAAGTCTGCCGTGTCACTAGATGTATGACTGGTTGGTTTCCCTAATATTTTAACAGGAAGAGAGTTGGACTCGAACTTTCCTTCGGCAAAGGGTACGAGTCGAGGCCCTCTTTGTCCCAGACGGAGCCAGGCTGAAGATAGAAAACGATATCCTCGAGGGGTGTCAGGTCCTGCCTGCCTCGGGAAGTGAGGGTCTGTGTGGTGGCCCTGGGAGGCCACCTGAGTCCCTGGTTCGCTCTCCTTGAGTCCTCGGTCACTGGGCTGCACCATCCGGGCCCCTAGCCTGTCCCCGCCTTCCTTCTCCTGACTGGGAGGAGCTCCTGCTCCAGCCGTGCTCCTTCCGGTGCTCCCCTTTCCTCCCGATTCTGAGGCTCAGACACCCCAAGAAACCACACGAGAGGCCAAACGACGGGGAGCGCTGATGACAGTCACGCTCGAAACACGAATTCTCTGACGTCTCTGTGAGGCTTCTAGCGTGAGTTTTCATGGAGGATTTAGAGCGTGTTTCATAAAAAGTTAGTAATTAGCTGTAATTCTGTTTGTATTAGGAAAACGTGTTTGCGCTGGGCTTCAGTTAATACACAGTGACTTAGTGGCTCCGATCGATAGCAGGATTACTTTTTAAAGGGCTTATTATATCCTGTTAATGTTTATTTCAAAGAGATTACAATGATGCTTTATAAATGGCCCTTAGTGAACATATGAGCGGGATATTCTCTCTGGAAGACAGCTTGGATGCAAACAAACTAGCAACTCACGTCATTTGCTTCTTCCGACTGACGGTTCTGAAATGGTGTTGTAGGCAAATATGGTACACGAATGTTTCCAGACATCAAATTAGTTAGACAAATGAACTTTGAATTGAAAAGCCAAGCTTTCCAGTTAATAAACACAGTGCGTGTTTTTTTACGGCTGTGTCTTTTAAGACGAGGCGAGTCATTCCCCAAAAAGCAATGCTCTGTGCTGTTTTCTAATATCTGGCCGCTGATTATAGCAGTAAGCAAACCTCAGGAAGCATTTCCTTCAGTATATGTCACGTCACAATGAAGCGCATTCACCATCTTGTACGGTAGCCACGTGGGTCTCACAGACTCTTCCCTTCCTTCTACGGTACTGATCAGACAGGTGTAAGATCTTCTTCCGTATGGAAGGGAAGAGCTAGGCGCCTTCAGCCATCTCCCCAAGATAGGCCTCCAATTGATGAATGTATAATGTTTCTTTTTTAAAACTTGTTAACTTGAAAATTATTATGCTTGGGGCGCCTGGGTGGCTCAGTCGGTTAAGCGTCCAGCTTCAGCTCAGGTCACGATCTCACGGTTCGTGAGTTCGAGCCCCGCATCGGGCTCTGGGCTGATGGCTCGGAGCCTGGAGCCTGCTTCCGATTCTGTGTCTCCCTCTCTCTCTGCCCCTCCCCTGTTCATGCTCTGTCTCTCTCTGTCCCAAAAATAAATAAACGTTAAAAAAATTTTTTTTTTAAATAATAAAAAAAAAAAGAAAATTATTATGCTTATTTCGATCTAAATACAGAAAACCTCAAAGAATAGCTGTTTGGGTACATGGCAATAAATAATAAGCGACTGGTATTTTGTCAATGTCATGCTGCAAAGTGGCAGCTTCACCTGTGATTGGATTTCTAGCACTGAAATGCACGTTCGTTTCATCACGCTTGATGGTTTCCAAACAGACGTTATCCCATTTGAACCTCCTGGCAATCGCTCCTGATTATATCAGTGTTGTGTTGCTGCCGTGACCAACAGCCTCTGGTTGCGTCCTGTGCTCCAGACCTCACCAGGGTAAAATCAAGCTGTTCACAGGGCTGCCTTTTTGGGGGGATCTGTTTCAATTTCGTTTGAGATGTTGACGGAATTCTTGGAGGTCGGAGGGCCAGGTGGCAGTGTTCTTTCTGGCTGTGAGTTGATGGCCATTCCCAGCTTCTAGAGGCCGCTGTGTGTCACATCTCTCTGACCCCAGCGATGAAGTATTTTCTGCTTTAAGGACCCTCATCATTACATCGAGTCCATTTGAAGAATCCAAGGTCATCTTCCTGTTTCAAAGCCCTGCCTTTAATCACACGTGTAAAGTCCCCTCTTCCAACTAAGGCCGCGTGTTCACTGATTCCAGGCATCGGTACAAGGACATCTTTGAGGACCCATTACATTATTCTGCTGACCACACTGAGAGACAGGAAGAGCGCAGTTAGCCCTGTTTTCCCGGTGAGGAAACTGAGGCCCAGCAGAGTTACGTGGCCTCCGGCCCACAGTTTTGCGATCTGAGTGGCAGCGTCCAGCCAGTCTGTGGACAGGTGCCCAGCCTGAGTTCCCCACACCCCTTCCAGGGCACAGCCTCCTCAATGGAAAAACACTTATTTCCAAGATGAAATTAAGTAGTTCATTTTTTTCTTTAAAATTATCTCTTTGTAGTCAGAAGAGGAGAAACTGTTGTAGGTGCACAAACTTCCAATTTAGGATGCCCTTCAGAGAAAGGCTCTATGACGTCCTTCCAGGGTGCCGGAGCTGGTGTGACAATGCTAACGTGAATCTGGGCCCTGGTACCCAGCCAAGGCCTTGTCCACACGACAGCACCCCCCATCCCAAGACCTGTTTTATGGAGGTGCAGCCCACACTGATGCTGAACATTCACCGGAAGCCATTTCCTTGCGCACGGGGTGGGGGACAGTCGTGCGAGTCGTTCGGGTACATGGCTGATGGCAGGGTCCCATCGTAGCCATTGGCTCCCTGATGTTCCTGAGCCCCCGGCAGGCAGCCAGGCGCAAAGCTAAGGTTCTCTCTCCTTCCTTCCAATAACGATGTCTGAAGGCAGAGAGGCTGGGAGACAGCGGAGACCTGGGGACGTGGCGCCACACCCACGTGGGGCCGGGTGTCCCCTGGGCCCTGGTCACAGGCCAGTTGCAGCAACGTGATCTCACCAGCATGGCACCTGCTCCCAGGCCTCCATGCCACCACACCGTCTTGTCCCCAGGCCACCGTGTCACCATACAGTCCTGTCCCCAGGCCACCGTGTCACCACGTGTCCAGGGTACGGTTCCCCAAGCCAGGGGCAGTTAATAACCAGTAAGTGGTAAAATGGGCCTTCCTCGATTTTCTCCTACCCTGACCTTCCGCATCCGGACGTGGCTCTGATTTCTGGTCCTCCCTACCACCCCCCACCCTGCCGGTCTGCCCCGTGTTTCACATTGATTTACACTCCCCCACATGCCCTCCTCCTCCTGCCGCCCGCTCTGCACCTCTCTGCCCTGTTTTAGATTCTTTATCACTGAGGTCCGAAGAAACTGAGCAGGAGGGACAGGGGGTGCTGGGAGCCAGGCTGGGAGCGGGGAGTCCCTGGAAGTTTTTATCAGTCCCAAGAACAGATGTGAAGAATTCAGCTTCCGGCAAGCCCTTCCCACCCTCTTTAAAGGAACAGAACACAAGTTATTATCCTAATTCGGTGTCAAGGGGGTCCTCTGTGTGGTCACTTGTGTCCACGGTGGACATCAGCTTCCAGGGTTGAGGCAGGCAGCCCGTCGAGGGCAGAGGGACAGACTGTCGCCTTCTGCCCGGGGACAGATCCAACTGGGGAGGAGAGTCCCGATGTCCCTTTCATGCCCCCTGAGTTGACACTTATGGCTTCGGGGTTCCTTCACGGCCCCCTCAGACAGCCTTCCTTCTGCCATCTCTGACAGGCTTTGTACCTGATTCCATCATCCCACAGATGTTTCTAGGTGCTCCTGTTCTGGTGCTGGGAATAGAATGGGGAACGAGGCAGAAAAATTCCCCACCCGCCCCGCCGAGTTTCTGTTTTACTAGGAGATGATAGACAGTCAACAAGTGAAATAAACACACCTGTAAGTGATCACAACACAGGAAGTCCACGAGGCAGGCCAGGACCTGGGATTGTGAGTTCAGAGCCCCAGGGACATGGGGGGCGGGGGGCTTCCCTGAGGCAGTGACGTCCAGGCTGAGACCTGGAAGTGGAGCCCAGGGAGGACCTCTAGGAAGAGGGTCAGCAGGTGGAGAGGCCTGGAAGCTGGCTGGAGCCTGGCCAGCTCAATGGTGGTGAGCAGAGTCCGGACCCCGCATGGTGTAAAGGCCATGGTTTTATTCTGGGTACGATGGGCCACCATTGAAGGGTTTTAAGAGAGAGTGTGGTCACTGGGCTGGTCCTGGTGGAGAGGGAGCGTTGATCTTTCCCACCTTCCTCTTTGGAATGGAAGGAGGCGCCGTAAAATAAAAGTTGAATTTGAGATGCGGTAAGTTCGAGAAACCTGCATCGTGGCGTTTTCCAGATTGCTTTCTGTCAAGTCATGTTGTCACTGTCCTCTTACAACCCAACGGTGAGCTCCAGGAGGGGGCAGATGATTGTGTCTGCTTCGGAATCGGCCCTTGTCCCCAGCCAGACACTGGGCACAGGGGACTACAGACCCCTTGCGTACGGATGCCTGGAGCGGGGACCGGCATCATTTCAGTGGATCAATAAGGCTCGTAAGATGGTTTGGCTGTATCGCTGACGTCATCTAAAATGAAAATCGAAACCGTTTGCTGCAAACAAGCATTAGTGATCAGTCCAGCAGCAACAGGATAAAGAGCTTGAACTCTGAGCACCACCCACGCCAGAGGCGCGCGAGGTTGTGACTTTTTGTGGCGGGAAGGGAGGAGGAGGCTGCAAATCCGCAAACCCCGTCACGTCACAGACACACATTAAGAAGAATCTGTGCTAAAAATAATCCGACATGTTAACCCACGAAAACCTTAAAAATGACATTACATGTATTTCCAAAGCAGATTTTACCTGAGATTAATATGTGCCATTCAGCACATTTTAACAAGGTGTTTGCTAAGGTCAGTTTCCATCAGGGGGAGAAAAAAAAAAGATCAATGACTCATGAGTAAACATTATCATCATTTATGTAATAAGTAAAAGGACCCAAGCCACGCACCCCCCCCCCCCCCCCATTATGGCACTGTAATGCCTTCACTCCTTCCTCTGCGATTCTGCGGTTAATTTGATTCCATCCTCTTGCAGGCCACGGTGTGCGTATCTTCCCGGCTGTGGAACCAGCCCACTAATATTAAAGTGGTAATCAAGATTGCCTCTAAATATTCGTCGCAATAAATGACTCCCTCGTGCCCCATGAATGCCAGGGCTGTCGTCTGAAGCATTTGTTTAGTGCTGGAGAGGGATCGAGTTATTTCACAGTCCCTCAAATGCAGTATTTTAATACTGTCATCCTGCTTGAAAAATTAGATCCCTCTGTGCCTCCAGTAACAACGGTTGAGATAAGTGAGTTTGGGTCAGAACCGACCATCCTCGGGGCGCCTGGGCGGCTCAGTCGGTGAGGCGTCCGACTTCGGCTCAGGTCATGATCTTACGGTGTGTGGATTTGAGCCCCGCGTTGGGCTCTGTGCTGACAGCTCAGAGCCTGGAGCCTGCTTCGGATTCCGTGTCTCCCAATCTGTCTCTGCCCCTTCCCCGCTCGCGCTCTGTCTCTCAAAAATGAATAAATGTAAAAAAAAAAAAAAAAAAAAACAATTAAAAAAACAAAAAAGAACTGACCATCCTCTTTGAAAGGGTAACCTAGAAGCCAGGATGGGAGAGGACTTGGCTGTTGACCCTACGTTGGATACTTTCTTTCATGTGATTCTCTTCCTTCTGGTGTCTCCCTGCCATCTTATTTATTTTTTAATCCCTAAAAATTGGCTATTTTTTAAGGACATAGACACACCAAGGAGATGATGCTGTGTATCACCCCATCCATCAGAGAAAAAGCAGTCGGTGGCATCCCTGCATCCATGGAAAGCTACATTTATTGATGAGATATTTTGTATCCACCAAATTCAAGTTTGGGTGAGCTCCCAATCACGCAGCTAAAAGAAAGGCAGCACAGCGTGGATAATGCCAACGAGGAAGAAACTGTAGCTAATCAGCAAGTCACTTTTAGACATCTGTTCATATTAACAGTTAAGTACAGTGTGCTGGGCAGGTGCACTGTGGTTGACCTCAGAGAGAGAATAGGGCAGCAGTGAGGGTTCAAGAGATGACTTCTCTCTCTCTCTCCCTCTCTCTCCCTCTCTCTCCCTCTCTCTCCCTCTCTCTCCCTCTCTCTCCCTCTCTCTCCCTCTCTCTCCCTCTCTTTCCCTCTCTCTCCCTCTCTCTCTCCCTCTGCCTCTCCCCAACCCTCCCCCACCCTCTCTCTATAAAATAAAAAATAAAATAAAATAAAAACATTTATTAAAAAATTTTTTTTTAACGTTTATTTATTTTTGAGACAGAGACAGAGCGTGAAGGGGGGAGGGTCAGAGAGAGGGAGACACAGAATCTGAAACAGGCTCCAGGCTCCGAGCTGTCAGCACAGAGCCCGACGCGGGGCTCGAACTCACCGACCGCAATAACATTTTAAATTCTCCTGGTGAGAAATACCCATGGATACGTAAAACCAGGGCGGTGTTGTTCTGGCTGGTGCCTTACTTTGCAGAACTACCCAAGCACAGCATGTGGGGGAGCCGCCCAATTTCCACGAGGAATTTACAAGAAGAAGGGCCTCAGAAGAAACCAAACCCGCAGACACCTTGACCTTGACCTTGGACTTCAAGCTTCTAGGACTGTGCGAAAATAAATTTCTGTCGGTTAAGCCACACAGTCTGTGGTACTTTGTTACGGCCACCTTCACAAACTAATACAGGGGGCTTCTAAGATACTGGCAGTATTTTGACTTTGCAGCTGAGGGGTAGGCACCCGAATAACTATTTTATTCTTTTTAACATTGTAGTGGTACATTTTATATACCCATTTGGATATGCTCTTCCCAATTAGAAAAGTAGAATTACGGGGACGGTCAAAACATTTCTGGCCCCTACTAATTAGCATCGAACTGATTTATTCAGCAAATGTAGTTCTCGAAGCATTCAATAAAAGACACAGTTCCATTAGGGTAATCAATAAATCATTTTTCAGAAAAGGGATGCTGTATTTAACCAGCACTAAGTTCATTATCTCCAGTGCATAAAAATCAAAAGAAAATGGAATGAATACATGCTTTTAAGCTAAGCAGTCTAATGCATTTAGTGGTTTTGCATGAAAATAGCTCTCTGTTCTTTTTCCCCATTGATTTATCCTGTATCATCAAATCTCAACTAAAATGTACACATAAAGATCTTTTTTTTTTCTGCCTCCCTAGGGAAAAATGTATTCATCTGAAAGATGTTGACACAGGAATGTTATAACAGCTCCTGTAGAGCCTTCATGTGGAATTAGTATAAATGTTAATGTTGAAGCTAGTTAAATTTGGGGGAAGGAAAAAAGTGGGACTGCGAACATATTATTTTTATTCACAAATATAATTGTCAGAATTGACCTTTAAAATATGATGCATGTGTCAATGTCTTAGGCAAAGACAATTCATAATTAAAGTAACTAAGTTATTTACACGTACACATATATCAAATACATGCCAATAGACATACATACATACGCTGGGGACATGTTGACAAAATATTGAGACGTATTTTTGTTCTAATATTTTATTGTAAACATAACTAATAATTCCATTTTCTGAGAGAAGTACAAATTGCAAGCCCTGGAAAGCACATTCTATGCATATTTGTAATTAAATCTCAGTGTCAGAAAATATAGGAACATTTAGGCAAAAATCCCTGTGACAGACTTAAAAGCACTTTTACACACTGTATTAAAATCTAAAGAAGTGATGTGTGTTTAATGTTGCATAAGATTGGAATAGGAATACTAATTTTAAAAGTTCAGCAAACAGGGGCACCTGGGTAGCTCAGTCAGTTAAACGTCTGACTTCGGCTCAGGTCTGACCTCACAGGTTTGTAGGTTCAAGCTCCGCATCAGGCTCGACAGCTCGGAGCCTGGAGCCTGCTTCCGAGTCTGTGTCTCCCTCTCTCTCTGCCCCTCCCCTAGTCTCGTGCGCTCTCTCTCTCTCTCTCTCAAAAATAAATTAAAAAAAAAAATTAAAAGTCCAGCAAACACTCAGAAATCCATACGATTCTTATGAACACCAGATAGTGTCAAAACACATCAGTTAAGACGTGTAATTTTTACAACATCGCTAGATGTTTATTTCATCATTAGCTGGAATGAATCTGTACAAAACAAGGTCTGTTTGAACCCAGAAAATATATATAAGCATTTCATTTACATGGAAATTTACCACTTTAACTCTCAAGCTTAAGTAACTTCTTCAAAAATGGTATCACTCATCAATTAAAATCGAGAAGAGCTTTCTTAATGTGCACTTAAACAAACAAAAACACTTGGGGTTGCACCTAATTATATCCCCTGAGGCACCAATATTTACAATCGTCTATTGCTTGGGCAGCAATTGAATGATGCAAATTTTAGGTCTTTATTACTGACTCAGAGATGCTCAATGAAGATGGAAATGTCCGTGGGCTTTTTGTCAAGGTAGGAACGTTCTCTTGCTCTGCTGTCCAGTGGTGGCAGTGACTAGCCACATCTTGCTGTTAAGTCTAAAACGTGTCCAGTGAAGGGGCGCCTGGGTGGTTCAGTCCCTCAAGCGTCCGGCTTCGGCTCAGGTCATGATCTCGTGGTTCACGAGTTCGAGCCCCGCGTCCGGCTCTGTTCTGACAGCTCGGAGCCTGGAGCCCGCTTCGGATTCTGTGTCTCCCTCTCTCTCTGTGCCCCTCCCCTGCTCACGTTCTGTCTCTCTCTCTCTCACTCAAAAATAAACATTAAAAATTTTTTTAAAAATGTAAATGAGTCCAGTGAGACTGATAAACTGATTTTTAAATTTTATTTCAATTAATTTACATTTAAATACATATGTGGCTAATGGTGACCATATTCGAAGTAGGAAACTACCCACATGTGCCAAGGGCAGCCCTGAAAATAAAGTTACGTATTGTTTCGCCCTTTATGATGCTATCCCAATCACATGGCACTAGTGAATGCATGTTTTAACCTTTTCCCAAAACTCGAGTGTTTTGTTTCATTTTGACTAATGTTGGATGTTGGAACTTAGAATTCATTTTCTCCTGTAACATAGTAACATGTGGTTAGTTAATCCACAGTGTAGCTGAAATGCTGTGTTGTAAGAACAGCCTTTTGAAATCTGGAGTTATGATAGGGCCTTTTAAAACTGGAATATTAGACAGGGCGCCTGGGTGGCTCAGTCGGTTAAGCGTCCAACTCGTGCTCAGGTCTCACGGTTTGTGGGTTTGAGCCCCGTGTCGGGCTCTGTGCTGACAGCTCAGAGCCCGGAGCCTGCTTCGGATTCTGTGTCTCCTTCTCTCTCTGCCCCTCCCCCATGTGAGCTCGGTCTCTCTCTGTCTTTCAAAAATAAATAAATGTTAATTTTTTTTTTTAAATCAACATAGATGGCGCGCCTGGTTGGCTCAGTTGGTTGGGTGTCTGACTCTTGATTTCGGCTCAAGTCATGATCTCAGGGCCGTGGGATTGGGACCTATATAGGGCTCCATGCTGAACATGGAACCTGCTTAAGATTCACTCTCTCTCTCTCTCTCTCTCCCCCTCTCTCTCTCTCCCTCACTCCCCCAGCCCCTCTCCCCATTCCCTCTGTCTCTATAAAATTAAATTAAAGAATTTTAAATTCTCCCAGTGAGAAATGCCCCATGGCTATGTAAACCCCCCATTTGAGACATGCTGGCCTAGGTAAAGGGGAGTTGGAAGTGACTGTACCAGAATCTCTAAGGATGCACAGCAGGAAAGGAGCACAGAGGGGCTTCATAGAATACCTTTGAGTTAGCAAATAAATTTTGATTTGGGCAAGGACTTTGAATGGTTGGGCTCAAAAGTAAGACTGTGGCACACGTGACCGCCCTGGGTTGGCAGGGCATGGGTTAAGGGACACTGTCATACAGGTGCGTTCTCAGGGCAGGGCAAGAAACTCATTGGGATTTCTGGGACACAACAGAGAACATAGGTGCCTGCCCCCCACTGATAGATGGGCACACGTGAGCTGGGTTTCCTGGAGCCCAGAGGAGGAGAGTGTCTGCCTCGTAAGAAGAAGAGGTTGGCACAGATGTGTGCCCTATTCATTGATTCCTTCCTTCACCAACTATTAACTGGGCTTCTTTTATTTCTCTGGTGCTTTTGTGGACATAATAAGTAAGAGGGAGTCAACATACTGAGTTATCGCAAGGAGGAAGGAAGTTCTTCCTTACGGGGAGGGAAAGGGCAGGAGGCTAGAAGAAAGCCTACCGGGGAAGATGGGCTTGCAATGAGATTGAGGAGTGAGGTAGGATTTCCTCCACTTGCCGACGTTTAAGCCGGAACTGAGTAGAATAGCTGAGGGGAAGCGTTCCAAGCGGCGGGAACAGCATGCACGAAGATGAGCCCTGCAGAGGAGCTCGGTGTGTCTGAGGGGCTGGCAAGGCCAGTGTGGTGACAGCCAGGTGGTTGAGGAGAGCCATACAGACCCTAAAGTCCCAGCGCCAGTGCGGGCTCATTGCAAAAGGGGGTGGGTTGATGAGGAGGTGTTTTTCAAAACACGCTCGTGTTGCCATTGGAGAATGAATGGGAAGAAAGCAGAGGTGGACGGACCCAGGTTAGGACGGCTTTGCAGGAATCCCGGTGAGAGTGACTGCACATTGACCTGGAGAGGGGTGGAGAGGTGTATAAGGTGTTACAGGAGTTGCAGTTTGGAGGGCAGCCCCGAAGGAGATCTTCATGGAGTAGGAGGAACTAGAGAGAGGGAAGAAGGTTTCAGACGGGTCTTCACCTTTCTGACGCGAGCAGTTGGGGAAATGAAGATGCCCTTTATGGAGACAGGGAAACTGAGGAAGGAGTTTAATCGTGGGAAGTGGGGAGAGTGAAGAAGGGTCTCAAGGGTATGTGGCCAAAGGAAAGGGGTCCAGGCCATGTTCACGCTGTCCCGGAAGGCGCTGCGTCCTCCAGACTCTGGTCCTGGTTGACCTGGTCTCCTCCACTTGGGGGTCTCAGACCGGTCCCAAGAAGAAAATGTATTTTTTCTCTGCCTCCGTGGCATATGCCTTCAGAGCAGAGTCAAACGTTGACAAGTGAATGTGAAACGTGTCTCGGCTGACTTCTCTTATTTATCTTTCAGAATCATCCGGACGTGTTGAATATTCGAATACAACTGGAAAGCAAAGAGCTGATCGTAAACCTGGAAAGAAACGAGTAAGTCACGTTAATTCTTGTTTGCCGCGCCGCAGGAGAAAGCGAGGAGCCGTGGGCTCAACATGCTGTGTCACCCGCCTTGGCATTTAGAGAAACAGAGTGAAATGCATGGGTTCATAATCCAGTTTGCATCTGAGGCTGGAATTAACTTGAAGACGTGATTCCAATGGAAAAACAAAAGAATTGTATCACTCTAAGAAAGAAGTCTGTGAACCAGCAGGGTTTTCTCCGAGTTCTGATGTTCCTTTTTTTTCAGAGCCTGATTTGTCAAGGGTAGAATTTAAGCATCTTCTGTTCAAATAACAGCATTCCATAATTAGTTGGCTTTTGGCAATCCCTGGCTTATATAAGGAGAAATTGCTTCAAATGAATAGAATCTCTCTTTTTTTTTTTTTTTCCCTGAGAAATACCAAGGGTTTATTTATCTTTCAGAGCTTGTCTCCAGTGGTACAAAGTATTTATTTTATCTTTTTGTTTAAAAATTTGACCTTTTTTTTTTTTTGCAAAATTATATGAATTTCCAAAAATGGTATTCTATTTCTTTTCCTGGAGCACATGAATATTATTACATATTTTGTATGGCTTCCCAGTAGAAAACTGTGTCTACTTCAAGGCATAAAGTAACACAAGCCCTGTTCCTGTCATCCTTTATACCCTGGCTCTCCCCATGGGTTCCTCAGACCCAAAGGACCCCTTACTATGCTATTTGATTAGTACCAGGAAAGATCTGTGTGTTCCTAATAAGCAATCTGTAGTTAAAGCTGTAAATCAAGTTACCAAGTGCCACATTATTCAAAAAGGAGTTTCTGTCTTCTAGAATTACTGGGTCCTATTCGTCACGTATCAGTGAAGTGCTGACTTTTTGTTGCAGTGACAGAGTAGGTAAGAGAGCCTCCCTGGAACGAGTTCTGCCAGAGACACGTGTCGCAAAAATCTGACTCTGTGTCTCCACGTGAGCAGGTCAGATCGCTTACTGTCTCCCTGCTTTGATTTGAGGGTCCCTAGCAAATAGGATAGCATGGGCTGTTCGTGGGGACCTGCGACCTGCCTCTTCATGTTTCCTGTGTGTTTACCCCTCACCGTTAAATGGGGTGAAAGCTTTTGTAAAGGGGCGTCTGGGTGGCTCAGTTGGTTGAGCGTCTTCACTCAGGTCATGATCTCACAGTTGGTGAGTTCGAGCCCCACATCGGGCTCTTTGCAGTCAGTGCAGAGCCTGCTTCGGATCCTCTGTCTCCCTCTTTCTCTGCCCCTCTTCCATTCGTAGTTCTCTCTCTCTCTCTCTCAAAAATAAGCATTGAAAGAAATAGACTTAAAAAAGGTAAAGCTTTGGTTAGCAGTAGATAATGTGCTTTTAGCCTTCCTTGTGACTTGGTGACCTTAAAGCAGAGGTTTGGGCACGCATCTTGGATGAGCAGGTTGCCGGGCAGAAAATTGTGCTGCCTTTGCTATGTTTCTCTTAGCGAAGTAAATACGTTACCTTTTTTTTTTTCCATGTAAGAACGCCATGAGACATTTTAAGTTTTGTAAATTGCTCTTTGTAGGTGGTTTCCAACTATCTCAATGGACGAAACTGGGCATTCCCTGAAAGAGCAAAAGAGAGTAAGGCTTCTGGTGGTGATCGTGTCCTCAGTGGGGTTTTAGGATTGCTGCTGGCTTTTGGTGGCTTCTCCTTTTGTCAGAATTTTGGGAGATGCGGGGAACAGTGTGAGTGGCGCCCATCCCAGACCTTCAGATGGTGGTAGGACTCCAGATAGGAGAATGGAAATCCACTTAATAAAAACCTTAATTTATTTGTTTTTACTCTAAAAGGGATACATGTCCACGGTAGAAAATTGAAAATTGTAGGAGAAAAAAAAGAACAAAGAGCCAAAAATAAAATACTTCTACTACCAAACACAATCCTGATTAATATTTCAAGGGTTGTTCAAATACATTTTCTTCCTTATAAATAAGGCTTTAGGGTTTTTTTGTTGTTTTTTTTTTTGTTTTTTGTCTTCTTGGTGGATGTCGTAGTCTGTGTACTTCTTCCTTTAGCTTTATAATGGGCGTTTCCATATAGAAATGCAGTCCTTAGTGCCCATCTGGTTCTCTGAGTCCGTAAGTGGCTCACTAGCCTCATTCATGGTTCTTTTTGAAAATGATTCACTGGCTATTAAGGCGGATAGTATGATATGCAGTGACTGTGGCACAGTGGCTAGTTTGTATAAAAGATCATTTTGAAGGGAGCCTTCATTTGTTCACTTCCAATTCTGGGCCCTTCACAAAATAATCTCAAGATAAGAAAAGTTGAAAACAAAATGATCGCTTCTTGATTGATATCTCTCTTCCCACCCTCCCTGTCAACTGACATTTTAGAAAGTACATGGAGAGTGTTGGGTATGTTTCTACGACATTCTACAGCTTTATTTTAATTATACCACTTATTAATACAATCGTAGAGATTCTGTTCTACTAAAAATAACATTTTCATAATTAGAGCATGCCAGTATTACCATTTGAAAGTTGCATTTCCCTGAAATACTTCCGAGTAATATTTTTTTTTTGAGAAAAATTACATGTCTGTTCCATGTCGACTTCATTTTTGAGATAATACCAAAACTCTGCAATTTTTTAGGCAGAGCGAAATGCTTGCATCTTTCCAGCCCTTGATGCTGTTAGACACAAAATATAATCCATTGTCCAGGATAAAGTAGAATTTTTCATTCACATAGCCTTTGGCCCAATAGATCCAATTAGAGAGTTTATCCACATGAAGCTATGAGAACTCAAAGGTAAATGTTCACTCAAGATAAATGTGAATATTTAACCAGCACAGTAGAGAGCCTGGCTAACCAGAAGGTAACCTGTCAGTACCCTGTATCATGCCTGCAGGCTGGGAATCAGCCTTGCGTGCAGGGATGTTCACTGCAGAATATTTTACCTAAATTGATAGGAGAAGAATGATGCAATAAATTAGGACCCAGCCATGAAATAGAGAACTGTGCAGCAATTAAAGGTGACGATGGGGATCTTTCTTATTGTAAAAAGCATTCACGATGTAATCAATGTGAACAGCATGTTAGGTAATATTTTACATGGTGTTATTCAGTTTTGGTTTAAAAATTATACACATGCCCAGGTAGCTCTGAGCGGTAAGATTATGGAAGAAATTTACTTTATTCATGTTTTACAACAAGAAAGTATTACTGTTAAAATTAGGAAAACTTTTTATATTGAAGGAAAAACATTTGTAATAGCTTAAAGGTTGAAAAGAAGAATATTGGAGTATTTATTAGTCATAAAAAGGAAATGCTGTGTTTTAGAAAGGCCTCCAGCAACTCTCAAATGGCTACAAAGCTCTGTTCATCGAATCCTGGGTCTTTAAGTATTCAGAAATCTATTTTAATTAAAAACCGACTTGGAAATCATAACTAAAATAAAGGTAGCCTCAGTGTCTCAACTCATAAGAGCCATATAACCCAAAGCTAATACTAAAAGAGGGTCACCTAATTAACCCTCCTCAAAAACTCAGCACGTACACCAATTCTACATGAAGCAGGGCGGAATTTGTATTCAATAGTTGTTTCAGGGAATCTCTTTTATTTGCCTCCTAGCATCCCTAATTTGTGCAAAGATTGGATGCTGTTCACTTAAAATCTGTGTTTGTATAGCCATAATTGAATGTTTAAAGAAACTCAAAGCTTCCCTGGAGAAGCATTTTTCACAGTGATGCTGTCTGCCTACAGAGCTGCGGGGACCGCTTTATGACTTATCATAACTCTCCTGGGTCCCCGTGGGCTCTCAGGCCATCCCTCAAACAGGTGCTCTGTGCAACTGCATCTTTGATCAAAATGCTTTATTGGACAGGCTGGCCAGCTTAGACATCCGTTTTTCCAGTTTAGGATAATTAGAAGTGATGGCGGGAGATCACACTCCCCCCGTCTCTCAGGTCCACTGAGCTTTCTGTTTTTTAGGCCTTGGCCCATCACTGACTGGAGGCAGGTGCTGCGGGAAGGTCCACGGCCCACTGAATTTATATCTGTCGGTCTTTGCGCTAGGGGAACTCCGGCATTGGCTTTTATTCCGTCTGGAATAATTCCAGACCTCTCTTAAGGGGCAAATCTAATTAATATTCACTCAAACGGTAGAAGAAAGGGCATTTTAAATTTGTCAGACATGGGAGTAAATATTTGGGCAGGTGTTTATTTGATAGCATCTCTTGGAGCATCCTGATGCAGGAGGGAGAGATGTGGCCGGTGCAGAGATAGCGTCGGATAGGTTAGGGGTGGGCTGAATAGTCACCCAGAGGATACGAATCCATGGTTCGTGTTGACCCAAACCATGTTGGACAGCCGGACTGAGATGCGGTCAGTGGCCCCGGGGCTGTGTCCGAGGCCTCGTCCTGGCCCGCAGTTTCCTGAGCCATCTCTATGAAGACATCAGAGGTGCACTGACCACACTTCTTAACAACGCCGGGCTGGAGGGCTAACTGCTCTGCATCACAGAATCCGGATTATAGAGATTTCAGCAGTGTGGCTCAATGGGCCAAAACCAACAAGGTGAGATTTAATGAGGATAAATGTAAAGTCCTATGCTTGGGTTAGTGGAAAACAAACGTAAGTTCAGAAGGAAATTTACTCGTAGTTCTCATGAATGAGACCCACAAACTCGACATGAGCCCCTGAGGCCGTGTGGCTGCTCTAAGGTGATTGCCACCCGTGTGTGTGCAGGGGTGCCGTGGCCCTAAACCAGAGTGGCTGTTGTCCTGCCGCGCGGTGACCCTGTCGGATCACTGAACCCTCCAGAACACCCCCCCCCTCCATGCTGCTCCACGATGTCCTTAAGGCCAGGGTCTCAGCTTCCTCCTCCACCTGCGTCCCCAGGGTCTGGCTGGTAGTGGGCACCTGTTAAGCACTTACCGTGTGAGCGAAGGACGGAATGCGGACAGTCCGGACCAAGCCAGAAGTGAGTCACCAGGAGGTTAAGGGTCTGTCTTGGGTGGTGTAAGAAACTAATTATTCAAGGAGACACAGGGCTTGGAGTCAAGAAACCAGGCTTTGAAACCCAGCTCTGCTTCCAGCCACAAGCTTACCTTCTCTGTTTTCTCATCTGCAAGAAGGAAGACGAGTCTGTGCACGCTCAGCACTAAAAGATTTGAGCTCGTGTTGGTTTTCGAGATCAGGTTTGGGTGACTCAGTGACCCATTCCTGTGCACCCAGCGATATTTGTTACTTCGCCTAAGTATATTTTGGGTTCACTGAAACTATGATCTACTTCAAACTTCTTAAATTAGTGGAGATCAGATCATGCCTAATCTTGCCTATGAGAGTTGATGATAGCCAAATAGCCTGATTCTGACAAGAGCTGGAAAGGATTAGCGTGCTAAGCTTTTGGCTTTTAATTTCACAATCTTGACATCTTTAGGAATTAAAAATTTTTAAGTTTTGGTGCACCGAGTGCTGTTTTTTAAAAAATTTCTGCCCTTGCAGAGGAAGCCCAGCCTGCCTATTAGAACCCCCAGCTTTAATTTGCCAGGGTGGGGGGGCGGGTGTCTAATTACTGACTCAAGTACCAGGGACAAAACCATATCTCAGAAAGTCTTCTGTCTACTTGCCTGGTTTTGTCTCTCAGCCGCTTCCCTTCCACCATCTACAAATCTTTATTAACTCAAATGATTGATAATGAGTTAATAATAAATCAATGAAATCATTTCTTTGTTCACTTAGTCGTTTGTTCACAAATGTTTATTTAGTACCAAGACACTTGGGGTTGGAGATACCCCAAATGTTTATTTACACGATTTATTTACACAATTTATTTCACAAATGTTTATTTAGTACCAAGACACTCACTGGAGATAGAGTGAACAAGGTCAAGGCCTTGTTCTCTTGGAGGCCAGTCAAGGAGCCCAACGCTACACAGGTCATCA
Source organism: Panthera leo (assembly GCF_018350215.1). NCBI lineage: Eukaryota > Metazoa > Chordata > Mammalia > Carnivora > Felidae > Panthera > Panthera leo. The sequence continues at coordinate 81,129,008 of NC_056689.1, read as the reverse complement.
CAAAACAGTAATGGAAGACAGCGAGTGGGGCTGAGAGCCGAGGAAGACAGTGTGGGGCCCGGCATGGCCTAGGGAAGGAAGGCATGTGAGGAAGCAGATTTTGAACTACACATGAATCGGACCAAACCAGGCAAAGGAGGGCAGAGGGTAGAGGGTTCCCAGAGAAGGAGGGGCTGGCATAAACGTCGTGGGGCAGGGGCGAAGGAGCTTTGAAGCATTTCAGAAACTAAGAGTCGGTGTGCTACTGGGCAAGAGGGAGACGGTGAGAGAAGTGGACGTCAGCCCATGCGGGACCTCGTGCTCTGTGATAAGGACCTCAGTGTTTTCTCGTAGGGACAGTGGTGCCTCGTGGAATCAAGGCCTGTAAGTAGGGCAATGACGTGATAAAATTCAGTTTTTAAAATAGCATTCTGGCTACAAGTGAAGATGAGGTTGGGGAAGCTGAAGAGTGGGGTTGGACGGGAGGCTGTTTATCACCGGTACACAGGAAGGAGCAGGTAATGGCTCCAAGCAACAGAGAGTCCGCAGAAAGGGGTAGATGAGAGACGTTCAGCGGCGAGAATGGGCAGAAAGTGATGAGCAGTTGGCTGCCCGGGGGAATGGAAAGGGCGACTCTTCTACAGGAAATGCTAGAACATTGACGATCTGTGATCAGAATAGAGAACCCTAGGAAAGAACCCAAAACTCGCCCTTTGGGCAATGGCCGGGGACACCAAGACGTGGATCGTGGTGGGCACGGTCCTTAAAGTCTTGCAGAAGCGTGGACTTTTGCGCCTAACAGAATCCCCTCGGGAGGTGACCTGTGGAAGGTTATCATGTGGAATGGGGCACGACATTCCTTTGGGATCTGTGGATGTTTGTGGCTGGCCTAAGTATAGCAATGTCCGGGGGCTGTGAGCTGAAGTGCACCAGCCTGCGGTGGATGGGACATCGTGAGGCCTTGGCCATGACCCTGAGAGTGTCTGGGTGGCTGTCACAACCCAAGGCACTGTCAGTGTTTCCTGTGATATCTGGGTGGGAGCACAGTGGGGCGAGCCTGTAGCTTCGAGGCCTGCTCCGGGACCTATTCCACATCCTTCCTATAGTCTGTCTCCATCTAGCGGGTGCTCCCTCTGCCAGGAGTGCCTACAGGCAACCTTACCCTCCTTCAACTCTGCCTGGGGCATTTTCGTGGGACCACCAGCACGAGGATCACCTGGGGAGCTTGTTCCCAAGGCAGATGCCGGGCCCCGTGTCTCTCTAGTGAACGAGAATCGCCAGTTATAGGGCCTGGGGATTGTATTTGGGATACATTCCTCAAGGAGTTCTCTTCATAACCGGCCACAGGAAGCTATTGACGTTAATTTAAATAAAACTCAAACTTCAGTTAGTTGGTAACACCAGCCACAGTTCACATGCTCATTGCCACTTAGAGCTGTGTGAACATTTCCGTTATGGCTGAAAGTTGTGCTGGAGGTGCTGGGGTGGGCAGGGAAATGCCAGCCCACTAGATCCTCCTAGTTTGGGGTCCCTGTCTTAGCTGATGCATTGCCCACGGGAATGGTCTTTCCTACAGGGAGTGACCACACCTCTCCAGGCTACCTGATTCCTGCAGTATGGCATGTTCCATCCCCTGCTTTGCAGCTTCGGGCTGTACCCGATGGGTCGCCTCTGCGCTTGGATGAGGTGGAGAAAGGACAGTGGAAAATCCTCTGCCCATGACTGTCGACTCCTGCAGTTGATGGACTTCAGGGGTCTTCTAACTAGACCCAACCCCTTCTGAATTAAGTTAAAGTCTCTTAACATTTAAGAGTTCTTTCTAATTGGGCTAAATTTTGTTTGCTGGGTAAGAACTGCATCCCCTTGAACTTCCTTCCTCATCTCAGTCTTTGAAGTTATACAGACATTGGAAAAGGTCAGCCCACCATTTTTAGAATTTTTGGCTCCCCAGCCTGACTTAACCTTTAACGTGCCTGAGCTGGTTAAGTTCAACCTTTCCAAAGCGGTGCCCCTCTACAATTCCAGTTTGAGAGTATGGCGTCCTCGAATGGACTTCTTTAAAGTTTGAAGGGTTTGACAAGGTCATTTGAGATGGAAGTGGATTTCCAAGTCTAATTACATCACTTCCAGTCCTTTGGTTCTTGTGCCTCAGGTTTATGATTTTCTGACGAGACTCTGGCACATCCTCAGGGCTCCTTTCCAGGACACCGCATCCCAAATGGATAGTTGCCTTGGCTATGTCCAGGTGGACTCTGGTGCCTAGGGGGTGATCCAGGGTTGCCGTCGTGGTTGTCATCTGACCGCCCCTCCCCTGCAGCGTGGCCGGTGTGGTGACACGTGGATGCTGTGCAGACTGGTGTATTCATGGCTGGTCCCTTGCCTTTTCTAGTTGACACATCCTCAATAGGAAGGCCACAGTGCTTCTGTTTACGTGACATAATGACTCCTCATTGATCGGGTAAGACAAAAAGACTAACTCTCCAGAAAGCTCAGAACCTTTTTTGGCAGTTGGATTGTTTGAATCAGTGTATAAACACACCCCCCCACATTGCATTTGTGCGGCTTTTTTAATGGTCAGTCTTTTTTCCCGGTCCTTCTTTTTAATTTTTACCTTTGAAGTCTTGCAATCCTTGTGAATGAAACCGGGTTGCTCGCCCAGTAGGATTTTTCATATGCTAGCTTGCTGACTTCATCCCCATGGTGTCATCTAGCCTGTTCCTCTGGCCCCTGGGTTTTGTGTTAACCAGGCGTTACATCTATAGCCTCGAGCACACTCAGGTTCTGGGTTTGGTTTGGTAGGACTACATCATGGGTGGTTCTGTGTCCTTCTCTGGCATCACATCGGGAATTTTGTGATGTTGGATTGAACGTTGGGTTCAGGGCTCATCCTGAGGCTTCTGTCATAAAGCTCAATTTGAGCCTTTACCCTCCAGGGTCAGTGGCCATCACCAACAACTTCTTAGATCAGTTCTTTCTTTTGGTGATGTTCTAATTCTATCATTCTTTCTTCATTTGTTACCTGGAATTCTTCTACAGAGAAGAACTTTCCCTTATCAACTGTTGGTTACCCTGAAGTTGAGGGAAAGGCTTGGCCTTTGCCTCTTGGTGGCGACTGTATTCCTCAAGTATAGCACCTCACACTTGGGGCTTCGCTCCATGGTCACCTGCATTCATGCCAGGATCCCTGGGGGTGCAGAGGTATACCAGAGCCTGTCCCTAAAGCAGCTGATGGGATACAGACTATAAGCCTGACTCTGAAACCCCTCTGTAGGGACCTTAATGTTCTTTTCTTTTAAAGCGAACATGTCCCTACATCCTCCATGGCAGTAGATACTTGGGGGTCAGAATAGGAGAGCAGGAACTGGTCTGAGCCTTGCTGGCATGAAAACGAGGGCTCTGAACTGGAGTCCAGGCCTCACCTGTCCCTCAAGGGCTGTTTCCATGCCAACGACAATGGCAAATTAAGGCAACTGTGTCACCGGCAAGCAGACTGAGTCAGACAAAAAGGAAGTGGCAGTAAATTCTTCAAAGACCCACAGCCCAAAAAGACACGCCAGCCACACTTGTGCAAGTACAGCTGACAGAAATAGAAGAAGGGCTTTTATCTAAAAATGTTATGAAACAGGCACTTCTTTCCCATCAGTGTACTGGTGGATTTCGTTGTGGGTTGAAGTGGGCTAAACATAAGTGGAGAACAGAATTAATTTATTTCCTTCCTGCTTGCTTGCTTGCTTGCTTTCTTTCTTTCTTTCAAGATTTTCTTCCTTATGAAAAACAAGTGGGCAGGTAGAAGATGATATAAGAGGAACCCTCACAGCAGACTTATTCTGGAGACCATTTGTTTACGCATCATATTAATTTCATGGCATTTCTAAGGCTACCCCTTTGGTCTCCACTGGCCCGAGGGTTTTGTTGGTCAGTTTCTTGGTTTTCTTTAAAAATCTGACATTCTCCAATGGAGATTCCCTCTGTGCTGTGTTAGTGACCAAGCAGTGCCCAGGTGACAAATCTCAATACCACAGAAATTCCCTCAGGAGTTGTGGGATATGGTCTTCATGCATGGTTTTCACAAGGTAATGAATTAGTAACATTTTTAGTAAAGTCCTGGTGGTATTGTACATTCATATTGACCAAATATATAGAATATTAGGAAGTTGGTTAAATGAAAAAATAGATATTAAACATCTTATGTATATATGAAAAAATGATTTTAGAAACTAATAGCATTATCCCTATACTTTAAGAAATGCATTTGAAATACACTTAAATTTTCAGGGGAAAGTGGATAATGGGCACTGAGGAGGGCACCTGTTGGGATGAGCACTGGGTGTTGTATGGAAACCAAACTGACAATAAATTTCATAGTAAACAATGAAATACACTGAAATTTTGGATCGAATTTATTACCATACCAAATAGGGTCATGCTGATGGCTTGATTACATTACTTCTTATGCTCTTTGATTACTTCTTCAATCAGAAGTCCGTAGTTTTACAGTGGACCATAAATTACCTGCATAGACATTCCACAAACCTCTTTTTGCTTGCAAAGTTACTTATTCAGAACTGATGCTTTCTCCAAAGTAACCTTTGCATGTAAAATTTAAATGCAATCACTGATGTAGATGGCCATATATTATTAATTAGCTAATTAATCAGTTTATGCTCTGTTGTATCCCAGAAAAGATTCAAGTTTGCTAAAAAAAAAAAAAAAAAAAAAAAAAACAACCAAACTGACAAATTAATCAGTTGATTTCCTCTAGATGTATAGGCTATCCCCACCACCAACCAACTAATGCTTCTGCGTTTCACTCTGTTTCCAGAGCAGCAATTCTAATCCATATCAATAGAAGTCACGAGGATGAGCATTTAGGGAAGTAGGATGTATGTCTATCGTTGTTCTCCTTTTCTCCCTGCACACCCCCCGCCAAGAGCAAAGAGGTGTAGTATGGTATAGGGGCGAAGCATTGAATCAAGAAGGAAACATGAAATTTCTGGATCTCTAAGCTTCAGAAGACTTTCAGCAAATGAATTAACCGCACTAGTCCTGATTTCTCTTATCTGTAATCTGAAACGAGCGAAGGGGATACACACTTCCAGCTGTGTAGTGTACAAACTTCTAGTTGTAAACTAAGTAATTCACGGGAATGTAAAGTACAGCATAGGGAATAGAGTTGATAGTATTGTAACGTATGGTGAACATTTCATAATGTATATAATTGTTGAATCGCTGTGCTCTACACTTGAAATGAATTTATATATGTCAACTGTACTTCAATTTAAAAATTTAAAATCTTATATTTCCCAAAATTAAAAAAAAAAATAATAATAATAATAATAATAATAATAATAATAATAATGGCTTATCAGCTTGGGAACTGGGTTGGGTAGTTGCCAAGGGGCACATTTCCCCTCTAAGATCCATGGCCTCCGTAATTTCCTAAATTAGAATGCATTCTTACCTGTCCCAGAGGGATTCTTGAACTGGCAATACTGGGAGAAATTGTACTCATGATACTAGATGAGGAATCATGTACGGCATGTTATATTTAAGCATCAAGACCAATTAGATAATTCCTGTGAGAGCCAAGCTTTCGTATTTAGCTGTATTTTAGTGAACCAGGAAACCCTGAGTGAGTAGCTCCTTCCGTGGGGCTCTGAGCTCTGCTCCCTGGAGAACTAAGCATTCTGTTCTGTTGGGAGATTTAAATAGGTAAGGTTAATGTACCTGAGGGAGATAAGTGTGCTCAGGGGAAGCTGGTGGCCAACCCAATAGAACAAGCATGGAATACCACACTGGGATGAAGACACGGCAGGAAGCATCAACCCTGGGCCTGAGGTATAGATCACATTTGTTAGAAGTGGGAGAACCTTTGTCACACAATGATGCATGATCATCACCTTAACCCCCTTCATGTCTTTGAAAATAGTTTTTAAAACAAACGTGGTGACAGAAGAAAGGCACCGAGGTACCTCTAGGATGCAGTTGTGTTCTGTTTCTTAAACCAAAGGATGGGGGCGTGAGTGTTCCTTTTTCACAACCTTTCGTATATGCACTATAGGTCACAAAAAGAAAACACCGTTTTTTTTTGTGGCAGAACCTAACACCGTTTCCTTTTGTCCACAAAGAGCGATTGTACTAGTCCTTTTGAACCTCCTTGTTTGTTTTCTTCTTTCCCTCTGACCTCCTTGGATAGAAATTCTGATTGATTAGCAGAGGACAGTGCCATAGGAATGACATTGGAAAGTGAGTACCTTTTGCTGCCAATGACTGGAGCTGGATAAATATTTCAGTGAATCAATATCGTATTTTAAAATAATCATTGGCGTGGTATTCCTAGCAGTGGAAACAGTGAAAGCCAAACCAAATATTGTATAAACAGTGGGATTTCCCAGAATGTATTTGTAATTCAATTTCTATACAGACATGAACATACGGAAAGATATCTCCTAATGTATTATGTAGTTATGATATTTTGTAAATATCAGTCATCATAGTACACAATAGTTGACTTCGTTAGGTTGAACTAGTAACCAATATACTATGTTTAGAAAAACCTATTAGTTCAGACTATTAGTTCAGTGACTCATCAAAAAATATTCTATAGCAGTGCAAGCTTGATTGATGCCCTGAAAATAATCTGTAGGTCTTGATTTAAACACAGAAATTAGGGCTCCTTAGAAGGTAACAGTTGAATGTCAATTCCTTCGAACGTTTCCATGAGGAGTATTAAAAAATACCAGTCCTTTTTATTGGACAAAAGAACTTTTGATCCGCGATGTGTCTTGCCATTTTTGTTTTTCACATTTTGATATTAAAGCCTTTAAAAACTTTACTTATTTATTTTGAGAAAGAGAGAGGGTGTGCACATGAGCAAGGGAGAGGCACAGAGAGGGAGAGGGAGAATCGGAAGCAGGTTCCGCACTGTCAGCGCGGAGCCAGATACGGGGCTTGAACTCACCGACCATGAGATCATGACCTGAGCCAAAATCAAGAGTCGGACGTCCCACCGACTGAGCCACCCGGGCGCCCTGACATCAAGGGACTTGATTTCCACATCAAACATTCTGCTGTCTTGCTCATGTCTGTTCATTTGTTCATCCATTCAACAAACTGTGTTTCAGACACTGTGCCGGGGAGCGAGATGCAAAGATAGGTCGTACGGGTTTCCTATTCTTGACAGTGCTCACCCCCACCTCCATTTTATAGACCAGCAAGGGATCGGCTCGTCTGAATTGATTTAAGACAAATAGTCCCTGAGGGGTATTGGTAAATTAAGATCTCCAATTAATGTAATGGGAAAAATTAGGTAAGTGATACACTTTTCTTCCTCTTTCCATCTCTGCCCTGCCTTCTTCTCCAAGGAATTGAGGTTCTTTGTTTGTTTGTTTGTTTGTTTGTTTGTTTGTTTTGCCTTTTTCTAAGAATAATCCAATTGGTTTACACTCACCAGTACGTTTGTGTATACATGTGTATATGCATGTGTGTCTATATCTGCATAAACATATAACTAAATTCCCATTACGTGTCATGTAATTATATATTTCCCAGGGCAGCCTATGGATGGTCTGTTGCTGCCGTGGTGCCATGACAGAGGCAAATATTGTCCCTGTCTTGCTGCAACAGCGAACTCAATCTGTCTTAAGACTGACGGCCTCTGCTTTTGAATGACACCGCTTCCCACGGGCAGTGTGGCCGTCATCACTAACCCTCTGTCAGCTTCCCGTGTTGGGTCACATCCCCCCACGGCCTGATAAGTTACCCGAACAATTAACTGGCCTTTGGGAAAGGGTAGGGTTGTATCAAACTCTACGTGTTTCTGAATGGGTGATCTGCTTGCCTTTCAAGGTTTTTTTTTTTTTTTTTTTGCTTCCAATTTTTATTTTTACCCCTTTCCCCAGTAGTCCAATTTTTCTAAATGAGAAGCAGATGAAAAGCGGGCCCGTTAGTTCTTCCAATCTCCTGTCTTCAGATGAAGTTTTTTTGGTTCCCATATAGAATTTTTAAGTGTTTGGGGCTCTCCCAGCAGTTCTCCCTTTGGACTCTGCTGTAAATACTGACCACTTTTGATTTATGAGAATCCCAGGCAGGAACAGAGATCAACTCTTCAAATGCAAATTTGCATCCAGGTTTGCCTGTGAGTGCAGACGGTTGAGCAGTCAGCTCGGAGCGCTGGCTCCCGGGAATCTGGCCTGCATTCCCAAGACAGATCTGGAGAGGGGTGTGGAGACAACATGCGTACCTCAGAACTGCTGGTGCCGTTGTAGACGGTGGGACCCAGGTGTCACCTGGTCACCTAGGGTGGCAGCTGGCCTCAAAGTCAGGGCCTTGACCTCAGGGAGGTCATCCAGTAATTGCATATCCAGAAATTATTCTTGACGGAACCCAAGAGGCCTGAATCACAATGGCCAAACTCACCTGTGGTGGACATCGCATCCAGAACTTTATTCTCAACAGCTGTGATCAGCCATGTCCACAAGCAGACTAGAAGGAAGGGCAAGGTTGACCTGTTCAGAGAGGCCTAGGGGGGACAGTCACTGACTGGTCCAGGAGCCATGAGGTGAGAAGATCAGATTTGAGGTTCCACAGTACTTATGCTTTGTGAGATGCTAGTCAAACGCTGACTTTTTCCACACCTCAGTTTCCTCGTCTACAAAATGGGGATAATACCTTCTTAAGTTGAGGAGATTGGATTTTTCCCAGTGCTGGGCCTGCGACAATGCTCAGTGTATTAGTTTTACTCAATTCAGGGCGGAAGAAGGCCAACAAACCATTCCCGCCGCACCATGATGCTTCCTGCCGTGTCTTCATCCCAGTGTGGTATTCCATGCTTGTTCTCTTGGGTTGGCCATCAGCTTCCCCTGAGCACACATATCTCCCTCAGATACGTTAACCTTACCTATTTAAATCTCCCAACAGAACAGAAGGCTTAGTTCTCCAGGGAGCAGAGCTCAGAGCCCCACGGAAGGAGCTACTCACTCAGGGTTTCCTGGTTCACTAAAATACAGCTAAATATGAAAGCTTGGCTCTCATAGGAATTATCTAATTGGTCTCGATGCTTAAATATAAAAAAAAAATTATTTTTATAAGATGAAATAATTATTTTAAAAAAATAATGAAAAGAAATACATCTGTTCTCGGGACCAGAACCTTGGTGGCCTCCACATCCAGTGCTCTTCTCTTCTCAGCCATGTTGGATAAACCCCCTTACTCCTTGTTTGTTTCACTGGACATCCCATTTCTGCATTCCGGGTAGAGAAGCCCTTTTTTTTTTTCTTTTAATGTTTATTTATTTTCGAGAGAGACAGAGATAGAGTGCAAGCAGGGGAGGGGCAGAGGGAGAGGGAGACACAGGATCCGAAGCAGGCTCCAGGTTCCGAGCTGTTTGCACAGAGCCTGAGGTGGGGCTCGAACTCATGAACAGTGAGACCATGACCTGAGCCAGGGTTGGATGCTTAACTGACTGAGGCACCCAGGCGCCCCTAGAGAAGCCCTTTCTATTCACAGACTCCTCCTCGGGCCACAGTGGTCATGCCCACCAGACTTCTGCTGGCCTTTGATTTTAGCCAAGCTTCTGAGGTCTCCGGCCTCACCTTCCAGTTCAGACCCAGGAGACAGCTCGTTGTTTAGGGGGGAATGCAGCAGACACCAAACTGTCTACATTTGCCATAGATTTTACTAGTTTGACCTGCAGAGTGAATGTCTATTTCCTTTATACCTGTGTTCTTAAGGGGACCCTTCCCTGTGGCATGTCCCCACTTGCTGCCATTGCTAATGGGCCAGCTCTATATCCTTCACTTTTATTTTTTTATCATTATTTTTTGATGTTTTTAATGTTTATTTGTTTTTGAGAGAGGGAACGAGAGAAAGAGATACAGAGCACAAGCAAGGGGTGGGGGGGACAGAGAGAGGGGGAGACACAGAATCCGAAGCAGGCTCCAGGCTCCAAGCTGTCAGCGCAAAGCCTGACGTAGGGCCCGAACCCACCAACCACGAGATCACGACCTGAGCCGAAGTGGGATGCTTCACCGACTGAGCCACCCGGGCGCCCCACCCTCACTTTTATTTTTTAAAAAAATATTTAAGTTAGGTGTTTGGCCCATCAAGCCATACTATGAGGGTTTCCAAACCTTTTCCACAAGTAGACGTCAGCCAGCTGGGTTACTTGTACCGGCTCGCTTCTCAGAGGGCAACTTTATTTCCGCAGGAGCCGGGGAAGAGGCGCCAACCTCTTACCTCTGTGTAGAAGGTACCCAGCGAGCACTCAGGGCCATTGCAGTGGACAAGAGAAGAAATCAGGATGTCACAGTCGCGTGTAAAAGTCAAGTATTGGAATAGCGTTTTCCCACAGCACAATATTTAGCTATTTCCGAGCAGATCATGTGCCTGAGAACTTTTAAGTGAACAGCACCAAAAAAAAAAAAAAAACCCAAAAATATATATATATATATATACATGAGCGACTTAGTGCTATTGTGGTGAAGGAAAGCATGGGCTACCTCTCTCAGTAAACAAACTTTACAAAACTCTCGAAAACAGGGATTTTGCAGCCACTAAAGGACCTCAGCTCATTTTAACAACTTACCGTTCGACTCTGCAGAGCTTGGTTTGTCCGCTTAGATCCTCTGCGAGCTTTGGTAAAAAGTATTTTTCTTCCGTGTCACATATGCTCAGATATCCAAGAAGGTTATTTATTTTACTAGATACATTGGAAGCCTCGGGCTGGGATGCGATCATCCTGATGAAGCCCAGGCTGTGCCACGTGAATTGAGGAATTAACCTCTCGAAGCCTTGGCTTGATGTCTGTAAAATGGGGATCCTCAAGATTATCCTGTTGTTTTAGGAATTAAATGAATAATCCGTGAAAGGAGTCAGTGTAGAGCCTGAGGGGCAAGGAGTGTCCCTTGAACATCAGCTGGTGCTGCTGGTATTGATTCGGTATCTCTGACCTCCTACCACGGAGCGAGCATCGTACAAACACGGGGGGCCAGTGGGGGACGGAGGAGATGCAGTCCTGGCCCCGGAAAGCTTGCAGCCTGGTGGGGTCGTGAGATGTCAAAGAGGGGAGGTTACCAACAGTGAATCAGGCGGTGATGAGCGTTGGGCGCACCTAAGAGAGCGCGAACAAGAGGAAGGAGGGAGTGGGTGTCCGTCAGGAGAGGCGGGCAGGCCCGAATCACAGCCACCTGTGAGAGGAGCCAGGTGCAGAGGAGGGAAGGGTTCGGGGGGCACCAGGTGGCTTACAGGGCCAGGAGGAGGCTTGGAGGCTGACCTGGCACCAGCTGAGGACGGACAGAGAGCACACCCACCAAGCCTCGGACGGGTCCCCGCTCTGTCCCACACGCCATGCAGAGCCACGGGAGGCTGGAAATGGGATGCCGACGGAATGAAATGTGTGCTTTAAAAATGACTCCCTATGGGACACCCGGGTGGCTCAGTCGGTTGAGCGTCCGACTCCGGCTCAGGTCATGATTTCACGGTTCGTGAGTTCGAGCCCCGTGTCAGGCTCTGTGCTGATGGCTCAGAGCCTGGAGCCTGCTTTGGATTCTGTGTCTCCCCCTCTCTGCCCCTCCCTTGCTCTCACTCTGTCTCTCTCTCTCTCTCTCTCTCTCTCCCCCCGTCAAAAATAAGTAAACGTCAAAAAATGAAAAGAAATACATTAAAAAATAAATGAATTCGATAATGCATCTTTTTTAAAAAAATTTTTAGCTGTATTTTGAGACAGAAACAGTGCAAGTGGGGGAGGGGCGGAGAGAGAGACAGAATCCTATGCAGGCTCCACACTGTCAGCCCAGAGCCCGATGCAGGGTTCGAACTCGTGAAACCGTGAGATCATGACCTGAGCTGCAACCAAAAATCGATGCTTAGCTGACTGAGCCACTGAGGCGCCCCTGTAATACATCTTAAATATGTAACCGAACTAACAAATATCATAAGTAAACAGTTGACTACGTCCACAATGTGTGTGTATATTTATATAAGTTGTGTATAGATATATGGCCAAAGATCCTTCTGGTATCTTCTCATTGTGAAAATTGAGAAGCCATTCTCTTTGGGATTGCCTTTATCTTTAGCAAATATGACAGATACCTCACTTGCTAGCTATCCCAGGCATGGCACTCATAAGGACACTTCCCTTTGACCAGAAATCCATGACTTTTGGCTAAAAAAAATCACCTGCTCATCAATGTCCGGCACCATTTGCTCAGCTGAGTCTTGCCTGAATCCTTGGAAGGACTGATTCCTTTTTATTCTAACCTACGCATTCATACATTTTTATCTTTGTTCTCAGCTCTGTAAAATGAGGACAGTGCTATTTCCCTGCCCATCTCCACAGTCGATGGATGAAAGTTATTTCATTGAAGCAGTTCTAGTATTTTATATGAGATGTAAATTCTTTCGTGATTGCCACGACAGGTCATATTTCCCCATTTTTCTTTTATTATTGTGCATAGAGTTTTATTTGAAGAGTCAATAAAAAAATTTCTTTTTATGCAGCACAGAAGCATGTTACCACTTCTGTGCACCTGAGAAACTTGGTTTCTAATCATGGATTCTCGTGTGCGTAATGAAGGTCTTCTGGGTTCCGGGTTTATTTGGGTCGGAAAGAGTTACCGCTGCTGATGTCGGTGTGGTTCTTGCTTTCTCTCAGCGGCGAAGAGACCACCTCAATTCACAGGGCCCTTTTTTTTTTTTAAATAATTTTTTTAATGTTTATTTCTGAGAGAGAGAGAGACAGAGCGAGTGAGGGAGGCACAGAGAGAGGGAGACACAGAATCTGAAGCAGGCTCCAGGCTCCGAGCTGTCGGCACGGAGCCCCACACGGGGCTCGAACCCACAAACCGTGAGATCGTGACCTGAGCCGAAGTCGGACGCTCAACCGGCTGAGCCCCCCAGGCGCCCCTAAAACGGCCCGCTTTGATCCCCGAACCGCGGATGATGAGGACGCTCAGGGCTTTCTTACTCAGGAGGTGGTGGTGGGAACACCGCAGCGGGAGCAACGGGCACCCTGTCTCACGTTAGTCCTTCCCGGTCTGTCTGCGGAGGCTGCCATCAGGTCGCGGGTCATTGCATTTTGCAGACACGGTGTAGGGTTAGGTGGCTGCCGTCGAGTGCAGGAGAATCCCTTCCGGCCACGCATGTGCGGGAGGTGGGCGGGCTGGGGGGAGAAGGGGCAGCATGGGAGCCGTGGGCCGGGGGTTGGACAGGGACTGGGAAGCAGTTTGGGAGCCACGGGACAGCCGGTGGACAGCGGCCGACAGCCAGCCGGTGAGGGCTCTGCAAAACAGAAGGGGCAAAGCCACACAAGTGTCTTTATGCCCGTTGTCCTTCCGACCTCAGAGCCACAGGAGCAGGGCTTGCTAGGCTGAACTGGCCTTTGCAGTGTTGGTATCAGTAGGAACGAGGCTTCTGGGTAAACCCATTCTGCCCATGCCCGGCAGCTCCTACTTACCCTCATCTCCGTCAGCCTTCCAGTGACTCGAGGGGACACTGGCTTGCAGTTAGTCTTTTTTTTTTAATTTGGTATAATCTCTGCTTCTGTGAACCGGGCTATTCTCCAGATAAATGAAGTCGAGTCGTAGATTTGGAGCGTTTCCGAAATGGAAGTGGGTGGAAGGGAGAATGTCTCCTGGAATCTAAGCTCCTGGAGGACAAGGTGCCGGCCCGGTCCCTGGCTCCCTGGCTGAATCCCCGGCACCCAGTACCACAGTGGGTGCTCATGGCTTTGGATGCTTGAGTGCACGTTCGCGGCAAGGACCTCAAGGGTCATCTGGTCCAAGTCGTCCATTTTACAGATGGAGCCCTGAAGAGCAGAGAGGCACGTGCCCAAGTTCACCGAGGTCACATGGGGGGGGGGGGTCAAGTTGGAAATTGACACAGAGCTCCGGACGACAAACCCAGAGTTGTTGTTTACTAATACATCGGAATTGTGATTCCACTCTAACGGGGTCGTGGTACTCAGTGCTCAATGCCTCTCCCTTCATTCATTTGGAAAATATGATTGCTCTATGCCAGACCAGTGGTGTTCTACCTTGCTTGCCCATTAGAATCACCTGGAAAGCCTTAAAAAAAAAAAAAAAAGAATCCCTAGGTCAGATCCTTGATTCGGTTTACCTCTCTCTGTATCAGTGGGTTTTTGTTTTTTTTTTTTTAAGTATTCAGGTGACTTGATGAGGCAGCAGAGCCAATGGAGCCTGCCAGTGCCCACCCCGCCCCCCACTGTGCCCTTGACTCAGGATGCCCTTGGACAGTCCGCACTGTGTGGGTTTGGCTTCTGGTGGAGGTGGCAGAGACAATGCCACCGTGCTCAGCCCCGTCTGCCCCCAGACATCCTCTGCCTTTGTGCAGACCGCTCACTGAGCTTCAGGTGGGGGCAGTTAGCTTCATCCTTCTCCAGACTGTGTCTCTCCCTTGTCCCCAGACACAAACCTTCCGGAGCCAGGTGCTGCTGGGGACCCAGAGAAGGATAAGATGAAGCCCTGATCTTGAGGGGCTCTTACTACGCAAGGGAAGCCACGTCTGGGTATTTGTTAATACCAACAGTACCAAAACCGGTTTTCCTGGACACCTTTGCTATTTGTTTTCTTAAAGTGAATCGCATGGCCATCCACACCTTATCAAAGTTTCAAGAGCCTTTTTGGACCTTCTGGGTCCTCTGTCATAAAGGGACTGAGGTTCGAGGGCAGGTGTGTGTGATTTGAGGGTCAGGGTAGGAGTCAGGGAACTGGGACCGAATGCAGATGAGAGCATTCGAGACCCCATCCAAAGTGGTCACGTACCTGAGGTTCCTTCCTGGGATACAAACGAGCAACATCTAACTTCCTTGCGAGTCAGAACCAAGTCTGTTCGCGTATCGGGCCTCTGAAACCCTTGCTGAGCCCAACGAAGGAACCACGGAGAGTGAACCACGAACCACACCCGCTGCCCTCCATGTTGCCTCTGGCCAAGCGCTCTGAGCCTGGACTCCGAGGTGGGAGCCCCACGGAGGGAAGCGTTGCCGGAGAAGCTCCCAGATGAGCTCAGAGAGGGAGCACCCGAAGCTGCCCAAGATGGTCCCCACTTCTGGTGGCCAAAGAATGCCCAGACGGCAGCCACCTCTCCAAACGCCATGAGGGCTGGCGGACAGGGTGAGTCTTGGCCAGATGCGTGCCCTCTGTGCCTTGTGAGAGGGGACCCAAGCCAGGGAGGAGAGGCTGCATCTAATTATGGTTTTACCCAGCGGGGACATTTTCGCGTTGACACAGTTTTCTGTCGGTGTCCGGAAACTTGCGCGAGGGAAGGGCAGCTCCCTCGAGATGACTGTGCACCCAGCGGCTCAGAGGTGGCCTGGGAATGTGGCTGCAGGTGGCCTGGGGGCGTGGCTGCAGGTGGCCTGGGGGCGTGGCTGCAGCCCAGGGAAAGAATGACAGCAGTCCAGGAAGGGCCCGGGCGAGTCTGAGATGGGCACTGGGCAGCGGGCCCTCGAAGGCGGACCCCCAGGCAAGGTGAGGGTAGGGGCTGAGAGCCCATCTAGGGAAGGAGCCACTATCAGGAGTGGGGGGCTGTGGCTGGGTCACGGCTGTGGGCCCTGCAGGCCAGCCTTGGGGCTTGAAGAAAACAGAAGAAGCCAACGTGGCCGGAACACGTCGTTTCTGCTGAGCACTTTCACCTTCATTTAGTGCTTACTTCACCCCCGTGAGGCATGTGCTGGCACTGTCCCTATTGCACAGAGGTGGAAACTGAGGCACAGCAATATTGAATGACTCCTGCCAGGTCACACAGCTGATTAAGTGAGAGAGCCGGTGCCCAGACCCAGGCCAGCAGCCTGCAGGGCCCTGGCCGCTCTTGTGTTCATGGCTGAGGCGTGGCCATCCCTCGGGAGTCTCCCAGGGGAAGGGACAACACTAACACGATGAACGGCGCTTCCGCAGACAGGACAGGGTGGCAGAGGGACCCAGGGAGCCGTGGGCAAGCAGCCCCACAGCTCCCCCTGAGCAGAGCCCTGGGTCGGGCTCACCCCCGTGGGACTGGCCTCAGCTCTGGCTGTGCCCTGTGATGGCTCCAAGGGCAGGATGTGGGGGGGCTTGTGGACCTGCTGGGGAAAGAAACGGGGGAGGCTGAGGCTTAGCCCAGCCCCCATCTGGTGCCCGACGCCCAGGAGCCCCTCCACAAGGGTGACCTGGGTGGGATGTGAAGACCCCCATCATCCTTCCCTCAAAGGTGTTCTTTTAAAAAAAAAAAAAATCTCTTTAATGTTTATTTTTGAGAGAGAGCGCGTGCACAAGCGGGGAAGGGGCAGAGAGAGAGCGCGTGAGAGTGAGAGAGTGGGGGAGGGACAGAGAGAGGGGGACAGAGGATCCATAGCAGGCTCTGGGCTGACTGCAGAAAACCTGATGTGGGGCTTGAACCCACGAACTGCGAGATCATGTCCTGAGCTGAAGTCGGAGGCTTAACCGACTGAGCCACCCAGGCGCCCCTCCTCCAAAGATGTTCCCATGGAAAGTGAGTCCAAGGGCTCTCGGGGGACCCAGAGTTCTGTCTTGGGGGCGGGAGGTCCCCCGCTTATCCAGTCTACTGTGTGACAGCAAACAGGTGTCTCCTCCTAGCCTTCCAGTGGGTTCATTTGTGGACAGCATATTCGTTGGTTTCCTTAACATGAGAAGTTGGCTGGTTGTTCCTACATGAGCTGAGCTCGCTTGTGAGCAGCCTCCCCCTGGAGAACGAGGGAATGATAAGCTAGTATAAATCATGCTGAAAGGAACGAGCCCTCATCGTGAGTCATTAGGACAGATGACACACTGGCGAGCAGATGAAAACCCTTTGATGAAGACCAGTTGTGAAAGCGCGAGTAATGCCAAAGAAATGCGTGGTGGTGACCCAAAAGTTTAATGTATGCATTTCCCCCTTGCTCTGTCTCTCTCCCCTTTTATTTTCAAGACATTGCTGCAGTAAATGTCACGAGTGGTAAAACAACATTTCCTGTGCTCGGACCCTTGGGAGAGAGGTTCAGGGAAGGACGGATCCAGAGGGATGCGTTTCATCAGCGAGTGCTAGATGCCTTTTGGCACGGTACTTAAGTAATGGCATCAGAAACGGGGATCAGTCCTAGGGAGGCTTGTCCTGTCCTGAGAAAATAGCCCCCGGGCAGAATGTCCGCTCTGAGGCCTGAGAACGCATTTCAGCACATGGATGAACTCACCACCTTGACGTGTCCCAAAGAAGGGACCGTGGGGTGACAGATGCCAGCTCTCTCCAGCCCTACGAGCAGCAGGAGGCAGTGGCCCAATGGCTAAGCCATCAGCTCTGGACACAGGCAAGCTGCTCTGTGTCCCTGCTCTGTCACTTTGCAGCCAGGTGGCCTGGGCAAGTCCCCCGACTCCTTCAGCCTGCTTCCTGCTCTGAACAGAGACTCGTGATCCCAGCACCCACTCGTTGGGTGGGCTTGGTCGCAGGCAGCAGGAACAGACCCTGCTGACCTCGGAAAGGGGATCTACAGGAAGGATGTGGAGTCGAGAAGAGAAGAAAGTGTGAAGCACCAGGTCTCAGATGGGATGAGGGCCGCTCAAGTCTTGTTGGAAGAACCAGCGGACGAGCTCATCAGGGTCTGATAAGGCCAGTCCTTGTGTCCTCTTTCGGGGTCAAATCCTGGAGAGAGTATCTAGTAGGTCCATTTAGACACGCCCCCACCTCTTGGCTGGAGGAAAACAAGGCACTTACTTTGGCCGGTGGGGGAGGCAGGGCCTCTGTTACCAGAAGAAGGAGGCAAGAATGTTACGGGGATTAATGGACATCATGCATGTAAAGTCCTTGGCACTGTGCCCGCCACATGGCAAGAGCTGAAAAATCAGATGTTGTGTATTAACCATTATGCATGGAATGATGGATAGCAGGTCAATAATACAAGCTACTCTAAGTAAGAAGCTAATGATGCACGCACACAAATGAGTACAATTGAAATTGGAAATCGGAATGAGACCAGCGGACTGCATCGATGTCAACAGCCTGGTGGTGATGTTTATCATCCCAGAGGTCTGCAAAAATGTTACCAGTTGGGGAAACTGGGCAAGTTGTACAGAGGGATCTCTCCGTCTGACTTTTTGACACCTGTGTGTATTTCTACAAGGATCTCGATAAAAATTTCAGTTAGCAAGAAAACAAACAAAAACACAAAGAAGAAGAAAGCTAACTACTCCCAAATCCTAAGAAGTTTTTTGTCCCCATTGGAGTTTTTTCTTCAATTCCCCATCCACACCCTCCTTCCCCACCAAAAGAACCCCCTCCCGGAAAAAAAAAAAAAGCTGTTTACATGTAAGACTCTTGACAGGATTAAAAATTATTTTTAAGCATTTGAGAAAAACATAGGATACAGCAAAAGTGCAAGGCCAGGCCAGAATATTCCCTTGCTAAAAATCCTCCTTGTTGGACATTTGAGGAGCACACACATACGCACCGCCCTCCCAATAAACACGTGAACAAAACATCAGCCTGGCTTGTCCCCAGTAGTTTATCTGAGGGCTGTTTGTCCGCCAGTCTTTTCTCCAAAATGTCAGTTTATTTAAGTAAAGGTGGGCCCCTTCGCTTACAGCGAGTGTCAGCTCGTGAGGGTCTCGTTAGGTCTCTTGAGTCCTTGAGTTCCTGTTTACACATTCTGCGATGCTGCTGCAAGAAGGAACCTCCTCCAGGCCCTTTGAAGAGCCCTGTGGTCCGCACGCTTGGCTTCCTGCTTTCTGTGGTCCTCCTGGAGGGACTGGAGCCCCTGCCCTGGTGGCGGTGGAATCTGGCCCCGCACCAGATTCTCGCTCATTCGTTCTTTCTCTTTCTGGTTCCTGCAGCTGACATTTATCAGCGATCTACTGGGCAGGAGTCCCTGTGCTAAGCAGAATGGACACCAAGATCCAGGTTCCAACTTGAAGAAATTTACAGCCGGGTAGAGGGTCACCATAAGTGCTCCAGTATGACCAGTCAAGGCAGTGGGTCTGTGTGTCCTGGGCATATAACTAAGTGCTGGATGAATTCAGGAGGAAAAAAGCTAATGCAGCCGTATAAACACCTCGAGCTCCTGCAGTTTGACTTATGCTGTAGGCAAAGGCTACATACTGGGGTTGGTTTTCCCAAGCACCTCTACGGACTCGTAAGCTCTGTTTCCCCTTGTAGAGTTAAACACACCGTGCCCCCAACCACCACCACTAGCTGGCACACCCACTTTGTGGTTTAGAGGCAGTAGAGACCTGGGTGTTTGCACTTGACTCTATTAACCATCAGACGTGGCGAGATTTTAGGAGGAATGGGTTACAGGATTTAGGAATGTCTTCCAGAGCTAACTGGAAAGAGACGAGGCCAGGAGTCAGGACTCAGGAGACACAGAAGCTGAGTGGTCTCAGGCAGATTACTTAACTGCTCTGTGTCTCAGTTTCCTTAAACCGTAAATGGAGCGGTAGTTAATTGTACTCAGTGGGCGGTTCTGGGAGTGAAATAGGTGAACACCTGAGAAGCACTCCTGGCACGACCTAGCTTGTGGAACGTGCTGAATGACGTCCCCAAACACTCACATGCCTTTGCATGCTGGCGAGCCGGTCAGAGGGCAGAGATGTCTGCCAGTTGGCCCCAGAGGGCAGCGATGGGCCAGCGGGTGGAAGGTATGGAGTACAGTTGGGGAAGCCAAGGCAGGCATCCGGGAGGGCCCCATGGTGATGCAGTGGCATGTGTGTGCTAGGTGAGAGTCAGAAGCACAAGGAAGGACAGAAGTGATCACTTACCGCGTGCCGGCCTCTGTGTGAGTGCTCTCGCGTGGGGAACTTGGCTCGTCCCATCCGTGTGAGTCCCGGTGTGTAGGTGAGAACCTGGCACACAGAATAGCCCTTATTTCGAAACGAATGCCTGAATTTTGGGCTCCGATTCTTTCCGTAACCCGATGACGTGTAGGATCTGTGATTGCCATCCACATTTTGAAGATGAGGAGATGCAGCCTGGAGGAACACGGTACATCGCCCAAGTAACGTCCGTGATGCTCTGGGGCCAGCAGAGGGTAAGGGCCCGGGACTCGAACCCACGTCAGACGCTTTCTCCTGCCGTGCTCCCCCAGGGCCTGCCGACCTCACGGCCCTCAGAGACGCTTCTGATTCTCAAGTCTCTGGTTTGAAGAGATGACCGAGTTCCAAGAGCCCGTCGCTGAGTCACTGGACCACTGCGGGCGCTCCGGAAGCAGGCCCCATTTGTATCTCTGGGAATTGTCCTGAATGGCCAGACAGAAAAGGAGGTGAAGTTACGGCCACTGTGTGCTGACTCTTTTGTCTCTTCGTTGCCACCATGCTGATTTGAGAGGGATTTTTAGAGTCACGCGTTCATTATTTATGGTTGGGGGTTTTTATTGGTGCCGATAACTAGATAGCCACAGAGAATTCCTGCTTGGTGACTTATTCTCAAGGTCGGCGCCCAGGCTTGTCTTAAGTAATTCGCTTTCTTCTTTGGCTATGGAACACCATGACTCAGGGCCAGGAAGCTCGTGAGTTTCTCAGGACCGATCCAGACCCCGGGATTGCCCGTGTGTCACGGACGGCAGGCTCTCCCCTGAATATCTCGCAGTATCTGTCAAGGGGACGAGGGCTTCCGAGTTCCTGTTTCTGCTGTCGATACGTGAGTGAAATTCGGATAGCCAACTCTGTTGCTGTGAAATTATTCTCATTGCTGGCTTTGCTGACATCGTACTTGAGTGGAATCAAAGCCATTTTGTCTAGGAGAAAGGGTGAGAAGAGTTAATATTATACACACGCGTTTTAGATGGTGATATTTTAGAACCGTCTCCAAAGACGGTAATGCTTAGATAGAGCACACGCCAGATTCTCCTTAAGCATCCTTCCGTTCTGACTCCGTATGCAGCATGGTGTGGTTTGAGAGGGACAGTTTGAGGCTAAACACAGAAAGGGCTTTCTTAGGAATCACTTTCAGATCTTTTAAAGGGTGATTGGAGTTAGTTTCCAAAGAAAAATGATTTTATACACTTTTGAAAGGATTTTCCCTGGAATATTAAGTGCAAAACTTCTTTGCCATAGGAAAGTAAAGTCTTAAACATGTACCTGCCTGGATGGCCGGATATTAGCAGAGTTTACGTTGGGGTTGTCCATGGGCATTTTCTTGAGGACGTTCTGAACGGTTAAATCTGGGATAATTTATGATACCTTCAAGATAAAGCAAGGAGTTGGGGGCGCCTGGGTGGCTCAGTCAGTCAAGCCGCTGACTCCTGATTTCGGCTCAGGTCCTGATCTCCCAGTTCGTGGGTTCGCGTTCCACGTCAGGCTCTGAGCTGACAGTGCAAAGTCTGCTTGGAATTCTCTCTCTCCCTCTCTCTCTCTCTCTGCCCCTCCCCCCCTTCTCTTTCTATCTCTCAAAAAAAATTTAAAGAAAAATATAAAGCGACGAATAAGCAATCACTCTCAACTTCGCACTGATAGATCAACAGCCCGTGGATGTCTTTTCGTCCGTCTCCCACTGTCTGAGGAACAGGGGTACCATTTTGTCCCTGGGGCCATTTTATTTGTTTTCTTTTGCTTTATTTTTTGCCTATCATATTTATCACCTTCTCCTCCAGGACTCCAGGATTTTTGTGTCCTGGTTTATTCTCTTTGCCTTTACCGTCTTTCCTGGGCCCTCCCCCGCTTGCTCCTTCCTTTCCCTCTAAATGCGCCCTGACCTCTCCATTGTTAAAGAGTCTATATCCATCCACCCATCTACTCATGCACCTGTCCATCCACCCCGTCACATTTTGCTCTTTCCTCTCGCAGCCACACTGTGTATAACTGGGGTCCTGTCGCCCACCCTCTTCTGCTTCCAACGCCCGCCTCCCCGCCCTCTTCTTTCAGAGACCTCCAAGGCAGGGCCACTTTCTTGTCAAATCCAAAGCCTTTTTTCTCAGTCTACATCTTCCTTGCCCTCTGGCACTATCATCCTGACCTTAAGGGACGCCCTTCTCTGGCTTCCATGGTGCCCTTCTCCCTAGTGTCCCAAACTATCTCACTGTTCATCCCCTTCCTCCTCGAGCCTCTACGTGTGGGTAGGTGCGAGGGCATGCAGTCCTCGGCCCCAGGGCCTTACTTCTTTAGGCTTTCTCTGAGGCCTACCTCCCGCTGCTGCGGGTTCCAAAATGCGTGCCTCTGGCTCTGAACTTTCACCCACTTTCCAGTCCTCCAGGGATGTCCCCCTAACACCAGCCTCTCCAAATGTGAGTTCCTGGTCTCCCCTTGCCCTCCTCGGCTTCCATTCCCAACTGCATGCCGTCTCGGGGTGACAGGACCCCATTCTCCTTTCGCCGTCCACATCCGGTCTGCGTCCTTGTTTCTTCCTGCAGAGACTCTCTTGGGCGTGTCCCTGCCCGGCTCCAATTTCGCATCTGTGCACATGTAGGGCATTCCAAGGCTCCTAGATGAGCTTCTAGAAATTTCCCGCCACCAGTTCACCTTACAAAGATGCCAGACTCGGGTACCGGACTTGGCGCGTCCCTCGCTGTGTCTGCCGAAGCAGCCTGGAGCGTGTCCCGGTTGTTCACTCACCTTCTGAGCAGCGGAAGTCCTGGGGCCTCAGGGTAGCCCATAGGTCCCTATGTCATGACGGCAGCTTCCTGTCTGTATCTGTTGCTGCTTACCGCCCTCCTCCTCCATGCAGCCCCCGCCCAGATCACGCACCCTCGGTTTCACCGACATGTAGTTATCCCTCATCTCAGACACCCCTGGACACCGACCTCCCCACGTCCCTGCTCGTACAGTGAATTCGCAGCCACTCGTGTTCTAACGTACAATCCCAGCGTCATCTTCTCCAAGCTTTTCCTGTTCACAATCTACTGCTCCCCAACCCCTGCCCCGCCTCAGCGAGTTTTCCTCTTTATTCCCTTACAACTCTGTCATCACGTGTGTGTTCCATTAAATCCATTCATCTGTCTGCTTATACTTATGGAGTGGGAGCTATTTGGGATCTGACATATGGCATCTTCTCTCTGAATCCCCAGCACGAGACCTAGAAGTTAATAGATGCCGATAAACACCGACTGAATGAAACATTAAGTGACACTTTCCTGCTGAGAAAACGGGGTTGGGTCCCTGTGACTTGGCTCATCCAAGGGCAGGCATTGCACCATACTTACCCTGATTTTCCAACACACAGTCGGCTCAAGCTCTCCAGAAAACCCTGGAGGCGTGTGCCCTCCCTTTTCTCTGCCTCCAGAGCTTGTCCGTCTCCCTTGCCGTCTGTTGCCCTCCTCTCCTCCATGCGGTCTACAGTTACCGTTCACATACAGCCGGTACCCTGCACGGTCAAGTACTTGAACGTGTTCTCCAGCTGTCTTTCGCTAAATTTGTCTTATCTCCCAGAATCGTGTGTGAGCGGAATGAAGACAGAGGCCACACTAGACGGTTTTTTGAACACCACCGAATCTGGATTCATGGCGTGCACATAGCTGTACATCAAATACTTGATGAGTTGTTTAGATATCTCATAGTTCATTTCCAAGTATTCAAGACCATCAGCGTCACAGTTTAAAGGCTGAACCCTGATGCTCTAATCGGAGTTGCCAAAACATGAGTAGGAGTCTGGAAATGACTAGAATTTCAGCAATAGAGAAACTTCCTGCCCCCAGTCTGATTCAGTTGGTAGTGTTCCCTTCACTAGACTTTAATAGAGCCACAAATCTCTTCTAAACCAGTTTGCTCTAGAATTGAAAAGAGCTCACATGTAGGGGACCGTCTCTGACGCTGAGCCTTGAATTATGCAATGTCACGTCTGCAGTGTCCTGGGCCCGTCAGAAGCCCTCTGAGCTCTGCAGAGTAGCGAGAGTCTGATGCCAGGGCAAAAGATGCTGGAGTCTGCTTTCATTTCACTACTTCTCAGAAATGCCTAGATGTTTGTCTAAGAAGCGGAGTGTTTTTAAAATTAGTATTCTTCTATTCATAAAGCCGGTATCTGTAAAAGTATCACTTTTATCCCCCTAAAAAGAAGTCATAAAAAACATATTCACCCTGAAAGTAAAAAACCAACCAACAACAACAACAACAAAAACCCGTCCTTTAAATGTTTCAGCTGGGCCTGGATGACCTCCCCAAACGCACAGACACAGAAAGTTGCTCCCCACTGGTTTATACCGAGGGTGATATTAGTCCCTGCCTCGGAAGGAGCCAAGAGAAGTACATAAGATGAGCACAAAAAGAGCTTTGCTCAATGTGGGGCACACAGTAAGAAATCCATAGAGGTTCAGCTGGGTTATAATCCCACACTCGGGATTGCAGTTCGAAACTGTCACCAGTTGTCCTTCTACGTCGCTTGAACATCTAAGAGCTGGGCCCAAGTCTGCTGACAAGGACTTGGTGGCTGTTGGTGGCAGCTCCTTGGGGCAGGGACCTCAGGCCCGGGCTCCTCTGCGACAGAGGGTGGCCAGGATGCTGCCTGTTCAGCAGCTGCGGGCTGAGTGACGCGGTCACGCTGGCCTCCTCCTGTGACATTCTGCAGTGTGGAGACGGGACGAATGTCAACCGGGAGAAGAAAAAGGATGACGTCATACCCCACTCCACATGGGAGGATGGGTGGCCTGGGTCACACCCCTTTAGCTGGGGGGTTGGGGGTGGGGGTGGGCAGCCTCCATGTGGAGAGCAGAGGAAGGGGCCCTTCCGTGAGATCATACCAGTCCACGACACTTTGTGACCGATGTCAAAGCGAGGCTCCTTCTCCGCGTGTCTAAGGCCAGAGCTGGGACGATCCGCATCTACTTGTTTCTTCCCAAACGTAGGCGTCCTGAGGCACCTGGGACCCCAGCCATGGTTTTCTTTGTTGTGTGCGTGGAAAACCGCGAGCAGGAATTTTTGCACCGATTCCCACTCAAGTGAAGCAGGGCC
Organism: Panthera leo; assembly: GCF_018350215.1. Lineage (NCBI taxonomy): Eukaryota > Metazoa > Chordata > Mammalia > Carnivora > Felidae > Panthera > Panthera leo. Next base: position 81,104,178 of record NC_056689.1, on the reverse strand, counting down.
GATCCCCACTAAACGGGTTTGCTCGGCGTGTTATCAGAGGGTTTGCGGGGACCCGCAGTGGGCTGGCGGGGGAGGAGCCCATGACTTGTGAACTGCTGCGTTCCCAGGGTCTCACCCTCCCCCGTCCCCCATGCAATGCCAGGCTGCTTACATCGTGCTTAATTCTGCATCATTTGGCCTTGATTTTGAAAGCCCTTGGGGGTTTCCATGGAGAATGAGCAAGGCTGTTCAGTATTTACTGCTGAACCAGAGCTACAACTCTATCCCCTGCTTGTAGAAAAGCCTTAGCACTACAAGTCTGATTTTATAAAATAGGTGAGTGGGGGGTTCCTTACAATGTCAAGGGTATCTTAAAGTATGTTTTTACAACTTGACAGAGTCTGGGGAGAAAAGAGACTTAAAACTGAAGTGCTCGTTGCTGCCGCCAATTGAAAATGAATCACAAATGAAGATAAATCACCCCTGAGCGTATAACGCGGAACAATGGGAAAATATTATCAGAATTGTAAAAATCTGATTTGCATGCAACTTCTCAGAAACATAGCTTTGCAAGCATAAACCGAGGCAAGCAGACTGACTCATGTAAGTGGGGGAGAAATCAGTCTAAGATTCCAAACATGTATGTCAGGAGATGATTATTGGATTTGAAAAAAAAAAAAATACGTTTTACAAAGTATATCCCACCGGCTCCCTTTGCCATGGGGGATTCCAGTGAGCGTTTATAAAATGCACTGACTGCCAAGACGCTGTAGAGAGTATCAGTAAGACTGTTAATAACACAATTTACTAGGTATCTGCTGCTTATATTTATCCTGCACACATATTGTCTCCACTCCTTACGGTAATCTTACAAGCGTTCTTCCCCCCATTTGATACACGGGGGGCATTCTCAGAGTGTTTCCACAGCTCAGCCCGGGCCCCGCGGCCGATGGGGGACAGCGTCAGAGCTCACTCAGTTTATCCTGGCCTTAAACCTACCTGCTCTCCCACACCTTCCCAGCGTCCCCCAGGCAAGCGAGAGGCCGCAGGGACCAGGCTCTGGCCATGGCCTCAAACAGCAGACGGAACCTTGGCCCAACATATATGTTATGCTTTTCAGGAGGGAGAGCTGTTGCCCGAGACAGAGATTTGGAGCGAAGGCACGTTTTCTAAGAGACTGGAGGAAACAATTTACTGAATGACATTTTTTTAGAAGTTGCTGTTATTTCCTAGCTGTGATTTTTTTTTTTTAATTAAGGTATAATTCACCTGGCCTAAAACTCACCGTTTTATAGTGTATAATTGCTGTGGTTTTTAGTAGATTCACAGTGTCGTGCGGCCATCGCCGCTCTGCAGTTTTGGACCATTTCCTTCATCCCCAGAAACCCCATACCTGATAAGGTCACGTCCTAGTCCCCGTTTTCCCTGCCCCCACCCCCTGGGAGGCACTAATCCTTCTGTCTCTACGGATTTGCCGATTATTCTGGACATTTCCTATAAATGGAAGTATGCGACATGTGGCCTTTTGTGTCGGTTTTGTTCACTTAGTGTCCTGTTTTCAGGGTCTGTCCACGTCGTAGCGGGTGTCAGTGCCCTGTTCCTTTTTCTGGCTTAATAATATTCCACTTGTATGGAAACGCCACACTTTGCCTATCCATTCATCAGTTTCTTTTTTTTTTTTTTTAATTATTTCTTTTAAATGTCTATTTTTGAGAGAGAGAGAGAGAGAGAGAGAGCGCGCAAGCAGGTGAGGGGCAGAGAAAGAGGGAGACACAGAATCCAAAGCAGGCTTCGGGCTCTGAGCCTTGAACCCATGGTTCCAAGGCAGTCTCCTTGGGTTGAACCCATGGACTGTGAGGTCATGACCTGAGGCGAAGTCAAGACGCTTAACCAACTGAGCCACCCAGGCGCCCCTCCATTCATCAGTTTCTGAATGATTTTGATGCCACGATAAATTTCGTTCCAAAGGGTTAGGTTGGTTAGCAAACCAGCAAGCTTGAGTCCGCCCCTAGCAAACATGGGCCATCGTCCATCTAGCAGCCAGATCTCCAGTGGCTTCTTGTGGTTCGAGAAGTAACATGGAAACTCCTGGCAGAGACCTTCCCACCGTCAGCCTCTTGCTGTGTGTTTATTGTGTCCATGGTGGTTCGGGATGGAGGAGGAGACCCACAGGAAATGAGTGGACACACACATATACAATAAACACACAGTTATCAGTGAGAAATGTACTTTTAACACAAGGGAAGGAAGCGGTAGGAAAGAGGGAGGGGTGGCTGGTCAGCTGTGCACTCTCCACATTCAGGCCGAACAGGTGGCAGCCAGGCAGACGGTCCTGGCAGGCAGAACCTTCCAGGCAGAGAACAGAACTCGTGGGGACTTGCAGGCACAAAGGACACACCTCTTTGAGAAACGAAACGACCAGTCCCCCTGAGAGAGCACCGCTCCTACATGTCGTCTAGCAGAGTTAGTTATGTCAATCCTGTTGCACATTACGTCCCTGGTACCCATTCCCATAAGAGAAGCATGAATCCAGAATCAGATCGTACCTGTTGGAAATCCAAAGCTGAATAAATACTCTACACTTTAAATTGATTTCTAAAAAGTGCATGTCATTGCATACAGTCGTTTATTTTAGAAAGGTAGGATTCATTCTCAGTGCACCAAAGCTTTGGGCTAGACGTCCCCAGTTACTCAGAAGGTTGGTGGTTAGAAGCCCAAAGAGATTTTTGCAAAAGCAGTGAGGGGAAGTCTGCTGACCTTGCACTGGTGACATTTCCAGCAGATTCCCTGTTAAGTCGTGTCACACACAAAGGGCTGAATCCGCACCTACCTTCTCAATAGGGCACCGCTGATTACGTCAGAGGTCCATGGAAACGATGTGCTTTTCTTTTTTCCCATACACCTTTTATTTCCGCAATTTTCATACCTCCAGTTAGAAAACATTGACAAATGATAGATACATGCAGTGCTCTTTGAATTAGTTCAGCCTCAAAAGTTAATCTTTAACCCCGACATTTTTGCTGGAAATGGTTCTCCCTTACTCCCACAACAAAATAATAAAATGTTGACACAGTTTTCACTTCTTAATTTTGGTTTATTTCAGCTCCCAAGGTGCCCACTTAGTCAATGTGATCAAACTCATAGAACCTGAGGCCTAAATATTTAAGTCCCTGAAACCTTCTCCTTTATCTCCTTGTCAATGAATAATTCATTTGTCTGCATAGCCTCTGAAGCAGATCTTCTTTATAAAAGAAAAAGGGGGAGTACGTAATAGACCAGAATAAATGCCGGTAAAATTTCAGGTTTGCCCTTGGAAGCTAAGATTTTGAGAGAGAAAATGAGTTTTTGGTTCTCGAGGCTTCTTAGCACATAACTATGGATTTCTTTTAGGATCTATTGACTGGAAGTAGTAATGACATAGATATTTAAGCATAATACCACACCAATTCCTATTGTAGAGATTATATTACATGTTGTGTTAATTTCTAGAACGTTCTACCAATTTTTAGACTTATCGCTTAAACTCTCAGGAGTTAACTTAAAATACCATGGTGGCAAGAGTTCGGGGGACCTCGTTTTCCCCAACATATGTGCTCGTCAAAAAGAACGAAAGTTGAATTCTTACAAAGAAAACCCTTTTAATGACTTTTTCAGAGGACTGTTTTGGATGACTTTTTTGTGTGGCCAATGGCCATCCTTGCAGACCAGCAAACAACCCTGGGGAAAACGTCTCTATTAGTGTTCTTACTAGAACGAGGAATAAGGTAGTGGGTTCTGCATCTCTCATCATCCAGAAAAGGAGGCATAGTGGCTTTAAAGAAAATCTCCAATTTTTTTTTTTTTTTTTTTTTTACATTTCTTTATTTTTGAGAGACCGAGCACAAGTGGGGGAAGGGCAGAGACAGAGCAAGACACAATCTGAAGCAGGCTCCACGTTCCCAGCTCTCAGCACAGAGCCCGATGCGGGGCCCGAACCCACCAACCACGAGATCATGACCTGAGCCGAAGTCGGACACTTAACCGACTGAGCCACCCAGGCGCCCCGAAAATCTCCAAATTAAATAGCCCAAGAGGGTACTTGTTTAAAGAGTGCTGGGAAATGTGTTAATAAATGCAGCCACAGGTGGGGGCCACGTGCTGTCCCTCATGCCATATGCAGTTGCCCACACGCGTGGGTGATAAAATGCAGACGGGCTGTGCTCAGTTTTGCATTGTCTTAGATTCTCTGCAGAGGAGGCCCCGTGTTGCCTGCCCCCGCCACCGTTGTCTCTAGGGGCCGTCCCTCCGCCTGGGTGATGCCACCTCCAGGGCTCTTGTCCGTCCTCAGTGATCTGATCGCTCCTGAGACCCTTCCCAGGGCTCCTCCTTGCCGGTGCTCCCCCCCCCCCCCCCGCCACCCACATACCCTTCCACCCTACAGACAGACTGATGTTTCCAGCTCTGATTTCTCTGGAGTTCCAGATCAGTCTGGTATTTTCTGGAAACCGGATTGCCCATATCAGCTGTCCCACAGGATCTCAGCCTCCGTAAATCCAACACTAAGCTGTAGTTTTGCTCTCCTCAACCCCCGTTGTCCCTGGGGCTCCACATCTCAGGCTCCAGCGTTGCCACTCACCCAGCGGCCCAGAGTCAGACCCTGGAGAGTTTCTGGAATCGCCCGGTGTGCTACCTGCGTGCACAGGGCGTGCCGATGCCGGCTTCGGCACATCTTCCTGATTCCTTTGATTTTCTCGCCTCCGCTGCTGCTCGCCTGGTCCCACCCGCCCCCCTCCTCTGGGAGCTGGACAGGTTAACCCTGCAGGTTGTCTCCACCCTGGACGAAAGTGTTCTCTCCTGAACACAAAGTATTCTTCCTCCTCCCTGAGGGAGGCCATGTGCCACTCCAGGATGACACTGATCCCTCTGGTGCAGCACTCAGAGCCCGCCTGAGCCCCTGCGCCCCAGCCCTCCCCTCCCTACCTGACCCTGAACTCGGGCCGTCCCCTGGGCAGCCCCTGCTTGTACCACACTCCCCACGGCCCCTCATCTGGCCAAGTCCCGCCACCGTGCAGGGTGGCTGTCACCTCCTCGCATCGCTCAGCTCCCGCGAACCTCCCTGCCTCCACATTGTACCTCCTCCCATCCCGCAAGCATCCAGGTCCTAGGATCCCACTCTCTCATTCCTGATGCCACCACCCTGGTCGAACATCTCCATTATTTTTCACGCGAGCCTGTTGTTTTTAAACGTTTTTAAACCAGTGGAGTCCCTTCCTTCAAGGGAAACCCAGAGCATAAAGTGGGGAGGGAGCAGGAACTGAGGAAGAGGCTGGAGGAGGAGAGGGAGGAGGTAAATCGTAAACAGTTGCATGTTTATTGAGGCTGAGCCGAGCTTGTCGCTATGCCACTCGGGCTCTGGGCCTCGGCTCCCCTGGGACCCCGCAGCCCCGTGAAGTGGCAGATATCATCTCACAGACAAGGACCACACTACACTGTGTGGGGGGCATAGATGACCTGAGGAAGGGGAGAGGTAGGGAGAGCAGAGCCACGGCACCCCCTCGCCCTGGGCTGGGTCTCCTCGCCCTCGTCCGATGCTTCTCGCTTCTTGAGCTTGTCCTGTCTCCCTCCAGGTGTGTTTTCTCTTGCCTTTGACCGCATTTGCACTGCCATTGTGTTGCTCCCTCGAGGTGACAGTCTCCTCAGGCTCACCCTTGGCCTGTGACCACTGACCAATGGCGGCCTGGCCTGGACTCAGTGGCCCCATGGAGCATGGATGGAGCCTCTGGCTCTCCCCATCCCCCCCTCCAACTCCTTGGTGACCGTTTCCCTCTCCTCCCATGTCCTTCTGGCCTTAGTCCCAGGAGCCCTGCCTGAATTTCCCACCCACAGCATGATGCCTTATTAATGTCCCGCTACAGTTAGCGGGCCAGACACACGGCTCTGCACCCCTGAGTCGGGGGGCTTCCTCCCGGGTAACCCGTGGTCAGACTATCCCTGCTTGTTTCCTGGTGTGAACATTGATGTCATCAACCCTTCCTCTCTGGGAGATTATTCCTGTTTTCCAGAACTTGCTGACTCACCACCAATCTTGGATCTCTCTTCTTATTTACATGGATGGAGGCACGTACAAATCTATACGTTGAAGACTAACCATCCAAGTGGGCCAACAGAAGCGTAGATACCTATGTGTGTTTCTGTTTCCCCGAGACCAGGCACATCTTGAGTTTCGATACTGTCCCGTGTTTTTATATCCTTCGTGGCACTCAGCTCATTATTTGGCACTAAGCTATTCCATAAGCAATGAAAGAATCATATTGTTGAACTATAAATGTTGCAATTTGATCTGTTGTCTAAGCCTGTGTTTGTGTGTTGGATCATGTGGCTTACATGCTGTGTAATAATAGAAAATATTTATATTGGTCTTTGCCCCAGTTCCTTACACAGGGCTCTTAAATCCTTTGTAATTTCCTAAGTGATAAGAGTGCTAGACGCATCGTTTGTTATAATACTTGGTCTTTGACTCTGGTTCCTGATGCAGAGCTCCCAAATCTCTTTGAATTTCCCGGGTGATAGAATATCTTTTGTTCTTTTTTTATTTTTTAAGTTTATTTATTTATTTTGAGAGAGACAGAGACAGCATGAGTATGGGAGGGGCAGAGAAAGGGAGAAAGCATATCAAGCAGGCTCTACACAATCAGGGCTGAGTCCGTTGTGGGGCTTGAACCCACAAAGCTGTGAGATCATGACCTGAGTCGAAACGAAGAGTCGGACACTTAACCAACTGAGCCACTCAGGTGTCCCAGAATGTCTTTTGTTCTAATGAGGGGCCTGTGTGTTGACTCAGGGATGGGGGCTGGCCACTAGAAAGACCAAATCACAATTAGAAGCTTGGAACTTTTAGCCGTACCCCTCAGGGCAGAGGGGCTCGAAATGGAGTTATTGATCGATCGTGAGTACATGATGAACCCTGCAAAAAAACCCCGACAGTATAGGGTTCAATTGTATGAGCTTCTGGGTTGGTGATCACATCCATGTACTGGGAGGGTGATGCACCCCAACCACACGGAAGAAGCTCCTGAACTTGGCACCCTATGGACCTCACCCTGTGTATCGCATCATCTGGCTGTTCATCAGTACCCTTTATCATATCCTTTATTACGGAAAACTGGTAAGCATAAGTAAGCGTTTCCCTGAGTTCTGTGACCTATTCTAGCAAATGAATCCAAAGGTGGGGGGTTGTGGAAACTTCTGATTTGTAGCTGAGTTGGACCCAAGTTGGGGGTTAAGCTGGGGACCCGTGGCTCGTGATTGGCATCGGAGGTGGGTGGCAGTCTTATGGGCCTGAGCTCATCACCTGTGGATGAATTGAACTGAATTGGATTGGATTGGATTGGATTGAATTGAATTGAATTGAATTGAATTGAAGGACACCCAGCTGGTTGTTTGATCTGTGGGGGAAAAAACCCCACATATCTGCTATCAGGAGTGTTGCGAGTGTGGTAGTTGTGGGAGAGTAAAAGAGAAACAGGCGTGCATTTTTCCTTCATACATGCAAATATCTGTCAAGATGATTGCCTTCACGAAGTGTTCTCCGCATTTGTATATTTGAGAATTGGCAACAGCCGTCTAACTGCCTTCAAAGAAACAAACATCGCTCAGGTGCTTTCTGTCTGCTTAAAGAGTAGTTTTCAGCTTCTACTGACATGCACGTTTTATCATAACTGCTGTTATTATAAACGCGACTCATGAGAACTATATAAAATACAGAAAACACAGATACGCAAGAAAGAAAAAAAAATGGCACATAATCTCATCCCTTTCTGGTGTGTTTCCTTCCAGTCTTTTTTCCGTGACATGCATGAGTTTTTGACTCGCGGTTTTCCTTGGGTAGGATTAGTGCACGTCCCGATTAGCTGGGGAATTTCTGCTGCGTTCAGCCTGCTGTGTGTTACCAACCCCGTCACTATTTCCCGCAGGAGGGATAGCTACGGCAGCTTACACTTTCTTTACCATAGAATTGGTGTATTTATTTTCTCTTCTGATGCATGCAAAGACAACAATGATATATTGCCCCCGGCTTAATCTCTTCTCGTTTTCCTTTATGGAACCTTTGGGATACAGAATTGTGTGTACCAAGGACACGGAATACCAAGTGCAGTGTATAAATGCCGTTGCCACTTCGTCTGTGATCGTAAATCCAGGAAAGCTTTACCGCAGCGTTAATGCGGTTCCGATGCAGGTGGGGCACACCGTGCAACAGGCTAGTGAAGGGATTCCCCCTGCTGGGAACCTTGAACTCACAAATGTTCGGTAACTCCAGGATGCTCTCCTCTCTGCCAGACTTCTAGACGCTCGTGGAGCTTCACGTTCCGATATCTCTCGTCACGTGGTGGGTCTGCCTCCTGGGTCTCCACCCTCTCTCTCCTCGCCAGCTCCTACGTAGCCCATAAAATACACCAGCCTTGAAAACGTGCCTCCTTTCCCCATCTACCCACCCACGGATCCTGCAGTGCCCCCTCGCAAGCTCGCCTTCCTCCGTCCTACCGTCCCTCTCTCTTCCCTTCTCACCCGCACCGGCCCTTATTCTCTATTTCTGCTACTTCTGCTCACTCGACCCCCATGAAATTTTCTGGTGCTGACCTCTGTGATCTGTGTTTGGCACAGCCCCTCAGCTTCTCCTTCTTCAGTGCCCTCCTCACCTGATTCCATGGCCCTGGGCTTTCCTAGTTCCCTCCGGTCGCCCACAGGACTCCTTTCCTGCCTCTTCCTCGGCTGCTCCTTCTCCTCTCAGGTCTGAAATGACCCCTGGGGGAGACACATCCTCTGGCATGATGTGAACCCCCACCGCTTTGCTGATGGAGCCCAAATCTACATCTCTGGGCCCCCAGAAGCTCAGCCCGGAAGCTCAGCCCCAGGCCTCTGGAATAGAACATTGAGGTCTCTGCCTGGGTGCTTCCCACATGCACCGCAAATGCAGCATGAAGATGTATGTCTGGACTCCACGGCTCGGCCCCGCAGACACCCTCCTCTGTGTTCTGTGTCTCCGCCACGGATCCCGGCACCCACCCACCCACCCACTCGGCCCTCTGACCCTCTCATTTCCTGACATCCCACGGATTTTACATCATAAGTATTTTTTCCCTCCTTCTCGCTCCTGCTGCAGTTTCCCTAGTTCTGACCTTCAGCAGATTTCCCTGGGACCACCCTGATAGCTGCCTAACCGCAGTGCGGGTGGTTCTCACGTGATCAGCCTGCTTTGCCATCATCAGCAGCAGAGAGCTGATACCTGAGCTGTTGGCCTGTGTGGCCGAGGGAATATGCAGGTGCTAGTTGAGACCAAGGAGGGGGCAGATTTTTGTTCTGTTTTGCTTGTGGGGGAGGTGGACGTATGAGTTTCCTACTGCAGCTTAAACGAATTAAATTTAGTGTCTCGAAACATCACAGGTTTATTATCCTCTAATTCTGGAGGCTACAGGGGAGAATCCTTTTCCTTGCTTTTTCCAGCTTGTGCAGGCTGCCTACGTTCCTTGGCTCTTGGCCCCTTCTCCTTCTTCAAAGCCAGCAGTGTAGAACCTTCCAGTCTCTCTGGCTCTGACTCTCCTGCAAGTCTTTTTCAAGGACCCTTTGGGATTACGCTGGGCCCAGCCAGGGGATGCAGGATGGGTTCTCCCATCCCAAAGCCCTTAATTTAATCATATCAACAGAGACCCTGTGTCAGGAAAAGTAATATATCCACAGTTTCCAGGAATCAGGACGTGGGCATCTTGGAGAGGCCTTGATTCGGCCTATGACGGGGCATAGTGGGGTGAGGGGGTGAGGGGTACCCATACCAAGAGGCTCCTTTACCCCTATGAAGTCTCCAGTGTTTGTTAGACATTCAAGTGGAGATGTCAAAAGGCAATTGGTTGTAAATCTGGAATTCAGAGCTGGACAAAAACAGTTGGGGAATCAAAAGAATATAAATGAAGGCTAGATTGAGGCACTGAAGGAGAGATGATATGGAAGAGAAGCAGGTCAAGGCCTGAGTCCTCAGATCCCTCTGTGTCCCCACCATGATGAGGTTGGCAGGAGGACGAAGGTCCCACAAAAGGAGGAAGAGAAGCAGCCAGTGAGGTAGGAAGGAGATCGGGACGGAAGGCAGTGCTGCAAGGAGGTGAAGGAGAAGTGCTCCCCAGACTTGGGGAATTAGTGACCTCGGCGCCCTTTTAGTGGAAGCAGCAGCACCCCTCCCCCCCCCCCCCACTGCACCAGACGTGCAAAGAATGAAAGGTGAGGAAGCAGGTATAGCAAAGGGGGCAGAGTCCCTGTGAATCGGGTGGGAGCTAGAGCTGGAGGAGAGGACCTTCGTCTAGACCGTGGGTATTATGAAGGCACAAGTGCATGAGGGGAAGGACCTATTAGCTTGACTTGACTTTTCTCTCTCTCGTTTTTTTAATGTTTATTTATGTTTGAGAGCGAGCGAGGGAAGAGCAGAGAGAGAGAGAGACAGAGGATCCAAGGCACGCTGTGTGCTGACATCACAGAGCCCCATGCGGGTCTTGAGCTCATGAGCTGTGAGATCGTGACCTGAGCCGACGTCTGACGCTTCACTGACCGAGCCACCCAGGCGCCCCGAGTTGCCTTTTGCTACTGACCTCCTGTTTCTGTTCCCCTCTTTCCTCCTTCCAAAGATTTTTTTAAGTTTCTGAAAAAGCCTCGCTGTTATAAAATGCAGAGAGAAGGAGGTCAAATTTTCTAAGAGGGGGAAGCAGGTGTGGTGACTTAAGTGTCCTGCAGACATTCAGTGGCCACAGTTTAGTGGAGAGACTGTGCTCTCGTAGCAAAGCTCAACCCCTAGTAGGTGGAAGAAATCATTTTTTTAAAGCTAAAGCTATTAAGATAGAAGAATATGCAGATTTACTGTATGTGGCAGGCAAAAGTCACAAGGGACTCACAGAAGAATGCGTCCCTTTACAGAACAATACACCCAACAATCCCTTTTAAATTGATGCCTTACGTTCTTAATACAATGATTTTGGTTGCTAAAATCCAACTTGCAGTCTTTTAAAATGTTATCTTTTGCAACTTACGTAGGACAGAATCCACTAACATTGTTCGGATGTCCTTCCTCAACGTAACAGTAAAGGAAAAAAAAAAAAAAACAACGCTAAAGGGTAAGAGTGTAACATTGAATTCAATAAAGTTTTGATACTCAGAGCTGTTAACATATAAAAGCCAAGGACAAAGAGCAGATGACGCACTGGAAAAATTATCGTCAGCATAAATATAGACAATGTAGAAAGAACTTTTCTAAACCCAGAAGCAAAAGACGTTCACGCTGAAATAAAGACTGGCTTAAGATGATCACAGAGTACAAATGACTAATGAAGAGGAGGGTGGGCACTGAAGCTGATTCGTATTAAAATGAGCACTCCAACGAGGGACGGTGTTTCATTTATCAGATTGGCAAACATAAAAAAGACTCCTCTTCAGTGCTGATGAGGCCACAGGAACGCGGGTAGACTCTGAACCACCCAGTTTGGCAGAATGAAACTTTGTTCACCCTTCGGGAGATTGGCAATCAATATTAAGCATCTTTATACCCGTTGACCAATTTCACAGCAGGGATTTATTCTAAGGAGAGTAGCTCGTGTATTCCAAAGTGTATTCAAAAGTATATCCATTGCCGTCAGGTTATGATATTCACTGAAGATATATTTATTGCATATCAACTCAGAGCTGGGAGCAGTGTTAGGTCCAGGGGAGATAATGGGGGGCGGGGGTTGGAACAGACCCAGCCCTTGCCCTCCCTCCCTCTGCACCTGGTATCTGAGTACCAGTAGGTCAGTCAGCCATGACAGCCAAGTGCCACAGGCGCTTGGAGGACGGGAGGCTCACCCAGAGCTCACACACACCTGCCCTGGATTTGGTGGAGCAGGAGCAGGGAGCATCCAGAGAAGGCTGGAAGAGGTTACATCTCAGTCAAGAGGAGAAGGGTCGGTAAGAATTAGCCGCATATAAAGGACAGGTAGGGGTTAGCCAGGGGCAAGGATGTAGACTGCCATGTTGGGAGTAAAAACGATGCTGGGGAACCATAAGCCGTGGGGCGCCGTGCATCTTGGGATTGTGGGCACCAGGAACCAGGCATTGAAGGCTGTGGAAGGCCTGCTTTTGCCCTTCAGTAATTAGAGCAAAAGAAAGAAACCTGCGAGAGGTTAGAAGTCGCGTCTCAGCACATTTACTAGGCCAGAAGGTAGAACTCCACCTCACCCAGAGGTTTGGGCGTGAGAAGGGGTGTAGCTCCCAAAGGAAAAGGTGAGCTTTGCAACTGGAAGGAGAGAGAGTGAGGGGAGGGGAGGGAAGTTCAGCGAGGAGGGGGGAGAGGAAGGAGGAAAGTATAAGATGCACATATATAGAAAAAGAACGGAAGGAAAGACAGGCATAAAAATGCTAAATCATGTTCTCCAGAGTACATTATTAGGAACTTGAAATGTCTCTTTTATAATTTTCTGTATTTAATATATATTAATTTTATAACCTTAAAAAATTTTTTTAACGAGTACTACTTAGGACTTCATTAAAATGAATAAAAGGTTTAAGCATCTAACGTAACTTATTCTTCAGCCTGCTACGCCATGAAGAAGCACCTAACAAACCCAAAACTGAGGCCACGAAGGCACAGAAACCAAAAATGACTTGCATTTGATTTCCACAGGCTTTTCTCAAAAGGAAAGTTAAGAGCCTATGGATCAGTTAATAGTTTTTGCCCCCCCCCACCACACTTTTCTTTCCACCCCATCTCTACCTGCGTCCAGGGAAGGGGGGATGAGCCAAAGACATCCACATGTGCAATCACTTGAATAAGGAAACCTCTGGGCCCCGTGTTTCCGTGCATGTGGTCACCCTCGATTGTTTTTTTTTTTTTTCCTGGGCAAACAGGATAATCACAAAAAGTTATTGCATTTTCTTTCCTCCTACACCCATCACTTTTCTATTGCCTCTGACAACTCTTGTGTGCATTGCCAATAAGATTTTGTATCCTAAAAATATCCCATAAAATCTCACTTCACATAATCACTGGATTTACAAATAGATTTATTATGTACTTGAAAGGAAAGCAGCCTTTTTCATTTAAGGAACAGAGGAGGCTTGGACACAGCAGAGTAGATGGTGTGCGGGTGGGACCTGTCTTTACTGTGGATCGTGATTTATGGACGGAAAAACAAATATAAAGTTCACCCTTCCTCTTGATAATGAGAACTTGAAAGTGCTCTGGGGAAGGACAAATATGTGTAACTAAGTATTTCATTTAGTATGAAATTGTCCTGCATTTCTAGAGTGTAAAAATACCTACCAGAAACATGACTTCTAATCATCTAGTATGAAATAGACTTAGGAGTAGGATGGTTTCCATTTAAGTATTTCCAAAACACATGTGTTTAAAAAATATAACTAAACCTTCTCAGGGTTTTAGAAAAATTAAATCCTTCTATCTGAGCCCAACATTGTACATTTGAAGTTACTTTCAGAAAATCTGTTTCGCTTCTGTTCCTACAGCTGCCAGATCTTGGGCTTGAATGAAATGATCTCTGGGAATCATGCCTTTAATAGAAGCTGAATGGAGGAGAAACCCTAGGGCACACTTTCATGTATCAAGAACTCTCCCATTCTAAGTGTTAAGCTTTTATTAACAGCAATTATTTGCTGGTGCATTGGGGCATTCCCAAGACGTTGTGAACTTGCGGTAGATGTTGATCTGCCAAGAGGACTTGGGCAGCGTCGGGGCGTGCGGGGCCCCCGAGTGGCCAGCTGGCGGGCAGTCCCTGGTAGGCATCCTTCTGTCTATATTTCGAGTGAGGACTTGGCCTCCCTCCCCTGGCTTGTGGAAGCTCTTCTCCTCCCAGACCACAAGCCCTGACTCAGGGATGTCACCACAGGAAGGCGCCCACCCACACCTCCTCCAGGGACCTCGAGGCTTCGGGGACGTGCTGAGGGTGGGGCCGTGTGGGGGCTGTCAGCCCTCTGCCTGGGCCTTTTCCCTCTCGCCCCCTTCCCTGCTTCCAGCTCTCTTTTGGTCTCGCAAAAGTATTGTGATGTTTGTTTTCCGGTCCCTTTGGTTTTTTCTTAGCCTTGTGAGCATGTCAGGATTATACGGTGGCGTCCTGGGAAGGAGGAGTTGAGAGAGATGATTGGACATCTCTCCAAACCAGCCCGCTTTTTGCCAAGAGATGGTCGCCTTCATGAATCCGTGCTTCCTCAAACCTGGACATGACTAGGAACCACTGGGGGTATTATAGGTGAAATGCAGATACTGAATCAGTAGGGCTGGGGTGGGGCCCGAGAACGTGTGTTTCTGGCGGGCTCCCAGGTGAGGCACAGGTGCTGGTTGGCCCATGTTTTGAACAGCAATGGTGCTGCTTGCAAAGGATGCTCTCGCAAGTGGATGAACGAATCCATGTAAGGGGCTGAGCAAAAGGCCTGGTGTGTAGTAAGCGCTAAATAATGAGCCGTGGTGATGATGGTGATGAGGCTAATAGCACAAAACGGTTATCTCAATAGAAATAACATTGTCGGCTCTGCCACAGGATAAGGGGTTATTTTCCGAGAGCAAGCATCAAGGAAAACAGAGCGCAGGAATTCATTCATATTGACCAGTAAAGATGTGTTCATAGTGATGCCCCGGAATGTAGCACGGCTTGCAAGCCAGCCCAAGTTCTTTAGACTGTAAGTTCCAGAGGCAGATGCTGAGCCAGTCTTTGTTATCCCCGTGTCCTGGCACCTTGGCCAAAGTGCCTGGCACATAGTAATCTCTCGATAAATGCTGGCTCCTGTCTTCATTTGCTGAGCACTTACTCTATGCCAAGCACTCCCCATGCGTTTTTCTCCTTTTACCTTCACAGCAGGCTCGGGAGGGTGTGACTGTGAATTCCCTTTTACAGATGTGGAAACTAAGTCTTGGCCAAGGTCACTCAATGGGCTGGGGCAAAGGCCGAATTCAAACTCGGGCCCATCGGATTCTGCGGCCCAAGCCCTTTCCCCCGGGCCCTCCTGGTCCTGCCGTGATAACGTAAGGATTTGGGAGGAGGACTGCCACCAAGTGTGCATCAGCCTTGCCCAAGGGACCCTCAAAACCTTTGCCCATGTGGTCAGCAGGCGGGAAGACTTTCCTCTTTCATGTGGCATCTTCCGACCAGAGTTCTCGTCGGCGACACCCGCGTGCACCCTGGCCCTCCCTTTGCTCCTGTCCCTGAACTCATCCTTCCTTCCCACATGGTTCTGATTCTGTCCTGGAGAGTTGTGTTCAGGCAGACATCCAGGGGCTGAAAGAACAGCCTCAGACCTCCGGGAATCGCACAGATTATTGTTCCCTTATCCGGCCGTCATCTCTAACTCCTCTGTGCATGTGCACAGAGCGTGATCCTGGCTTGCAGGGACTGTCTGTGCCAGGGTCCTGGCTCGATGGCTGGTTCGCAACAGGATGCTCATCCCTGCTGCCCTCGTCTGAAGGTGCTCGGGCCACACCCGAGGCGACCATTTCAGGTTTCGAGGGGAACTTCGCTCCACACCCCCGTTTCTGTTAAAGTTAGGAAAAGCTTCGATATCGTTCCATTTGGGAGGCAGCCAGAATTATCGTGCAGTGGACTCTTACACCCTGTTGGGAGGTTATGGTAACAGTCGCTCTGGGACCCTGGGAATTCCCAGCTGCAATTCCACAGAGCTCAGAGAGGAGTGGTGTTTCCAGCCGTGTTTCCACAAACCGTGGCTCCCCTTGAAGCCTTTGCTCGTTTGGGTGCTAAAAGCTGAGAATGGTGTGTCCTGAGGTTTCAGCTGGTTATCAGGCCGGCAGACAAGACCAGCCTGCTCTGTGAAGGGGGCTCCCCCACCCCCACTCCGCATCCCGAATGCATATGCTCATTTCTCAACCCCGTGTGTGAAACACGCGTGCCTCCCCCCAGTTATTTGGAGAAGTCCGGCTCCCAGGTGAAAAGGAAAAGCCCACTGCTTCTCCATATCATCAGGCAAGATAACCCAAGGACCCAGGGAGCTCTTGTGCTGACCTTACGTGAATTTGCTGTGTGACCTTACACAGGTTTCTTTGCCTCTCTGGGCGTCCTCACCTGTAAAACGAAGGCACGTAACTGGAAAACCGTGCAGAGATCAATTCAGCTTTGAAACTCTGTGACTGCCCGAGCGGAGTCCTTGAGCATGTGACGTATTTTTAAGTAATTCCGATTATTTCCACCTCCACTCCCATGCTTTGTAACCTCGGGATGTGGCACGTAACAAGGGAATTGTGCTTTACCAAATGCAGCCGGCTCTCTTCCTCCCTTACCCGCGGGGTAGAGGCCGATAGCGTGAGATGGGAACGGCCGGGAGCTTGCCAGTCCACAGAGAAGCTTCTGCCTCAGCCAGTGGGAACGAAGAGAGATGAGATGCCTCCCCACGTCGTCCGGGGGGGTGCTTCCTTTATAAAGGGCTGCTCTTTACCCCCACACCTGACTCACAGGTGTGGAAAGCCAACCTGTGCCCGAAACAAAAGCCAGCCTTGCGAAGAGAGAGGCTGGCAGGGGCTGGCTTGCCTCTGGTACATCCCCTGATGCCCAGTTCCCCTGACAGCTGCTTCCCTCTCTCCTGCTGCAGCGGCCTGCCTGGGACGTGTGCGAGGCCACCTTGCTTCTGCCCGGCGAGCACCTGTGCCTGGGCCTGACGTGGCCACTCGCCGACACCGTAACGGAGTTAAGAAGGGAACCTGTGGGCTGCTTTTCTGTATGTGTGGGGTACAGGTCTTCTGGTGCTGCTGGAGAAACCCTTCTAAAATCGCTTTTATTGTTCTTTCTCAGATTTGAGTTGTGTCCCTTTAAAAATCTTATGTAGCTACCTAAGAGGTTCTCAACTCCAACACTCGAGGACGTTTAAAATGCAAGGCCGTTCTTGATTCTATTGGACGCGGTGTGTATGGCAAAGGTAGACAAGGGAGTGGTTTCCGTGGAGGAATAACACCCAGCCTCGATTAGTGCTCAGATTCCCGGTACTTGTAACCTTGACTGATTTGGGAGAACAGAAGAATGTGGCAGGCAGAAGCTGAAAGGTGAGAAAGACTTCGTTGGAATCAAATTTCACTCTGTCAGAGGGTTATAGTTTAGACTAGGGAAGCAAGAACTACTGGATTGAATCATACGAGGTTATTTCGAGTTGTGCTTATTATAGGCAGAGTACCTCCCCTGTAAACTGTGTCCTACCTAAAGGGAGGGACTTGGAGGCTTTCCACAAGATGGCAGCCTACGAAGGTCCTGAACTCACCGTCTCCCATGGACACACCAATCCTGCAGCTACACACGGATCATTTCCTTCTGAAAGAGAGCTGAAAAGTGGATGAGCTCTTTTTCGACAACAAAGGATAAAAAGACTACATCAAGACAGGTGGAAAGGGCAGAGATGTGGTCTCAGCAAAACCTCACCCCCAGCATAGAGGTGTGCAATGAGAAGGGATGTCACAGACCAGGAGGTAGAACAGGTGCCTCTCCTGGAGGAGCAGAGCGAGGGGTGGGTACCCCACATCTCCAACCCCTGGGACCCGCACCAGACAGATGAGTCCCCAAAACATCTGGCTTAGAAAACCAATGGGGCTGGGGCGCCTGGGTGGCTCAGTCGGTTGGGCGTCCAACTTCGGCTCAAGTCATGATCTCACAGGTCGTGGGTTTGAGCCCCGCATCGAGCTCTGTGCTGACAGCTCAGAGCCTGGAGCCTGCTTCAGACTCTGTGTCTCCCTCTCTCTCTGCCCCTCCCCTGTTCATGCTGTGTCTCTGTCTCAAAAATAAATAAACATTAAAAAAAAAAAAAAGAAAACCAATGGGGCGGATGTCCAAGAGACCCACTGTGCTACAGGACACTGAGATTCCCCTTTTAAAGTGCTTGCCGGTGGTCTCACTTGCCCAAAGACCCAGCAGAAAAAATTGCAGATGGGAGAGCACCTGGATTATGTGTGAAGGAAAAGTCATTTGCTAACCCAAAAGCATCCGCTGCAGGGTCAGGGAATAGCTGAAACTTTCCCTGGAGATGGAGAGGCTGGCGAGCTTGGAGGTGGCACCCTCCCGCCACCTTGCTGAGTGAAGCATGGGCAGGTGGCTGTGGTACCGTCCCACCGCCTTTCCAAAGCCAGAGAGCCCCTGGCTGGGGTGGTTAGTATCAAGGGTTGATGCAACCTCCCGTCAGCTAGCTAAAGTCGGCCAGTTTGGGTACGTGTGACACTTCCCTCGATCCCTGGGCTTAGGCTGACGAGTGTAAGCAGTGGTGGTAGCATCCTTCTGTCTCATCTCACAGACAAACCACTCTCCCACTGCATTCCTAAAGCCTATGGGCACGTGTGCCATCAGGGAATTTATTTTCCCACCACCTTTCTGGAGCCAGGGAGTGTGCCCCACCTTCTACATTCTCCTGCTGCCCAGCTAAAGCCTCCATGTACGTGCGCAGTCCACACAGAGGATGCCCCTTGATCTCCTGGCCCTGGTGACCAAGAAGGCTGGCATTCCTGAGCTCCCCTGGGAAAGTAACAATTAGAAAGATAGTTCTCAACAGATCTCCACCGCCAGGACACTGCACAGACAACAGACTGAAACACAACCCTGGTCTTCCTGTGAAAAAAAAAGTATATTTACTTAGCCAGGAGCTTCCTGAGGGACAGGCTTCAGGTTTCCCACATATCTGCAGGCTAAGGAGGCAGAGAACATAAGCAAGAGACACCATCCTCTCTCACTGCCTTGGCCTCACTACAGCTTGACAAGACCTCCCAGAAAGGAGCTTATACAGTCATGTGGAGTCCCGATTTTTATAACTGTCACTCAGTGGACACCTCTAGGTCTCCCGGTATGGAGGCCAGCAGGGATTATGATCTCACTGGGTGTATATATTTGCATATATCACAAGTTGCTGCCCGAGGGTCTGGCTTCCAGTCCACCTGAAACTAGGTGCTAAATGAGATTCCTTCCCTCGGAACATGGACAGGTCTTGGTACATCGTCAGTAGTGGGGACCTACTAAGAATAAGTGTAGACAATCACAAAGGTTAAAGAGACAACCAAGAACTAGGGGAGGTCTAATGAGAAGGTTCATCACCTACACAGGGCCACTGTTTCAAGAGTGAGAGAGGTGGCTGTTTCACCTATCAGAAATAAAACACAGAGGGGCACCTGGGTGGCTCAGCCAGTTGAGCATCCAACTTCAGCTCAGGTCATGGTCTCATGGGCTCATGAGTTCAAGCCCCACATAGAGCTCTGTGCTGACAGCTCAGATCCTGGAGGCTGCTTCAGATTCTGTGTCTCCCTCTCTCTCATCCCCTCCCCCATTCTCTCTCTCTCTATCTCTCTCAAAAATAAATAAACATTAAAAAAAAGAAACAAAACACAGAGAGTTGAGCAAAATAAAGAAACAGAAATATGTTCCCAGTTAAAGAACAAGACAAGACCTCAGAAATGGAGGTATGGAGATAGGTAATCTACTTGATAAAGAATTCAAATAATGTTTCTAAAGATGCTCATTGAATTTAGGAGAACAGATGAACACAGTGAGAACTTCAACAAAGACATAAAAGACATAAGAAACTGCCAAACAGAAGTCACAGAGCTGAAGAATACAGTAATGAACTGAAAAATACTCTACAGGGGGTCAACAGCAGACTGGATGAAGTGAAAGAACAGACCAATGAGCTGGAAGACAAAGCAATGGAATTCACCCAAACAGAGTAACAAAAAGAAAAAAAGAATTAAAAAAATGAATATGACTTAAGAGAACTATGGGACAACACCAAGCAGTATAACATTTGCATTATAGCGATCCCAGAAGGAGAAGAGAACATAATTTGCATTATAGGGATCCCAAAAAGAGAAGAGAGAGAGAAAGAAGCAGAAAACTTATTTGAAGAAATAATGGCTTCACACTTCCCTAACCTAGGGAAAGAAACAGATATCCATGTCCAGGAAGTCCAGAGAGTTCCAAAGAAGATGAATTCAATGAGATCCACACCAAGACACATTATAATTAAAAATGTCTGAAGTTAAAAAAATCTTAAAAGTAGAAAGAAAAAACACAAATTGTTATGTACAAGGGAAACCCCATAAAGCTATCAGCAGATTTCTCAGCAGAAACTTTGTAGGTTATTGTTCAAAATCAAAGGAAAGATAAAGAGTTTTCTAGACCAGCAAAAGCTAAAGAATGTAAAGGAATTCATCACTGCCAAACCAGCCTTAAAAGAAATATTAAAGGTACTTGGTTAAGCTTAAAAGAATTGGCAAGAAAACGCAAAAGTAAAAACCTCTCTGGTAAAGGTAAATACATAGTAAAGGTAGTGGATTAATCACTTATAAAGCAATTATTATGGTTAAAAGACAAAAGTACTAAAATTAATTGAAACCATAATTAGTTGAGGGATACATAAAATAAAAAGATGTGAAACGTGACATCAAAAACATAAAATAGGAGGGGGGAGAAAAATGTAGAGTTTTGGAAAGTGTTCAAGTTTAAGTTGTTATTAACTTAAAACAGGCCATTGTATACAAAAGGTGATATATGTGAACCTCACAGTAACCACAAAGTAAAAACTTCTAGTAAATACACAAAAGAAAATGAGAAATGAATGTAAATGTAGTACTAAAGAAAATCATCCAACCACAAGAGAACGGAGAAAAAGAAGGAAGAAACAGGAATTGCAAAAGCACCCAGAAAACGATTAACAAGATGCCAAAAAATACATACCTTTAAATAATTACTTTAAGTGTAAATGGACTAAATTCTTCAGTCAAAAGACAGAGTGGCTGAATGGATAAAAGAACAAGACACATCTGTATACAGCCTACAAGAGACTCACCTCAGAGTAAGGACACACAAACACTAAAAGTGAAGGGCTGGAAAAAGATATTCCATGCAAATGGAAACAGAAAGCTATTATAGCTATACTTAGATGAAATAGACTTTAAGCCAAAGACTATAATAAAAGACAAAGATAAGCATTACATAATAATAAAGGGATCAACCCAGCAATAAGATATAATATTTATAAATAAATATGCATCCAACATAGAAGTACCAATATAAACAAAGCAAATATTAACAGATCTAAAGGTAGAAGTTGACAGTAATACAATAATAATTGGGGACTTTAACACCCTACTTACATCAATGGATAGATCACCCAGACAGAAAATCAGTAAGAAAACATTCACCCTAAATGACACATTAGACCCAATGGACTTAATAGTTAAATGCAGAATATTCTATCCAAAAGCAGCAGAATACACATTCTTCTCAAATGCACATGGAACATTCTCCAGAACGGATCACATGTTAGACCACCAAACAAATCTCAGGAAGTTCAAGAGGTTTGAAATCATGTCAAGCATCTTTTGCAACCACAGTGGTATGAAACTAGAGGTCAAATACAAGAGGAAAACTAAAAACTAAAAATATGTAGAGATTAAACAACATGATACCGAGAAAACTACTTGGTCATAGAAAAAATTAAAAAGTTCCTAGTGGTAAATGACAACAGAAATATGACATATCAAAATCCATGGGATGTAGCAAAAGTAGAGGGAAGTTCATAGCAATACATCCTACCATAAGAAACAAGAAAATCCCAAATAAACTATTTAACTTTACACCTGAAGGAGCTAGAAAAAGAAGAACAAATGAAGCCCAACGTTAGTAGAAGGAAGTAAATAATTAAGGTCAGAGTGGAAATAAATGAAAAAACTAAAAGACAATCAAAAAGATCAATGAAACTAGACCTGGTTCTTTGGAAAGATTAAGAAAATGGACAAATCTTTAGCTGGACTCACCAAGAAAAAAGAGACAGGGCTCAAATAAATAAAATCAGAAATGAAAGAGAGAAGTTACAGCCGATACCACAGAAACACAAAGGATCAAAAAAGACCATTCTATAATTGTATGCCAACACTGAACAACCTAGAAGAAATGGATAGATTCCTATAAACTTAAATAATCTTCCAAGACTGAATCATGAAGAAATAGAAAATACGAGTAGACCAATTACTAGTAAGGAGATTGAATCAGTAATCAAAAATCTCCCAACAAACTAAAGTCCAGGACCAGATGGCTTCAGTGGGTGAATTTTATGAAACCTTTAAAGAAGATTTAATACCTATCCTTCTCAAACTTTTCCAATCAAAGAGGAGGCAACGCTCCCAAACTCACCGTATGAGCCCAGCATTACCCTGAAACCAAAACCTGCAGACACCATCATCAAAAAAAAAAAAAAAAAAAAAAAATTATAGGCCAATACATATCCTGATGAGCATAGATACAAAAGTACTCAATAAAATATCATCGAACCAAATTCAATGATGCATTAAAAGGATGATACATCATAACCAAGAGGGATTTGTCCCAGGGATGCAAGGATGGTTCAACAGCTACAAGTCAATCAGCGGGATATGCCACATAAACAAAATGAAAGATAAAAATCATATGATCAAGTCAGTGACTATTATCAAAAAGACAAGAAATATAAGTGTTGGCAAGGATGTGGAAAAAAAGAGAACCCTTGTGCACTGATGGTGGGAATGGATATTGGTTCAGTCACTGTGGGAAACCATATGAATTCCTCAAAAAATTAAAAATAGAATTATCATACGATCCAGTAATTCCACTACTGGGTATCTATCTGAAGAAAACGGGTACATTAATGTGAAAAGAAATACTCAGCCTTACGTTCATTGCAGCATTATTTACAATGGCCACGATATGGAAACAACCTAAGTGCCCATCAACAGATGAATGGATAAACAAGATGTGGCATACATATTCAATGGAATATTATTCATCTATAAAAAAAATAAATGAAAATCTTGCCATTTTGTGACAGCATGGACAGGCCTTGAGTTAAGTGAAATAAATCACCCAGAGAAAGACAAATACCGCATGCTTTCCCTTGTATGAGGAATCTAAAAAAAACAAAACAAAACAAAACAAAGCCCAGACTCATAGACACAGAGAACAGGTTGGTGGTTGCCAGAGGAGAAATGGGGTTTGGGGGAGGGCGCAAAGTGAATGAAGGGGATCAAGAAATACAGACATCTGGTTATAAAATAAATAAGTCATGGAGGCAGAATGTACAGAATGGGGAATATAATCAATAATATTAACTCTGGCAACTTAACGGTGATCATTTCACAATGCATGCAAATATGAAATAATTATGTTGTATGCCTGAAACTAATGCCAATGACCCCTCAAAAAAAATGAGATAGATAAATGGGCTCGTGAAAACGTACAAACTGTGAATTGGTAAAGAAAATGACAGGCAACACGAAAGCTATTTTTTATTTGAGTAAAGCATTTGTGGTCGATTTGGTAGCGCTTGTTTCTGAATCGCTAGGAAGCAGAGGGACAAGTAGCAGGCATGATGAATCGGCTGACAAGGGCTTTTTTCCCTTGTCCCTGTGTGAAATGATGGCAAATTTCCCATTGCCAGTCTAATTTCCCAAGGAATTGGAGTATGCATGGAATAAAGGCTGAGGTCTCTCAGGAGAGTCAGAAATCCTTGTGAGGGTGAACGCGGGCAGACGGGAAGACTAGGCTGGCTAGTGCGTGTTCTGCCTCCGTCACTGTAGGTGTGAAATTGTAGCTTCTCAACAGCCTCTGCCTTCACGGACTGTTCCTGAAACTTGAAGTCGCTACCACGATGCCTGTCTTCTTTATGGTTAGAAAACAACCCAAAAATGCGAGCCGAGAGCTCCCAAATGGAAGCTTCGGAGGAGTGTCGAGGTCAGCACATGGGACAGACCCACCGCAGGGCTGTAGCCTGTAGGACACCAGCCCATTCCGTGGCCGGGACCCTGGGAACGGCGCTTTGCCTGGAAGAGACTTCATAAGCCTGTGTGCTGAGCATTTGCTGTGAATGGGGCTGTCCTCAGCTCTCCCCCTAAAAACACAGTGGGACCAACGCTAGCCTTGTCTGCATTTTCAGATGAGGACACAGACTCACAGAGGCTTATGGGATTTGCACAAGGACACACAGGCCTGGGGCCCCTCCTTATGAACCGGCCAATTCAATTTCTTATAAGACTTGACTGGCAAATTATCCTGAATGCAGTGGTTTTTGTTTTGTTTTGTTTTGTTTTGTTGTTTTGTTGTTTTTTAAGAGGGAGACTGCTGCGCTACCGAGATTTCCAAACCTGGCATCCCCTCTACAAACTAAAGCTTTGTGCAGAAACCCAGAATACACAATCCGTAATCCTGGGGGCTAGGAGCCTGCGAGCCATCCCTGTAACTGAGTGCCCCCCCCAACTTAGTTGAAAGAATAGCACTGCCCACAACTCCGCGTGACGCGGCTGTGTGCGGGTGCTGGGTTAGCCAGCATCCCAGCTCAAAAGAGGCTGAACGCGGCTGCTGAGGATCTTGAGAGCCCTCTCTAGAGGAGGGGACATCTGCTGGACGGTGGGGTGTCCACTGGGTCGCCCAGGACAAGACGACCTCTTGAGACCCGGTCTGGCTTTCTGGCTCTGAGGATCTCTGTGTGTTCGGTAATTCAGAAATAAACACTGACGTGGGGGAGAGTAAAGATGCCACCACTTCTCGCATTTGCTTGGCGACGGTGTCGGTGATCGGGTACCTCTTTAACCTGGTAGGGTTTCGTAGCACCTGGCTCAGCCCACGTGCTCGGTGGGATCTCCCTGGCGAAGGGCAAGGTTCCGGGTCTTCGAATCTCAGACCTGCCCCCCCTTCCCCTTCCCCCGCGACGGATTTTGGCACCTGTCTCTCTGCTCGCGTTGGGTATGAACAATGAGCAGCCACTCGTAGCCAAATTCCTTTTCCTCCAGTGAGAGAGAAAAGACAGATGGTGAGGAGTTTATTTCAGGTATTTTAACCTTGTCCACATGTGGTAACGTTATAAAAAGAGTGGAAACGGGCGCATGTTAAAATCGCCCATGAGCCAAGCACCTAAGCATAATAATTGTTATTTTATCTGCCCCTTTCAGAGCTTCTATAGAAATGTGTTGCGTCGTCCTATCTTTTAGTCTTCGCCTTGGTCTCCGCCACGGCTTGCAGACCTCCTGCTCGATATGGTTTATTACCATGGCAAATTCCAGAATTATCAAGCTCCTGTCGCTCCATTTGTTCGCCTTATCTCCAATTCCCCATGGCCCAGTTCTGACAGATATGATCCAGGTCCGTTCCCATCGATTAACCAACTCAGCGCAAAACCCCTATTTCTGATTTGCCTGCAAACTGACAAGAACGCTCCAGTTACCCAGAGCTGTCTGGTAATAGCGGCAGGAAGGAGAGTCCACCGAAAAACCTTTTGTTAATAGGTGGGGTTAATTGACACATCGAGCCTGGTACATTGATGGTTTAACTGATATTTGCTGATTATCTCCTGGAACCCAGAGCTGCGTGAGAAAGGATGACTCTGAAAATCTCAAGTGTCTGTTTCTATCATAAGCTCTTGTATTTGACCAAGGCTGTAAGGATTTTTCACCAGACTCCTCTGAGTTGTTAAAATATAATACCATAGTACCACTTACAATTGGATTTACGGACACTCCTTTTCTCTATAAAACGTGGACAATGTCATCCCGGCCATCACATCTGGACTGATAAATCTTTTGGAGGCTTTCGGCAATGGGTTTGCTTTTCATCTTTTTCTTTCTCATTCAGGGCCAACCCCAAACAGGCTGAGCCCTTTGGGTGGTACAATTGTGGGGGAAAGTGCATGGGTTCTGGAGTTTTCCAGACCTCGCCACCACATCCTAGCCCTGTGACGTCTACATTTCCCTTTCCTCACCTGTAAATTTGTGATAACATTCCCATGCACGATTGAGGGGGTTGAATATGATGTCTATAAAGCGTGAGGCTCAAGGCCAGGCCTGGAGCAGGCATGTAATTGATGGAAGGTGTTGATAGCAACATTTACGGCGAATGTCTCAATTACTTGCTTTTCTTCATCACCTCCCCCCCCATCTCCACTGGTCCTCATTCGGCGGATGCCATCCTCTTCCTAGTGACACGTGGGAAATAGGATAGAACAGGACATGCTCCCTTTAGAGGATTTATATCCGGGGTTGGGTTTATGTCCAGTCAAACGTCGGATAAGGGTGTTGTTGGAACAGAGGGCAAACAAGCAGATCCAGACTCAGGGCTATGGGGTGAATGAACGATGTCTACAGCAAGGCGCCCCATTTGCCCAGTGGCCTTCATGCCCCCTGCCCATCGCCCCTGTTCCTGGACCCTTTCATGAAGCCTGAGAGTTTTCTCATGTGCTCTGCCTTGGCAGAACAAAACACCAAGATGCACATAGTGTGTCAGAGGATCACACAGTCAGGGGGACTACGTGTCCGGGTTTGCCTGCGATGGTCCGGTTTATGCATATAGTCAGGTCATGTTTACTAATAATAGTCCTTTGGGCTCTTGTGGGTGTCTCAAATTGGATGGCGGTTACCCTAACTATACGGATACCCCAACAATTGATTCTGCTTTGGCTATTGGCAATGACTGATGATTATGATCATAATAATGTTGCTAAACCCAAAAAGGTCCTTTTGTATTATGCTTCCATGCAATGAAAAACTTCTAACTTTTCTTATTAGAAAATATGGTGATTTGCGTGGATCAAAAAATGTGCCAAAGACATAAGCTTTTGCTATTTTCCTATGATAGCTTTGTAGATTGGGGGCATTGGGTTTTCTTCCTGTAGAAAGCAATGGGACTAATTATTTTTTCTTAGGAAGCTATGCAGTCTTCTGGGTAAAATTTAGTCTGTCTTTTCAAAGATCACATGCATTTAATTTTTAGATTTTTATTTATTTCAGAGAGAGAGACTGCATGCATGCACACATGAGCAGGGGAGAGGGCCAGAGGGGTGGGGGGTGGGGGGTGGGGAGAGAGAGAGAGAGAGAGAGAGAGAGAGAGAGAGAGAGAATCCTAAGCAGGCTCCACACTCAGCACAGAGCCTGTTGTGGGACTCAATCCCACGACCCTGGGATCGTGACCTGAGCTGAAATCAAGAGTTGGACACTTAACCTACTAAAGCCTCCCAGAAAGATCCCATGTATTTAGGACATTCATTAGGTATGTAACATGTAGCCTTTGATAGCCGTTATCAGAAATCTGCAATCTTCTTCATTCTTCTCTGTTGTAAAAGATATTGTTACTTAACTGTCATTATTTTATTAATTAAGCTCCCCTCAGGTACAAAGATTTGTTTGCCAGCATCTCTGATTCTTGAGCTCAGAGTCTGAAAAGAGAGCCCCAGGAGAACAGGGGAAACACAAATCTTCTCCCTCATGTTGCACTGCATTTCAGGTGCCAACGCAGTGGATGGGAACTTACAGGGAGAAGGCAGGCTCGAATCTGCAGGGTGTGGATGTGGATGAGACCCAGAACTCCTCTGGGGGCATCTCGAGGTTCATCTTTCAAAATCTGGAATTCTCTCTCTGGCCCAAGGCAGTGCCCTCTGGCCTCCTGCCAGGGTCGTCCTGGCGGCCCGGCTGGCTTCCAGGAAGGGAGGGAGGCTGCCTCCCCAACCCACGGAGCCCTCTGGTTTTTTGGTACACGTTCATCATTCCGAATGGTCGAAACGAAAGGCCTGGTTAATAAAGGACGGGCCCGAAGTAACAGTTGCAGCGGTGCGATACCTTTCATATTACGGTAGAAAGAGGAGATTTATAATCCTGGCGGATAAGCCTTTTCCTGGAGCCGCTCAAGCCTAATGGTTTCTTGAGGCTGAAGCAAAAGGCCCACCACGAGCTGTGATTTATGCAGCCAGCGCTGATGGAACGCATCTTGTCAGAGGCGAGGCTGTGTAAGAGCTGGGACACCGTGGTTCAGCCTCATCAAGCTGACTTGTGCTTGCGTAAAGTTTGCGTTTTCATCTTCGTGGGAATCCTTTTAACTTCTGAGTGGGATTTACCACTTCAGGAAAGGCCGCCTTGTCCTCGTTGGGAGGAGACAAGCCTCGGCTCCCCAGTCCCGCCCGATGTTTCACACGGAATCGGTGCTGGAACACTGGTGGGGGTGGGGCGTGGGGGGTGGAGTGAGGACTGGAATTTTCTGCGGGACGGATGAAGACATGTCTGCCCAGGAGTCATCAGTGCGTGATTGGGGGTGGGGTGCCGCTCTGTTCTCTCTAATCATCCAAACTATTTAAATTTTTTTAAAAAGTTAGTATTTATTTGTGAAAGAGAGAGAGGCAGAGTGTGAGCAGGAGAGGGGCAGAGAGAGAGGGAGACACAGAATTTGAAGCAGGCTCCAGGTTCTGAGGCATCAGCACAGAGCCCGACGCAGGGCTCGAACTCCCGGATCGTGTGATCATGACCTGAGCCGAAGTCAGACACTTAACTGACTGAGCCACCCAGGAGCCCTTATAATCATCCAAACTGTTTAAAAGAACAGGCTGTGAGCAAATATTTTTAGCACCAAACAGCAGAGCAAGCATGGGAAGGGGACAACAAAAGGCCAAAATGGAATGACCTGGGGGATGTGGTCATTGCTGCCGCCTGCAGGTGGGGTCCCTTCTGGGCAAGGCTGCCGGTGTTCTGACGAACAGTAGCGGGAGGGCGTTAGGCAGAAAAGCAGAGCAGCTCGTGAGCCCTCACCGGTCAGAAGATGCATGTGTTCATGGAGGCCGTGGCCCTTGGGTGATACACCCAACCTGTACTGTTTACACGAGCACTTTGGACCTTTGTCATGCGCTTGAGTTCCATGCCTGAGCTGAGTCCTCTCTTTCGCCCGTTGAGTCCCAACCCTGCCAGGGACAGCACGGCACGGTGCCTGCCGATGGGGGACCTTCCGCTGGCTCCGTCCTGGTCGACCCGCTGCTGTGGGCTGCGAGCCGGTCCTTCCCCAACACCGGGGCCTTCGTCCTCCTCTCTCCCTGGTGATTGCCGTGCAGTCCCAAAACCTAAGCCCCCTCAGTCAATCACTTCACTGAACCTGAACTGAACCGCACACCCCTCAAGGGGGAGGCCCTGTCCTGAGATCTCCCCCACATGTGTAGCATAGATTGAAACCCAGAGTCAACAGAAGGAGAAGGGGAGGGGCGATCAGAGCCAGGGAGGGAGCCGGAGGAACACTGCGGGACTGTCCCCGAGCCAGAGATTCAAAAGCGCCCTTCACCCTCCAGCCAGCGGGGCCCATGGCTGGTGGCATCCCTGTGTCCCTCTGGGGAGGCGGAGGCCCAGAAAGGGGAAGGCACTTACCCAGGTCGGACAGCCACATCTGCTGGCAGCCGGACGATGTTCGGATGCAGGTGGCCTGTGCCCGAGCTGGGAGCCACGTGGTCCCTCACAGAAGGCGCTGGTGGGAAAGGTAAGGTCAGGAGACACGTGAGGCTGGCCTGCACTGGCCTGTTCAGAAGGTCAAGGCATGTCTGGCTAGACAGATGGAGAGGAGTCAGACAAGCCAGGGGACCTCCACAGGTGGATTCAGGAGTTTGGACCTGGTACCATGGGACGGGAGATAGAGACAAGGGTTTTGAGCAGGAAAATGGCCCAGTAGAGGGTTTCAGGAGAAGTCGCTCAGGCAGACAGGAGTTGGCAGGATGAGGGGAAGGGGTAGGAAAGTGCGGGCCGGCTGAAGAGCGATGGCCTCACCCATGCGGTGGCCACAGAAAGTGGGCTCACAGCCCGTGGTGGGACTGAGGCCACCGGTCCTGGGAGTTGGCTGATCCAGGGGCCTCTGCGTGGCCACCTGCGTTCAAGTAGGAGTCGAAGTTGAATCATTGTGAACGTCACAGATACTCATCTCAAAAATATTTGCTCCTGTCAGGGGCCCTGTTGCTTCCTTTTTTAAAAACATAAGGCTTTTCATTTAAGTCACAAATGCCCACAGTAAAAAGAAACTCGTTCCAAAAAGGGTGCTGGAAATAACCGTATCTTCTTCTGACCACCTCCTCCCAGACCCTCCAGAACCTTCTCTCAGAGGCAACCCCTGTTTGCAGCCCCTCGTAAACATTTCCAGAGAGACTCCGTGCGTCTGTTAACACGTCTGTGTGTGGGGACGAGAAGAGCTTCAAATACTTGCGGTGTTTACGTCAGGCAGCGGCATTCTAAGTGCTTTGCAAACGTCTTCTCGAAACAGCTCTTAGCAACCCTAAGAGAGGAACTGTTACTGTCCCCCCTTTTTACACATGGGGAAACGGAGGAGGGAGTGACTTCCCTGAGTCACGCAGCTGCTGGAGGGCAGAGCAGAGACGGGATTGCCCACTGCTGGTCCCTTGGCATCTGGCCCCCTGCACTTACCTGCTGGCGGTCACCCTGTGATCAGCCACGCAATTGTGCTTGTGTTTTTAGTGTTGTGTGGCACACCACGGGCTGGATGAACTCAAATTCCCCCAGCCAGCTTCCTTTTATTATTGATGGGCATGTAGGTTGTTTCCAGTCTTCTGATTTCATCATATTTTCGCAGTGATTCATTGGGTCAAGTCATAAATTTGGATTTTTGTAGTTGCTGCGTTATTTTCTTAAGCGTCGTAACGAGATGTTTGTTAAGCTGCTTACCACTGAACCGAACAGTCACCTCAGTGCAGAAAGCTGGTTTTTGGAAGAAGGAACCTGCTCTAAATTGCTTTTACTATATCCACGGAAAGTAGAGGCAACAGATGGTCTCTCCTTTGAGCGGTAAGCCAGCAAGAGTTCCTGCTGGTGTTTTGGCAGGGAAACTTTTAAGAACATTGTCGAGACGCCCTCGTGGGGCTCTGCCTCCATCCGAGTGCTTTTGGTGTCCCGGGAGCTTTTCAAAATATGGATTACCAATCATAACCATAATTAGTTTTCATCACATGGAGATTTAATATTAAGAACAAATATTCAGTTTTGTGTTGGTGGGTAATTTAGCCCATGCATATTTTTATACTTAGCAATTATTTTTCAACCCTCAGAGAAAAATGTTTGAGTGTAATCAGTAGGCAGTTTATTTATTTATTTGGTAACATGCAGCATATTATTCCACAAAGTCCTGTTGAAGCAAATATTTGATCAATTATTGGCTGTTGTTTTGCTTTGTTTTGTTTTCCTGCCCGTGTGCCTGAAACACTCACTTAAGAATCTGTGATGTTTGGAGTGCCTGGGTGGCTCAGCCGGTTAAGCGTCCAACTTCAGCTCAGGTCATGGTCTTAGGGTTTGTGAGTTCAAGCCTCACGTAGGACTCTGCTGACAGCTCAGAGCCTGGAACTGGCTTCAGATTCTGTCTCTCCCTCTCTCTGCTCTTCCTCCACTCGCACTCTGTCTCTCTGTCTCTCAAAAATAAAAAAACAAACATTAAAAAACTTAAAAAAAAAAAAGAATCTGTGATATTCAACTAATTCCCCCTGGCCACCTCATCTGGGCATCATCTCTGAAATTCCCTAGTCTGAAATTGGACAAAGGAGTGTGTTCTTTTTCAAGGACAAAGCACGTATACATCACATCATATCCAACCTAAGATACTGTCAAATGGCAAAGAATAACCCATGGCATTTTACTGTTTATAAAATTCTGACTTATAATACCATTACCAGAACACAAGAGTTTCTGTTTGTAGTATATCTTTGAGCTTAGCCTGCCTCTAAAATAATGGATATATGCCTTCCACAAGTATTTATTGAGCACCTATTATCTGCCAATGTGCTAAACAATTGCAGGGGGGAAAAGGTAAGACCTGAAATCTCGTAGAGCTTTGAGGGGCTCTGAGGTTGGGGATGAGAGTTGGCATGGGTTGTAAAAAAAAAAAAAGATCCCTCCCTGTACTAAAATATCACTCACCTGTGTACTGTAAAGAGGAGAATTTTACGGTGTGTGAGTTTATATTTTAATAATGCTGTTATTTAAAAAAAAATCCCTCTGGGTTCTTAAGGGAAAATACACAGGAAGCAGATGGTAGGACTGACCTCAGAGACCCAAATACATTTGTAAGTATTTGGTCATGACCGAAGAAAAAAATCCCGTTGCCTAATATTGCAATAAAATTGAAAAGAATCAATCTCTCCGTAATCAAGACCACAGTTCAGTTCAGAAGGCCCCCAATGCTTATGTTTTGGAGATCGGTATATCAGTCCCTGAGGTGGATACAGTTAGATCAGCAAAACTAGCCTGAGACTGAGCAAGACACCAAGGAAACCCAGATTTTTTCATATATAGGGGAAGCGAATATATTGGCCCAAACAGCACACGAACCCCCCCCTCCCAAAAAAGAGAGAGTGAGAAGAGCTGCCACATAACTTTCCATCATTAATTTTATTTTCTTTTGGGGATTGTTACCGAAAGATAAACTAATGCTTGATCAAGACAAGTATACCTTAATTTTGCACACGTGCATCCAGAACATGCCTCTTATTCCTCAGTTCAAGGTGAAGCTGGTAGAATTTAGTCACCTGGAAAATGCAGCATCCTGACCGTTATTAGAACGAATCGCTTTTTCAAAATTCTCATTAACGAGCCCAAAGCTGTGTTACGTTGATACTGACACCATATTCTCAGACTGAATTTTCACAGCTGTGTGTGAAAAAAAAAAAAATTCAAGTCTGTGGATGAACACACGCCAAAGAGGAGAGAATCCTCGTTTGGAAGGTAAGAATCTGAGCCTGAATCCTCATCAACAGCCCGGTGCCGGCCATCGTGATACGTAGCCAGGCTCTTGAGCTGCGTCAGGGTGGGGTTGGGAGCACATGGGAGCCAACGTCCATCTCCTAGGGACACAGGCAAAGCCCCAGATAACTCCTGTTCCTTTCCTGTCCCCTGAATTCTGCATTGCACATTGGACTTCACAACTGCTCCAGCCTGAGAGTGTTATTTGGGTTAGTTTGTTTCAAATAACAGAAAACCTGACTCAAAATAGCTTGTGTGCAAAGCGTGTTCCTCAGCTCACATGGCCTCCCTGGCTCCGTACCTCCCTCTCTGGGAGCTTCATCATGAGCGTGCACCTGGCCACAGAAAGCATGGAGGGCTGCTGGCAGGTCCAGGGTCATGTGGTCTCAGATCCCTTCTCCTTTGAGAATGTCAGCTCTCTTTCACAGTCTCTGTGACAATCGGTGGGGAACCCGCCCCTTGAGGACCCCTCACTGAGCCCAGGACGGTGGGGTGTTCTGCACGGCTAGCCTGGGGAACTTGCCCTGGGTTAGGTGTGCATGTACCCCTATATGGTCCCTCAACCCTTGCCTAGAAGATAAGCTAACCACTCGTCTCACCCTGCAAAGAGGGGTGGAGAGGAAGTAAGACCACAGCAAGAGTCCCCCTCCCCCTCATCTGTGAAGGGAGCTTGGGAGGAAACGTACTTCCTGAAGGTTTGGATGCAGTGACCTGATGTCACGGGGGTAGACTCTCTCCCTCTGGCCAGGGTGCCTTCTGGGGAATCCGCTCCATCCCCATTCTGTCCAAACGTCTCCTTGGGCAGCCCCATGTGGTTGCAAATGGCGGCCTCAGTTTCACGTCCCCCATTGTGATACCACAGCCCCCCAACAGGGGGCAGAAAGTGCCTCAAGAGCCACTGTTGGTGGAGTGGATTCCACAAAACCATACTGACTGAGAGTGGGAAAACGGTAGTGACCCACTGGCGGAAAACAGGGGCCAGAGTACCTTGTGCCTGGAAGTCATCCACAAACGCCTGCTGTAACCTTCCCGTGAGCCCCCAGGCTGTCTGACCTCTCGTGGCTTTCCTCCCTCCCTGTCAACCTACCCCTGATGTTCAGAAAAGCTCTAGCTCTGGATCGACCCCGCCTCCCAAAGCACAGAGTTAACTAACGGAGAGAAATCTCTCTTCCTCGTACCGATGTCCACATGTCGTCCCCGGTGTCCTTCGTGTCCTAGCCATCATTTCCCACACCAGTCATTTTTAATATGCACGTCCTCCATCATCCTCTTCGCCGGACTCATTTATTCAGCCTTTAAGAGAGACCCGCCCTATACATCCTGTCACCAGAACACCTTCCAGGATGTTCTCCCTCATGCCCCTCCCTCCCCCGTCACACTTCGCTCTTTCTCGTCTAGCATGTGGCATGCCGTGTGGTCATTGCCTTAATATTAGACAGGGACCTGCCAGGGGCAGGTGCGAGGTGACTCAGTGGGGCTGGCACCCAGGAGCGGGAGGAAGGAACGGGCTCCCTTTCTTGGGCGAGGACTGGAGGATAAAAGGCAAGATTGTTTGTAAAGCACCAGCACAGCCCTGATCCTGAGGAAAGCGTCAGTCAGCATCAGCTGCTGTCATGTCAGCTCTGTCATGTGCTGTTTCTGGAAGGACGAAATGGAGTTCACCAGGCCCAGATGAAGGGAAGGACCTTCCCCACAGCAGGTCAGCCCGGGAGGAGGCCAGCAGGCACGGATACCCCTGGCAGGTGGGGAGAAGACAAAGCGTTCCTATCGTAGCCAGGGAAGACTGAGCATCGAGCCTCCGAATGATGTCGGGGTCCGGAGAATCCCACGACGTAGTTACGCATTAATACAGGCATTAAGGAATAAGTTACACATGCGTTATTTTAGAATATCCACCGGTGACATCGGGTGCTCAGGAGGATAGCTAACTAACTGTACTCTGAACTGTCATGGATCCAGCCCCCAAAATGTGTTGAATTGCATGTGTTCTGCTATCGAGCTCCATGCTAACTGGACTGGAAGCCTGGAAGCCATCGTAAAGGCAAGTGGAAAGAGCTGCTTGTTTTATAAAATCTGTGCCTTGGATCCTCTCTGGCCGAAGACCTGCACCCAGTGTGACAAGACCGTCCTTGTATCGTCATCCTCTTCCCGAAAACTTCTTGACTAGCTTGTGACAGAATGCAGTTGAGCTATCTGGATGATTTTGATAATAATATGACCACTATCTGCAACTCTCCAGCTGTAAAATTCTGACTGCTTCATTGGTCACAGTCAAAGGTGTGACAAATCATCGTATCATGACGTCAAGTCCTCACAAATTCTAGGTGAAAATGGGACACCCCAGTATTTATCACCATCAGTTGTCCTTATGTATTCTAAAGAATAGTCACAGCTTAAGACAGTTTTGTCTTTTATGCCAAGACCAGGAAGGAACAGCACCGTCAATCAGGTAATTTCTATTCACTTCTATCCGTTTGGAGCGATTCTCACACGTCCAGCAGAATTTTATAGAGGTGTCTAAAGAAATTTACACCCAGGGTTGCTACCGTAATAAAGATTTCAGAAGCTGCGTTCGTTTTTCACTCTCTTCATCAAGGTGAGAACAGTCTACGTTTTCTGGAAGTAGCCATGAGAGGCAATTAAAGAATGAAAAATGCGCCTCCTCTGTTGATAGCAGTTGGGTTCTGTGCCAGAATTCCCGAGTGCGGATTGACAGTGTTCTTGCCTTCAGAATTCCAGCTTTCATTGCTCTCTCTCTGCTCTCACTTTTGACAGCAGCATAATGAGTAATAGAAAAGTTTCATTAATTCTTGAAAAGAAACGTTCTGTCGTTTGACATTTCTCAGAGAATAGTCTTATGACAAAAAGTTGGCTCGTAATTGAGGAAAAGCTCAATTTGTATGGGCTAGCAGACGTGATCGCCGAGAAAGTTGTGGGAGGGAGCAGAGGGAAAAAAGAATCTCTTCCCTTTTCTCTTTCTAAGCTGCAGTGTAGCTTAATAGAGATTCAGAGAAGTTGACCCATCCCACTGGGCCTCGTAGACTTTTCTTGCAACAAAGGAACACTTTTAAATTGTTTTTTTAACATTTATTTACTTTTGAGAGACAGAGAGCGAGTATGAGCAGGGGAGGGGCAGAGAGGGAGACACAGAATCCGAAGCAGGTGCCAGGTTCCGAGCTGTCAGCACAGAGCCCGATGCAGGGCTCGAACCTACGAACCATGAGATAGATCATGGCCTGAGCCAAAATCGGACGCTTAACCGACTGAGCCACCCAGGTGCCCCAACAAAGGAACACTTTTAGCCAGATTGCTTAGACTGTTGTCTTTTTCTGCTCAGTCTTCCTGTGTTGTAAGCTGCTGGTTTCTGCTCTCTGCATTTGAGGTGTTGATGTTATCCCCCAGTAAACACTTCACATATTTCCTGTCGGCTAATCACCTATCACTGAAAAGCAAAGAGAAAATCCTGTTTGATGTCCTTCTTTTTGCTGTAACTTTGTTAAGAATTGTGTATGATGTGCCTCTCCTGCACCTCCCATATCTACTTGTTTGTGTGCATAACCACGTATGAATCTTTTTTAAAGACATTTTTAATGTTTATTTTTGAGAGAGAGAGAGAGAGAGAGACAGAGCATGAGTGAGGGAGGGGCAGAGAGAGTGGGAGACACAGAATCCCAAGCAGGCTCCAGGCTCTGAGCTGTCCACACAGAGCCCGACGCGGGGCTCGAACTCATGAATCGTGAGATCATGACCTGAGCTGAAGTCGGACGCATAACCTACTGAGCTACCCAGGTGCCCCAGGTACAAGTTTTTGATCTCAGTTTCTACTTCTTGATTTTCTCCTGTTACCTTAATCTTGTGTGTTGTTACCAGACACTTTTGATTTTTTTTAATGTTTGTTTATTTTTGAGAGAGAAAGAGAACGCGAGGTAGGGAGGGGCAGAGAGAGAGAGACGGAGACACAGAATCCCAAGCAGGCTCCAGGCTCTGAGCTGTCAGCACAGCCTGATACGGGGCTCGAACTGAAGAAACTCAAGATCATGACCTGAGTGGAAGTCGGGTGCTTAACTGACTGAGCCACCCAGGTGCCCCCACATATGAATCTTTGAAAGCTCTGAGAACCATCCAGCCGACCAAGGACTAGAGCCTGATGATGCAAGGACAGGTTTCTGGACCTCAGCACTGATGACTTTTGCAGAGGAGGGGGGTAACTCTTTGTTGAGGGAGGCTGTCCTGTGCATTGTAGGATGTTTAACAGCATCCCTGGTCTCTGCCCACAATCTGCCCCCTAAATTATGACAACCAAACGTGTCTCCACATATTATCAATGTCCTCTGCAGGGCAAAATCACCCCAACTGAGAACCACCAATTTAAAGATTTTTAAAAACAATTGTTTTAATGTTTATTTGGGGGAGGGGGGCAGGGGGAGACAGAGTGTGAGCAGGGGAGGGGCAGAGAGAGAGGGAGACACGGATTCTGAAGCAGGCTCCAGGCTCTGATCTGTCAGCACAGAGCCCGATGCGGAGCTCGAACCCACGAACTGTGAGATCATGACCTGAGCTGAAGTCGGACACTTAACTGACTGGCGCCCCAAGAACTGATGATGTAAAATAAGGGATTTAAAGGCAGCTTCTTCAAATCCTCCATGGGTTTTCTTCCTTGGTCTCAGTCCACAGCTAGAAGGTATTTCTCTGTGTTTCTCATCAAGAAACACAGAGTGTGCTGGTCTGCGTAATCCCACACATAAGATGCAAATCTGTGCCTAACTGTCTTTATATAAAACATACATTACCAGGAAAAAAAAGTTCACAGAGGTCATTGAAATCTGTTACTTACACGGAAGTCTCAGTGTCCACTGTTTTTCCTTTTACTGTTATTCATGGCAAACTATGTAAGGGTCTTGTATATTTTTGTAATCTTATCTAACAACATATTCTGGAATTTAATCTCTAAATTTTGAGGGATGGTGATAAAAAGATGAGTGGAACAAAAATATCAGTATCTGAGAAACCATTTCAGTAACCACAACTATCATCCTCTTAGTATCAGTAAATAATCTAGAGCGGTATAAACTTGGAGAGGTTTACAAAAATATGAGAGAACCACAGAAGAAATTATATTTTAGTAACCAGCTGCCATGTGAGCCAGTATAATTAGCGTGGAAGCAACCGTGGTTTATACTGGGTTTGTTATTGGTAGACAAGAGCCTAGACAAAATCTGTCCCCTAAATGGTGACCACCAAACGTGTCTCCACATATTATCAATGTCCTCTGCGGGGCAAAATCGCCCCAACTGAGAACCACCGATTTAAAGATTTTTTAAAATGCCGACGGCATTTCTAATCTGCTAAAACGGTACTTGAAGTACACAGACGCATGTTGACCTCTTCTTCGAGAACCATTTCTTAAATTATCATTTCCATGTAGTTTCATGTTCAATATCTAACCTCAAACCGCGCTACAGTAATTCACGTAATCTGCTGTAACACAGCATAGACTGTAAGGAAAGACCCTAATGCGTCATTATTTCTTATGAAACCAAAAGTCTGTCAACTCTGCTCAGATCTGTGGCACCACACGGCAGCTTTCTGCGGACAAAGAGGCGTCAGAAACCCTCTCCCTTTTCTGGGTGCTTTCTCCCCGTTCCTCCTCCTCCCCAGGCTTTCTGACCCAAGATCGGAAAATGTCCATCTGCAATGACTTTTGGTTTATATTCTTCGTCCCCGTTTTCCTTCCTCTGTGTCTGCCGAGAATTGCAAGCCCTTCAGGAGAAAGGAAGCCCACATACTGAACACAGTTAGAGCATGATTCTTGCTGTTTCTTTCTTTAAACGTTGGCGTTAGCCAGATAACCTCATAACTATCCAGTATTCCGTCTTAGCAGATACAGACAAACATCCCGTAATAGGAAAAGATACAGTTTTTTGGATAATGGACAAATTGGTGTGTTTGTCAACATTAGATAGGAATACTCACATTCTGGAAGGCAGGAGACCGTGTTTCTCTTTATTCACGAGATGTTACGATTAACTTAATTCCCTGGCGGCGTTAACGAGTCAACTCTTCTACTTTAATGCTTGCATTTGAAACTGTTAAAAATGGATGAGCCTGCCTCCCTAGACCAGTAGGAGAGTGTCTCCACTGAGTGTAATTTAATGGCACGTAGCTGTTTTGGGATTTAGGGCCTTGATGTCTCTTGGGGTCAGCATTGCGAGTACGTATGGCAAGTACTTTTCAAAAGGGCGAGAAAGAAATTCAAGGTCCATGTACTTGTTCTACAGACTAGTGGTCTTAAGTTGCAGAATGACCTTGGTTTTGCCTTCTATTTCCCCCCATTCGAGAAAATTTAACAACAACACAGAGGCGGAGATTTCTGACGTTTAGTTACTTGAGTTCAAGTTAGATCCTGTTTGGCTGAACTCAAGGTCATTTGTTTAGGTGCTGCTGGGGGGAAAAAATGGGCATTTCTCTGGACACATGAAATCTTGCTGGGAAGTCTAGATTAGAGCCGTCCCACCAAAATTTTTAGACTATGATGCACTGGGTTTTTTTAAATGTAGATGAGTGTACGTATTCATGCGTGTTGTCAGAATTTATCCAGATACCAGTGATGTTTTTACTCATAAACCTGATCATCTAGTGACCAGGATATTTCAGATTTTTTAAAAATATCAACAATAAAAAAAAATCACAACATACTGAACAGCCATTTCCCAAGCAGTAACATTTATGCATAGTCAACAGTGATAGGAGGGCAGAGATTCAAGGAGTTTGCAAAGTCTGAGACAAGATGTCTTAGCCCGGGCTTTGTCTTCCCTTCTGGAAAGTACAGCATGAGTGTGCTTCTCACCCATCAGATGCCAGTGTCCACCTGACCCGTGAAAGCCTGTCTCTTTCAGAAGGACTTTCTATATGAAGGCCAGATCATGTTTAACAAGTAGACTGATCCTGAACCGGTATGGATTGAGTCGGGTTTCGAGAAATGGTAACAAGTCAATGGATGTGGGCGGTCCCATTTATTTCTAGTTGTCTAGTGATTACTGACATTGAATCGAATCTTTAGCTACCCTGTGTAAAGTGGGTTCTTGTGATTAAACTAATCTCACGTAAGAGCAATGGAGTTGGTCCAAAGCACAGAGGGAGTTTCTTCCTATATACTTGGGGTTCTTCTGCTTCTAAGTGACAGAACACCGGTCAGTTTGCTTACTGAAAATGTAAAGAAGCTTTTGCAGCACACAACTGGAAAGCAAGCTACAACTTGCTTCGGGCACGGCCGGAGCCAAGGGCTCAGAATGTCGTGAGGGCTGTGTCTCTGTGACTGTCTCTTGGCCAGGCTCTCTTGCTATGATGGTCCAGAAGGCCACCAGCATCCCCAGACCCCTACACTCTTAGCTTTGGAACTGCAGGCAAATGAAACTAGCTCTCAGGAACCTGTGGCAAAATCTTGAGGTGGTGTCCACTTGGCTGGGTTTTCATCATGTGCCTGTCCCCTGCGCAATCACCGCGGCTTCAAAATGGGGGTTTCTGTGAGAACTCGGTTTTCATGCCCCTGTCTGTGACTGTGGGTGGCGTCCTACCTAATCCACTTAGCATAGAGTATCCACAGGAGTGGGGGTTATGGTGCCAGCCAAAGGGGGAGGGATTGATGGGTGGGGGATGTGGGAAAGTATGACAGGAACAGCAGTGGTGGCAATGTAGACATAGAATCTGGATAAGATAGGGGCACCTGGGTGGCTCAGTTGGTTAAGCGTCCCACTTGGGCTCAGGTCATGATCTCACAGTTTGCAAGTTTGAGGCCCGCGTTGGGCTCTGTGCGGGCAGCTCAGAGCCTGGAGCCTGCTTCGGATTCTGTGTCTCCCTCTCTCTCTGCCCCGCCCCTCTCCCTCTCTCTCTCTCCCTCTCCCTCTCCCTCTCTCTCTCTGTCTCTTAAAAATAAACATTTTAAAAATGTTTAAATAAATAAGGAATCTGGATAAGATACAGCTAGAAGATATTCAACATTTATTTAAAATCTGTAATGCAGGAGGCTCTTTCCTAGGAAGATAGAAGTCTAGAAGATACTAGAAATATAAGGAATCATTCCTGCCCCTTGAGAACTCGCATCCTGGTAAATCTACGCAGCAAATGTTTATGGATCTCCTGTAGTTCATTTGCATTTCCGAACATATATTTAACCATGCCGGGTGCTGTTCTGGGTGCTGTTTACATGGGGGTGATGAACAAAACAGGTCCGGTCCCTGCCATCACAGAACTTGGGCTCCACGCTGAGACCGGGGCGGGCGTTCCGTGAAGGGCACTGATCACAGAGAGAATCGCATGGTCCCACCCTCTGGGCTAAGCCAGTGTTTCTCACACACAGACGTGCATCCCAGGGTGTGGTGCCAGGGCCTACAACATCGGCCCCGCCTGGGAGCTCGTGAAGGCAGATCAGGCTACAGTAACACCTCTGTACTGCTGAATCTGTCTTCACAAGATCCTCAGGTGACACATTAGGTGGTCTTCAGGAGCACATCAAAGTTTAGGAGGCTCTGGTCTAGAACGGTGGTTAGCCAGCAAGGACCCCTGGGCCAACTTTCAATAAAGTTTTATTGGAACACGGCCCTGCCCCTTCGCTTGTGTATCACCTGTGGCTGCTTTGACACTTCCCCGGGGCCGACTTGGGCAGTTGTGACAAGACCGCGTGGCCTGCAAAGCCTGAAATACCTATTGCCTGGACGTTTAGAGAGAGAAAAAAAAAAAATTTCTCAGAAGCAATGCCAAGTTCATGGGTGTGCAAACCGAGTAGTCCCCCAGGGCCGCACCCTGGTTTAATATTCTGCTGTTCTTGTCTTGAAATTCTTACGAAGTTGTCAACAAGGGGCACCACATTTCCCTTCGCACTGAGAACGCAAGTTCCTAGCTAGTCCTGCTGGGAAGCAAAATGTCATCTCAGCACCGTGAGCTGAAGCCACGTGTGGGCACAGGTTTCCAGGGAAGGAGTAAGTAGCCCGGCCTCAGAGGGTCAGACGAGGCTCCCTCGACTGGATCCTTGGCTGAGCCCTGAGGGATGAGAGGGATTTCTGGGAGCCCTCGTCCATGAAGACAGAGCACAAAGTGGGGATGTCCCTTCCAATGTACTAGAGGGCCCAACCCAAAGTGGCTTCATCGGTGAGGAGTTTATTATCTCATGTAAACGGGCAGACAGGGCACTTGTAATCAGTGAACACCACCACCACCCGGGGTGGCCACTCGGTGATTCTCTTGAGATTTTTCTCGTAGTTACAGGTGATGCTGTTGCTCTAAGCATCACACCTTCACCCAGCGGCGTCTCACGGTTAGAAAGAAAAGGAAGCCATGTTTCCTCCCTTTCATTGCCCTTTCCATTGGGAGAGAAAGCCTTTCCGGAAACCCTCACAGCATAACGCTGACCAGGGTTAGATCAGAGGGGTGAGGAGACCGCCATCTCCAGCCTCACGGGCAGGAGGAAGCTCCACCATGAGGAAGGCAGGCCGACACTAGCAGCTGGAAGCTTGACAGCCCGGCCCGGCGTCCATCACAGGCCGAGGTGCAGTCGCTGCTTCTGTTGCAAGGACCTCATTCTGGAATTCCTTCAGTCCCTGAGCAAACTCGGCGAGCATTGAGAAGATGACTTGGGTCACCAAAGGAAAAAAAATAATCTGATTTACTCAGTTTTTCTGGAAACACATCTACCACAGACAGGAAGGCCCATCAGGATCCGCCAGGCTCCCAAGAGAGGGGCCGGGCATAGCACAGTGGGGCAGAGCCTCTCGCCGCCCAAATTATGCAACTTTTTTAAGTGCTTCTGAATAGTTTCTGAGGAATTTGTGGGAGTGGGAAGGAAAATTATACCTGGAAAGATATTTGGTCAGATCCTGTCAGATAAGTAAAGGATATTCAGGGTATGTTTGTGAAAAATGATTTCTGATCGAAGAATGGAATGGCTCTTCAGTAAAACGGTATTTGATGCTTTGATAGAGTTTATGCCTAAATCATTTTTTCTCACTGACTTCTGCGTTTCCGCATGTTTATGTTTCTATATTTGTTCAAAAAAGAACGTCTGAAATCTGTAAAACATAATTTTTCTTGGCCGGAGCGTCTACATTCCACACAGGAATTCTACTATACTTGCTTTTTATAAAGTAAAGTTAAAACGTCTGTTGCAGTATTTACCTTAAATGTGATTTTAGTTACAATTGAACCGAGGTATTTTTCCTCCCTCAAACTGTAATTCTTTTGAGTACATGTTAGAGGATTACACCTAACGTTAATGTACGTATCAAACAAAGAATGCTTTCCTGTTCCTTATAGGAAACCACTGTTATGATTCCTACAGATTAAATAAGATTCGTTTTCTTGTTAGGTATTAAGGTAAGGAACTTTACACTTAGAAATGAATGTTCCGCGTGGTTTCTTTGCTACATTAATGGCATGCCTGTCTCTATCTCCATATACCCATTCTCTTCGCTCACCCCTTACCTGATTATCACTGGGTACCAGTTAACACAAAAGATGTCTAGTTAAAGACGTCACAGGGCTTGGGGCACCCGGGTGGCTCAGTCGGTTGAGCATCTGACTTCGGCTCAGGTCATGATCTCACGGTCTGTGAGTTCGAGCCCGGTGTCGAGCTCTGTGCTGACAACTCAGAGCCTGGAACCTGCTTTGGATTCTGTGTCTCCCTCTCTCTCTGCCCCTCCCCTGCTCATGCTGTGTCTCTGTCCTACAAAAAGGAATAAACATGAAAAAAAACTT
This sequence comes from Panthera leo, assembly GCF_018350215.1. NCBI lineage: Eukaryota > Metazoa > Chordata > Mammalia > Carnivora > Felidae > Panthera > Panthera leo. The sequence goes on along the minus strand of NC_056689.1, from coordinate 81,060,926 downwards.
TTAAAGAAAGATGTCACAGGGCAAGAACCGTTCAGCTAAGAGGTTTTCAAGTTGCCATTTACCATGGCACCTTTAAAAGGAACCAAGACAAAAGTTTACCCATAATTCCCTTGCATTCTACTATCTGCAGCGCGTGGAATGAAAGCGTCTCGTGCGGAGACATGTTTTTCTTTAGGGTGGTTTGAAGATTGTCAATTTGACCTTCGGGAAAACGTTAGGACGACATCTCAGAGACACCCAGGTATGCGAACCCCCAGTCACTTGGGGACCTTATACAACTTGAAGCCACTTGAATTCTGCAGACACTCCAAGATGATGAGAATTCTGTGGAAGCAAAGTACTTCTTGCCTGTTGGCCCCAGCCAAATTGGACCGTTGCGAGTGGCTTGTGTTTTTAGTTGAAGCTTTTGCTTTGGACTTCAGCTGCAATTTCACTCTCGTTGTCATCTTAAATCTGTAATTTTGAGAGAAAGTTTTTAAAAATATCTTCTCTCCACGCTAGTAATTATTCGGACTGGGGAACGACCTTTATTTCTCCTGGTTAAAAAAGAGAAAGAGAGAAGAAGAAAGAGAGCACTTGGGGTTTTTTCAAGCCCTTGGATTACAGGGTGGGACACCTCAAAATGCAAAAGGAAGATTTGCAGACTTCGTAATGTCATTTGATAGTCATTAAATTTACACAAAATTACAGTTCAGTGAACTTAAGGGTGGGCCAAAAGGGGTAAAAGTGGCAATAGTCAGAAAGCCCCAAATCTGGAATCAATTAACTGAAAACAAATTAACCAACAATTATGGTAGGCCTTGTTTATTTTTCTAAAACTCTTGAAATAAAGCAAAATTCTCCACAGGTACTAATAACTGGAAACCCACGTGAGTGCATTTTAGAGCTGGATTTCTCCACATGGGGTAGATCTCTAGCCACCGCAAAACAAGAGCTCAACCAAAAAGTTTGGAGGTTGTGATTTACCATGTCGCATTCCAAGAGGGGACATATGTGGGAGGCCAGGAGATGCTTAGACAGCAGACGGATTGTTTTGCTTTTCCACTGGACTGGATGAGTTCTGTCCTTACAAATCCAGAGGACCATCCCCCCACCCCTTCTCCCAGATGTCCTTTAGGTTAATTATGTAGTCGCTAAACCAATGTAACACCACCCACCTGGCAGGGCTGGACCCAAGGCCCTGGTCCAAGGCTGGTCCAGCTCACAGAAGCAGTGCCCTCACTCCTGGTCTTCCCATCAATGGTGTCCCCTTGGCCCTCTGGATCTTTACTGTTTCCCTCTCCTTTTCTGCACGGGGCTGTGAAGTCTCGACGTCTTGCTGATTTGCCATCATTCTTGCCCATTGTTACTGCCGCCATCGTACCTGGTTATTATGCTCAGGCTCTCAGTCTGCCCTAACATGCACAGCCCTACGGTTATTCATCCCCCAGGGATGGCGTGAGAATGTACCACAAATTGGTACTTTGCTTAAAATAACAGAAATTTATTCTCATCGCTCTGGAGGCCAGAACTCTAAAATCAAGGGCTTCTGATTTCCGGTAGGGCCTCGCTCCCTCTGAAGGCTCTAGGGAAGCATCTTTGCTTGCCTCTGTCTCCTTAGAAGGACACCAGTCACTGGGTTAGGGCCCACCCTACTCCGACCTGACCTCATCTTCACTCGAGCCCATCCACAGAGACTCTGTTTTCAGGTAAGATCACAATCACGAATACTGGGGTTCAGAGCTTCAACCTGTCTTTTTCAGGGGACACAACCGGACCCACAGCATCCACCATGTTCTTCTCTCTCAAATGCCCCTCTTCCTATCACTCTGTTGTTGAGAACCTTCTTGCCTATGGGAGAAATTCTGACTACTTTAGCCGGGTGATCATACTCTTCCCCAACCTGGCCAAGCCCACTTTTCCAGTCTTCCTTCCCATCATCCCCATTGGAGAGCCCTATGCCCTGCCCAGACTGATCTATTTATTGTCTCCAGAGCATTGCACATGCATTTGTAGTATCTGTGTCTTTGCTCACGGCATCCTTCCCTGCTGCCTTGAATGAACTACCTCCAACGCCCCCCTCCCCCATCCCGCCACATCGAAGTCCCAGCTGCTCTCCAAGGTCTGTCTCAAAGCCACACCCTGGGGTCTCTTTCTCTGGGGTCTTGAGGACTGCCACCCACTGGGAGATCCTTCTCTCTGAATTTTCTGAACCATTTAGAGCTTCTCACTTAGTGCTTCAATGATGCTGGTGTTGCTCTTACTGTAAATAGCCAATGTTCTCGGAGACCTCAGTCAGCATGGACCGAGCACTTTGCACACTTTATCTCATGTGAGTCCTGCAACAGTTCCACAAAGTACGTGTATGTCCCCACATTGTGGATTAAAACAGTGCAGCTTAGAGAGGTGAACACGTTGCCCAAGATCGTACAGACTCGTGAGAGGTGGAGCCAGGAGGCCCACCAAATTTTTCTGACTCCAAAGCCTCACTCTTGACCTTCACACCGGCTCCCACCGGTGCCAGTGACCTTCCCATGTGCTGGGTTTAATTTCTGTAATTAGAGCATGAGCTCTCTAGTGGTGATACTGCACCAGAAGTCTTTGGTGATTCACAAGGGATCCGATCTTATTTGAGGATCAACATGATGGTTCTTAGTAGGTTGCTCGGACTTTTCAAAAGACACAAGCTTTGGGTTAACTGAAGACCCAGGAGGTCCGGGCTCTCCCGGCCCCTCCAGCCCATCCAGTCCCTGCGAGCTGGCCTTCCTTTCAGCCAACACTTTGCACCTGTCCCATCTCACTGTGACTCAGCTTAGACCCCCTCGTGGAAGTGCCAATTAGCAGAATATCTTAATTAATAGAAGAACGAATATTAAGGAGTGTCTCATAGGCGACAGTGTTCCAATTACAAGTCCTGCTGTTGACGGATGGTGTGGGTCATGATGTGCGTGAAGACCTGAGCCATGTATCCTATGTGGCCCCGTCAAGTGTCTGCATTTAGTGCTAGGGTAGGGTTAGCGGAACTTCTGTTTTTATTAGTCAGTTGTTTGACCACAAAGTATTCCTAGATGGTCACTGCCTATGTTCGATGACAGAACAAGCCTTAATTCTTGTTTCCATATCATGTACAATCTCCATTCGCTAGAAGAAGGGGAGTACACTTTATTTTGAAAGGATGCATTCCTGGGGTGCCCGGGTGGCTCAGTCGGTTACGTGTCCAACTCTTGGTTTCGGCTCAGGTCACCATCTCGTGGTTTGTGAGTTCGAGCCGCGCATCGGGTCCGCGCTGACAGTGCGGAGCCTGCTTGGGATTCTCTCTCTCCCCCTCTCACTCTCTCTGCCCCCACCCTGCTTGTGCTGTCTCTCTTTAAAATAAATATAAACTTAAAAAAAAAAAAAAGAATGCATCCCCATCATTTTGTTACCAGGAAATATTAGTGGCAGGTAGAGAGACACGTCATGCTAATTTTTTTGTATTTCATTTATAATTTAAGATACTGGGTTTTCTCTGATTTAGTGAAAAATAACTCATCAAAGTGCAAAAATGAAATGAGTCGGTTTAGATCTACCGGACACATATGCAACGTACCGTGTGCTGGGACTATATGAAGTGCTGGTACCTTCCCATGGACAGAGGGTCTTATGATACATGAGACGCGTGTCACTGCTAACAGCCTGTGGGGCAGAGGTTTCCTGTGGTGAAGGGAAGGGCCCCTATGGCGGGGAAGGGGGGTGGGTAGGCGCAGGCAGGATTTAAATGCACCTCCCCCGCATCCAGTGGTGTGCCAGCGTGTCCAGTGGAAGCCAGAACAGGCTGTGAACCGGACAGTACATTAAGTCCCCCGTAGTCATTAAAGAGATTGGCCAGCTGCCCTCGCACCTAAAACGACTCCCGCGAGAGCAGACCAGCTGGTTGGCGTCACCCTGACGTGGCTCATTTCCACCTGCAGAGTTTTCTCTGCTTGTCCACACGGCCGTGGTGAGTGGGATGCTTTGCCAGTGTCACGGGACTGCCTCACTTTACTGACATCATCCGGGTCTTTGAAGTCACATTTTCATATGTTGGATCGAATCGTCCAGATTAACCGCCCCAAACCAAGCCTTCCTGCGCTCTGTCTGAGCATGTTGGGGTCCTCCGCCCGGCAAGGAGGTAGTTTTGTAGGTGAGACAGGACCGGACTTCTTCCTCGGGCAGGAAAGGACAAAAGCTCACTGTGCAAAGGGGCAGGCTCCCCTGAAGGAAAACTCCGGAACCTGCAGACCGTCTCCTCCACCCTGCCTCCTTTGCTCTTTGATATCAGATCTCAGGCAATAAAGTGGGACGTATTTTTGATATACTGGGAAAAGTCATTTCTCCCCCTCTTGAAAAACGTGCTCCTCTTTTCTCGCCACAGCTGGGAGTTTTGAATGTGAATAAATCGCCAGGAATTTGGCAGTCACAGTATATTCACAAACACACATGAATTTTGGTGGGGTTTAAAGAAAAATAGAATTGAAAGAGCATATTGTCAGGTTGAAGCCCAGACGTACCTTGAGACAAAAAACGAGTTTGTTTCTAATGGGTTGTTCATTTGCTTTGCGAGGACGGATGCCAGGCGCTCGGCCCTAACGCGGGGGTGCGTGCAGCCCGGTGTGTGTGTGGTGGGGGGGGGGGGGGACCCTGGTCTTCAGGCCCCAGAAACACGAGCAACGGGGATTCATGTCCAGCCCAGAGGCTGTGCTTGTCCCGGCTGCAGACTTCGCCGCAGCAAACCAGATGGCACGCACTCCACTGCGAGAGCCAGTGAGATCCAGAACATCTGGCCCCTCGGCGGCTCCCTCACAGGCGCTGGGAACAGTCAGCGGCCCTTCCGGCCCTTCTCCCGGTCGTGTAGACTCTATCATCTGACACTTCATTAGACCTCGCTCCGGAGGGGGTGACTTCGCAGCCGTGGCAGGGCTGAGAGAGAGTCTCTGAAACGTGTCTGTCGCTGGGCATCGTGGGGCCTCAGCCCTGTCGGGTCCCCGGTGGGTGGGCCCTGTGAGCGGGGGCTCGTCAGGGAGGGCTGCAGACCCACCGGAGCTGAACCCACTGTCCTCGTCCCGCTCTCCATCTTGCTTTAGGGCTGGCCGGTCACGGGCCGGGATATCTCATTTGCATCGTTGTATTTCTCATGAACCAGCGAGGTCACATGTGAGCTGCACCAGCACCCCGAGGCCCCAGGGTCTTCTCTTCCTCGTCCAGTAGCTCACGGAAGGTGATGTCATCTCATGCTTGGCAGAGAACGTCGGGGCCTTCCAGGTGCCCCCCCTCTTCCTGGGCCAGTCAGGCTCCTCCCCATGTGTCTACAAGCTTCATCTCCTTGTTCAGCCCTGCTTGTCTCTCTGTCCGGAAGCCCTGCTGCCTTGGTTTGTGTGCCACCTGCGCAACAGTCCAAGGCCAGGCTACGTGTGCTGGGACCTGTCCTCTCCCTCCTGCAGGACTACCGTCCCACCCCCCACTCCCTCCAGCGTCACCAGGCGTCAGTTCTGTTCAAGCAGCTCTTCGTGCTCTGAAACCCATCATCTTAGAAATGAAACTTCCCTTCACTTGACCTCCGTCTCAGCCATGGCTCCCATTTAGAGCCTAACGCCTGATTTGTCTCAATCCTTGATGATTCCTTCCCTCCTCTTCTCTTCCGCCCCCATCGTTCTACCAAATCAGCTCTTAACTGGGTCGCTGCTGACCTCTGAGTAGTTAAATGAAACAGTCAGTGCTCAGTCCTGACCTTTTTTAACCATGACTCAGAAACGCTTTCTTCACTTGGCTTCTTGGCTCACCATCTGCCCTTGTCACTGTCCTCAGCACGCCTGCTTGTTCTCCTGGCTTCCAGAACCCCTGAGGCGCAGGCACCCGACCTCAGTCTGCAGCCCCCAACCTCCTATTTTGTACCCTGGCTGCCTCGTGACCTCCTTCAGCTACCAGCTTGTACCCCCAGCTCGAAGCCGGTGGGTGGCTCTCAGGCTTCATGTCCAGGGACCTCCTGGGCCTTTCCATTTGCACCAGGAAAAGGCATCGCCACCTTCAAAGGCCCCAAACAGAAGTCCTCATCTCTCACGTCTTCTGCAGCTCGGTGGAAAGCAAGTCTATGTATTTAGTCATCAAAGCTGACATTCCAGAAACATCTCTGAGTTCTTTCTGTTCCCTTCACAAGGCGAATCCATCAGTCCGATCTTAAATATCCTATTACTGGGACCCACAACCTTCCCCTCGGTGGCACCACACCCTCCACCACCCACAATGCCATCCCCCGTGGCCTCTGCCCAGCCCAGCAGCCAGCACGAGCCTGAGAAAGACAAATCGACAACTCCCGGTGCCACGCCTCGCCCAGAGCAAACTCGAGTCCTGTCGTGGAGGTCCACGTAGCTCACTCTTCCTGTCCCTGGGGCAGTGTCCCTCCGTGAGAGCGGCTGTCCCCGATCCCACTGCATGAAAGAGCCGTTCTCCCGCCCCAGCCCGCGATCCCTTCGCCCTTCTGGCTCTCTTCGTCTCCGTAACACGCACCACCTTGTGCCACAGACAGGCTTCCTCTGATTATCTGGCTCCCCAGCTGCAGCGGAAACACCACGCAGACCGAGCGGTCGGTCACTTGTTTGTTCACGGCTGTATTCCCCGTGCCTAGGACATAGCAGACGCTCGGCGCATGGTTTTTACATGAAGGAACAAATGTCCAAGCTCACCGATCGAACTTGGGTTGGGCACCAGGGGTGTGTAAATGCCAAATACAGCCAGGCAGGTCCTTCGTGCCGACCCAGGACACCTCTGTCCCAGGTGCTCAACAGGCCGGCCTTTCACAAGGCACTTGCCACACTGTGCTGGTTCTCGTCTGATCTTTCTGATGCTTCTCCTCAGACCCCTGGCTGATTTCCCTCCCTCTCCCAACAGCAGCAGGAAAACCGCGATCGCCCCCGGGATCCCTGCTCCCCGGTGTTGAGCCTCCTCACAGCACATGGCCTGTAGCCTGCATCACCCAAACCTTCTACTTCCCTTCCTGCTGCCCACGCCCGGCACGTGCTTCCTGAGCATGTGTCACATTCCAGATCCCGAGCTAAGCCTCAGGGATTCGAGAAAGGATGAGATGCTGCTGGCTTCCCGAGGACGCGCCGCTCGGATGTGTCGGCTTCATCTCTAACTCGGTGTGTCCAAGAGTCGCCTTGTCCCTTCCCGTCCCCCATACGCATCCTTCCCAACCAGCCCATCAACAGAGCATCTTCCGCCGTTCTCAGGTCTGTCTTTAGAAATAGGTCCTCGGGGGAGCGCCTGGGTGGCTCAGTCAGTTCAAAGTCAGACTTCGGCTCAGGTCCTGATCTCACGGTCTGTGAGTTCGAGCCCCACGCTGGGCTCTGTGCTGACAGCTCAGAGACTGGAACCTGCTTCGGATTCCCTGTCTCCCTCTCGCTCTGCCCCTCCCCTGCTCATGCTCTCGCTCTCAAAAATAAATAAACATTAAAAAAATTTTTTTTTAAAAGAGAAAGAAATAACTCCTCAACTATCCTTATCTGTCCTACACCCCTGCCTCCGCCCAGAAATATGCCCTTTTCACCTCAGGCCTGGACAGCACAACACATTCCTACCCGTGTCTCTTCCTTCTGATCTTAAGGCTTCTATAGTTTCATCTAACCCAAGATGCTGAGTCAAACTCATCAGCCTGGCTTCCAAGGTTTCTACAGTCTGGCTGCCAGGCTCTGTCTGATTTTTTCCTCTGCCCTCCTAATCTCCCCCCTGAAACTCCTCAGCCTTCCATGATTGGCTAAGAACACAAGTCACCTCCCCGCCCTCCCCCACTGAAACGAAGCCAACTCTTTGTGGTTTTGCTAGTACTTTCTTCTTGTGTTTTTCCCTTGAACCGAAAGTTTTATAAAATTAAAATCCTCTTCCCCCCTCTCCCTTTAAAACACTTTGTAAGGAGCAACAGATGGTCTTTCCAGAACATACAGAAACTCACAGGTACACAGAGAAAAGCTTTAAGCACCTATAACTCACCCACCGGTAACTCATTATAACCGAGCAATGACAATTAGCCGTGGCTTGTGCCACACACCGTCTTTACTGAGCACGCACGTCTGAGGTATAGTAGTTATTGGAATTGATGAGTTCGTTCTCACACCGTTCTATCAACTGCAGTCCTCACTCGCTTTTGTATCCCGCACGGCACCCGACACCACACTCCTGCTTAGAAAGGGCTCCGGTGGCTGTTGAACCAACCTGAGTTGGTCAGTAAATGTGTGCTCACTGATCAAGTATGAACACGTAAGGGAGGTCAAAGTACACATTCCAGAAGGTTCAAGACGTGACTCAAAAGAAATGTGCAGCGAGCATCGGTCCGAGGGGGGCGTGGCTCCTTCAGGAGGGAGGCCGCAGGGCGGGGATGGGGACGGGCGGTTGAGGGACTGGCTTCGACGTAAAACCAGCGTTCACCCTGCAGGTCAGTGCCCCCCCCCCCTAACTTCAGGGGGTCATCTCTTCTACCTGATGAAACTGCTTGTAATTTATGAGCCGTCTACAGGCTAGCATCTGACTTGACGGAATCCGGTCCCTAATCAAGAGCAAATAGTAAATCCACCCAGGAGCATCCCCTCGAATGAGGGTCAAGCAGACATCTTCCATGAAGGGCCACAGAGTAAATACCTTAGGCTTTGCAGACCGTTCAGCCCCTGTCACTATTACTCGACTGGCATAGCACAGAGCTGCCGTCGGGAACGTGTAAATGGCTGTGTCCCTGTAAAGCTTTATTGACCAGAAACAGGCCCCTGAGTGGCAGATTGCTGGTCTCTGCCCTAGTTAGCCACATGAGTCCCGGGCAGCCTTGCCAGGCGGTGCTCTGCTTTGACTTGGAAAGTGCGCATGGCCGGCTTTTTGCCTTATTCCCAAGTTTTAGGTCATTGTTCTTAACGCTTTCCTGGACCTCCGTTTTTTAGATCCCAGTTCCCGGAAGTTTATCGCTTGTCAGTAGGGTAGTAAAAACGAAGAAGGATTTCCCAGGAGTCCAACAGTATGTAAGGTGGGTCCATATTTAATGCAGATTTTCCACACTATAGTCATGCAGCCTTAGCTTCAAATAACAGAGGGATCAGATTCCACATCCACGGCATAGGTGTTCAAGGACTACTTACTGGCAGAATTTCAGAGACAGATGAGGCCTGAATATCCTATTCAGACAAACGAAGCTCTCAAGATTTTCACATCGTTCTGTATCCCATAAGCATGTAAATGACTGCCGTGTGCAAGGGTGTTACTCAAATCAAACACAGAAAGTTACATGTACAACCAGAACCAGGGTCAGATTTTTTTCCTGAAACTTAGCGGGAGCAGTTTTGTTTCAACAAAACCACATTATTCATTAGGTTGAATCAATACTGTCCAATGGAGTATTCTTGGAGTATTCTTGGCGGTCTGCATGAGGCCAGAACATTCAACCTACTTCCAAAAGGAAAGAGTAGGCAAACTTTGCCGAAAGATTTACTGTAAGAGCGAAACTTTAGAAGTTACTCAACCTATAAATCTGTGTTGGTTGGGGTAAGAGCTATAAGCAAACGTTTATACCTTGTTTTATGCTTGTACGCATTTAAATATCATTAGAGTAAAAATAACGTGAGTCAACGTCAGGGGTCATCTCTTAAAATTGGAGACTCTTTCTCTACGTGTGAGAAATACCGCAATCAGCTATGTGTTTTATCTGTCACTGGCTCAGCAAAATGACCTGAGTCTGTTTCCCGATAAATGGCGAGGTGTATGTCTCCTTCCCACCCCTTTGTCTTTGATTTGTCCCTGAAAACTTAAAACACTCCTTTCCAGTCTTCACACAGATGGGCCGACAGCCTCCGGAAAGCATTTTCTCGAGCGTGCGAGCCTCTTACTAGGTGTCTGCAACTTTTGGCAGAGGATTCTTCCTTGTTCGAAACTGGGTCACTCTGAGGTTCCGTTTAACATTTGCTCCCATGGCACTCTGTATCCGCAGCCTTTTTTTTTTTTAATCTGCTTCTGATAAGCACCTCGTGCACTTATGAAATAGTATTCTCCTCCTCTCACAAATGTAAATTCTCCAGGAAGAGAAGCACTGATTTTAAGGCATCTCAGGCCGTGCAACAGCACAATCCACCCCCGATGCCCCACCCCACCCCCACTTCCAGATCAGTCCTTCCACACTGGCTTCCCATTTCTGGCATCTCCCACACGCCTAAGATATGTTAATGCCATCGTCGTGCCTTCGTCTTTTGAAAGAATCTGTCCCTTCTCTGGGTTTCATGACCGAGTTTTGTCCCGAGCGTCTAGTTTTATCGTGCGCGGTCAATAGATGTGGCGAGTGCATTTTCCTGCTGAAATGAAGCCATGGTAGGAATCAGGTAGGTACGTCCTTCATTGCTGTCAGAGTAACAGCGACTTTGCAAATGAATGGAAATCGTCAGACTGGTTACCTGAGTTCCTTGCCTCCTGGAATCATTTACTGGATCGTGTAGACAGTGTATCTTCTGCCTTCCTTTTGTTTTCTTTTCTTTCTTTCTTTTTTTTTTTTTACAGTAAACTATTACAGTAAATCCTTCAGCAAAGTTTGCCTACTGTTTCCTTTTGGAAGTAGGTTGAATGTTCTTGCCTCTTGCAGAGCTACGTGGGGCAAACCCATAGCTCTAGATCAGTAAAGTTAACGCTGTTTGAGCAGGACCGGATAGTCACGTGCTGAAATGGACCTTTGTCATATGGAGCAAATCGCCGCTGGACTCCTTGCTTCAATCGGATTTTTTTTTTAAGGTTTCACGACCACGTCAGAAGTCACAGGATCAACAGCTGGAGGAGGGCATTTTAAAAACTCCTCCAAGGGGGATCACATCTATTGAAGTGCAAAATGGAGATTTGAGACAGGAAAGTAACAAGTGAATGAGACGGGAAGAGACAGCTATTGATTAGTAGCATTGACTCCCTTGTCATGCTTTGCTTGGAATCCTGATAATCTTCTTTGCCTCTGATAAGTGGCCACTGGCTCTACCAAGCAGTAACGGAAGATATATCAGATGCACAAATGTATTTGTTACCTTAATAGGATGTAAGCCCCTTGAACGTAAAACTGGTGTCCGCCCAGAACAGGGTACCTCGTGCAGAGTGGGGCTCATCCTGTGTCTGTTAATAATAATAATAACTGTCATTTATTGGGTTGCCCTTTCTCGTGTGTTCCTGGCCCTTTTCTAAGTCCCTTGCATATATCAACTCATGTAATCCTCATAGGGACCACAAAAAGATTACCTTTCTCTTTAAAATGAAAAAAGCAAGACACAGAGAGGTTATTCAACTTTCCCAGAGACACACAGCTTGTCGTTAGCAGATCCAAGGTTTAAACCCAGGCAGCGGGCCCCCACTGCCCCCAGCTCAGTCTTCTCCGACTCAGGAACAGGTTATCTCCAGTGTTGCTCACACCAGAGCATCAACATCGGGAACCCTTGTGTGCTTCCTCTCCTTCCTCACCCACCCCTCCGCTCCACCTCCCTTCCCCCACCCCCTCCACTCCACCTCCCTTCCCCCAGCATACATCACACAGTGGGCACGTGGGTGGTTTTTGCTAAGTGAATGAGCTGGGTAGGACGTGGAAGTGGACACACCACATTTCAGTGGGCAGAGCATCCATGCCAGTGAGGATCAGCTGGGGGGGGGGGGGGGGGGAGGCGAGACCCGGGTCCTCAGTGCCCGCCTGGCATGGCCGCTGCTCTCATAGGCCCTTTGGAGCTGGCAGCCCGACTCAGAATGCCGTGCCTTTAGCGGCCATCTGATGAAGACAGAGGAAAGCCTATAGGATACTCAGAGCTGAGTGGGAGCATGTGCCTGAAATACAGAGTGAAACGAGCCAGCATGCAGTGCAGGCAGTCAGAGGAGGGGAATCACCATGGTGCCACCTTCAGGAAGGTTCTGCAGCTGTGCCAGCCTAACCAGTGGGCTCTGCAGCAGGCCTGCCATGGGTAGGTTCCAGTGCCACTGGGCATTAGCCACGTGGCCTAGGACAGAGAGCCCCATGTGTCCTCACTTTGTCAACCCTAAAGGGGGAATGAGTATAGTGTGTACCCCATAGGCTATTGAGAGGAGTAAATGGGTAACGCATGTTTAGCCCATGCCTGGCTCATAGCACTTGAAAAATAGTCATAATATTTGGCGGTATTAGTAGAGTAGGACAGACGTGGTTATGGCTGCGGATGTCACAATGGGAAAATTAGGATCACAGAAAGGATAAGGAAGACCGTGGGTGCAGACTGACTCTGGCTATTGAGGCTGCTCAGATTCTGCCCCACCTTGTCCTTCTGGCCTCAGTTGCACCTTCCACTGTGGACCTTGTGCTTCATCCCAACCGAGTACCCCCTGTTCCTTGAATGCTCCGTGCTCTTTCCTGCTTCATTTCCTTGGTGTGTGCCATTCCCGCTCACTCTTCTACACTAGTGGGTTCTCCATCATGACTCTTCTCCATGGCATTTGGTCTGTGGAGCCTTCTCAAATTCCTGGAGTAAGTCCAGGCTCCCTCCTTAGTGTTCCTAAAGCACCCCCTGCGTTTTCATATGTGTCTCCCTGCTGTAGACTGCAGGCTTCTTGAGGACAGGGACCTTTGTGCAACTTGGGCTCACACTGCACCTGGTTCATAGAGCATGTACATGTACGAATGGGTGGATGAGAAATGGATAGATGATGGATGGTTGGATGAGGGATGGATGGATGGATGGTTGGATGGATGGATGAGGGATGGATGGATAGATATTTGGATGGTGGATGGATGGTTGGATGGATGAGGGATGAATGGATGGATGGATGGATGGATGGAGGATAGAAGATAAATGGATGGTTGGATGGATGGATGGATGGATGGGTGAGGGATGGATGGATAGATGGATGGATAGTTGGATGGTGGATGGATGGTTGAATGGATGGATGGATGGATGAGGGATGGATGGATGGATGGATGGATGGTGGATGGAGGATGGATGATGGATGGATGGATGGATGGGTGGATGAATGGATGGGTAGATGAATGGATGGATGGATGAATGAGGGATGGATGGATGGATGGATGGATGGAAGATAGGAGATGGATGGTTAAATGATGGATGAGCAGATGAGGGATGGATAGATGATGGATGGGTGATAGATAGGTGGTGGATGGAATAGAGATGAAAACTCAAGTATTGAACAAAGGAACCCAAAGATGGAATGAGAGGTTAAAAGGTATATAAAGACATGTCATGGGATCAAATATAAGAGAAGTACTTCCATACACAGAAGATGCTTATGACTGCTTAAGCTCCCTGAAATAGAAGTTGGAAAATAAGAATGTTTTTTAGTACCAAACTGTAAGGTCACACCCAGGCAAGGCCTGGGCAGTCTTCTTCCCAGAAGAATTCCTGACACATAATACATCTAAAGTAACCCTAAATGACAGACGGGTGGACATACTGACGTGTTGATGCCCCACCCAGCAAGTTTGGATGAGAAGGAGTTTCAATAGGCATTTTGTTGTGTGCAGCAATATGAGATCACCCTGAATCCTGAAGACTTTTTCAGCAGTGATGCAGCCAAGAAAATTTGGGCACGCTTAGTGATATATATGGTGTCTAACAAAGGTCCACAGAAGAGGGCCTTGATTTGGGCTGTAAACTTAGACTAGAATTCCACTTTTGGCTCTTGGAATCTGACTCCAACATATTTTTCCTTATGAGCCAGATTGGTCAGGGAAAAGAAACCAAGTGGTACATGATATGCGGACTTGTGTCAGGAGAAAGAAGAGGACAGAGAAGACTGAGAACAGATCACAGTGTTCATCTAATAGCTTTTGCTACGTAGGGCCAGCCAAGCTCTACTCACTGGCCCCTTCATAGTCTGGTGTGTCCAGTGACACCAGTCTCAGAACCTTAAACTCCTCTGTGGAGACCTGACCCACCTTCCTTAGATGCCTAAGCAGAGCTGAGCAGTCTCTGAGTTAAATCAGATGGATGCTTCTCTTTGGATGCTTGCCCTGCTCACCTGGCTGCCCCAGCCGTTACGGGGAGTGATGGGCTTTGAGGACGCTATCAGCTGGACCCAGGTACAGTGCAACTGCTGCATGACCATTTACTCTGGCCTAGAGGAACAGGAAGTGAGGGGTCTCCAAAGCACCTTTAACCAGCTCCAGCAAGAACTTAAAACCCATGACACTGGTAGGTGTGCGATATCTGGCTTATTCCACCTGCTGCCCTCATTTGTGTGCCTGGAGCAGCTCCCCTCCTACAGATGGTCTCTTTGAAGTCACTTTGAAATGGCTGAGGGCTAATGGCTTTGCCACTGCCCTCAAGAGCCAGAAGAGGGTTGCCTCAGGGGTACAGTCTCTGGCCAGGGCCTTCCTGCAGGAGATCCCTCAGGCACCTGCCACAGGCTCTGTGTACAGAAGGGTATACAGCCACTGGCTGAGCCCCTGAATGCCTTCTGGTTTCCTTGGCTTTCAAAGGAGCTAGAAAGAAGGTCAAGATCATTTACAGAAGTGCCCCCAAGCAGCGAAAAGACACTTGATATTTCATTTACAGACTTAAATTTGTTTTTTTATTTCATTTCCTTCTCAGTTGGGGGGAGCTGAAAAAAAGGAGAAGGAATTAGAACAATAAAGTCATGTAGAGACTATCTCCCAAAGATAACCATTTACCAGGGGATGCCTGTCCTTTGCTCTACCTGCAAACTGAGATGAAATACAAAAAGTTTACCTATGTAGCGGGTGCCTGGGTGGCTCAGTCAGTCAAGCGTCCGACTTTGGCTCAGGTCATAATCTCGTGGTTTGTGAGTTTGAGCCCCATGTCAAACTCACTGCTTTCGGTGCAGAGCCTGCTTCAGATCCTTTGTTTCCTTCCCTCTCTGCCTCTCCCCTGATCGCTCGCTCTCTCTCTCAAAAATAAATAAACATTAAAAAAAGTTTACCTATGTATCAATTCCCACGATGCAAAAGATTTGTACCTGTCAACAGCACCTACACATTAGAACGAATGAAGTAATTGATTATTATATCACTCACATAATTCGCTGGAAAACAGCACAGGGAGAAGCCACCATGACCGGAAAGGTATTGGTACCATGGGAAGACCATGCAGTTTGGGATCCGAAGCCAAGCATTGATCTGCCCAGACCCGGTGACTGTGGCCTTCAGAAAACATATTTATGCACTGAGCCTCAGTTTCCCCATCCATAAAACAAAGATGTTGGTGCCTGTGTCTCAGAGCTGTCTTGGAGATGAGAGGAAGATAATACGTGGAAGAAAGTGCATGGATGTGGTCACTCCTATCAAAATGTCAGCTCATTTACTGAGATTCCATTTAAAGAGCTCGAGGTGCAGTTCTAGGGAAGTCAACTCTCCTTCATTCGGATAACTGCCCAGCCAGACACGTCACTTAACTTCTCCATTGACAAAGCACTGTGTCACTGCTCTCCAGCCATAGGTGTTGGTTCGCTCCTTACTGGCACAATGACTGCCCAAAGGTGATGGTGGCTAAGTACACGAATAGAATTTTGCGGTCTCAAGAGGGTTACAGCAGGAAGATCCACCAGCCACACGCTGCACACCGACCATTGGAAGGGAGATGTTGTAGACAACAAGACAGAGTTGTAGAGATGAGTTTCCCGACAGAGGCCTGGCTGGTGTCCCGCTAACAGACTGTCATTCCTGCCGGGATCGGTGGGAAGGCAGGGCAGAAACACCAGCCGTCTCCGGGCTCCTCCTCTCTGCTGGGGCCAGAGCAGCGACCTTCCAGACAGAGGTCAGTGGCTCGCCATTACGGGGCAAAATCCAGACAGAGCGTCTCAACAAAACATCATCATCGAACTTCAGAATTACAGGGGATGTTGACAGCGACCCGGTTCACTCCCCTGGCCACTCTGTGGATATCTTTTAAAACATTCCCTCCAAGGGTTCATCCATCCCAGAGACAGGGAGCTTGCTCTCATTTGAGATGGCCTGTTTCATGAGACAGTAGCAGCACTGATAAAATGATCACCTAAGGGGAACTGATGGGGCCAGTGTAGTTCCCACCCCCTTGGACTCTGCTCTTTGTCACTTACATTCTCTCTGTTTCTCTTATTGTCCTTCACGAGATGATGTCTGGTCCTTCCACTACGGCAGACGCTCTCCCCCCAGCACGTTCTGTGCATCAGTCTGACCTTTTGGGACGGCCCACACGATAATTTCCCCTTGCGGTACTCACATTAAGCATGTAAGAGAGCACAGTGGGCTCCATTCTATATTTTCTAAAAATTCCTTTCCTTTGTCCTGCAAAACACACCAGAATAGACCCTAGATGCTCCAGCAAACCTTGGCTCTTACCACATGGGAGCAGAGTGTGCAGAAAAGGGTGCTATCATTTGCTTCTCTATCAGAGCCATTTCATTTACACCCCAAGGTATATACAGCCCTGTCTGGCAAACAGAGATTCCAAACATGAAAGGCCAAGAGTAAGTTCAGACTTTTTTCGTTTTGCACCATTGTTGAGAAAGGAAGTACGTTTGAAAACGCAATGTGGTCGTCACACCTTTCTTCACGGACACCAGAATGTATTTCTGGACACATGGTATTTTATGACACAGAGGACAGATAAACCAGCACCCCCACAGCAATCCTACATCATCACCCGTAGACGTGAGCTGGGACTCAGCTGTGCATTGTGAAATTCAGACCATTGTGTAAGGCAGTCCTGAGTAAGACGTAGGGCTCAGGGAGAACATATGAGAATCCAGGTCGTGCCTTATTAGATGAGGGGGGATCAAAGCCGATAGGAGATTCTGTTCAGGCTGCCCTGTGGGCTTTTGTCTGTAAATCTTTCAGAGGCTTCTTTCTTTGCCTACCCCCCACCAGGTAGGATGGTGTTGGTCACTGACATGGAGTTTTTGATCTTCACGTGACCCTGGAGGGATCCAGGATGATGCTGTCTTGTTATCCTTGTTGTACATTGTGCAGAGGGAAGGGGAGGTGGCTGGGCAGGACTTGAACTCTGGTCTTCCTGGGTGGATCTTCTGTACTTTGTGCTGCCCAGCGCTGCCCTGGGGTTTGTTTCTCCTGCAGAAACAAAGGCACAGATACTGGAGAGACAACACTGATGCGCGGTGACCAACAGAAAGGTCACTGGGTTTTGAATACCATACTTTTGACAAAACCACGTGCTATAAAATTGAAGTCCCGTGCTGAACCCCTTCATTCCAATCCAGAAAATGCCACTCGTAATTTGTGAAATATGATACAGCATTTTCCAGCTCTTCATAAAAACTGGGTGTACTTAAGTCTAAATAAATCCTATTTGGAAGGCTAATGTAATAATGAATGTTGAAGCATGAAATCCGAGCAGGATTAATAAGCTTTGTGTCATATTGAAAATTTGAGACCACTTTTGTGTAACATTCAAGAGCTGTGGGTTTTCTGTAGAGAATCCGTTCAATACTTGGGAAAAGTAATAAAGCCTGCGGTAGGTTAATTTGTTGGTACTATCTAAAAGTTGCTGATGTAACAAACCAGTTTAATGGCACGGAAGTATAGGTGAGCAACTCTGCTTGTACCTGGTAGTTCAAGTCTGCTCTTCCTGGATCAAGAGGGTATGGAGGAAGTGCTGGGGGAGGGTAAATCTTGGAAAGAGCTGAAACGTGTCCCTTCCGTGGGACAGAGTTCTGGTTCTGGGATAGATTTGGTAGGACTAAATCCAGATTCCCTGGCTCATGATTATAATGTTCAATAAAGATTTCATTGCCCCGAGGTGCCGGGGTGGCTCAGTTGGTCAAGCGTCCAACTTCAGCTCAGGTTGTGATCTCATGGTTTTTAGTTTGAGTCCTGCGTAGGGCTCTGTGCAGACAGCTCAGGGCCTGGAGTCTGCTTCAGATTCTGTGTCTCCCTCCCTTTTTTCCCCTCCCCTGCTCGCTCTCTCTCTCTCTCTCTCTCTCTCTCTCTCTGAAAAATAGGTAAACATTAAAAAAAAAGATTTCATGGACATTTTGGAGAAAAGGGAGGCATAACATAAGAATAGCAATAATGTAAGGAACGAATATTAGATCATTCATTTTGTTATCCTGTCATTTCTTAAATGTGGATTTAGGGACATTTTGTAATGCCAAGTGTTTCAATGTTAGTCACAAGACTCAGTACTAGATTCTTCTGCAGTTACCTGTAAATTGTACATGTAACTAACATCTCCATTTGCGTTTCAAAACATGCCATCATTTATTCATTTTCCTATCCATCCATTCTTTGAACTTTTGCTGGATGCCTGTCTTATAGGCTCTGGGAGAACCACTCTTGTTTCTACCACTTGAGGGAAGATGAAACCACATCTTATTCTTTATCTTTGTCACGTCCTCAGCACTTGGGATAGTATGTGGGAACAGAGGAGACATCCCGAGAAATAGTTGAGGAAGTTAATAAAAATAGACTTCTTAAAAGTCTGGAATGAATGTGTAAGTGTAGGGAACGTCACATACTTGTTGGATACATCTTCGGAAAGCCTTGCTTTAGCGTGTACCCCCAAATGCCTTTTTCACCTTTATTTTGCCTTGCTAACAGCGTGTTTAAATGGCAAGGCAAGGAGCCAAACTATCCTGTCTGAAGTCACATCCCGGGACTGGGGTGAGGTGTTTTGAAATGTAAAGTCAAATCAAAACCATGATGATGTACCACCTCAGAGCTGTTAGGATGGCTCTTCTCAATCAAACAAGATCTCTGAGCATCCATGTTCATTACAGCATTATTCATAATAACCAAAGTACGGAAATAACTTTAGTATCCCTTGGGAGATGGATGGACCAAGACGATGTGGTGTGTATATAGAGCAAATATTATTCAGTCTTAAAAAGAAGGAATTCCTGTCATTTGCAACAACATGGATGAGCCTGGAAAAAACTACGCTAAATGAAATAAGCCAGAGAGAGACAAATACTGCCATGGTATCACTTACATGTGGAATCTGAAAACAAACAAACAAAAAAAGGTCAAATTCAGACACAGAGAGTAGGAAAGTGATTTCCAGGAGCTGGGGATGGGGAGGAGGGGGAAATAGGGAGAGGTTGGTAAAAGGGTCCAAACCTGCAGTTATAAAATAAATAAGATTTGAGGATCTAATGTATAACACGTCGTTCACTCTAGTTGATAACACGGTATCATGAACTGAAATTTGCAAAGAGAGTAGATGTTTACAAATCTGCGACATGATGGATACATTCATTAAACTGATGGGGGAAGCCTTTCCCAGTGTATATGTGTATCAAATCATCACATACTTTAAATATCTTGTAATTTTCTTTGTCAGTTATACCTCAGTTACAGCTGAAATGAACATGTAAAGCCCTGATTGTATATGGTGGTGTTCTAGCAGAGGCTAGAACATCATGTTCATGCGATATGAGGGTTAGAGCACTGGGTAGTGGATTGAATTGCCCCGAGATTACCTAAATCCATGCTGTCCTGAGAAATCAGACTGGTAGAGGAGATGCTGTGTGGGCAAGATCCCTCTGGTGCATTCGTCCAAGCCCCTGTAGAGGCCTCTGAGGGTTTCTGCCCTTCCATGGTTAACACTGACCTCGAATCCCCTCCGCAACTTGCATAAAGTTTGGGCTCTTCATTGCTTAGATTCTCTCTTTGTCTCATGTGTGTGATGATAGGTCTTGCAGCTCTATTGACATTTTAAACCTCCCATAGACAAGATCTGATCTTTTTACATCTTTTGTTTCCTCCCCATCCACATGAAAGGTGGACTTTGGAAAGACAAAGAGTTCAGTCAGTCCTCATTAACTTAGTGAATACATGTGGGAGAATAATTTGTGGAGTGCATTTTTTGTTATTTTACTGGAGAAATCCCTTTAAAGATCTTCTGTCTCTACCAGAATATATGAAAGCGGGTTCAGTCTCTTTGACTTTGTTTTTGTTTTTTTTTTTTTTACTAGATGTCTGTTATGTTCTAGACACTTGATAAGTACTCTCTGCTATGATATTACTTCAAACTTAACTGTCAGATTTGTGATTGTCTCATGCACTTTGCCTCCAATTTTTTGAAATGGAAACGTTCCTGACAAGCCATGTCCAAGGAAACTCGTCAGTCAACGGGCAGATTAGTGAGTCCCAATATGGCCGCCATTTCCTATGCGTGCCAGCCAGCCAGCCATCACTTTCATGGGATGAATTGCATCGTCAGCATCTTGTGAGGCTGAATTTCAATCTTGATTTCTTTCCCTAATTAAGTTCTCTAAATGCCTTCTGAAGGATTATGCTCTGCTGCTGCTCCAGAAAGTCATTCTGTGAGCAGCAGATTGATGGTCACTGGCCAGGCGACGCAATTAAAGGTCCCCCATGGACCTCAGCTCCTTCCAAACCAGCAGACGTTCTTACAACTCAGGAAGCCGGAAGGACTGCCGCTCAAGGCCTGATATCTGTTGACTGTGAAAAGCTTCCGGCTAATTTCTGGGTGAATTAGTAAACCGCCAGTTAAGACAAACACAAAGCTGCAGTTTTAACCAAATAAGAAATAGGGATTAAAAACTCCACAATACATCTCTCTCCTGGCTCTCCTCTACTTCCGACTGTTTCTTCTCTGAGTCGACTTGTCTTTCACTCTCCAGCGCAACGCCTGATACTTAGTGGCACTTACTTAAAGGTTCTTGGATAAATAAGCGGATGGATGGCTAGGCATGCAAATACCATACAAACTGATTAAACAGTAGGAATAGGTGCCATGTACGTAAGTCAGTATAACTCCTGGAATTATTTTGAGGAATTAGTAAGACCATGACTACAATCCCAATATGGCACCATCTGCTTTGATGTTTATTGGGTGCTTTGTTTATTCTTATGTTCATAAGCTACCATAGCTTTGTTCATAAAGTAGCATCCATGATTTAAATGATGGGGCCCAAAGTAACATCTGAAACTTCCTCCTTCAAACTGTGTCTGTACTTCTTCCTCTTCCAGAATGTGGCTGGCTAATTGTTGGGCAATGCAGGCATGCTTAATATGATTACAGTAACAATGGCCCTCTCTCCAGAACTCCAGCCCCACACTGGGAAATGGAAACCAACAAAATAACAAACTTACTCTTCATTAACTTTCTTTCTGAGAAGCTTCTTTGTACGTGATAAGGTTTTATAATCGAATAGGGAAAAGGATCGATAACTTCCAATGCCAAAGCAAATTAAAACTTCATAAATATTTATATGAGGACTATGAGGAACTTTGCTACTTTGTTTTAAATCCTCTTGGACCAGGTGCTAGACAGATGGATACTGGGGTTTATCTTTTTTTGAAGAAAAAAAAAAGATTGATACATATTGCTATGGATATTTGCATCCTCACCAAATTTGTGTGTAAATCCTAACGCACAAAGGTGATGGTGTTAGGGGGCTTCACAAGGTGATTAGGTTATGAGAGTAGAAGCTTCGTGAACAGGATTCATGTGGTTTTTTTTTTTTTAATTTTTAATGTTTATTTATATTAGAGACAGAGAGAGACAGAGCATGAGCCAGGGAGGGGCAAGGGAGATAGAGACAGAATCTGAAGCAGGCTGCAGACTCTGAGCTCTCAGCACAGAGCCCAACGGAGGCTGGAACTTACATGCCGTGAGATCATGACCTAAGCCGAAGTCGGATGCTTCACCGACTGAGCCACCCAGGAGCCCCCAGGATGAGTGTCCTTGTAAAGGAGACCACAGAGTGATCCCTAGCCCCTTCCACCAAGTGAGGACACAATGAAAAGTCACCAGCTATGACCCGGGAAGAGGCTCTCACTCGACCATGCTGGCAGCCCGATCTTGGACGTAGAGCCTTCAGAACTATGATTTTGGTCAATTTCTGCTATTTATAAACCACCCAGTTTGTGGTATTGTGTTATCGCAGCCCAAACAGACTAAGACACACATTGTAGGAATTATCAAGCTTCCCTTTTATATTCAGATCTGCCCTACTTTTCCCGTTTAACATTTCATTGATTTATCTTTGCTTTTTCCCGAGTATGATGATCAGTGTTACACATCACCCATGTACAGTCATACATACACATCTATACATGCCAGACCCATGTAACGATGCCTGGGGTTGATTGCTGGCATGTCCCTCCAGATTCAAAAAGCCTGGTTATTGGATTGCAGAACACTCAGGAAGGTTCTCCCTACCACAAGCCTTGCTGCGGCTTAGATCTTAAAGTCCGCAGTCAGTACACTCAGATTCTCATCTTATTTCAGCCGCTTACTAGATATATGACCTTTAGAACACTCTTCATCTTTTCCAAGCGTGAGTTTTCATGTGTAAACTAGGGTAAGAATAGTGCCTGGGGTTATTGTAAGGATTTAAAAATGCTTAATATAGCACCCAGGACATGGAAATCAGCCCAAAGAATTTCTCCTATTTGTAATAATACTCTCTGTATCACATCTGTATTATTTAGATGGATAGATATAAGATCATGTGGACCTTATAACCTAAAGAATATTTCTCTTTGAAGAAGAACTTGTATACGTGGGTTGTAGAATATCTTGAAAGAGTATCTCTGAAGGCAAACAGTCAGACTTAGAAGGAGCATCACTGTCAAGTTCGCATCCCTGCCCCCATCCTACCCAGTGACATGATGCTCCTTCCTCTCTCCAGCCTTGCTGTGCCGTGCATAAATTGCTCGCCCAGCCTCCGCAACGTTTCATTTATATTTGTATACATCTAGGTCACCCCCACTAGACTAGAAGCATCCCTGGGTACATGAACTAATCTGATTCATCTTTGTATCTCTGTAACCCCAGCATCCAGCTTGGCGTTCGAAGGCACTCGATATCTGTGGAATTAATTCAGACCTACAGTTGAACATAGTCAAAAGACAGAGTGTGTACGTGCAACACGACATTTTTTAGCGTTCGTTCAAATTATGATCTACTTTTTCCCACAAGGTCAAAATATTTCCCGTTCACTTCAGCTTTCTCTCTAGGAGTGGTTTCTCTTTTTCTATCACACAATCCTTGCCACTCTTGATAGATAGAAGACTCAGAGATTTAATTTGATTCTGACCAATTCAACCAGCTCATTTTTTTATTAATTTTTTTTAATGTTTATTTATTTTTGAGAGAGAGAGAGAGAGAGAGAGAGAGCATGAGCAGGGGAGGGGCAGAGAGAGAGGGAGACACAGAGTCCGAAGCAGGCTCCAGGCTCTGAGCCATCAGCACAGACCCTGATGTGGGGCTCGAACTCACAGAACGCGAGATCATGACCTGAGCCGAAGTCGGACGCTCAACCAGCTGAGCCACCCAGGCGCCCCAACCAACCAGCTCATTTTGAGTCCAGTGGATAAAGAAGACAGTGCTGATTGATTGTATCCTGTGGAATGACTTGATTACAGCAAAAAGGCCAGAATAGAAACAACTTGGGCAACGACAGATGGATGGCACAGTGACTTGCGGTGGCCCTTATAATAACTACAGTCGTGCCAAAGAAAGCAGCAAAGAGGGAAGAAGAACGGCGTTAAGCCCACTACATTTTTTATTGAGATATAATTGACATAAACCATTGTGTAAGTTTAAGGTGTACAACCTGTTGATGTGATATATTTACATATCGCAGTACAATTACTTTTATAGTCTGACACATCACATAATTATAATTTCTTTTTTGCAGTGAGAACCATTCTAGTCTCTTAGTCACTTTGAAGTTCACAACACAGTATTGTTGACTCTAATCACTATGCCGTGCATTAGGTTTCTAGGATTTATTCATCTGCTAGCTGTAAGTCATACCCTTAAACAGCATCTCCCCAATTCTCCCCACCCCCAGCGCCTGGTAACCTGGTAACCTCCATTCTATGGTCTGTTTTTAGGAGTTCAGCTTTTTTAGATTCCACATATAAGTGAGATCATATGGCATTTGTATTTCTCTCTCTGATTTATTTTGCTTAGTATAATGCCCTCAAGGCATGTTGTCGCAAATGACAGGATGTCCTTCTTGTGGCTTTCTCATGGCTAAGTGATGTTCCAGTGTGTGTGTGTGTGTGTGTATGTGTGTGTGTATGTGTGTGTACCATATCTTCCTTATCCATTTACTGACAGACACTTAACATTGTTTCTATAGTTATTGTGGATAATACTGCAATGAAAGAATTGCTGGATGATACAGTATTTCTATTTTTAATGTTTTGAGGACCATCCATACTATTTCCCATTGTGGCTGCACCAATTTACGTTCCCCCCAACGATGCCCAGGGGCTCCCTCTTCTCCACATCTTTGCTAACACTTATTATGTCTTGTCTTCTAAATGGTTGACATCCCAATAGGTGATATCTCATTGTGGTTTTGATTTGCATTTCCCTGGTGATTAGGGATGGTGAGCATCTTTTCATGTACCTGTTGGCCATTTGGATATCTTTTTTGGGAAACTGTGTGTTTCGGTCCTCTGCCATTTTAAAACTAGATTGGTTTTTGAGTTGTATGAATTCTTTATATATCAGGGGTATTAATCTCTTTTTTGATACATAGTTTGCAAATACTTTCTCCCGTTCTGAAGGTTGATTTGTTGATTGTTTCCTTTGCTGTGCAGAAGCTTTTTAGTTTGATGTCATCCCCCAGGTTGATTTTTGCTTGGTACTTGTTCTTTTGGTATCCTAAGCAAAAAAAACAAAAAAATTCATTACCAAGGCCACAATGTCAAGGAGTTTTTTCCCCGTTTTCCCGTAAGAGTTTTATGGTATCCAGTCTTACATTAAACTTGCTAATCCATTTCTAGTTAATTTTTGTGAGTGGTATCAGGTAAGAGTCCAATTTCACTTTTCTGCACATGGTTGCCTAGTTTTCCCACTACAGTTCGTTAAAGAGACTATCTTTTCCTCATTGAGCGTTCTTGGATCCCTTGTCAAATACTAGTTGGCTGTATATGTGGAGGGTTATTTCTGGGCTGTGTCTTCTGCTCCATTGGTCTATGTGTCTATTTTTATGCCAGTACTGTATTGTTTAGATTACTATAGCTTTGTAGTACAGTTTGAAATCAGGAAGGTGATATCTTTGGCTTTGTTCTTTCTCAGGACTGCTTTGGCAATCAGGTTTCAGTTTATTGTGGTTCCATGCAAATTTGGGGATCACTTTTTCTACTTCTGTGAAAAATGCCATTGGAATTTTGACAGGGGTTGCATTGAATCTATAGATAGCTCTGGGAAGTATGGGTATTGTAACTATACTAATTCTTTCAATCCATGACCACAGAACATCTTTCCATTTGTCTGTGACTTCTTAAATATCTTCATCAAAGTCTTGTAGTTTTCATTGCATAGATCTTTTACTTCCCGGTTAAATTTGTTGCTAGGTATTTTATTGTTTTTAACGGGATTGTAAATGTGATAGTTTTCTTAATGTTTTTCAGATATTTCATTGGTAGCGTATAGAACATCACTAGTTTCCAAATGTTGATTTTATATCCCGCAACTTTACAGTTGTTGGATTCAGCCAACAATGTTTTGGTTAAATCTTTAGGATTTTCTACATGTGAGATCATATAACCTACAAATTTTACTTCTTCCTTTCTGGTTTGGATGCCTTGTTTCTGTGTCTAGTCTGATTGCTCTCACTGGGACTTCCAGGACACATTGAATAAGAGTAGTCACACTGGGCGTCATTATCTTGTTCCTTAGGGGAAAAGCTTTCAAACTTTCACTGCCGGGTGTGATATTAGCTGTGGGCTTGTTGCATATGACCTTTACTATGTTGAGGTATGTTCTTTTATACCCAATTTGCTGAGGGTTTTTATCATGAAAGGACATTGTGTTTCGTCCAATGCTTTTTTGCATCTATTGCAATGACCATATGGTTTTTCATTTTATTCTAGTAGTGAGTGAGGTATATCACATTTATTGATTTGCATGTGTTGAACAACCCTTGCCTTTCAGGGATAGGTCCCACTTGGTTATGGTAGAATCTTTTAATATGCTGTTTAATTCAGCTTGCTAATATTCTGGCAAAAATTTTTGTTTCTGTCTTCATCAGGAATTTTGGTCTATAGTTGTCTTGTAGTGTCCTTAGCTGGTATTTGGCTTTAGCTCTGGTATCAGGGTAATGCTGGTTTTGTAAAATGAGTTTGGACGTGTACCCTCCTCTTCAGTTTTTTGGAAGAACTTGAGAATGATTGGTGTTAATTTTTCCTTAAACGTTTGGGAGAATTCACCAGTGAAGCCATCTGGTCCTAGGCTTTTCTGTATTGGGAGATTTTTTATTACTGGCTTAATCTCTTTATTCATTCTTGGTCTATTCAGAATTTCTAGTTCTTCCTGAGTTAGTCTTGGTAGGTTGTAGGTTTCTAGAAATCTATCTTTTTCTTCTGGCTTGTCTAATTTGTTGGCATATAATTGTTGATAGCAGTGTCTTATGCTCCTGTATATTTCTGTGTATTTCCTGTGTATTTCTGTGTATTTCCTGTGTATTTCTGTGTATTCCAGTTGTCATGTCTCCTCTTTCATATCTGACTTTATTTGAGGCTTCTCTCTTTTTTTCTTAGTCTAGCTCAAGTTTTATCAATTTTCTATGTCGTTTTTTAAAATTTTTGTTAATGTTTATTCATTTTTAGAGACAGAGAGAGACAGAGCACAAGCGGGGGTGGGGCAGAGAGAGAGGGAGACACAGAATCTGAAGCAGACTCCAGGCTCTGAGTTGTCAGTACAGAGCCCGATGTGGGGCCGGAACTCATGAGCCATGAGATTATGACCTGAGCCAAAGTTGGGCGCTCAACCGACTGAGTCACCCAGGTGCCTGTTTGTCTCTTTGAAAATGAGCTCTTGGGGGGCACCTGAGTGTCTCAGTCAGTAGAGCGCCCAGCCTCAGCTCTGGTCATGATCTCACAGTCCGTGAGTTCGAGCCCCGCATCGGGCTCTGTGCTGATGGCTCAGAGTCCAGAGCCTGCTTTGGATTCTGTGTCTCCCTCTCTCTCCCTCTCCCCACTTGCATTCTGTCTCCCTGTCTCTCAAAAATGAATAAATGTTAAAAATAATTTTTTTAAAAAAGAAAACAAGCTCCTGGTTTTGTTGATCTTTTCTATTGTTTTTCTGGTCTCTATTTTATCTATTTCCACTCCGGTTTTTGCTATTTCATTCCTTCTGCTGACTTTGGGCTAGTTTATTCTTTTTCTAGTTCCTTGAGGTGTAAAGTTCCATTGTTTATTTTAGGCGTATTTTCTTAGTATATGCATTTATCACTCTACACTTCCCTCTCAGAACTGCTACATTTTTATTGGGTATCTATGAGAATTTTTGGCGGGGACAATGAAAGATTCCCACACACTCCACTCATATCCATGAAATAAGTCCACTTATATCCAGTCGTGTTGACTGGGTGCCGCCTGAGTGGATGTGGACAGTCACAGGTCACATTTTCCAGTCCACATGCAATGGACACATTTTTGCTTTTGCTTTTCTACAAGGTACCTAAAGGAACATGCTTTGTAAAATGTTCTGACTTCACCTTCTTATGTCCTTTAATTTCTTTTTTCTGCCTGTCCCCTGGTTTTGTTGCGCTCTAGTACTTTTGATGCCATAAAAAAAGAGTAAGAAATAAACAATTACTTTTATGAGCAGACAGAGAAATGTGTTGCTTTTTTTTTTTTTTATTGTTCTGGTACATAAAAGAGACTCTGACACTTGTGTAAGTTTTCAATTGCTGTTTACAGAAACATCTTGAAGATGTTTATAGAGGGAAAAAAATTGTCTTTCAATAAGGACTGACTAAAGCCAAAAGAGAAGCATAAGGAGTATTTCTCAGGTTTTCTAAACTGTTTGATTGATTTGAATTTGAATTTTAAAAATCTCTTAAATCCACGAAAACACGAATTGATAACAGTACTATCTTAGCATGAACAAAAACCCTCTGATAAGGAGTTTCTTGATGTTTGAAACTATGCTTATTCTCTACATAAGAGAGTAGATCCCATTTATATAGAAAAGATTTTTGATATGTCTGTAATGTTTGACTTTGTCTAGCATAGATGCTGAGATATTAACAAAGCCATTTTTCATGTCAGTGATAACCATAGAGCACAAAAGTTTACCCAATTATTGTCAGCAAAAAACACTTACCAAAATTAAAGACTAAAATTTTATTCAAATGAAGGTTAATAAATTAAATTGAATGAACACAGAGATTCTTATTCAATGAATCTGAATTAAAATACCAAAGACTTGGGGCACCTGGGTGGCTCAGTCGGTTGAGCGTCCAACTTCGGCTCAGGTCATGATCTCACAGTTCATGAGTTCGAGCCCCACGATGGGCTCTGTGCTGACAGTTTAGAGCCTGGAGCCTGCTTCGGATTCTGTGTCTGCCTCTCTCTCTCTGCCCCTCCCCTGCTCGTGCTCTGTCTCTCTCTCTCCTTCAAAAATAAATAAAAACATTTTTAAAAATTAAAAAAAAATACCAAAGACTTGATTGGCACATTGCTTGAAGCCTAGTACCTCCCACTAAGTGCAAAACATTCCTTCCTTCTTGGCCAAAAGCCTGGTGCTGAGGAAGAATTAATGCAGCAACGGAATCCGATCCTCTGTTGCAATATAATCCAGCACGAGGAGCTCTCGGCTTTGAGATTTTATTTCATTTGTTGCATTGTATTTACGCTTTGTTTGTTCATAGATTTCTATCTAGGTTCTCTCCAGACTTCCTTCCTGTATTCTTAAGCCAAAATGTTATTTACTTTTGTCTTTTAAATAATCAGTTGGAAAAAAAAGAAACCCTGTTCCTATTGGAGTCTCAAATCTTCATAGAAAATCTTGAAACGGGGTCTAGAGTCAGATTAATTTGGTTCCCGGGGTGTCCGGGTGGCTCAGTTGGGTAAGCGTCCGACTTCGGCTCAGGTCATGATCTCACGGTTCATGGGTTCGAGCCCTGCGTCAGGCTCTGTGCTAACAGCTTGGAGCCTGGAGCCTGCTTCAGAGTCTGTGTTTCCGCCCCGCCTCTCCCCACCCCACCCCTGCTTGTGCTCTGTCTCTCTCTGTCTTTCAAAAAATGAATAAACATAAAAAAAATTTAAAGATTAATTTGGTTCCCAATCCTCTGTCTGCTGTTCACTACAAACAAACTATGTAACTCTTTGTACATTAGTTATCTCTTCTGTAAAATGGGCAGAATTATGGGACCTTATGAGGCCCTTTAAGTAGTAAACACGAGAGTGCTTAGCACCCTTCATAACACATAGTAGGAGTTCAGTGAATAGTGTCCAGTATCATTATACAATATTTTAATAATCGGTAATTACCAATGTTCCACACCTCACCAGCATCAAATCTCCTACCTTCTGATCCTTTTCTTTCTTACTTTCTTTTTTTAAACCTAATGTTATTTAAAAATTTTCCTCCCAGGTAAAGTAATTCTACATGTTTCTTCCTGTTTCTTAACAACCTGTCCTGCCCTTTCATAAAAGTCTCTCATAAGCATTTCCCATAATGCAATGGCAGAAACGTACAGCCTTAAATGAAGAGCCATTGCATCTGTGCGTTCAACCAAGCTACCTTCTCTCTCTCTCCCCCTCCCTCCCTCCTTCACTCTCTCTCTCTCTCCTCTCTCCCCCTGTCAACCTCTGTACCTCTCTTTCTCTCTCTGCCTAGCACACCCCTACTTTAAAACTATGATACAATGACAGACTCACTATAGCATTACACAAATATGGTGGCTGTTACTTAAATGAAGGGAGCCCTTTTCTGAAATATTAGGAGCCACGACTGCAGATTTCTTTCTATACTTTCTCCTCTCTGGGGCTTTGGTGGTAAACCTTTGGAGGAAAGATTCTATGGTCCGTTGACATCACACTGAAGAGCCACCTATGTGTACCCATGTAAATCTCCATACTTTAGGAGACAGTGAGAGATTTTGTTAAAAGCCCTTATGAGTTCAGTTTTTATTCCAATTTATTGTCTATAAGGTCATCATTATTTAGACCAAAAGATGATTATTGTATTTTAGTTACACAACTGCTTCCTATACGGCAGAAACAAAAGAATTGTATTACCCTGAAATAAAATAATATGGGACATACTTAACAGCTATTTACTTATTCTGAACACCAGACATAATGTGTCCTAGACCACCAGTCACAGATCTCCTCAGAATTGTGCTGCCTTGCTGTTTCTGGTTTTATAGTCTCTCTATATAGCTTCAACTTCATCTAGTGTCTTTATTTAAAATGACGGTAAACTCTACTTTATATCATATATAAATGAGTCCCCTACAAGGCCTTGTGATAATTAATCCCACACCGAAGGATAACAAAGCCAGAATTTTGAATCGTGGCTTTGGACAGAGAGCACTGTCTACCCTTCTCACTTGGGT
Organism: Panthera leo; assembly: GCF_018350215.1. NCBI lineage: Eukaryota > Metazoa > Chordata > Mammalia > Carnivora > Felidae > Panthera > Panthera leo. Next base: position 81,030,665 of record NC_056689.1, on the reverse strand, counting down.
TGTGAATCTTTGAAGCAAAGGGTGGGGGGGCCCATGGAGGCCCTGAATGCACATTAACTCATGATGCTTTCAGACGGAGTCCCCAAGAATACTCTTTGCTTTCTCGGGATTGTTCGGCAATGGTTACGAATGCGCGATGGTGTCACTGAGTCAACTCAGTGCGTGGTCTGTTTCATCTTCTTAGCCACCCAGTTCCCCGACCCTAGGCCTGAGGACCGCAGTGAACTAACTCCCTACGAGAAGCTCCCTGTGGCTTGCAGGGTGAAGGTGAGGAGAGCCAATTCTTTATGCTAAGCTCGACCCAGGGAGTGTGTGTCGACCCATCAGCTCGACACAGGGCATGGGGATTCTCATCACACAGCTTTGGGGAGAGACCTTCCAGGGCCCATATGCCAAAAGAAGGGACTAGAATCTGCTGCCGGCCTCTGGGGATTGAATGCCAGCTGGGGTCCCTTGCAAGAAGCCATGGCCCCCGTGGAATTCTGGGATGGGAAGGGAGAGCCTTTCCTCTCCCTCCACAACCAACCTTCAGGGCAGCCAGATGGGTGTGGCTGGTTTTCCAAGACGCGGTACAAGGTGCCTCACCTGTGCCATCCAAGGGGATGAGCAAAGCCGTGTCCCGATGTCTCCCCACTACAACTTAGGTCCAGGCCGCGCGAACGTCACTTCTCCCTCACTCCCCATGAGCGAAGTAAGTTGATAATGCTTCAGAACTCCTTGTACTGTCCCTCAGTTGTTTTTGATGAGGGAAGAAGTTTTAGGGCACTTATAGGCGGTTTCCAAAGCCAGTCCTGTACACAGAAAAAGGAAAATAGACTCGATACTGTGTTTTTGGCACTCTCCGCCGACGGCTTTAGGAACATATGTTTAAAATAAAAAAGCGTTAGAAATCTCTTCTTGGTGTTCTAATGGTTTGCCTGTTTTGGTTTTTATTTTCTGAGCAATTGTTATCGTTACAATGAAATAATAGTAATATCTTTAACATTGCCCCGCGAGCAGCAGGCCAGGGCCGAGGAGAGTTGAAATGCTCGGCACCTGGCTGTGTGGCCCGATGGCCTCTGTATCAACTGGTCTCCCGAAGGTCGCGTTTGCCATTTGGTTGGTGTCCCTTCCCATCTGTAAACACGCCATCTCCTCGTGTGTGCCGTTCTGTTTACTTTGCGTGGTTCCTTGTGACGAGATGGCCATGCCATCGTGTTCCCGACTCTTCTGGCAGGACTCTGGCACTGAAGGTGGCCCCCACCCCTGCCTGCCGCCCTGCCCCGTCGCCCCACACCCACCCTTCTTGAGCAGAGGTACCCTGCCCGCCTGGGCCAGGCCCCCATTCCGTGGAGCTCATCTGGGTCAAGCACAACAAACAGTGGGGACAGGGTTTGCCTTGGCCCCGAGAGAAAGCCGTTCCAGAGGAAGCATCCGGGGCCCTTCCTCCACAGCCAGTTTCCTGCCCCCCGTTAGGCCACCCAGGGCTGATTCGGTACCACCTTCCCTGCGGCCACCTTCTCCCTTTGGAAGAGAAGACAGCCAGTCGTCCCGCCGCGGGCCTCCACTCCTGCTGTGGACATTTCAGGAATGTGGCGAAAGGCCTGAAGCAAAGCAATCGAGAAGCGGAAGCCGCTGGAGGTGGGGGGCCCGGGCTCCACACAGGTGAGCATTTCAGGGACATCGGTCGTGAGGCCAGGCCGGCCTGCTAGGTCCTCATTCCCACGTGTGAAGGGCCTCTGGGGAAGTTTTGGAGCCTTTGGTTTTCTCTCCTTGCACATCGGAAGCTGTCTGTGTGGAGGTGCTTAAAGACCACACAGGTTATCTGGTTCCTCCTCCAAATCTCCCCCTAGATTAGCACCCGTCGGTTAACTATACAGCGTGGACATCGCACAGCACCTTGACCGGATGATCAGCACGGGGGGGACAGATGGCCACCACGGGTCTCCACACGGGCTACCCTGAGACAGACATCGCATCACGTGGGATGGATTTTATTGCGAGAACCTCATGGAATCCCAAGGAAATATCAGACAAACCGCAAGCGACGAGCATTTTATTAAAACATCACAACACTAAAAGGAAAGCCGTATTAGTGTTCTAAATCCAAAGAGGCTAGGGGTGACAAGACAGGGCCAAGGACAGAGGGAGAAGGAGAATGTCCCGAAATCAGATTGTGGCGGGTGGTTGCCCAGCTCTGGGAGTATGCTAAAAATCGCACTTTGAGTGGGTAAGTCGTACGGTGTGTGAGTTATTTCTCAGCGTTGTTAATAAAAAGTAAGAAGAGGCAGAGAGACGTGACCACCTAGTCCAACACCTGATCCTAGACTGGAGCCCGTCCCGGAGCAAAGGGCATCGCGGAGCGAGCTGTGGCTGTGAGGACATGAATGGAAGAGCGGACAAGGGCATCGCATTGGTGACATCACAGCAGACAGCTGCATCGTCATCCATGGGGGACATGCCTGTTCACAGGAAATACACCCTGAAAGTACATGGGGTGAAAGGCGATGATGTGTGTCATTTCCCCTCAGATGGTATAAAAATATATATATAAGGGGTTGTTGGGTGGAGATAGAGACTGAGCCCCAGCAAGCACATGCACAAAGGATAAATAAAGAAAATGAAATGAAACGTAACAATAGACTAAAGCTGCTTTTTTTAACATGCATGTTCCTGGGCCAAGGTTCCCCCCCACCCCCAGCATCTGACCCTCTGGCCTGAGATGGGCCCATGCCCCTGGTGGGTTCTGAGGCTGAGGCCCAGGACCAGAGTCAGAAGTTCCCTGGTGTCTGGGCCCCAGACTTCTGTGGTCACATTTCTCAGGAATGTTCTCCAAACAGCCCAAGAGGCTGACCCGGCACCATGATTTTTCACACTTTTATTCCTCCATTAGCTTTATAAACCTTTTATTCTAAAACGTTTTTAATGTATTCAAGAGGAGAGAAAATAGCGTATTAATCCTCCCACATATCAGTGGTTCTCGACTGAGAGGGCCCTGCCCCGCAGGGAAGGCGGGGCAGTGGCTGGAGACAGTTTGGGTTGAAAGAACCCGGGATTGTGACTGGCATGTAGGGGCCGGGGATGCTGCTGAACATCCTATAGGCACAGGACCGCCTTCACCACAGAGTTACCTCGTGCCACCTGTCAACAGGGCCAAACTTGAGAGTCTTGCCCTCATGGCCACGACCCAGATTCGGTCAGCTTCAACACGTTGCCACACTTGTTTCTTCTATCACTGCCCCTTCTCAGAGGTCATTTTAAACCGACACCCAATATCGCGACATTTCCCCCATCCACATGTCAATCTGCATTTCTAAAATAATGTGGGGTTTTCTTATGTGACCACGGTGCCGCCGTCACACCCAGCAAAATGAATAACAATCCCCCAGGCCTGGGGGAGATAACAGCCCGTCCCGATCCCCATGTCCTGGGCCAGACAGTGCTCTGACCCCCAGTGAGCCGCAGTGGGATTGTTTCACTTTAGGAATATCCACCCTTACGGGAAAAGTAGAAAGCACTGACTTGACATGTTATCCATTTCCTAGTTTGGTCCGTTTCCACAGCCTTCTACCATACAGGATACATAATTGTTTCTTGACCCCAGAGAAGTGTTGATTAATTCAATAAGCTTGTAGGTGACTCTAGGACTTTTTTTTTTTCCATGAAACTGTTTGGGAAAGATTACTGAAGCAGATCACTGTAAATGACATTTTTTAATCATTAAGCTGTGCCTTCCTCCTCCTCAATATAGTTTGCTATTTTTTTCCCCAGACACATGGAAAGATTTCAGCTTTTAATGAAGAACTCCTTTCTGGAGCATGTTTTTAGAATATGAGTTTAGTAGCATACATGATGTAATCCCAATTCCCAACTTTGCGTGCAAGATTGTTGTGGAAAAATGAAACCATAAATCCCATCTGAATTCTAGTTGCTGGGTTCTTTATAGGAAGTATTCTTCTGTTTTCTTTTTTTTTTTTTTTTTTTTTTTTTTTTAAGAAACCACAATATTGTCATCTGAGAAACAGATTCGTGGCTGGGAAGCCAGAAATGTTGGAAGCATATTTGTCTTTTTTCAGCCCAAAGTCTGTCCAGAGAAGGGAAGTAATGTTCTGGGTCCGGTGCATGGAGAAGGTATCCGTTGTTGCCCTGTGCCCAGGACAGCTCGATGGCATAGCAGCACGGAAGGTACATCTCGGGGGGAAAAGCTCTCTTAGCTGAGTGCTCTAAGCGTTGTCACGGCTGTGATGCCAGCAGCTTTTTCAAATAGCACCAAGCAAGTAATCCACTGGGATACTGACGGCAGGTGAGCCCCCAAGTTTCCATAAACGTCGTGGGTCACTGCTTCAGTCAAATCCGAAACCAACTCAGCACCCCCGCCGTGGCTTTTAACCCATTTTACAACTTGAGACTGCGATGCTTACCAAAGAGCTCGATTTTTCATGACCCCGGGTGATCGTTTGTCCTGTGTTGTAGTAGTTAATGAAATCAACGACGTAATTCCTATGACCCCACCCTAAGAATGCTGGAAGTAACCAATATTCCCAACCACGTTCAGACGAAACCATTTAAGTGCTCATGGAAAATTAGCGGTTAGAATTAGCCAAGCTCTTCATAAACCTGGGGGCTGGAATTGCATAAGAGATCAAGGCATCATGGAAAGTGCTCATTCCCCTGGAGAACCCATGTGGAGGAGGCAGGTAGTTCAAAGGCCCAGCTGGGGGAATATTGATCAGGATGGCCTTTGTCCAGGAGAGAAATCCATCAATGGTCCATTGTCCCCAACATGGTCCATTGTCTGTTCTTTGGCTCCTCCCTGCGGGTTCTCAAAAGCATTGGGTTTAAATGCAAAACCCTTCCAGATATTTAAAAAAAAAAAAAAAGCCCAGGTAAGCATTGAAAGAACAGTTACTGGGAATCAGAAACATTCACCTTGGGTATTACGGGTACTTCATATTGTGGTTTCTTTAAAAAGAAAAAGTGGGAAAGCAGAATACTTCCTATGAAGAACACAGCAACCCGAATTCAGATAGGACTTATGGTTTCACTTTACAGTTTTTCATGTTACAACCCTTCATTGCCCCCAAAGATCCGTTCTCTTAAACCGGATCTCTCGCAGACGTTGGTGCCTGTTGGTGCTGGCAGAAATCTGTGGCTTTTGGGGAGGATGTCTGTGACCCAGGCTCGGAGACATGAGCAGGCAATGGCGGTGGGCCATCATGGGCACGAGGGTGTGCTTCTGCTGACCACAGTTCTGCACACCCAAGTTCACGGCCAGTGGGCCTTGTTTGTTTGTTTAAAAAGGGAGCAGCACATTCATTTCAAAACCTCAGCACATCACTTGTTAGTGTCAGCAAGAAGGTCTGGATAGTCTGGTGGCTGATTGAGAAAACTTGAGAAAGCTGGGGTCTTTTTGCCCTGCCATCATAGGTCACTCCTGGCATCTGTCTCCTGGCAGCAATGGTGTGGAAATTTGCAGAGCAGAACTGTCTCTGAGTAAGCAGAAGGGAACAAATTTGATCTAACACACATTCTGCGAGCTTGGTTCAATGTAGGTCAATTTTTAAGAGAGCCCAGCTGGCCAGTCTGCAAGTCTGCCTGGGAGCTGGCTGGCTTCCGCCGAGGCCAAGAAAATTCCCTCTTTTGCCTCAGAGCACCAATTAATAAAAGTTCTTCATCGAGCGGTGGGGGTGAGGCAAATGGGCTGAAATGCATCCAGCTCTCTGTGAAACAGCTTTACCAGGTCATCAGACCTGCAGGGTTGCTGGACCCCCAGCCTTGGGCTCCGTAGAAAGTGCTGGCTAACACCAGCAGCCTCTCAAACCTCCGCCGCTGCGAGGACGGTACATGCATACCGGTCATTTTATTTTTCATTTAAAGCCCTTTGTCCAAGGATTAAAAGGTGTTTTGATTTGGTGGTTCCAAGTCTGGCTAGACTTGTTCTAATGCTAAAAATTGAGAAACTGCTCTTTGAAGGCTGAAAGGGAAAAAAAGCATTTTATTTGCTCCACAGCGTGGACGAAAGGCCAGATCCGGTCAAGGTGACGGAAGTTTTAAGCATCTTTTGTCTATCGGGTTTCGTGTGTTTTGGGTGGTGGTGGTGGGCTTTGTTTTTTGGAGCAGGAGGAACCTCCTCACACAGCAGAAGTGCAGCAAATCAGTAATGAAGGTGTATTGTGTCTGAGTGCCTTCGATGTATTATTCTCATTCTCGATTTTTACATTCCTTCAAAAAGTGTTTGTGGAATACCTATTAGGTCCCAGGCCGTAGTCGAAGGGCTGAAGATACGGAGAGAATCAGACGGATGAGGCCTCTGCCCTGGTGGAGGATGTGTAGCCTCAAACAAGTCACAGAGCAGATAAGCCACCAATGGCAGCGAGAACAACAGGAACAGGGCGGGACCCTGCAGCGGAGGCTACGAGGAGAACCAGATGTAAAAAGGGGCAGGCAGAGAAGGCTGCTCTAGAAAACGCCATTTAGCGTGAGGGTTACCACTGTTTGGCCAGGCAGGAAAAGGGGGAAGAGCGTTCCAGACCGAGATAAGAAAGGAGAGAAACCAAAAGAGGGCCCCAGAGCCTAAGTGAGGTTAGCTGGGCCTGTGGAGAGGGAGGCAGGGCCGGTCCACACTCCCGGACTTGAACTGCTCTCCCTCCTGGCTCTGTAGGAAGGGAGTGTAGGGTGTTAAGTGGAAGAATGACAGGGTCTGACTGTTGTCGTAGAAATTTGACTCTGGCTGTCGTGTAGAAACTGGATGGGGATGTGGGGGCTGTCACAGAAGGTCGGGCCGGAGAAAACGATGTCTTGGAAAAGGGAGATGGGGGGCGAGGGGGGACAGAAGCTGAGGGGTTCATTAACGGTCCTGGTTGCTCACATTTACTGAGCACGTAATCTGGGCCAGGCGCGTACGTTCAGCATTTAGCACATCTTATCTTCACAGGAACTTTCTGAAGTAGGTACTATTATCCTTGTTTTGGTTGGGGAACCTCTCATCCCACAAGGTCAAATGGCATGCCCAAGGTCACAAAAAAGAAAATAGCGGAACCGGGTTTGTTCTCAACCGCTTCTGCACTGCCCGCCACAGAGCTATGTTGAAGGTAGATTTGTCTTCTCGTCTGAATTTTTATTACTTGGAAATGTCAGCCCAAGCATTCTGCAGGTATTTCCTGGAAGCCTTTTGGGAGCCAGGAACTGGCCAGGAGAAGGAGCCTCGAAAGCGAAGAAGGAGGGCCCACCCCAACCCTTGCAGCCCTCGAAGGCACTTCCCTTGGCTGTAATCCCCTTGTGCGCCGTATTCAGTTGGTCCCTCAGGACCTGCATCTGTTAAAATAATCAACCAAGAGGGGCGCCTGGGCGGCTGAGTCGGTTGAGCGTCTGACTTCGGCTCAGGTCCTGGTCTCGCGGTTCGTGGGTTCGAGCCCCGCGTCGGGCTCTGTGCCGACAGCTCGGAGCCTGGAGCCTGCTTCCGCTTCTGTGTCTCCCTCTCTCTCTGTCCCTCCCCCTCTCGTGCTCTGTCTTTCAAAAATAAATAGAAACATGAAAATTTTTTAAAAAATAAATAAATAAAACAATCAGCCAAGAATTTTGTCGGGCTGGAGGAAACAGAAGCATGTTTTTCCGTATACAGGTGATGAGGAAAGGCAGAGGATAAGGCATCTTAGCATCTAACAACCTCACCCTATTGCCACTTGACATCTCTGAGCCTCAGTTTCTCACCTGCACGAAATGGTCGTCGTGAAGACTTAAAGAGCCACTCGTTGTAACGCGTCCTCCCGCATCCTGCCGCATCGTAGACCTCGCGGTGCTCAGTGAGCTGCAAACAGAAACACCACTTGCAGTGTGGGGCGCTGTGGGTAATTAGAACATGAATAAAGGCTGACTTGGCTTCTGGGGTCAAACGCACCCGATTGTTTTCGGGTGATGTGTAGCACCAGTGGAAACATCTCAGTGGGTTTCATTCCTCATTCGCTTATACTGCTCACCTTTTCACCTTTACGTGCCGAGCAGTGACAACCTTTTCTGTGCCAGTACACATGAAATAGCTACTCCTGGGTGATCATTCCTCACTCTAGAGGTGAACAGAACCTGATTCGCACTCTGCTCCTCATTGCTCCTTTCTGTTTTGAACCTCTGGCGATAAAGGGGAAACAGACCCACCCAACCCAAACTGCAATTGCTTTCTAATTGTTTTCAGAGGCAGGAACTGGCATATTAAACATAGGGTCCCTTGCAAGAGAGACGAGCAGAAAAGGCAAGTGTAAGCCTAGCGATGAGATCTTGGGCTCTGAAATCAGACCGTCTTCCCAGTACCGGCTGTGTGACCCTAGACAAGTACTGAACCCCTCTGATGCCAGCTTCCCCACCTCCAAACGGGCACCAGCCCACTAGGGTTATTGTAAAAGTTAAATAAAATAATGCACCTGAAGTGCTTTGGCTTAGTAGGGGTTCAAACGAATGTTAGCAACTGCTCCTACTATTGCTTACGGAGACCAATTTGACAATAAATCATAGTAAAAATAAATTAAAAAAATAATAATAAATAATAATAAATAAAATAAAATAAAATAAAGGTAGTGAAATAACCCTAGAGGTGAAAAAAAAGAAGAAAGAAAATTCTGAAGCCTAGAAAACATAGCCGTTTTACCTGTGTTGGCAGAAATGTTCGAAGAGGAAGGACAGCGTTAGCTAACCTGTAAACTCTATTCTTGCAGTCGCATCTACAGAAAGTGGCTCTGGGACTTGACCTCTGGAATGAATGGTGTGTTGGGTTTCCATTTACTTACGGGATATAATCCATTTCCATTTATTAAACTTGGCAAATCCCATACTAGAAAGACAGTCATATTCCATTGAGAACCGCCTCAAACGGTTAGAAACCCACATTCAAAAGACTTGGAAACTACAGGTAGTCATTTGAAAGGGGAGAGAGTAGCCTAAAGCTTTAAGCCCACGTAGAATGACAGCTGAGGGGTGTCAGTGGCAGCAACCCGACCTTATTCACCTGCTCTTACGACTCACCTGGAAAATGCGGCTGTCAAACATGGCCCCGCTGTGTTCACACAGATTTCTAGCAAGTTTACAACTGTCTGTGGTGGCACGTGTGATCCGCGCATTCTGTGGCGGGATGGGGTCATCTGAAGAGCCCCAAACGACAGTGGTAACATATTTCAGTGGAAAAGGCCCGTGATTTGATCCAAAATTCTGCATATTTGAAAGCAGTACATTAAGATATTATTTTGCGGGGAAACTTAAGTGTCCCCTATAGTTCCCAAGATGCTGTCTCAACGGTTTTACGTATTACAGTCTGTGAAACTAAATGAGAAAGAGCTGGGGAGAAGGAACTTGTTTTTTTATTGTGGGAGGGGGGAAGTTATTTAATCGTTTCGAGTAGTTCAGCAAATAGAGGAGAACAAAAGAAAATTGAATGTAAATGCTTCATTGTTCTTACAGATGCGCAGTTCTAAATAGTTAGGATCCCCAAATACCGAAATTACGACCAAAAATAATTTGAATTTTGTAGCCAAGTTGAATTGAGTGCTATGGGAGACAGCGTAAGCCCCATTTTGCAGGGTGGAAAAAGTTATTTCGGGGAAAGTTGGAATGTGATTTGCTGCTACTTATCTTCAAACCTTAAGAGCCATGTGCTAACATTTCTTCCTGGCAAGGCAGTGTGGACCAAGTGGTTGCGATGAGGTAGATTTTAGAGCCAAATGGAGCCAAGTTCAGTCTCCACTGGCTCAGCTGTGTGGCGGTGGACAAATCCCTTAACCTCTCTGAGTGTTTCCCTCTTCATTTCCAAGCAGATAGATGGTAACAGTCCCTACACCACAGGGTCTCCACCAACATCAAGGTTGAAAGTGCACTTGAAAGGCAGGTGTCCCAGGGCCTGGCAAATAATAGGAGGGAGGCGGCATCCGGGTCATGAAGACAAGTCATAAATGGTAGTGGCGATAGGGAGTGGCTGTTGCTTTCACTCCCCAAATCACGAACCCAGAGCATAAGCCGTTTACCAGGATAACTTTCCCCATGGGGAAAACAAAAAGCATAGATATTTACAAGGGCTAAGCTCTAAAAGTAGTCCAAACAAGGCTGAGCCGTAGAAAATGCCAGATCTTGGATTCTTTTTCTTATTTTTCACTTTCCTTCTCTCATTTCATACCTCAGTGCACTGTCTTTATAGAGAATTATTCAGTTGTCTGATCTCTCTGTAGAAGAGTCCAGAAGAGCCAATGATACGAGGGTGAAGAGTCCCCTGACTCCAGCCAGTGTAGTTTTCACTGAAAACCGCAAGGAGTTCTTTCAGTGTGTGAGGCATCCAGTCTGGGTACATATTGATTTTCCTCTCGATTTTTTCTCTATATTTATTTAGCTCCGGTTGAGGAATAGACCATTTTCAATAAAGGATCTTCGTTCTAGTAACTAGGAAAATCCTGATCATGATTTTTAATTACGCTTTTTATTATGTGTTATGTTTTGTTGAAGCTCCAGATGGTTTATCCCTCATATGAACGTATTCATAGCTGTATTTCCAACTTCCTGTAAAGAAAACCATTACCCAAATTTATATATGAATGACTTGGTAATTTGTGGAATAATAACTTGTAGCGAAGTCAATCTTCGGCAGAAAACTGGGTTGGATGCTCTGAATACCAAATGGCTTTCCTAGAGAGATCACTAGTGCGTGTGTGATTTAATTGCAGAGTATCCGTGGTGCCTTCTGGTGTAACTGACACATAAGAGCCGTCTTGTGATGTGTTTGCGTGAATATGTTGCACAGAATAATTAAACCCTTAAACCATATGTATACTCTTCAAAGAAATAATAGGAAAAAGTTGACATATCATCAATGAGTTTTTTATGTTCTAAATAATTGATGCCAAACTCTTAGCTTTCTTTTCCCTATTTCCCTCCTTTAAGCAGTTCTGAAATTGAGGACAAGTTGTCAGCGTTGGTCTTGAGGACCTGACAGCATTGAGAATTCTTGAAATGACAAGGGAGTGAATGTGACTGTCCCCTCCCCAGACCCCCTCCAGGATCAGTGACCACAATTTGAAACCACGTTTTTTTATTTTTAATTGATCCAGTTTGTTGGAACGCATTCTGTCCCAACTGGGTTGCTTTTCTATAATAATGAGTCCGTGTTTGTCGTCTGTTTATTTATTAAGCGCTTCCCGTGTGCGAGGCATCCTGCTAGCTTAGGGACGTAGCTTCTGCCCCTTAGCTCAACCCAGGGTGGGAGAAGACAAGACACCAAGAAACCAGGTAGAGCAGAAGGCAGGTCCTGTAACAGAGTCGTGGCACAGCACAGGGAAACATTAATGAAAGGAGAATGGAGAAAGGGATCCCAGAGGTGAAAATGAGTAGGTGTTTCTTTCTGCTCTTCTATGTTTGGGGGAATAAAATATTCATTTTGATGAAATCCATCTCAGACAATATAACTAAATTATATAATAGCAAATTTGGAGTGGGGTCCTTTCAATATTGACTTAAAAGGGCAATTGGGGGGTGATTTTTTTAATTTCAAACGCAAATCATTTCAGAAATGTAAGAAATTTTATAAGGGAAAATGTTATCTACATCACAGTGTTTAAAAACATTTTTTAATGTTTATTTGAGAGAGAGAGAGCGAGCGTGATTCGGGGAGGGGCAGAGAGAGAGGGAGACACGGAATCCAAAGCAGGCTCCAGGCTCCAAGCTGTCAGCACAGAGCCCGACGCGGGACTCGAACCCACAGACCGCGAGATCACGACCTGAGCCGAAGTTGGACGCTTAACCGACTGAGCCACGCAGGCACCCCTACATCATAGTGTTTTAATGTAAATCATCAATGATCATTTCTAGTCACATACACCCAAAGACTTTGCAATTAGAAATACAGTGCTTGGCTGGAAAGGATGAGATTCTTCCTATTGCCCTATAGACCTTTCTTCCTTCTTTAGGAAGGCCTGGATCGCTGTCTACTTCCCTCTTACGACCGCTTTGCTGCATCCCAAAGGTTTTGGACTGTTGTGTTTTCATTTCTATTGGCCTCCGTGTACTTTTTTATTCCCTCTTTACTTTCTTGGTTAACCCGTTCATTCTTGAGTACAGTGGTCTTTAATCTCCAAGTGTTTGTGGTCTTTCTAAATTTTTTTCCTGTGGTTGATTTCACGTTTCATAGCATGGTCTGAAAATGTGCACGGTGTGATATTGATCCTTTTGTACTTGTTGAGGGCTGATTTGCGACCTAGTATGTGATCAGTTCTGCATTCGGGAAGAATGCGTATCCTGCTGCTTTAGGACGAAATGTTCTGAATAGATCTGTTAAGTCCCTCCGGTCTAGCATGTCATTCAAAACCATTGTTTCCTCGTTGATTTTCCGCTTGGATGACCTGCCCACTGTGGTAAGTGGGGTGTTAAAGTCTTCTTCTGTTACAGTGTTATTATCACTGACTTTATGTTTGTGATTTATTGGTGTGTATATTCGGGTTCTGCCAAGTTGGGGACGTAAATGTTCTTACTCCCCCGTAAAGAAAGCGTGTGCTGTCTGTTTCCATCTCTGTCTTCACCCCAAGCCACTTCCTTGACCTTAGACTCGTGGAGTCAGCTGCTTGCCAGACATCCAGGAGCATGTCTCTCAGGTACCCGGCACTCAACGTGGCCAAGGTGGAACTCACCGTCTCCATTCCCTCCTGGATGAACCACCCATCTCGGGTGCCAACTGAGGTTCCTAATTCTGTCCCCCCATCTGTATTTCCCATCCCAAAGGCTTATATCTTGGTCTGGCCGTTTGTTTGGACGCTCACACCGGCTTCCTCTAACTAGCCCTCCTGCTGCAGTTGTTTCTTGCCCCTGAAGTCTTATCTACGTGGCCGTCAGAGCGGCCTTTGGCCCCAAAGCTTGTGTCTGCTCGGGTCACTGCCACATTGAATGGCTCCCATTACACGGAGTAAAGTCAGCAATGCTGGCAACTTGGTGGATTAGTCCCCGGCATGCCTCTCTGAGCAACGGTGCATTGCCCTGCTTCAAACTTTACACCCAACACCTGGAACTCAGCAGGGCTTCACATTTCCGGTGCCCAGCCCCCACTAGCATGCTCTTCCTGTACATTCCATGCCTTTGAGAATGGAGGCACCCCTATCTGGAATCATCTCTTCCTCATTCCTCTCCATCTCCTGCCTCACCACCCCTTCACACGTGACTTCTTCTTGTCCATCTTTCATAATCCATTTGGGTACCACCTCCCTCAGGCTGCCTTCTGGATTAGAAGCCTCTCCTTGAACTCCTGCAGTGCTTTGGGCATCTCTGTATCATGGAAATCTCATCACTCTTTGGGTCTGTCTTTCACCAGATGATGAGCCTGGGGGGTGTCTTATTCCCAGTGTCCAGCACAATAAATATTAAATGAGAGAATACCAAGGTGTCACTTACAATAGCCAAACATATGGAAAAGAGCAAAATCAACTCCCGGCGTTTTATTTTCTGGTGTAAGGAGGAACAGAATTCCTTGTTAGATCAGCTAATCTAATAAGCAGAGAAAAGGAATGTTCTCATGAAATTATGCATTCACCTTCTGTTTTCATTTGCTGGCATAGAGAATCCATCTAATTGGATTTTTCTCCTTGGGGAAATCTAAAGGAATTGGGTCCCCTGCTGTGCCATTTCCAATATGGCCATTGTCCACCTCTGCTCTTTTCTCATGGGACCTTTGACTGCTAGCCCCTTTTAAATTAGATGCACGTCTGGGGCACCTGGGTGGCTCAGTCGGTTGAGCGTCCGACTTCGGCTCAGGTCATGATCTCGCGGTCTGTGGGTTCGAGCCCCGCGTCGGGCTCTGTGCTGACAGCTTGGAGCCTGGAGCCTGCTTCGGATTCTGTGTCTCCCTCTCTCTCTGCCCCTCCCCCGCTCCTGCTCTGTCTCTGTCTCTCTCTCTGTCAAAAATAAATAAACATTAAAAAAAATAAAAATGAATTAGACACACATCTGAGAAAGCCTCAAGTGAGCACACCCTCAGTTTCAGCCATGGCTTCTCAACAAGTCGTGGTCCCTGGGAAAGACATGGGGCACGGGTTACCCAAGCTGAGAGGGGACAGTCCTAGACAAAAAGAATATGCCTACAGCATTCGCCCGAAATTCAGTCCTTCATCCATCCATCCATCCATCCACTCGTCCATCTGTTATTCCTCTTGTCCACAAGTTTACTGACTGTCCTCTACCAAAAGTTCATTGTCCAATTCCTGGCTTTCCTGGTGGATTTCCCATGTCCCCCATACATGAAGCAAGTCTCCTCCTTGGACATCCATCTAAACTAGCTTTCAGTTAGAAAGCCTTAAAGTATTATCTCTTTGTGGTACAAATTATATCTCTACACTTTGTGTTACAAATTATATTTCTACAAATTCCTATGTGTGTTACTCCTCTTAGTATTAGGTTCATTCAAAATAAGGATCCATGGGGCGCCTGGGTGGCTCAGTCGGTTGAGCGTCTCAGGTCATGATCTCACAGTTCATGAGTTTGAGCCCTGCGTCCGGCTCTGTGCTGACAGCTCAGAGCCTGAAGTCCGCTTCGGATCCTGTGTGTCTCTCCTCTCTCTGCCCCTCCCCCCACTTGCATTTTCTCATGAATAAATAAACATTAAAAAATATAAGGATCCAGCACCGTTAAGCACAGAACTACTAAAGTGTTAACAAAATATAAGCAAAGTAATAAAATTATGAATGAACAGTAAATAATATAAGTAATAACAATCTAACTTGAATTGTATTAAATCTTCTCCTCTGTGATCTCGAAGCTGACCAAGCCCTCTCTCCCCAGGAGCACTGAGGCTGTTCCAGGCCCTTCCTCCTGTAGCCAGGGCTCCCACTCCTCCTCCCCATTCCCCTGCTCTGTGAGTCCTTCTGCCTGCTCCCCCCACCGCGTTGTCTCACCCCCTCTCTGCCCCATTTTCCTCCAGCCCCTCCACTTCCTCCAGCCCCGGCCTCATGATTTCACCTCCCATCTCCCTGCTTCCCTTTAGAGCCACCGTCTGGAAAGACGCACTGACCATTTCTGTCCCCATCCCCTCGGCCTCCCCTGCAGCTGCCCCCGTCAAGGCCGCCAGCCTCCCACACCTCCCTGCCTTGCCCTTGCCCATCCCGGCAGGGCGAACCTGGGTGAACCTGCCCAGAGGATCCTGGGAAAGCTCACAGGAGGGACACGTAGAGGATGGGGATTCGAGACCAAAAGCAACACGGAGGCTGGCCCCCTCCAGCATGATCTGTGTATTCCTGAGCAGAGGGAGGGGTGGGGCGGGGCGGGAGGATCCTGGTACCTTAATCAGTGAGTGTGAGAGATCATCTGTTTTATGTTTTGGCACAATCTTCTTCCACCGTCGCTGGTGAGGAGAGCACAAGTCAGACCTCCGTGAGGGTCTAACTGATTTAAGCCAGGCGTTTCCGAAATATATTGAAGTCCATGTAAAACGGGGAAATTGCTTTCAGTTCTGGACTTGGCTGGGAGAGGAGCTAAAGAAATCGATTATGAGGAAAGTATTCCTCGCCTGTTACATCAATAACCTCCCACTTCCGTTTCGACTCTATCCATTTGTCAGCACCCTGGATGCAAATCCTAACTCACGCCAACTGAAGTAAAGGAGAGGGGGCTATTGAGGAAGGGGAGAGGCAGAGTGGGTCCCCAGCACATGTGGAAAGTCTCCCCCTTTGTCCCCTTTGTCGGGGCTGAGTGGTGGCTGTGTCTGGGCAGCGTCCTCTAAAGCAAGGCACCAGGCTGAGGGAACCCCCGTGAGCATGTTCTTGGAGCTTTGAGAACAGAGAGGCAAGACTTCTTCCCCGGAAGCCCCAGCTCACAGCGTGCCATAGGGGAGAGTTGTGGTTGGCCGGCTGGGGTCCCTGCTTCATCTCTGGACTGGAGACGGGGCCACCCCCAGCCGATGGCATGAGGCTCATTCTCTGGAGGCTGGGCAGGAGGAGACAGCCACTGCCAGTCACTGCCGCCCCCTGCGAAGTCCAGTATTTACAGCAACTCTGGGATACCTGGGTGGCTCAGTCGGTTAAGCGTCTGACTCTTTTTTATTTGAGAGAGACAGAGTGTGTATGTGAGTTGGGGGTTGGGGGGGGGGGGACAGGGGCAGAGGGAGAGGGGGAGAGAGAGATGGAGGGAGGGAGGGAGGGAGGGAGAGAATCTCAAGCAGGCTCCATGCTCAGTGCAGGGGCCCAACACGGGGCTCGATCCCACATCCCCGGGATCATGACCTGAGCCGAAATCAAACATTGGACGCTCGGCCAACTCAGCCACCCAGGTGCCCCAAGCATCTGACTCTTGATCTGGCTGCGGTCGTGATCTCACAGTTGTGAGGATGAGGCCCCCCTCGGCCTCCTCGCTGGGCGTGAAGCCTGCTGGCGATTCTCACTGTCTCTCTCCCTCTGCCCCTCCCCCATGCCCCTGCCCACTCTCCTTCTCTCCCTCAAAATAAATAACTAAATGTCATTAAATTGAGTTTAAAAAATAATAATAAAATAAAATAAAGTCAACGACACGTTGCCCAGGCAGATACAACGCAGGCTCCGTGTAGGACTCGTTCCCCGTAGAAGAGCGTGTGCCTGTGTGTGTGTCCCCACATGCATGTGCACGTGGGGGCCTAGGTCCCTGGGCGCACACGCCTGGAGTGTGCTAGAAGAAGGAGGTGAGGGGGGATGGGTGAGGGCTCCACGTGTACCGTGGGAGCTGTTGTTCAAGGCCCACGTGTCTGAGTCCTGCCTGTCTGGGTCTCCTCCTGACTCCTTCCCGAATAGGTGGAAGGTCCTTTGGGAGCCTCACGGGGTCACCTGTCACATAAGGGCGGGTCAGCTGCTGGCTGCCTTGTTCGCAACATATCCGTACGCTTCTCCACTCATCCTTTTATCTCGTTTGTCTTTCTTTTTCCACAGAGGCCTCATCGCTAACAGCTTCACAGAAACCCATTATCTGCTGGATGGCACCGATGTCTCCCTCACTCGAAATTACACGGTAAGTCCGGCGGCAAGGCCACCACAACACCACGCACGCCGTCAAGTCTGCGCTTAAACTTTGTGGCTGTTTTATCCTAAGTGAAGCCACATGCCCAGAGGCTACACTTAGGGACCATAAGGCACCTATGCATCACTTAGGCTTTAGGCATTCCATTATAACTCCAGGAGAACTTGGCCTTGGCCAGCTTTGTGCCAGGATAGTCCTTGGAGATGTGGCCGACCTCGAAACCACCTTCCAATCACTAGGGGATGCTCGGTTGGGCAAATCCTTTCTAGAAAACCTAGCCACGTTTCAAGATGGCTTGGAAAGCAATTGTCCCTGGGCTGAATTTAGCTGTGTTATACTTTAAGTCCCTTAAAAACAATTCGAAGTAAAACTGACTCTGCTTAACCTATAAATGTATCCTGCCTATTATAAATGTAACCTACCTATTATAGGTGTGTCCACCAGAAATAAATGTATAAGCCATTTATCTATATGAATGATAAATCCACCATAAACACTTATGATCCTATATTATGGTGGTTACCATCATATGACGTTTATCACTTTTAGCTTTCCCGGTATTCGAAGTTTTATGTGTATCTTGGAAAAGATGCTAAATTTATTTGTTCCTTTAACAAGTGTTTGCTGTGTTTTCTGTGTGCTCAGCCCGCGTGAACATGGGCATTTAAAAAGAGTTGCTGCCCTCTGAGGACTGGGAAAGCTAGTTTTTTTTTTTTTTTTCCAAAAACCTGTGGATATCTGTTTTAACAAGAATTAGCTTAGAGGAAGACTTTACATTTGCAGTTGAAGTGTCGTCAAGCAGCCGTTGTCGACCTGCCAGGTTTCCCCCTTTCTTTACCTCTTGTGTGCATGTGGCACTTACAAACTGATGCCTTGAGACCCCCAGCGATTTGGTAGAATGACCCGACACTGACCTTCCAGCCTGCAGAAAGCACATAGGAGTCCTGGATATAATATAACCATGTATGAACTTGTGTTACTACCTCGTCAAGTTTAGAAGAGAGTCCAAGAAATCCCCAAGAGGCAAAGACAAAGAAGGGGTATAGGCTCAGAGCAGTAGACTGGTGAGTTGGGGTCATGGGACCTCAAAGGGCTACTCAGATCCAGAGAGAGGGACTGGTGCTTGGGACCGGGGGCAAGAGAAGTGGGTGTCTACAACTGAGAGGTTTTGCAAAAGCTGGGCCCCCAGGAAGTGGCTTCCTCTGTGGGAAAGAACAAGAATGTCTAGTCTGGAGAAGGGACAACAGAAAGAACTGTCTCAGGGTATCCTGGATTGAAGAGAATTGAAAAAGAGAATTGAATTGAATTGAAAAAGAGAATTGAATTGAAAAAGAGAATTGAGAGCCCAGCTAGCCTTATAAGCGTATGTTTGCAATGGAGTGGACTGGTGTTTATATGTCTGACGCCTACATAGAAATGCAATTCCCGGTCAATACATTAACATCCAAACTGGTCCCAAATCAGTAATCCTGGATCCCCTGGGCCCAAGCTGAAGCCAAGCCAAAATAGTAGAAATAGAGATATGTCTACAGCCGCGATCACATGAGATGCCCATGCCAAAAACAAAGAATAATAAAAATATTAGCAATGAGCCCCAAATCAAGATTGCAAAACACACAGTGAGAAAAGCCATGGTGAGTGAGTGTCAGTGGACAAGGGGAACACGAGAATCAGTACCTCAGGGAATGCAAGGCAATACAAAAATTAGGGGAAATTGAAATTTTTTAAAGAGAACAGAATAGGCCTGATAGAAATTCCAGAGTGAAAATAGAGAAAGAAAGAAAGAAAGAAAGAAAGAAAGAAAGAAAGAAAGAAAGAAAGAAAGAAAGAAAATAGGAAAGAAGCAATGTTTAAATGGTGTGATGAGAATGTTCTGGAACTGGAGAAAGATATGCACCCCAAGTAGGAAGAACAAAAAGCAGACTCACTCCAGGATGGCTTGTAGTAAAACGGCAGACCCCTAAAGATGAAATCGTAACACCACCTGAGAGAAAAGAGACACTTGTGCAAAATGACAATTGCACCGACAACAGACTTCTCGTTAGCAACTACAAAATTAGAATTCAGAGAGCCACGGGAAAATTACAAAAATCATAGGAAAATACATTTGCACACAAAAAAAGAGAATGCGCTGCTCTCAGATTCTCACAAGGAATATCTACCAAGGAAAAACTAACAAAGAATATTGCAGTAAGAAAGAAATAGAACACAAGAGCCAAGGATAGGCCGTTAGAGGCAATAGGAAACAAAACCACTGCGTGTGAGTAAATCTAAGTAAGCTATTTAAGATAATAATTACAACAATAATGACTAAATTTGGATGTTTTAAGACAAGATGAGCAAACATTTAGAACAGTTTAAGAATTTGTATTGTACTGGCGAATAATAGAGACACTGATCAACTTGAGATTTTGATAAATATGTATCTTGCTAATTTAAGTATAACCGCTAAAAGAATAGGAAAGCAGAATGTATAATTCCAAACAATAGATGGTCACAAAAATAGTATATCAGCTCAGTGGAGGGCAGGAAAGAAGGAAAAGGATTTGAAAAGCAGAGTAAATATAAAACACAAAATAATTAGCTAAAAATGAGTCAACATATTACTCTAATTATATGTAAATAGACTGAATCTGTTTGTTAAAGTAAAAACAGATTATCTGCTTAGAACTTAAAATGAAATCCAGCTACATAATTTTTACAAGATTCACACTCAAAATACAACATGGTTCTGAAAGGAATGGAAAATATATAGTAGACAGATATTAACCCAAAGAAAGCTACTGTCGTAGCAGTAACATCAGGCAACCTAGATCGTAAGGCCAAAAAAAGACATTCTTATGGATAAAGGAACTGATTGCTTAATGATAAAAGGAGCCATTCAAAAGGATGGTAAAATACTTGTGAAACTACATATACCAATAAAATAGCCTCAAAACATGTGAAGCAATAATCAAAACAATTACAATAAACTGACAAATTCACAACCAGAGAGGGAGATTTAAATATACCTCTCTCAGAAATGAAGATTTTAATAGATGAGCAGAAATTAATGAGAAGGAAGGCCAAAAGGATGGAGAGAACCATTTAAGCCAAAAGGTGGTTCTTTGAAAATATTAATAAAACGAACAAAACCCAAATCTAATCAAGAAGAAAGAAGAATTCCCAAGCAACGGTATTAACAACACAAGGAAGGATGTAACTATTGCCGTACAGACATTTTGAGAATCACAAGAATGTTATCCACAATACTAACCATTTCTTAAAAATGTAAATTCTGGGGGTGCCTGGGCGGCTCAGTCAGTTGAGCATCTGACTCTTGATTTCAGCTCAGGTCTTGATCCCAGGGTTGTGGGATCGAACCCCACATTGGGCTCCACACTGAACATAGGGACTGCTTGGGATTTTCTCCCCATCTCCCTTTTTCTCTCTCCCCTGCTCACTGGCCCTCTAAAAGAGAAAAATGATTTTTAAATCTTCCCACCCCCCAAAATAATATCAAGCCCAAACATTTTATCAGGTAACTTTTACCAAACCTATAAAGAACAAATAGTTACTAAGAATTAAAAAAAAAAATTTAAGGGAAAAGAGAGTAACTACGAAAATCAGAAAGAGAGCATCCACAACATGAATATTATAGACTAGCTTCAATTATGAACATAGTGGCAAAAATCCTAAGTAAAATATTTACAAATCATGTCCAGCACATATTTTTGAAAATACTTTATGACCAAATGGTACTTATCCGAGAAATGCAAAGATAGTTCAATATCAGTATATCTAATAATACAGTTTTATGTATTATTATCTTCAGATGAAAAATATTATTATGATTGATATTATTTCTTCAAATATAATCCATGGTATTTATTATGTAGATTATAAGAGCTCTCGTGGGTGGGGAATGTTTCTTGTATCTCCTTTCTAACCCCGTAGAGCTTCACACATCATCTTACATAGACCAGACTTTCCAAAAACGATTCATTCATTCATTTATTCATTCACTCAGCAAACATTTATTAACCACCTTCTGTGTGCAGAAACTGTTAGGGTATGAGGATATAGGTTGAATAAAATATACTCTTTGGCATATAAATTCTACTCAAAAGGTAGGGTGTTTACAAGATGTGAAAATACTTATGCTTTAATATAATTGCTACCGTAGGAGGTATGTACAAAATACCACTGGAGCCTCGGCAAGGCCATGGTTAGTTTTAATTCGTTGGAGACGATTTCACTAAAGAAATGATATCTAACTCTCTGAGAACGAGTATAGAAGAGAAAGGTTGGATGAAACCCTTTGGTACTAAAGAGGTTTGACTCTATCTTACTGAAGATTGGAAGCTATGGGAAGTTTTCATATAGGGGAATGGCATTGTTCGGTTCTGTGCTTTAGAAAGGCTCTCTGATGGCTGAATGGAAGAAAGACTGGCAGAATTACTGGCAGACCGAAGGCAAGAAAGTCTGTTAGGGGCCTAAGGTGGTTGATGAAGGTTTCGCCGACAGATGGATGGAGCTGGTTCAAGGCAAGAAAGCCTGAAGAGGCAAGATCCGGTGACAGTGAACAAGGGAGGTGTCACCAACAGGGCTTGCTCCCTTCTGCTTGGGCTCTCCACTGGACCATGTATTTTCTCTGGCACCATTAAGGAGCAGTTGTTGGCTTGGGAAGGCATAGGGGCCAATGAGGATGGGTTTGTCCCTGTTGAGTTGGCCGTGGGACAGCCAAGTAAAGGTGTTCATGAATCTGGAGTCCAGGAGAAAGCTGGAGGTCAAAAATGAAGAAGACCTGAGGATTGACCTCAGATATAAGTAATAATTAGTGTCATAACTTCACACTTGACTTTCTCTTTTTTTCTCTCTCTTTTTTCTCCTGGGATGCTCTCATTTAAAATATGCTTTTGTAGTTATCTCTGAGGCAATCCCCACGGTGTAATTGCTGTTCCAGACAGAAGCAGGAAGAAGAGAGCTTAGAAATACCGTGGCAACAGGCTTGAGTTCTCCACACATCCGTCATGTATGAGGGCAAGCGGTACTCAGCTAACATGGACACACCCAGAGTGTGTGAGATATGCTTCCAACATTATTTTACCAGTTTGGTGGTTTTAGTTTCAATCTCTTCCTAATTTTCCTATTCTTAGGCAGTTTTTTGCCCTTTCTTCTCATTTGAGAAGGCAAATATGCTATGAGAGAAGGAGAGATACAGGACTAGGTAAACAAGGGCCTGACAGGAGCACCTGGGTGGCTCAGTCGGTTAAGCGTCCGACCTCGGCTCAGGTCATGATCTTGCGCTTTGTGAGTTCGAGCCCCGCATCGGGCTCTGTGCCGACAGCTCAGAGCCTGGAGCCTGCTTTGGATTCTGTATCTCCTTCTCTCTCTGTCCCTCCCCCACTTGTGATCTGTTTCTGTCTCTTAAAAATAAATAAACATTTAAAAACAACAACAAGAACAAGGGCCTGACAGCTGCCGGGTTGGTTAGGGACTCGGAGGGTGGGAGCAGAAAGCTTGGAATGTAGGCATTTTAGAGACTAGCTGGATGGTGGTGTATCAGAATGCTAACAGTAGTCGTCTCTCTAGGGGGAAAGTGCATTTTTCTGTTTTCTGTGATTGTTGTGTGTATATGGGGGAGGGATTGTATTTTTCTTCTCATTTGTCTACAAGGTCACTGTAGAGATGGGCAAATGTCTGCCCCATCCCTCTACCCACCCCTCACTCCTCTGCATGGAAGTGTCCTTTTTTATTATTATTTTGAGAAAGAGAAAGGGTGGGAGGGAGAGGGTCTTAGGGAGAGGAGCAGAGAGAGAATCCCAAGCAGGCTCTGCATTATCAGCACAGAGCCTAACATGGGGCTCGAACCCACAATTCATGAGATCGTGACCTGAGCTGAAATCGAGAGTCAGACGCTTAACTGACTGAGCCCCCCTGGAAGTCTCTTTTTAAGGAAAGGGCAGTAGAAGCAAGCAGGCCTGAGAACCCTGGTCTCTGCTCACTGGGGAGCAGGGGAGCCCGTGCTTGGAAGGGCCATGAGACTCGTCTTGCTGTCTTCCCTTAGTCCCTCATGGTGGCTGAGGCTTGCCCCCTCCTCCATGGAGTGTTCTCAGCAACAGTATTGTGCAACCCAGACCCTCCTCCGGATGGGCCCCAAGGCTTGGCCAGCAAGGACAGAGTGGTAGGGATGAATGTTGGAAATCGCACAATATGCCTCAGTTCTACCTAGACCTAAGCAGTATCCTCTAACAGAATATACCAGAAGCCCCTTTTGTTGAAGGTAAATAAGCCGGAAGTATATTTTGATCTTCATCTGATTCTTTGGATCTCACAACCAGAGGTCAATTGGCAAACCCCCACCCCCACCCCAGACTTCCAGAAACAACAAGCAAGTATTGCTTTTACAGTTAGACAAAGAAGGACTTGGGGCTTCTGGGTGGCTCAGTCGGTTGGGTGTCCGACTCCGGCTCAGGTCATGATCTTGTGGTTTGTGAGTTCGAGCCCCTCGTCGGGCTCTGTGCTGACAGCTCGGAGCCCGGAGCCTGCTTCGGATTCTGTGTCTCCCTCTCTCTCTGCCCCAACCCCCGCTTGTACTCTGTCTCTCAAAAATGAATAAATGTTAAAAAAAATTTTTTTGAAAAGAAAAAGAAGGGCCTGTCTTATAATCGAGCATCTCCTGTCTCCCATTCCTTTGATCCCATCCTGAGCCTCCAGCCACGTCACTGTAGAGATAAGGAGTGAACAGTCTTAGCCACTAAAGAGAACCCACAGCCCCAGACAGCTGGCCATTCCAGCAGAAACCCCTTTAGGAGAGTCCATGACCTTGTCTTGTCTTTCATGGTGAGGAGACAGACACAGCTTTGGGTTTTTTTTGTTTTTTTTTTTAATCAGGCTGCAAAACAAAAAAAAGAAATGTGCAGACTCATCTTCTTATCCCCTAAAGTCAGCACACAATGAATTTACCTAAATTTAAGATTATACATAAAATAAGAACCACTCTTGGCCATGGTACCGTCTTTTTTTTTTTTTTTTTTTTTTTTTTTTTTTTTTTTTTTTTTTTAGATTTCATCTCTCAACCATCAGTGTAAGCTGGTTGACAGGCAGAGTAGGGGCTGATTTTAATTTTGGAGTTAATCGCTTGTCTTTTATCTCTCTATTGCCCTGACAGGATGAAATATTTGTGGCTTTATCCTTTGTTGACCACATCTGAGGGAAGATTATGTTTTATATTGTTACTTTTAATAAGGGCTGTGAGGGACTGTGCACACGACATTTGTGCCCTTGCGTCCCAGAAGACTCTGGGAAAGGCCAGAACAGCCCTGCAGAAGCCTCCTGAATGTTCTGTAGAAATGCACCCAGCTGCTGCACGTGTGCTAACCGAGCACCCCCACTGGGCCAGGCACTATGACCACCACCGAGGGTACAGCAAGGGTTCAGAATAGACAAGGGGACCCACGTGGGGCTGGAGGGAGGAGACTGATATTTTTCTAAGCATATCAAACCTAATCGACATCTTCCCTAAGTGTGCTGAAGGGAAGGCTGAGGGTCTCCATCTGGTCTTAAGCGATCATGGAAGTCTTCATGGAGGAAGGAGCGTGTGAACTGAGATCTGAAGGTTGAGGAGGGACGAACCAGGGGGGGACCGGAGAGGGAAGGATATTCCAGTGTGATGCTGAGCTTTACTTACAGGCGGGGAAGTGTTTAGAAAGCGACAGGGGCCAGACTGTGGAGGCCTTGGAGGCCACGGTGATATATTTGTTTGTCATGGAGGAACATTGGGAAGCCATAAGAGATCTCAACCCTGGGGGTGTCATGACCAGCGCAGGCTTTGAGAGACCCACTGGCCGCAACATGAAGAGGTCCTCAGAGAAAGCAGGAGCAGGGATCCAGCAAGATCAGGCAGCTGTTCTTGTGGAAAAGCCTAAAGCCCAGAGGAGAGAAGATGGCTGCTGGGGCCGGGACCATGGAGATGGAGAAGGGAAAATGTCTGACCTTATACTCGTGAGCCATACCCAGAAAGATTCCATTTGTTGTATGTGTTTCTCGTTGGAAAAACTTATGAAAACATTTGCTTGGCAGATGCCAACGGGAGACCAGTCAGTGTTAACTGAGGCTGGGCATCAGATAGGTGTGGAATCCAATATTTTGGTCAGAAGGATCATTTGGGTGACGTCCCATCCACTTCCATGGCAAATGTTTCCTCTCAAAAAGGGGTAGAATCTCTGGCTTGGACTAAGCATGTCAGGAGTCAACCTCATTCCATGACAGAGGCCAGCAGACATGTATGAAGAGATGATTCTGGATGTAGGAGGGAAGTCCCAGGTCATTCACATCCCGTAAGTGTAGGAGGTATGAGCAAGGCTCGTTATCGGGCTCTCAAGAAAGCTTTGAAATGGATTTAATTTCCCTGCTTTCGCTGAACTCTATACTCATCCCATCCATCCACTCTTCCCGACTTGCCTGTCTCCCAGAGGGCTGCTCTGTTCTCCCACCGATGGAGGTGCTGCCCACATCCCATGGTGACCCTGCCCCACTGCATCTATCACCCTTTCCCTGTCCACGGACATTCCTGCTCTTCCAGTGTAGGTCCTGCCTTCTGCCCAGCCGGAAGACGCCAGAGCCACCTGACATTTTCCCCTCACTCCCAGCCTCGCCTAGGTTCAATCCGGCCCCTCTTCCTGCCTCATCAGTCCTTCTAGAATATCTTTCTCTGTATACCATTCCCTGTTGCACTTACTTTGACCCTAAATCGCCAATAGCTTCCCCAATCCTCCTTCAATCAAGGCCAAACTTCTTAGACCAGTATTCACATTCATCAATGGTGACATACCTTCCTCTTCTGCATGTGTGAGTTCATTCATTCATTCATTCATTCATTCATTCATTCATTCATATGCTTGCTCAACAACAAATGTATGTTGAGTGTCCAATATGCCAGCTAACATTGAGGAAGCATCAGCAATACACAAGGCATGGTATAAAGTGCTTTTCATGTGTTTTGTGGTTTGATCCTCACAATAAATCAATTTTGGCTATTTTTATACCCAGATGAGGAATCTGAGACCTACAGGGGTTCGGTAACTAGACCAAGCCCACGGCTAATAAGGTCCAAGCCCACGTGGTCTGACTCTAGCATCTGAGGTCCTAGCCTCTGTGATACAACTGCCTCTGATTCACTTGGAATGTTGGAGGGTCTCTGTTATGCGTTCCTGGCTCTGACGTCTGTTGCAATGGAATCAGTCTGTAAAGCTGTAGCAAGTGGATTAGGGAATGGACTAGCATTCATTTGCAAGGAGACACCCAGCAAAGGCTTCTGGGGGAGAGCAGAGGATGTCCTGCTGGCCCAGAGTCCTGGAATGTGGGAGAAGGACGGGTCCCAACAGCCCTCTGGGCGTTGGCCAAGTGCATCGCTTCAAAGCCCAGACTGAACCGAGATCAGTAAAGGTCCAGTGCTTCGTGGCAGTTTATAGAAGGGAGGAGGACACAATCCCTGCCCTCAGGGAGCACAGAGTCTGACCACAGATGACATGATGGGCTCATGGCAAGGATACTTCAGGAGCCAAACAACGGAAGAGCCAAATCCATGTGGAATCTGGAATGAGTTCCCAGAGGAATCCCAGGTTTGGGTGACTTTCCTTTGCTAAAGCTGTCCGAAGGGGAAGCTTTATATGCATATACGTGGTATATGCAAGGTTAGGACCACCAGCCAGGGAGGCAGACTGCCCAGGTTCAAATCCCAGCTGTAGCGCTTAACCGGCCGTGAATCTGAACATGAAACAGACACTGACCCTGGCACACAGTCCTTTGGAAAAGCGAGCCAGCTGCAGCCACTGCTCTGTTTTGATCGATCCACAACAATTCGTAACCACCCTGGACCATATGTCCCTTTGGAAGTCCCTCTATATCGTGATAGCGGGATGAGAAAGTGAACTGCGGGCTGCAGGCAAGAAGGGCGGGGGATGTGCTGTGCTGTGCTGAGCACAGATCTTAAGGTGCGTGTGTCCCTGTAAAGTGGCCACCGGCCCCTCCGTCTCCCCACCCTGGCTCTCGCCAGGCCCCTTCTGCTCGTTTTCATGTGTTCTGTAAAGTCCCACACAACATACAAGCGGATTTGGAGCTGAGAGTTAGAAACCCGTGCGGAAAATCAGCCCCCTTCTGTCCGTCGTGTCTGTTGTTCTCACATACGTTCGTTCAGCAAAAATACGCAGAGCTCGGGCTTAGCACAGTGGAAAATTGAGTTAATGGCCTAATGGGTTTCAAATACGTATTTTCATAGTCGAGCTCTATCACGGTGCCTTCCATTTCAAACTGCTTCCCTGTGTAATGTGTATTTGATCCCCCCAAACCCTGAGCAGTTAAGGGTCACTCCCATTTTGCAGATTAAAAACTGAGCCTCTTAAGTCTCAAATCCCCAGACTTGCAACTCAAGAGCCATCTCGTGCTCTCTCTGTTGCAGACATGCTGTTTCCAGGCCCAGTTGGCTGGGAGGTCCCGGGGAACGTGAACATGATTTCTTAAGCATGTGCTGTTCTCTGATGCAGAATTCCAGCGCAGCAAAATAATGTGAATGGCCCCTGAGGTCCGTCCTTTATAGTCGTTTAACCAGACGTGGTTCTTGTTAGAGCTGAGAGCCGAGGTAGCCCTGGGAGTGTGGGTGTGGTGACTTATTTCTCTGCGATCCCATCCCGCACGCTCTCAAGGCTAAGCGTAACATAGCCCAGCCAGAGAGACACGCGGGGCTGCAAAATCACTTTCTCCTTTGCTTGAACGCGCTGTCACCTTGTTTTAGTCTCAAGCTAACGTGTGGTATGTGGGGGCCTGATGTTCCACACGAGAGAGCAAAGCCCAGACCACGGCCATGCGGAAATGCGAGCCAACGACTCACGCAGACACACACACGTGCGCACACACGTATGCCCACACACATACACACGTGTGCACGTGCTTCCACTCGGACACACACACACACACTCACCCTCGTACCCCTTCCGTCTGCAGGACTGTCTGCGGGTTTGGAAATGACTTCACTTTCCTAGGATTCCCTGAACGCCTTTTGCAGTGGCCTCTGCTGACCTTGAGAAGGCCGTGCGTCTACATTTGGGCTTTACGTGGTAGTTTTTCTCTCCAAAAGAGAGACTCACGAGGGCACATGTTCATGGCAACAGGACATGGGGGGAAGCCGTCTGGCCTGGAATTAAGAGGCCTATATTCCAGTTCCTGTCGTGCCACCGACCGACTCTGTGGCCTGAGGCAGTCACTTAACCAGTCAGGGCCTCAGTTTCCACATCTGCTCGGGAAAGGGGCTGCCTAAAAGAGGAAGACTGGCCTTAGACGGCCTGAAGCTCCCTTACGACTAGAACATTGTGTGATTCCAACACTAAATCAAGATAGTTTGGCCCATTGCATATGGTGCAGGGTGGGGGTGGGGGGATGCTATAAAATTCCCAAGGAAAAGAGGCATTGAAAATAATTTTCACTCAGCATATTCCCTAACAGACTGTCTGCTCACAGTCCTTTTTAATCACAAGGTCAGACCATTTTTGTTAGCAATTTAGCAGATAAAATTCCTTTCTTTCTGGTCCACTGAGAGTTGGATAACAGAATTTGGATTTCACTTCCCATATGGCAGAGAGTTGAGGGCTACTATTTTCGAGCTCAAGGGTTCTTACTCGATCTTCCTCTTACCCACCATTACGTTTGATTGATAGGATTAAACAGAAGGAAAATTTATTTTACTGGAGTGGGGAAACGCATTAGGTTAAGTAATAAGTATATAAAATACATGGTTAGAGGTTTTGTAAAGGAAAAGATGTAATTTTGTGGTTATGCATGTTTGGGACTGTTTTCTATGTTATGTTTTGTTGGTAGAAAGAGAATGCATTGGATCAGCAGAACAGGCAGAGACAACGTGCTAATGGGACAATGTCTTGTTCAGCGACGCCTTTATAGACAAGAGTGCGATAAAAGGAGACAGTAGTTGACAATCTTGAGGCTGTTGAAAGGGGATGTTTTGGGGATGTTTGCAAGGGGAAGCGTTGGGATCCTGTAGCTGCAGGAGGAACCCAGGACCTCCCTGGGCATGATGGACGCCTGCTGGGTCTCTCCCTGGTGTGGCCACACTCACATCCAACCGGCCAAGTGTTGGCGAGTCCACGAGGCCTGGCGGATTCCTGTCTCTTAGCATCCGTCGATGGGAGGCAACATGGCCCTTGGATATGGATATGGGGGCAAACAGTCCCCTGGAGACACCTGAGCAGGCACAGCTCCCCCCCAACCTCAGCCACCGAGGGCAAAACCCCCCAGAGAGCAGGAGGCCACCTCTCTCCTACTCTTTGTAATCACATTCCCAGCCAATTACATGGCACGTGGTATGATAGGCATGTCTCTCTTAGCTGTGAGTCTATCCACATGACTGACTGCGTCATAAAAATGATACCCCATTTGTCGGAGTATGTAATGAACCTGCTGAAAAAAATTAAGACTTCATGATACTATAATTGTCCTGGATAATCTGCAACTTGGGGTGCTAGTAATTATGCCTGGTAATCGAAGAAGGTAACTACTTCTTAGATTAGTCAGCGGTGAACAGCAGGC
Source organism: Panthera leo (assembly GCF_018350215.1). NCBI lineage: Eukaryota > Metazoa > Chordata > Mammalia > Carnivora > Felidae > Panthera > Panthera leo. The sequence goes on along the minus strand of NC_056689.1, from coordinate 81,001,121 downwards.
TTGATCGCTGTCCCAAGGTAAATCGAAACCAGTTTTAGCGCCAAGCAATAAGCTCTTAACTCTGGTAGTGACTGAGAGACGGGATTGTTTGGGGATCAGTTTCTGAGAGCGAGGATCCACCCCTACCTCTTCTGTCAGTGGTACTCCAACCTCGTTGGTGAACTGGAAATTAATTTTATACTAATTTGTTCTCAGCTCATGCTTTAATGAGCTTGTGTTTCTGGGTGTTTAATTTGAAAGTACGTTTGATAAATACTCTATTACAAAATAAATGGAGACTGAGAACAAATGAGTTTGAAATTTCCGAGGTCAGTAATTAAGATTATTGTCACTATTGGGTTTTTCACTGTTTAACTAAGACTCAGCTGCCAACGCAACATTTCACAATTCTCCAAAGTGAGGCAAGTTCTGTAATGGATGATGGGTAACAGACAAAAACGAAGATTCCGGGGGCCCCGGGCACCTAAACTGGACGTCATCTACTGCCCTTCTGTCTTCCGAGCCTTCTCCACTGGGACATGCACGCTGGGCACCCAGGACTGAAATCCCTTCCCTGGGATCCCTCTGGTGCCCTGGGGCATTATAATCCAGGTACACAGACCCCTCGTGTTTACAGAATTGCTCTCATGCCTTCGCATGTAACAGGTCCAGGTATCTAGAGAGAGGGGATCGTGGAGCCTTTCAAAAGTTATTTCATGTGGAAATAAAGAGGCAAGCTGGCAGCAGGTCTGGGTGGGTACCTGATGTGACAGGCTGGGCAGGTGTCCCCCCACCACCAACCCTGGGCATTCCTTCCCAAGCCACGGGCACACTGGAGAGGTCAGCCTCACCATGGCCTTGAGTGCTGTGCTCCTGCCCTGGAATCTTCCAGCCAGAGAGAACTAACCCTTGTCCCTGAACTTCCAACCCTTCCTCCGTGGCCTCCTGTCTTTGCACGTGCTTTCCCTCTGTGAGTAGCTCCCTCACTTGCCTTCACCCCTGGGCACCTCGCCACCCCACCCCTCGACATTGTCTGGGGGCCAAAAAGAGCCACAGAACCTTCATTGTTTGCAGTCAATATCATCAACAACATTAAAAAATCCAAGATATGCTACAGGTTCATACAAACTGTAAGCTAAGCTCGTAAGATGATCTGACACAAGGCAATTAAAAAAAAAAACTAAAGTTTTCCTTCATATAAAAATGATTGCTTTATTTTTAAAGGAAAATAAATTAAAAACTTATTTATTAAAAATAAATTTCCTTGACCTAAAAATAATGCAAAGACATTACAGAAAGATGTATAAGACATAATAGAAAAAAGATCCCATTTGTGGTATCTACCCACTACCTTGGAATAAGCCTAATGAAAACTTTCCAACAGCAATATGCAAGAAAATCTAGGACTAGATTGAAGGACATTAAAACAGCTTTATTAATGGAAACATACCATGTACATGAACAGGAAACATGGATTTCGATGGATTCCTAACCACATTATTAATATACTAACAATATAATCTCAGTGGATCACTACAGAGCTTAAAATTTGATTCTGAAATTCACTTGGAAGAGAAAATAGGCAATAATATCCTACAAACATTCGAAGCGAAGAACAGAACCAAAGGAAACCTGCCCTCAACAAGGTTGCCGAGACAGCCCTTGAATAAATGGTTCCGGGACGCCTGGATCTCCACATGCAGAAGAAGGAAATTGGGCTCCTACTTCAAGCCATATACAGAAAAAAAAAAAAAAAAAAAACGAGCCTTGGAGGGGGCTCGATTGGTTAAGCATCTGACTCTCGACTCTGGCTCAGGTCACGATCTGACAGTTTGCAAATTCGATCCCCACGTCAGTCTCTATGCGGACAGTGCAGAGCTTGCTCAGGATTCTCCCCCTCCCTCTCTCTCTCTCTCTCTGCCCCTCCCCACCTTGCTGTCTCTCAAAGTAAATAAATAGGCTTTAAAAAACAAAGCGGATCAGGGGCGCCTGGGTGGCTCAGTCGGTGAAGCGTCCGACTTTGGCTCAGGTCACGATCTCACGGTCCGTGAGTTCGAGCCCCGCATCGGGCTCTGTGCTGACGGCTCGGAGCCTGGAGCCTGCTTCGGATTCTGTGTCTCCTTCTCTCTGACCCTCCCCCGTTCATGCTCTGTCTCTCTCTGTCTCAAAAATCAATAAACATTTAAAAAAAATTAAAAAAAAAAAACAAAGCGGATCAAAGGTGTGAATGTAAGAACTAAAGTTGTAGAATCAATAAAAGAAAACATAGGTGGAAACCTTCAGCACCCTAGGTCAGACCATGGTTTCTTAGGTATGACAGCGAACACGTAAACAACCAAAGGGAAGAACGGACCTCATGAAAAAAATCAAAAAGACCTGCTCGAGAAAATGAAAAGGCAGCCCACAAAATGGGAGAAAATATCTGCAAATCATAGATCATAGCATGTACCCAAGAGAACCAAAAGCGTGTGTCCACCCAGAACGTCGTGTACAAATGTTCATGGCAGCACTATTCACACTCGCTTAAAAGTGGAAACAACCCAAATACCCATTGACCGATGAATGGATAAGCAAAATCCGGCATTTCCATACCATGTGATGTTATTCAGCCATAAAAAGAAATGACCCATTTCTTCCCCAGCTAAGGGAGCCTTGAAAACATCATGCTGAGCGAAAGAAGGCCAGGCACAAAGGGCCACGTGTCGTATGAATCCACTTCAACAAAACGAATGAGTGAGCAAATCCGTAGAGACAGGAAGTCGATCAGTGGTTGCCGGCAGCTGAGACAGGAAGGGAGGCCCCGGGGAAGTGACTGCCCGTTGTGAATGTGCTAACACACTAACCGTATGCTTTTAAAAGGTGAATTCTATGGTATGTGAATTTAATCTTACTCAAAAACAGAGAACTCGTTCTCCCTGACACCAAAATGTATGATGGAACAATAGGAACTAAAACAGCGTGGTACTGGCACAGGAAGGGACAAGTGGAGGTTTGTCACAAGTGGAGCGGCTCGTGGCACACAAAAGCAGGGCTCCGAACATGTGTGGGCATCCCGTAGATAGCAGGTAGCAGCTCAGAACCTAAGAAAAGGGCAAACGGTGGGAGAGGAGCACTGGGTCTTAGTTTAGGGGGGAAAGTTAGATTCTCACCTCACACCCCTCAAAAACTAAATTCCAGATAGATTAAAGAGCCAAGTATAAGACCACGGAAATAGACGATAAAGAAGGACGTCTGCGTGACCTTGAGGAAAGTCTCCTTAAGCAATACGCAAACTTCATAAAGAGAAAGATGGAAAATTTGACGTTGTAAGAATTGGAGACTTCTGTTTCCTACAACAAAAGATATCGTAAGTTAATAATAGTAGGCCAAGTATGAACCTCCTGAAATTTTGGAGAACTTCTAGAATCAATAACAAAAGTCAAGACAGCAAGTGGCTGGCCTTGTCATCTCCCGTCTTGAACTGCCTTTCAGATAGTCTCAGAATTTTGTCCTCTCCTCAGTGACAGATAAACTTGATCCCTTTGAAGAAGTGTTATTGGATGTCATTGGCCGCTCAAACCCCTGCGGTCCTGTTTCTTAGCAAAGTCAAGGTGGTCTTGGGAATTTGGGGTTTTGTTGGGCAGGACGGCTGGCCACCAGACTGTGCCCGGGGGAAAGCGAGCGGGCCGCCTGCCATGAGGAGAGGGGCCGCGTGCCCAGGTGGGCTCAGCAGGGACGGCCTGGAGCCCACGAGCCCACCTCTCCTCCTCCACCCACGACGCTGCCCTTGGCTGCCAGGCCCCGCAGCTGGCACGTGGAGGCCGTGAATGAGGCCAGCTGAGTATGCCCCGCACTTCCTGCCCGTCAGCCTCTTAGCTGAGGCTGCAACATGACCTTTGCCTTGTTGATTCTGGACGGATATCGTCTCAGTAAAGAAGCGTCCGTGCCGCGGTCTCTTTTTTGCAAACGGCGACATTATTTGAGACGTGGGTTCTGCAGGCATGTCACACGGGGATTTTCGTCACGGATGGAGAAGACCTTCCTATTTTGTCTTTCCTGCTGAGAGAGGCTCCCAGCTCTCGCCTGGGCAGTGCAGGGTGGGGCCCTCCACCTCCTCTGTCATCTGCTTTTGTGTTTTCACAAGCCCTAGGCTTCGGCCTCATTTTATCACATTTCGCAGTGTGCTTAAATACCCCGTGCGGTTCCCCATCTGGCCACGAAAGACAATTTGCAGGGGGGTAAAAATGGCGGGGCCTGTGAGATTTGTCCTGCCGCCGGATTTCGTGAGGCACCCCGCGTCAGGGCTTTCCCGAAGGGTGTCAGACAAAAGCAGGACTGGGGCGCAGCTAACACCCCACTGATCATCCTGAAGTAAATCAGGCGTCTCGTGCCAGAGATCCTGGCTGGATCACGCTGGGTTTAGCATGAAATATTAAGGGGCACCTGGGTGACTTACTGGTCGAGCGTCCGACTCTTGATTTCAGCCCGGATCGTGATCCCAGGGTTGCGGGATCGAGCCCCACATCGGGCTCTGTGCTGAGTGTTGAGCCTGCTTGGGATTCTCTCTCTCTCCCTCTCTCTCTCTCCCTCTCTCTCTCCCTCCCTCCCTCCCCGACCCAACCCCTCTCCCCCATGCTCGCTGTCTCTAAAATAAATAGAATTGAAAATAAATAAATATTAAGACCGCTGGTTCAGTATTTCATGCCAAAGAGATGCCTGTAGCTGCCAACGCGTGAAGGTGATTGGGGGCGGTTGTGAGCGGGCGAGAAGGCACCGAGACTGAGCCTCCTGTCTCCTCCTTCCAGGGTCACTGTTACTACCACGGACACGTGCAAGGATCCTCCGGTTCCACAGCCAGCCTCAGCACTTGCTCTGGCCTCAGGTAAGCGGCTCCGGTCTGCCCCACAACTGCGACCTCTTCTTCTCGAGCATCGAGAGTAAATGGCAAAGGCAGAGAAGCCCCGCCTGACAGCTCGCAAGAGCACAGCGGGCCCCGGGGGCTTCAGTTTCTCTGCCGCCACAGACTCTTTCTAGAAGGTTCTACGGGCCTGGTCAGTCGAGAGCCACTGAACCGGCGGAGTTACTCCACCCTGGGATTTTGTGACTGTCTTTCGTTTATGTGGCCCGTGTGCTCAGTAATTCCCGGTGTGAAGAGGTAGGACCTCAGGTATTGGCGTTCCAGCTGCTTGCTTGGTACACAGGCACAGGCCTCCTGTCACTAAGAGACAAAGCAGAGGAACCAGTTTAACAGAGTTCAAGGTGAGCTGAATACAGGCATGGGGTGTGGGGGCTTCTGCTATGAGGCTGTGGCCCGTGTCAGGACACCGTTCTCTTCTGTGGCTGGACGAGCCCATACAGCTCATCCTTCCAGACCACACTCATTGGCCACCAGCTGGCTCTCGTGCACTCCCCGGCAAAACCAGCCTGTCTGACAAATTTCCAGCTGCCTCGGCCTTTTTCCTGGGTTTATTCACTGCCTTTGTGAACCGACAGCTTGAATCCCCCAAGCCCTGCTTTGCTTGGGCCCCGGGGTGCCTTCGGGGACAGAGAGAGGACGGCCTGGGTGCCTGCTCCCGTGAGACCAGGGCTGTGTCCTGCGTCAGCCGTAACGCCACGTCTCTGGGAGTCCCATGTGGGAGCCTGCACACACACACACACACACACACACACACACGTCAGTCAAGCTCCCACAAATCTGAGGGAGGTGGTGACCACACTGGCCCTTGTCAGGGTGTTAGCCGCAGATGAAGACAGAGCCTAAGTGAACGTTAACGGGAAATGGGCGCGTTCTCAGAAAAGGTGCCTCCCATTAACCCGGACACATGTAACAAACACGCCTGGACTAATAAAGGGCGGTGGTGGCCTGTGCCTTCCTGGCCACACTGGCAGCGGTGAGGAGCTCTCCAGCGCGACCCAGAACCCGGGGCCCGGCGCGCACCCAGGGGCACGCTGGCAGGTGCCTGTCCCCGCGTGGGGCACCCGGTGCCAGCCGCGCGCCCTGGTGTCCCCTCTGCCCGCCCCTTACTCTCACTCGCGTGTCAGGCACCCAGAGCCGAGCGGCCCCTTCCACCCCACCCCTCTCTCCCTCCCGTCCCATCCCCGCCCCCACGTGCCCTCCATTAACGCGCAACGTGCGTCCTTCCGAGCCGCCACCCACGCTTTTTGACCCCGGCCACCTGCACAATTTACGAAGGTCGCCGGAGAGCATCCTGCCTCGCTCAGCAGTTTGTTTTTGTGTTTGGCTCGTTTGACACCCATCCTTTCCCGGCTGACGTGGGGCTGGCTCCTTCCTTTGACAAACACGCTTGAATTCGCCGCGTCCCTTCGCCCGCTCCCCGATGTGCACGGAGGTGGTTTCCAGCTTTTCTCGGTTGCAAACGCTGCTGCGCTGCACGGGGGGGCCTCGGACCCTCTGTGCCTCCGTGCGCAGGCCCCGGAGGAGCGAGTGCTGTTGTGACAGTCCCGCCACCCTGTTCCTCCACGTGGCCGCCTCGCTTTCCACTCTGGCCGTCGGAGGCGAGCACCGTCTCTCCTGACATCTTCCCCCATCCCTGAAATACCTGCTGTACTCAGTGTTTATCACTGGACTCCGACAATATGCACAAACAAGCTCACCCTCCCCCCTCCCCCCTCCCCCTCCCCCCCCTTGGGTAAAATGCCAGCTGTGGCCTCGTCCTGTGCATGCAAAGCCCTGCGCGCGCGCGCGTGTGTGTGTGTGTGTGTGTGTGTCTATCTTCATAAAAATAGTCACATCACACAGTTCACTCTCCGGCTTGCTCTGTCCCCTGATCCTTCTGTCTCCGCAAGTCAGGAGGCAGAGACTTGAGTCTCTTTTTGGTTCGCTCCATGGAGGGCATACACGCACGCACGCTTCTGCGCACTATTGCTTTTAGAAAGCGTTTTTGGTATCCCGTCCGAGTAACGCTATGGAGCTTAGAAACACCCGCCGATCTGATACGAGAACAGAGCTATCTTGCTGTTGTTGGATTTGCTGCTCTGCTGTTACTCGTTCTTTGGCAAACGTTCCTTGAGCGCGTCCCCGTGCCAGCGCCGAAGGACGCCAGGGGTGAGCCGTGCGGACGCCTGCAGGAAGCACATTGCTGCCAGAGGGAACAGTATGCGCGAAGCCCTCGAAGCCGGAAAATGCCCGAGGTCGGGGGCCGGTGTGGCTGGAGTGGAGCAGGAAAAGGAGGCAGCGGACGCTGAAGTCAGAGGAAGAACGGAAGGGCGGGATCGGGAGGGGCCTTGGCCTCCCTCTTCTGTATAACGGGTGTCACGGGAACCTTGTGCTGAGGTCTGACTTACCGTTTGCACAGGTCACTGTGTGGCCACCGCGCTGAAAACAGGCTGTACGGGGTACATGCGAGAGCAGAGCTCAGCTAGATACCTTCCCAGTAATCCTGATGAGCGGCGGGGGCCTGGACGGGGGCCTGGACGGGGGCCTGGACGGAGCCGGCACCCGCAGACGTGCGAGAGTCCAGAGACGTCCAGAGACGTCCAGAAACGTCTTCAGGGGTTTGGAGAGGCTGGTGACTGTAGCATCTGCACACTTCTGACCATTGCCTTCTCCACCGAAAGTGCTCTGTGTCTGAGTCTCGCTCCCCCGAGGTGGCGTGGGGCACAGCTACACGAAAGGACCAAGCCCCTGCTCCTGAGTGACGACGGAGGAAGCCGTGGGGAAGTCACTGACGAGGCAGGGGCGGCCATACACGCGCGGGCCCAGCAGGCGTGGTGGGCACCAGTAGAGGTGACGAAGCACCTCGGTGGCAGGTGACGGTATGCAGAAACGAGGACAATGGCTCACCTTGGAGGCACCGAGGTCCCGAGGGAAGGACTTCAAACAGTGGAGTCTGTCTTGAAAGGCTGTTGGGGGAAGTGGTGCCAGCCAGGTTTCAGCTGGGGCGGGGAGGTGAAAGGATATTCAGGAGAGAGTCAGGGGGAGGGTAGCTTGGGGATGGACCGTGAGTCCCAAGAGCACAGTGGGAAGGTTCGAGGGGCAAAGAGAATGAGGCTGGGGGTCAGGAGATTTAAGAGCTGTGTGGGGCCAGGGCCCAGTCTTCATGCAAAAGCCAGAGCTCAGGCTCCTGGGGGAGACAGAGGTGAGCAGAGGTGAAGGACAGGATGGGGTCAGACCTGATGGCATCTGGGACGAAGGGGGGTGACCAGTTCAAGGCGGATGATCGGGGGCCGCCACGAGATGTTTCTGCCCTCGCACACAACAGCCCGAGCAGTGAACCCAGCTGTGCAACAGTGGACAAGTCACCGGGCCTCTCTGAGCCCCAGTTTCCTTGTGTGAAAATCGAGATAAAGTCTCCGGCTGAAATGGTGGCTTTGAAAGCAGATGCAGCGACCTGTAGGAGAGCCAGCCCCGTGCCTGACCGTGAACGAGCAGCCGGTGGAAACACCATCAGACTCTCGAGACTGTCTCACGTTCTTTGATTCTGGGACCGGGCCAGGCGGGAGGTATGCTCACGCGGTACCTCTGGGCTCATTCTATGCAAAGCTGTACTCTTCCTGAGGGAACGGGGTTGGACACCCGCAAGGCCATAGTGGCAAAGATCACATGTGGGACTCGCAGACACCCTGCCCTGTGGGGTACCCAGTAGGCTTGAAAGGAGAATCTCTCGTACACACGTGGAAAGGGAAAGTCCAAAATGTACCGTTGCTTCTCTCTGGAGCCTAAAAGATGGACTTGTTTGTTTAAAGGCCGTTTATTGAGGGCCAGGTGTTTCTTCAAGGCTTCAAGTTAATATAAAGGCTAATGTGAATGAAGAACAGGAAAGCTAATTCCAACTGACTTAAAAAAAAAAAAAAAAAAAAAAAACAAGCAAAAGTTGGAGGTAGTCTCATGCTACTTAAAAGGCCAGGAGTGGCTTCAGGCATGGCTGGATCCAGGGTCTAACTAATGCTACCAGAGTCCACCCCGTCTCTACTCTGGCCTCCACCTTCTTCTGTGTTGGTTTTATTTTCATGCACAGCTGATTTTTGTGGTCACAGAGAGGCTGCAGGCAGCAGGCAGCTCCGGGCTTACATCCTCAGAGGGCAGGTAAGAGAGTGAGGGCTGCCTTTTGAGTTCAGCAGAGTTCCCCAAAACACAGCTGATTGGCCCTAACTGGGTCCCAGGCCCATCCCTGAAGCAGTCACAGTGGCCAGTGGTAGTTATGACGCTCTGGTTTAACTCCCTGAGCCAACCTGGGGGTGAGCCATCCCCAACCCTGGGAATGGAAAGTGGGGAGAGTGCGTGCATCAAGGGAAACCAGTGAGCTTTTGCCAGAGAAAGGACGAATGAGGGCCAGGATCCTTGGAAATGAATGAGCCCCCTCCACACATTGCTGAAGAAGTTTCAGACCGTCAAAGTCCAGACGTATCTGGATCGGTCTGATAATAATTTTCAGGTGATTTTTCATAGGCTTCTCAAACTTTTTTTTTTTTAAGGATATCTTTTTTTTTTCCCCCAAAGTTTATTTATTTTTGAGAGACAGAGACAGAGCGTGAGTGGGGGAGGGGCGGCGAGCGAGGGAGACACAGAACCCGAAGCAGGCTCCAGGCTCCGAGCCATCAGCACAGAGCCCAACGCGGGGCTCGAACCCATGAACTGTGGGATCATGACCCGAGCCGAAGTCGGATGCTCAACCGATTGAGCCACCCAGGCGTCCCTCAAACTCTTGATGGGTAAAGAAAAAAGGGGCATCTCCAAGGTATTCCTGAGAGCTCCTTTTTATGATAAAAACGATTTCCTAACCAGTGACATTAACTAATTTTCTTAAACGAAAAGGAAAAATTGGAGAGTATTTCCCAGAGTGATATTCAAATGGGATAAATCTGCCCTCTGTGCTTGGCCACGCCCCTCGGTCACAACTCCCATCCTTCTTCCCAGGGCTGCCCCCCAAAGGGGAAGGTCACTGTCCTCCCGCACAGAGAGGTCAGCCTCTCTGCCCAGATTGTGCGGTGTCCGATTCCCAGCCTGCACCCCTCCTCGTCTCCGGCACTTGGACAATGTTCCCTCCCGGGCGCTTGGCACAGACCATCATCCGACCAAGAGGAACCCTGTCAAATACTTGTGGCTGGGGTTTCAGGAAAAGTCAGAAGAGCAGGTACTGGGCCATCTGGGGTCGACCACCAAGAGGGGTGGGAGCGGCGGTGGGGAGCCCCGAGTGGGGATGGCGCTCCTGGGAATTTTGACTTCCCAGATCGTTGTGCCGTTGTTACAAAAGCAGCAGACCGTGCATCGACAGAGAAATTCCGGAGTCATGTAGTCAACCTTGAGATCCCGTAAGTGGAGAATCAGACCAGAGAAAAGGCTGTGTTCCATCAACTGCTCTCACTGGAGGAAGAACCAATGGAGACGGGCGCTAAAGGAGAAAGGCATCTAGCACGGCCCCAGCCGGTGGATTCTGAGAAAGAAAATAGGGATTCAAAATTAAATTCAGTGTGGTGTGACCCCAAAACACATTCAGATCGAGGCCTGTGGAGGGAAACTCAAATGTCCTAGGGGACACATGACTTGGAGGCCAGCAGATTGCTTTTGCGGAGAAGAAACATCCTGCTCTGCTTCCAAAGGGCTCGATCAAACCTGGGCTGGCCAGGAGAACTCAGTCCCGGAGCAGAGAAGAGTGGGGACAAGCCACCAAGTCAGCCTTCTTCATTTGAAGCTGAGTGGGGAGGACGATAAGGAGAGAGAAGCATAAAGATCCGGGTAGAAAGCAGGATAAAAGAGGAAAGAGCTCTTTAATCGAGGGGAATGCAGTGCAACGCGGAAAACAGGCCATAAAAGTGAGTGCGGCCGCGGAGTCTGTCCCTGCTTCGAAAAGGACTCCAAGCCAAGTGCAAAGTTCAGGCATAAGTTAATTTTCTACTACATCGCACGGGGCCCCGAAATGCCCCGTCCTCGTCGGTGCAGTTTCAGGGCGAAGATGCGGGATTCTCCTTTGACGTTCTGATCTGTTATTTGCTCTCCCTGCTCGGTGCCTGGCCCCCCACCCCTCACCTCACCTGCCTCAGGGGGCCCCCCCCCCCCCATGAGCATCAGAGACTCCTCCAGGCCGCAGAGCGCGGGGACCCAGCTGTCGCGTTGCCGGGGACAGAACCCTGCTCCCGCCCTAGAGGCCCTAAGCTGCCAGCACGGACACCCGGCCCCGGGCACACTCCCCTGTGTCCTGATTTGATTCGTAAATGCCACCTTCCCATCCCCGTCCTGCTCTCTGCCTGCAGCGGGAGCTCCTTGAGGGAAGGGACCGTCTGGCACCATTTCCGGTTCCCTCGCTCCGCCCGCTCGGTTCCGACTCGCGTCTGGCACGACAAGTCTTGGGGGCTCACGCTTTGGGGATCGGCCAAGAGTTTTGCCATCACCTGCAGGCGTGGTGGTTGAAATTCGGCTTAAACCTAACTCAAGCCCACCGTTCAGTTGATAGATGAGGAAACTGCTGTCTAGAGTTGCAGACGAGCATTGGTTATGAGAATAACTGTACTTCGACATGGGGGTTAGGATCCTGGGGCGCAACGTGCACACGCGCGCACACTTACACCGTCATACCCGTGCCCTTGCACGCTCACACTTGCATGCTCACACGCACATACTAACACATGTGCATGCACACATATCCCGTGGGGTGGTGGTGACATTCAGGGGACGCCAGACTGCGTCCATCATTACAGTTTCTGCTTTCACGACGGGGAGGCCAGAGTTATCACCACCACGGTGCAGAGCAGCTGAGAGGCTCCGTCATCTAGGGCCCCGTCCTGATGCCCCGGCTGGGAGCTGCCGATCCCACAGCAAACGACACTGTCCCCGCTTTCCTCCAACCAGCTTCTGTTGAGAGAGAGAGAGAGAGGGAGAGAGGGAGGGAGGCATCTCCTGCATTTATGCAGGGCTCTGCATTCTTCGTGCGATGCTCACCAGAGCCACTGGGTGTCACACTCCTCAGGTGACAGATGCAGAAGTGGGGTCCCGGGGTCGCTCGGCTGCATCCAGCAAAACCACCTCAGTCCCAAGTCTGGCTAACCCCTCGTTCCATATTAGTCCTGCTAAGTCTTTTGCACAGTTTGGAGCCGATCTTCTTCTGCAGCCCCGTCGTCCTCTACCGTGAGGAAGCTCCCCCTTCCCAGCTGCACTGGTTTCTAGCTGTTTCCAGAACATGCCTCACACTTCTTGCCGTCTTTATCCCTGGTTGCCCCTCTGCGTGAGACGTGCTTCTCTTCCCACCTCCCATTTGGCTCTGGAAGGTTCACCAAGTCAAATGATGCCTCCTTCACGAAGCCCCGCCCCGACCCCAGAGCCCATCCGGGGACCCAGGAGTTTGGATTTGGACATTTTGGAGTTTTGAGGGAGAGTGGAGCAGGAGTGAGCCGACACTTTATAAATATCTGCTCACATCTGTGTGTTAAAGCGCCCATCCTTCCTCGCTCCGTTGATAGTTGACTGGTATATCTCGCTATACGTTTGCATACCTTGTAAGGACCTTCAGGATGGGGAACATTTCTGATACGTTGCTTGTAGCACCTGAAGCTCTTAGCACTGGCTGTCAGTGGGGGAGACAGTACAAAATGCTTTCAAAAATTCAATTCCATAAAAATATTCAGATACAAGTCTATGTGTTACCCCCAATAAACGCACACATCGTTGTGTTCCTTTAAACCATGTGATATAAAATCGTCACACTAGATTTTATATAATGAAATCAAATATAGCATGAAATGTAGAAATACTTCTTGCCACATGCTATCGAAAGATAGTAAGTCAACTTAGTTTTCAAAGGGCAGCACTGACCGTGTCGTGATCCAAGGAATCAGAAATAACCATTCTAACGAAAGTAAGCATTTGCAATTTAAGGCAAAGACAGACACTGTAAAAAACAAAAACGAAAACAAACAAACCCTCTGTTTTTTTTTTTTTTAATTTTTTTTTTACATTTATTTATTTTTGAGAAACAGAGTGAGACAAAGCATGAGCGGGGGAGGGGCAGAGAGAGGACACACAGAATCTGAAGCAGGCTCCAGGCTCTGAGCAAGCGGTCAGCACAGAGCCTGATGCGGGGCTCGAACCCACAGACTGTGAGATCATGACCTGAGCCGAAGTCGGACGCTCAACCGACTGAGCCACCCAGGTGCCCCACAAACCCTCTGCTTTAATGGAGGAATCGTTATTTTATTATTTGCAACTCAACAAACAAGTTGAATTGACCCATTTGAAGAAAGGAAGCGGAAATCTCAGCTGAGGAGGTGAGAAGGGAAAGGAATCTTAGGAGGAAACGCAGAGGGAGGGAGCGAGGCAGCCTGGGAATGAGCCACGGCCTCTACCCCATCCGGTCCCGTGTGCTCACTGCCCTTCCCGGCGCCTCGTCGCTTGACTCTGGTCACTCACCTGGGCAGATGTGGCTTTTTACAGACCTCACGGCTCAACCTAAATGGCCTGCGGCGAAATGGTCTAACGGGCCAGGAAGTCAGGTGCGCAGAGATGATCTTGCCTTTACTTTCCGGTCTGCTGGACCGTGAGTTCCAGGCAGGCAGGGCCCTGGGCTCAACCTAGAACCTGCCCTGTTGTAGGTGTCCAGTCACCTTTGGTGGCATAAACGTGCTCTCCCCAAGCCATCAAGTGGTCGGTGACACTTAGTCCTAGCCTGTCCAAAATTGTTTTTAAAAATCTCTGGAGCGCAGTAGGCCATGTTAACGGAGAAATTGGCAGGGAGTGGAGGTGAAGCCAACCCGGCCCTGAGCCCTGCACTGGGACCCTCTGCTCACTCTTCTTCTAGGGGCTGGCCTCCACGGCCTGCCCTCCGCCCCATGGCCACGCCTACCGTCACAGACCAGGGCTCTCCGTGTCCCTGCCTCCTCCTCCCCTGGGGACATTGAGTCCTCAGTCCTGCAGGATCATCTGTGGCAGCCAGTGCTGGGGTCACAGCTCCTCCGCTCCCTCTGCAGGGCGGCGCCGGTGTCCCTCCCGAAGGTCACCCAAGGTCAAGTGTGGGCTCTCCCCTGCTCCACTCTGCCTCGAAACTCTAAAACCTCCAAATCCAAACTCCTCCGTCCCCGGATGGGCTCCCCTCCTGCCTCTTTTCCATGAAAGGTCCAGCCCACCTCTGGCGCCTCAACTTGGCCCCCGGTGACCTTTGATGACCCCCCCCCCCATCGTGCTCACGGCCCCCGCACGCTTCCGCATAAAGTGTCTCCTGTTCCCATTTCCCTGTCCCCACCCTGGATCAACCCTTGCTCCAAAAATCTTTCGGTGCCTCCCACCCATGCTTCCTGCCTCTGCCCTTTCCTTCACAGCCATCTTGCACATTCCAGAAGGTCGTGTTTCAAAAACGCGGCTTGAGCCTGACGCGAGTCCTGCCACCCCGCTGCACGCAAAGCCACACGGCTCCCCGCGGCCCACTCGCCCCTCCCGCGCTTGTGCCAGGGTTCCCGCACACGCCCGCTGCTCACCGGCTCACGTACTGGTGGCCCACTGGTCATGCCAGTCCCCGCGCTGGGCCAGGAAAACCAAAACAAACGAGGAAGATACTCCCTGGGCATGGAAAGCAGCCAGATGGCGTTTGCGCGCCGCGCAGCGAGGGCTGTGAGGCGGGGCGTCCACAAAACCGCAGGGGAAACCACGGAAGGGACCGGCATGCCGGGCGATCCTGAAGGTCTGGCTGGGCTGGGCCGTGAGGGGTAAGCGTCAGCCCGGAAGGTCACTGCAGCCAAGGGCAGCCACGGGAACCGTGACAGGCCTTCGGGTGGGGACGCTGAGGAACGGGACATGGCCCGGGCCTTAAAGCAGCCGGCATCCCAGCAGGTCAGAGGGGTGGCCGCCAATGGTTACACTGCAGAGAGCGTCGTGGGGTGGGGGCGGGGCAGGCAGAGGAAAGGGGGGACACGCAGCCAGGGCAGAGTCCTGGCGGGCAGGAGGCCGGAGCTGTATTAGAGGCACACTGTAGTGCGCACGGAGGGTGCGGACCGGTACGTGACGAGGCCGTGGTGCAGCCAAGGCCAAAGCCAGGGGGAAGGATGGAGGCAGAGGACAAAGCCTGCATCGTGGGTCCCGCCTTCCTTCCGCGGCCCCCACCGTGCGTCTGCACCCGCCCTCCCGTGTCCTCAGTGTTCGCCCGCGCTCTCTGACCTTTCTCTCCCCTCGACTCTTGCTCCTTCGAGGCCACTCACCTGCCCTCCAAGCCCTCCCCATCCTCCCAGACTCCCCTCAAGGCCCCGTGTTTCACACAGGCCATTTGTGACCCCTCCCTCTGTCAGCACCGGGCTGACCACCCATCCCGTGGGCGGCCTTTGCCCTCGAGCTCCGCTGTGGCCTCCCCGGCGCGAGTCCTTGGTGACTGAGGCGAGAAGGCCGGTCACCCCGTGTGGCCAAGGACGAGGGATGGGTTTGGGAGCCACGTCCACCTGGGGCTTCCCGGCTGTGCCGCTGACCAGCTGGGTGACTGGGTGAGTTGCCTGGCTGCCATGACGAGAGACCCCGAACTTGGGGGCTTAGAGCGACAGAGATTTCTTCTGTCACAGTCCTTGAGGCCGGAAGTCTGAAGTCAAGGAGTCAGCAGTGCTGGAGGGAGGGTCCACCGTGGGTCCCTCCTGGCTCCTGGCGGCTCCTGGCAACCCTTGGCGTCTCCTGGCTTGTGTCTCTCTGGTTTCTGCCTCCACCTTGATGTAGCCTCCCCGCCACGTCCCTGTCTTCTCCTTTTTCTCTAAAGGCACGTGTCGTTGAATTTAGGGCCCACCGTGAATCCAGGATGAGCTCACCTTGAGATCGTTAACAAAATCACACCCGAAAAGACCCTTTTTCCAAGGGTTCCATTCCTAGGTTCCTTTGTTGGAACTTAGACATATCTTTTTTGGGCAACACTATTCAACCCGCTACAGTGACCTTGGACTCTTACCATTGGCTTCCTCTTAGTGAAAGGGGCTCATGATACCTGCTCTAAAAAGATTGCTCTAAATATTAGAGAAAACAGAGGGATTCAAAAGCCTGGCTCATGGGGCGGGAGAGCATAAGGAGTGACTGTTGGTGGGTACATAGTTTTTTGGGGGGTGATGAAAACATTCTAGAATCAATGGTGATGTTTGCACAACTCACTGAACGTACTAAAAGTCATCGAGTTGCATGCTGTAAAAGAGTGACCTTAATGGTATGTGAATCATTTCTCGATAAAGCTGTTGTTTTTAGAAAGGAGCCTGACTCACGGGGTGGTCTCTTCATAAATCGTAAGCTGCTATTATTATTACTGATGTGCCAGTCACAACTGTTATTAAAATCTTTTATAATAGTTTAACATTTTACCTCTTCTGTCATGCCTCCCAAACCCGGACGTGAATTACATTTGAAACGGGAACCATGGGTGAGATATCCTTGTGTGTTCTACCTTAGCTAGCCCGGGCTTTGCATGCAGTAGGGGGCACTGCCTATTTGTTTTGACTGTACATGAGTCGTTCTCATGGAAATTACTTGTTGGAAATAAGCCCAACGGGGCTTGCGTGTTCGGTAACATCGCTGCGATCGCTGTATCCGGCGTGCGTGAGGTGGGATATTACTTTTACCCATGGGCTCCCCCAGGAAAGGACTGAAATTAGATTTCATGCCAACCGCAGTTCTAACTTATGACTGACAGCCTGATATTGAGACCAGAAGTCTTTCTTTTTTTTCCCACGAAAATTCAATTAGCAGTTGAACATGGAACCGGGTCCGGAAAATTCACACATTCTAATCGTTGCCTTATTACAGGTAGTCAAAATCCATGCACCACTCTCCGAATTGCCCGGGAGTCGTAAGAAAGATCGTACTAAGAACCACAGCAGGAGGCCGTGTTATTGCCTGATGCGCCACTGCTTTGGAGATTAAAAACTGAATTTTGAGAGAAACAAAAACTTATCTGGAGGAAATATAGGCCTCCTGAGTTTTCACTTTGAGAGCTAACAAAGTCAATTTAAAATTTTAATAGCTTCCTCTTTGTTGCCGTTGAAGGAAAAACACCACGATTTTAAACTTTTAAGGAAGGCTGCCTATATTCAAAGCAGCCACTCCATTTCTCTGGCTCTTTTTCCTTCTCGTGCTTCTCACGAGAGGCCCCACCTCCCTCTCACAACAGCGCTGGAGGGAAGCAAGAAGGCGTGAGGGTTGAGAGGGGCAGGGCTTGGGCCCACGGGTCCCAGCTCTGCCTCCAGCCACCTGCGTGTCCTTGACAGTCAAGATCACGGCCAGAGATACAGCCGGGTGCAGATCCATTGGGTGGTCAAGGCAATGAGCACAGCCCAGACAGAGTGCCATCAGGTGGCCCTCATCACCCCCCAACCGTGCCTTTCTCTTCCGCTTTCCTCCGTTCATATACTCAACTCACTGCCCAAGAACTCGGCCTCGCTCCCCACCATGGAGGCCGGTCCAGGATCCTCCTGTCTTTCCCTGGAAAAGGTACCCACGGGCTTCATTTTCCTGCCCCGACTCTGGCCGGGGAAAAAAGCCCCAATTTCAGAGTCTGCTGGATTTAACTTCCATACTCCGAGATACTTCGAGCTCCAAGTTTACAACTAAATATCTATGACATTCAGCTTAAATTACACTCGCTTATCTAGCTCGGGGCCAGCAAGGGCTGTGAGAACATCAGAATTTTACATCTCAGAAACCCTGAATCCTTGAGTTTTGTGTCCACTGTTGTTTCCAGCAACCTCTAGGGCTAAATGATTAATTATACTCAAGACAGCCCAGAGCAATTATTTAATTAAGCTGCATTACAGGCTGCGAGTTGTTTGGAGCAAAGGGAAAGCCTTCACCCCAGTTTCTCAACATCTGGCCCTTGGATGACTTAAAAGATAAAAGGAGATATGAGAACATTTTTATGACTAAGTAGACAATTTCTAAAATTTTTCCATAAAGTAGAAAAACTTTTTCAGTAATTTGTTTCTCGTGATTAGAACTTGGTGACATGTTTTACTGTGAGGGTTCAGCTCATTTAACTCTAATGCAAAATAGAAGACGTTGGTGTATGAAGTGAAATGTTGGGATCGTCTTTGTTTTGGGGCAAGAAAGTCAGTATTTCAGCAAATCTATGCTTTCCCTTCAAGTGTGTTTGTTTTCCGCATTCCCTTGGCCTATTTTTTTTTTTTAAGTACTCTGTCTTAATTTAGGCTCTTTAAAATCAACTTTAACAAACAAAAATCCCCATTACCCGTTCCAAACTTCAAAACCTAAGTTTTGTTTCACGAAGAACTTTTTAAGAAGAGAGATACATGCCGCCCCAACAGAGAGGATGGCCAAAGTCTCATCTGTACGGTCTACTGGAGACACATGAAGACATTAATTGGGGCACAAGCATCCAGACATGACCTTGCTCTTTCCCACTGCCCATAACTTCATTCCATTGGACTGGTGGAGTAAACCAGTTGAATAATAATGAACTGAGTAGAGTGTATTTGTTCACCAGTTGTGTTCAACATAAGTATGTGACTCATTCAGACCTCTTCCTTCCATCCCATGTGAGCACTGAAATACTGTCATTCTATTCAACTCGAAGAGGGACTATTCACCCATAAATGGGCCATCAATAAGCATAAGATGGCCCTTGCTTTAACAGCGCACGTGCTAAAATTTTGGAACGAGAAGCACAGCACGAACGAAGAGCCGAAATAAGCAGTAATGAATGACATAGGAACATGTGCTAAGGTCCCTCTTGTGGAAACAGGCTCGGGTTTTCTGGAGAAGAGGAATGGAGCAGTGCGCGTTTTCAACTCTTTTTTCAGCACTGAGGCAAACTCGGATCCTTGAGTTGAGGCAGTGTGAACTGTGTGTTAGAACTACTGCCTGAAACCTGAGCCTGTGGACCTCATCCATAGTCCTGAATCTTCGGACGTGACCTGCAAAATACCGTAGACATGTGCCTATGTGAATTTTTGTGAGAAGGGTATAAAAGGGTTCAGGTCTCCAAAAAGGTTAGGGCTCACTCTGTCAGACGTGTCTGTTTACAATGCGATAAATCTCACATGACGTGTTAGGCATTTCTCTAGCGGAGAGGTTGTGGTTACCTTGCTAAATAATGGAAGTCTCTAGAAGCTTCCATTATTGCGTGGGAAGAGTCTTAAAGCTGCCAACTTACTATTACTCAAATTGCCATTTCTCCAAAGAAAATCCTTCTTTCAACACCAAGAAGAGCCTTTTAAATTACTTTATCGTCCCACACTGGAAAAGAGAGAAACAGAAACCATCGTGTAGGGCAGTGTTCCCCTAACACCTGAAGGAAGCTGACCGCCTTAGGCTAGCGCTGCTCATTTCTGGAAAGCGGAACATTGCCTCGGCTCTGTCGTGCTCCAGAAGGGCAGACGCGCATCGTGGTCCCTGGCATGATGCCACCTTCTCTCTCTGCAAGGCAGAGAATGGGTAACAAAGTTGTCTGTTTTTTAAAAGAATTTATACCTTTATTCCCAGATCGAAAAGTTACTTCAAAGTTCCTTTGTATTGAAGTATTGAAGTTACTTCAGTAACTAAGGAGTTACTGTCATTCGTAGAAGTGTATTTATCGTATTAATGCTATATCTCCTATCAGGGAGTCATGGATGGCCAGTATGTGGGCAAATGTGTTATCAAAGCACAGGACCTTCCGGAAATTGTCAGTCTTTGGACTAACACGTTAATAGAAAGAAGCCTAAACCGCGGACCTGCCCTTGTTAATAACAAAGAGGACAGCTACCCTTTAAGCACTGATCTATGGCTTCCACAGGACTAAAAGTTTCCATTAGATGACATAGCAGCCCAGAGAAATAGGTATTACTATCCCATTTGCCAGGTAAGGAAACCAAGGTCAAAGAGGTCAAGTTCACACTATTAGTAAGTAGCAGAGCTGGACCTTACGCCCAGACTGCCAGACCCCTGAGGCCGCCTTGTCAACCTCAGGCCCAGGATGTTTCCCAGCAGTCCTCTCTCCTATAAAGAGAGATCCACCTATAGCCAAGTCACAGACCTCAGCCTTCAGGAAGCAGTCCTAATGCTTTGTGCCCTTACACTGCTTCCTTTGTTGACACGTCTCCCACAAATAAGTAGAAGTGGGTGCTCAACCTTACATCAGAATCCTTTCAAATATTTAGGAAACGTAGTGGACCAGACTGAAAAATTCACATGCAGGAATTTGCCTTTAAAGAAAAAGATTTCCCTCCTGAATCACACCTGCTAATTCAGATAGAGTTATTGTCCAAGGCAGAGGAAACGTCATTTCTCTCAACTCTTTTTGCCAGTAAAAAAAAAAAAAAAAAAAAATTGTAAATTGAAATTAAAAAAAAAAAAAAATAGAGGCTAAATGCAGTCTATTCTTTACCATGAAATATTTGAAACAAAAAAATTTCCCAGATTGTTTTCAAAACATTTGCAAGAAGAAAATCCATGCAAACATGTTGCACAGAAATGGCCTTAAAACCCGAGGATATAAATAAATTGGCCTTTCTCCTGCCATTCCTTCCCTTGTTAAGAACAGGGCCTTGGCCATAAACAAGAAGCTACCTTTAAAAATTATATACTTTTTTTCCTTCTTTCTTTCTCAACAGGGGACTTATCACATTTGAAAATAACACGTATCTCTTGGAACCAATGAAAAATGAAACCAATGAATACAAGCTCTTCCCGGTGGAGAACCTGAGAGGCACCTGGGGGTCCTGTGGATCACATCACGGCACGTCTGCCCCGGCTGCAGAGACCAGGCTCCCGGCGCCCTCCCAGACGTGGGCAAGAAGGGTAGGGGAAACCAAGGCCGTGCTCCTGGGGGCGTGGGGACTCCAGCTCGGGGCACCCAGGGCGAGGGCGTCTGGAGGAATTTTGCTGTCTGGGTGTTGTGTCTGCGGGATGGAGTTACCCGCTTTATCTGGAGCGGTTGCCATCACCTGTGCAGAGCGAACCCAGATGCTGAAACCTCCATCGTTGTTTTGCAAATGTCAGTCTCGGCGTCATTAACCGATGATAAAGTCGGGCTCAGAGGCCGACAAAATCACCCTTCGTTACGTGTCTGAACCTACGGGGGCCCGGACCCATGGTCGCACCCCCACCGTTGCACCCGCCTCCATAAACAAGGCGAGAACAGGCCCTCACCTGCCCTTGGCCAGCAGTTCTGCTGCTACGGGAGAAAGACAATTTGGAGGTTTCTTCATCCACCAGTCTGTTTACAAATAGGGTCTTCATTGTGATTTGCGTACCATTCCCGGTCTTTGCCTGCGTGCCCGTGCAGAGGTGACCAGAGTCCTGGCCACGCAGGGCTGCTGAGGAGCCTTGCTTAGCCCGGTCCGTGATGCCAATGCCTGGCCTTCCTTCCCAAGACCGTCCAAGCTCTCTGTGTTTTCTGGCCACCTGCTCCTGGGCCTGCTCATCAAAGGTCTCTCCTTCTGCTACAGAAGTAGAAAGAGTCGTTGCCTGATGGAGTCTGGGCCGCTAACCTCCCTCCCCACTAAGTGGACAGAAACACAGAGGCCTCAACAGCCCGTGGTGCAATACCACGAAACCTCCACCCCAAATGACTGCCTGACCCTTTTACGTCCAGCATTATGCGGGCCCCACAGGCCAGAGCGGACACTCTTTTTTTTTTTTTTTTAAACATGCACAAATTTATTCATTTTTTACTGGGGTGTCATTTTTTTTAATGTTTATTTTTTGAGAGAGACAGAGTGTGAGTAGGGAAGGGGCAGAGAGAGAGAGGGAGACACAGCATCCGAACCAGGCTCCAGGCTCTGAGCCATCAGCACAGAGCCCGACGCGGGGCTCAAACTCGTGAACCATGAGATCATGACCTGAGCTGAAGTCAGATGCTTAACTGACTGAGCCACCCAGCACCCCGCGAACTCTCTTAAAAAAGGAGGAGGGTAGCCACATTTGGCTGGGGGCCCTGCCTTTCAATGAGTACAACCAGATAGGAAGTTGTCAACAACTTCCTGATTTTTCATCTCTGGCTTTCCTGTTCCTCTTTTGACAAGAAATCAGGAATTCATAAATATGATGTCAAATGTGTGATAATTAGATGGCCCAGGGACATGTTCTTCAGGGTCCCACTTAACAGACAGCACATTTTGTCTTTCCTGACTTTGAATGTTACACTGCTTAACATTCAACATTCCATACATATCATTCCCCTTCGTTCATTCCTAGTCATTTGTCTGAGTTCCACCAGTAAACATTATCCTAAACGATTTCTTCTCCTTCGTAAAATATCCCTCGCAGCTGTGACTAGAGAGTGTTCCCCTCGCCTTCATTTTGATGTTGTTGATTCTCTCCATCCTGGTCTTCTGCCTGTGTGACCCTAACATCCTCTATTTCTTAATATGCTTACGAGATTTTAGGGGTGCTGTGGTGGCTCAGTTGGTGAAGTGTCTGACTTTGGCTCAGATCATGATCTCACAGTTCGTGGGTTCAAGCCTCAAGTTGGGCTCTGTGCTAACAGTGTAGAGCCCGGAGCCTGCTTCGGATTCTGTGTCTCCCTCTCTCTCTGCACCTCTCTCTCTCTCTCTCTGTCTCTCTCTCAAAAATAAACAAACATTAAAAAAAAATTTTAATATGCTTACAAGATTTTCTTTCTTTTAATGTTTATTTTTTTAATTTTTTTTAATGTTTTTATTTATTTTTGAGACAGAGAGAGACAGAGCATGAGCAGGGGAGGGGTAGAGAGAGAGAGGGAGACCCAGAATCCAGAGCAGGGTCCAGGCTCTGAGCTGTCAGCACAGAGCCCGACACGGGGCTTGAGCTCGGGAATGGCGAGATCATGACCTAGGCTGAAGTCGGACACTTAACCGACTGAGCCTCCCGGGAGCCCCTGCTCACAAGATTTTCTATGACAGGTGCTTGCCACTCTTCTTCCTTCTCTTGCGCATCACGCAGAAGGGTAAGAACCCCTGTCTGGGACTGTGGCCCACCTTGACACTGAGACTCAGTGGTGGAGACCGAACGTCCCCCCCGCAGGGAGCAAAGCTTGAAAAATCCGCCCCCCTACACACACCTGCCTACGGCAGTTCCAGGGAGTTTTCATCCTGCTTTTTCGCACACCCCGCCCCCCCCCCCCCCCCCCGCCATCCACACGGTAGAGTGACAGATTTAAGAGCTGGAGTCACAAAGTCTGGCCTCTGTGGTCCCCAGGGCACGTTTCTTTCACTCTTGCGACACTCTTGCCTTCCATTCCGGACCTCAGAGAGGAGGTGATGCCTCGGTAGCTCTTCCAGTCATAAACAAGTAGAACATTTGCATTTGGCTTTGGAGGTGCTTTGCTTTGAGACCCCGGCACCCGTGCTGCGAGATTTACAACCTGACGGCGTCAATGACACTCAAGTACGTTTGCCATTTCGTGCGGAAGTACGACCTGGGTCTCCACCCGCCAGCCACATTTTCATTCTTTAAGCTCAGGGCTCTCTCGACCCGCGATTGGCACCGTAATCTCCAGTCCTTCTGGCCTCAGGAGGAAGGCAGAAAACCAGACCAGCAGCGCTGTTTTGTTAACAATGCGTATTGGGGTGTAAGTGAACCTTTAAATTGAAAAGCGAAGGCTCCGTCCTCAACGTTTTGCTCTAGAAGTCGCTGCGATTGTTTTCACGGAAGAGAAAATGTCTGTGACTTCAAGTCCATCTACATAATGAAAATGAGACAAAAACGTCATTTTCAAAGAAGGGGAATCCTTGGGAACTGGAACGGTGGGCGCGATGGTTTGGGACGGCCTCTAGGGTAAATACGAAAGGGGCACATTCGAGGCACGTGCCGCTCACCTGCCTCACTTACAGCCGCCTTATTTTATGCTCCACAAAATCAATGTCACTGCGGCTTGCTCCTCTTCTGTATGCACTACGGTGACCGCCCTCGGCTTCGCCCAGCGTTTTCTGGCGACTGTTGCAAAGATTGGTTTGCAGGCTGAGATTTTTCTGCAGATACGTGCGTTTTCCTTCCCGGAGCAGCAGGAATAAATCAGCGCTCAGGGTTTGCACTGGCTATGCTGTGAGCCTGAGGTATTGTTTGTCATTTTTACAAGGCTCTACATTCGGTTTTAGTGAGGACCCAGGTTGCTCCTGGCAGGGCGCCGGCCGTCTCACAGCTTCGCAGTCAGATCGCGCCCCCGCAACCCGCGGAGCCCCTGCCGCTCGGCTGTCCTGTAGACTCACCGCCCTCCTTCCCTGCCCATCAACCAGCCATTCGAGAATGCAAGCTCATTTGAACACCGGCCTCAGCAAGCTATAGGCGAAGGCTTGGTAAATCTGCTACAGGAGGAAAATCACATAATACGGCCCAAAGGCACATGTAAATTGTGTTTGAATTATCCTCTCTTTGGGGATTATCTGTGCTGCGGTTCCCCTCCGTTAGTGTGGGTAATTATGAGTCAGATGCCAAAGGCGATAGTTCCTCTGGCAAACAGTGTTTGCTCAGGCTGCTGAGCTGGTCGGGGAGACCCTGCCATGTTTCCTCAAATGTAGCCATTCAGGGGCGCCCGGGTGGCTCTGTCTGTTGAGCGTCCGACTTCGGCTCAGGTCACGACCTCGGGGTTGGTGGGTTCGAGCCCCGCGTCGGGCTCTGTGCTGACAGCTCAGGGCCTGGAGCCTGCTTCGGACTCTGTGTCTCCCTCTCTCTCTGCCCCTCCCCTGCTCACGCTCTTTCTCTCGCTCAAAAATAAATACACATTAAAAAAAGAAAAAGAAAAAAGTAGCCATTCGGAAAAGGGCCAGGGCTACTGCTGTTGATTTCTAGACAGCCTCTCCTATTGGTTTAGTAGAAGACACAGTTGCGGTGGCGACAGGAGCGGCAATAATCCTACCCGTCCTCCGCAGAGCCTAAGGATAGTGGGGTTTCCGGAAGTGGCCAGAACCACGTGACCTCATTAATTGCAGCGGGCGTAACGTAATTCCTCTCTGACATAACCATCTGCATATCCACCCCTCCCTTGGTCGTTCGCTCGTAGATCTTGCTGGTAGGTAACGGAGGCAGTTCCACAGTTGTTTCTTTGGCCCTGAGTCCTGAGCATCCATCAGTGTGAGCCGAACCCCCAGAATCTCCAGGTGTAGATTCCTATTAAGACCCAAATCGATGAAGACCCTGGATAAATACATAACAGATCTCGCTGGTGCCACTGGCATTTTGGACTCAACGCCACTTGTCCCGTTAACATTCAGTTCACCGGACTGAGCCCGTTCTTCTGGCTTCTCGCCTCTTCGGCTGGTCGTTTCTGCAGCCCGCGTCCTGGCCGGGCCCCAGAGGCTGTCCCCCCACGCTGTCCGTGTGCTTCACCCCCACGCAAGTCACTGCCAGGATGTAGGAGAAGACCTCACACAGCGGGAACCAGGGCTCAGCTTCTAAATACTCATAAAGTGACCTCGGAGTCAAGGCAAGAGCCTCGCGCGAGCCAACAATGACCCTTCTCTACTCAGAGGCAGATACACCAAACTTTTGATCTGTTTAATTTGCCGATCTTGCCACCCTTGGAGCCACTGGCCCGGGATCCATTGTTATTGTCTCTTGGTGGTGGTTTTAGCCCAGTCAACTGGAGGCCGTTCGCCGATCTCCATGGTTGCTGTCCCAGCGGTCACCAGCCATCACCTGCACTCCTGGCTTCCACCATCGTCGTCCAATAATCCGTTCTCCCAGCAGCCAGAGTGATATTTTTAGAAGCTCACATGCAGGGGCTCCCTGTTGCTCTCAGGTCACCTTCAGCCTCCTTGCCGTGGCCCCTGCCGCATGCACGTCTCATCCGCAACCCTCCCTCCGCTCTAGACTATGGAGACGTCCTGCCTGTTGCTCTAACACCGCCTGGTCTCCCAGCCTCAGGACTTCTGCTGTTGTTCCATCTGTCTGAACACTGTTCCTCCACACATACCTACTTCTCTTCCTTAGGTCGCAGCCGCCTTAGTCGCACGCCCCCATCTTTAACCTCATGGCGACAGCACCTTCCACAGACTCAGCTGTATTTTTGCTAACTTTTTATTGTCACCCCATCCCCCGGCCCCTCCTGGGAGGTGAGCCTCGTGAGCACTTTAACTTAGGTTGTTTGTCCGTCCCTGTATCCCCAGCACCTAACATCACGCCGAACACAGAGCTGCAGTAAATACTTGTGGGGCGAGGAATGATACACAAATAGTCTGGCCCCTATGGGGAAGGAGGTTCGATGAGAGTTTATCGAAACCCTAATCTCAGCTTGTTTTTCTGACTTGGGTTGGGTTAAGTCCCCAGGGCCAAAGTTCTTGCTGTAGCATGTTGGGGGATATTCTGTCTCCGGGAACTTGGCTGTGACAACTTCAAGAGGCCCAGGAACTGGTTCCCTCTTGAGCAAGACTCCGAGAACGCCTCGGTCTCCACCTTGGAACCGAGACTGTTGGGCCACGTTCAGGGGCTTATTATGTTCCTGTCTGTTTGGGGAAGGGCTTTTGTTTATAACCCCGACAGTGAAAATTCAATCAAGCAACCAGTTTCAAATGTTGCTCTGCATATCAAAAATTTTACATACGATTTTTTTTTTTTTTTTAAACTGGACGGCCCAGACAGGTCGAAATCATGCGGAGGTAATTTAAGCCTCTCTGTGTGTGCCACTGACAGAGGAATGAATGTTCGCGGCCATGAGCCGGCCCCTCCCCCATGGCTTTTTATTATTATGTGGTTAGGCTTCTCTCTGAGCTTGCAATTCTCTGAATTCATGAGAAAATCTGGACTCCTCTGAAAACTGCAGAGACAGGAAAATTGCGTTCATGTGTTTGTTTTCATTATCTGGAATTGTGTATTTTCTAAATGATGATCCAAGGCCACTTGGAAAAATCCCCTGGTCATTCATTTCACCCCTTCGTGGTCTGAAAGGTGTAAGTGCCTGAACAACCAAGGCCCTTCCTGCGAGTTTTTCAACAGGAGATTAATTCATTTTTTCTGTGATAGAGCTGTATTTTCTCCTGGAGGATTCGCTGAATCTGTTCATGATTAATCGCAGAGTCGTGGGAGAAAAGGAGACTTCTGCGTCTTTCACACCTCGATAAGGGAAAAGGGCCAGATCTTCACCCCTTCCAAAGGTGTCGCATTTGGGGTACACGAGCGGGTACGGCCGGGGCTAATCTTTTCTCCCGTCTGAGTCCACAGCTATCACCATAAAGCCTGCCTGTAACACATGGTCATGAAGCTTGACTTCTTTTCTCATAACGTGGTAAAAATATGAGAAATGATACCTTTCCTGGTGCTTTGCTTTTCCCTCTTCCAGAAGGTTTCCAGATTTCTTGAGGGATACCTAAATTCATGAATCAGCACAGCTGGGCGGCGAGCAGGAACACTGCTATGATACAAACATTTTTCTTGTAAAAATCCTGTTTTGAAGATCCCGGACTGATGGGGATTTGTTTTATAAAAGATGTTTCCCTCGGGCTTATGTGACTGGAAAGCTGATTCAAAGCATGCCTTGGTCATTTGTGCCGTTGTCTGAAAGCATGGCCAGAGCACGAGAGCTTTAACCGGGCAGCAATATCGTTAATGCAGACACCAGCCCGTCCGTCGCGGGGACCAAACCCAGCTCGACCCCCGTTTCCTCCAACCGCTTTTCATTGCAGAAGCAGAAGGCTTTGTTTTTTTTTGTTTGTTTTTCATGTGTGCTTTTGAGACCACCCTCCAGGAATTGCTCTTTTTCTCCTAAAAGTGCCTTTGGGATTCTCCCAGTAATTCATGGAAGGGTGCAAATGTTTCTTGAGGAAGCTCGATTAAAATGTAACCCACTTCAGAGGCTGCCTTCACTAGTCATACGTCTGCCATTGCCCTCTCCTCCGTGCCTGCCCCTTGGTGCACAGTCTCTCCCTTCCTCTCCGCTCCTTCACCCTCCCCAAACCCCCTTCTCCAGGGCCTGGAGTTCAGTCTTTCCGTTCTTCCTTTCTTGACACTGTTTCTTTCTACTCTTGATCCTTTCTGGTTTTACCCTTAGCACCTCCTTCTTGCCCAACTCTGTTCCAGTCTGGCCGTTCCCCATTGTCCGGACCACTCATCCTTTGCTTCTAACTAGATTTTCGCATGATCGGCCCCGAGGAGTAAGCTGCCTGAAACGGGCTATTCAGTGTTGCCCCCAAAAGTAGGCCATAGAGGGGAAGGCGACACACATGAGACACTGGATGGCATCTTCTTCTGTAGTGACCTTCAGATGTGCTGCAGGTGGCTCAGAATGAATGGCCATCGGCTGGCTGGGGTTCCGGAGAATTGCTTTGGTCTGACTCATCTACGTGCATGTTTCGCGTAATAACGTTCTTGACTCGTTCTCGTCCCGCCGCCATCAATGAGTCAGAGGGCAGGCGGGATTCCTCTTGAAGGATTTCCCGGATGGAAATGGAAGCCGGTCACCCATGTGGAGAAGGTTTTCCAGAGGTTGTCGGGGTTGGAGGTGAACTTCAGAGGGGACAGGGGTAGGGTCGGTGGTGGTGGTGAGGATTCTCTCGCCTCAGTTAAAGGGTGTGGGTCCAGAGATACGGGCAGTGTTCTGGAAGCCGCGGAGAGGTGTTATAGGAAATTAAAGTCCGTGTTTACTTTTGGCAGCATAAAAGAGAGACCCTCAAGATGACCAAGTACGTAGAGCTGGTTATTGTCGCGGACAACCGAGAGGTAAGAGCTTTATCAAACTTCTCGGTACAGTTGGTTAAAAACAGAAATAGGGAGAAGAAAATATTGAGCAAGTTATCCCTCGCCCTGATTAACCTCATTTTCTATGAGCCCTTAAAAGCATTGGAAACAACCCGTTGAAGCGGTTTCCTAGTATCATAACGTATGAAATATTAAAAATGCACCTGATATTCCAAAATAATGGCAAGGGCTGCAGTAAAGGCAGGACTGCCCTGTGGCTAAGGTCCCCAAACAGAAGTATTTGGGGGAAATGGCAGATGGCTTGAGAATGTATTCTACAGCATTTGGGGGGAAAGTTGGGTTTAAAAATGTCCGATGCATCCCAAACCAAAATGAATTAATGAATGCAGGCTGCAGGGACACGGCAGAAAAACTGACGTGTGCTTTGGTGCTACGTTAGCTTTCTTCCTTTCATTGGTTTCCGGTGAGCTGTTTTGAAATGATCTTCTCTGAATTCCTTCCTCACCTCTGCCCCATGGTCTGAATGAGGTGACTTTTTCTCGTGAACTCACTCGACACCTACGAATGAAACAGGCTTGACTGTTTCTCAGAAAACTGTTCCCGTTCAGGAAGGTCAGATTTGAGGGGAGAAGGGGACCTCATTAACTTTTCTCCCTTCTCCTCTGCCTTGTTTGACTGCTTGCCATGAGCTTCTATTCCTTTTACTGTTTCATTTTTAAAAACAAATATAAAGGAAATTTCTGAGGATGTTAAAATCAAGTTGATGATATGAAAAATGGCTTTGGACTGCCTTCTCGCTGTCTGTTCTCTCCGCCAAAACATGTCACAGCCTCCACCATTTGTGTGGCTGGAAAAATCGCAGAAGTTGCTGTGTCCTGAGCGCTTGGCTTGGGCACATTTCAGGGAGTTTCAGAAAGTCCCCAGACAGGGAAATTTACTCCTCAGGATGGGAACTCATTTCACCGTAAACTGGGGAGGGCCCCGGGTGGTGTGTGAAGCCCAAGACTTCACATTTCCAGGAGCTGGGAAGATGAGATTTGATGGGTATTCTCGCCGTTATTAATGCTGACATTTAAAATTATTAAGTTTCAGAGGCAAGGAAAAGATCTGGAAAAAGTTAAGCAGCGATTAATAGAGATCGCTAATCACGTTGACAAGGTAAGTTCTTTTTGGGGTAATTAAATCACTCAAATCACGTAAATGTTTAGAAACGGGCTGCAGGGAATGAAGCACACCTCGTCTGACTTGGCAGTGAGATCGGTTCTGCCTCTGGTCCTGGGCTGGAACACGGACTTCCCCTTCCTCTGAGCACAGAATTCCCGGGCGTGGAAAAGCTACAGGAGATGCACGCTGTCTGGACCGCGGTGGCCTGGGGCTACATCTCCCTCCAGACTCTCTTCTGGCCAGAGACCCAGCGTGAGGGGAACCCTCCTCCATCAGAGCCGGGAAACCTGTAGGACGCATCCGACCCTCTGGGACGCATCCGACCCTCTGGGGAACTCCTAAGTGCGCCTCCTCCCAGGTCTCCCCGAGTTGCTCCCCAGGGCCCCCTCCCCGCCGAGGGCAGGCTGTCATTTATAAAGGACACGCGGGCTCCAAGGTCCGGAGACATGGCCATTGGCTTTGGGTTCAATCAGCTGTTGGAATATCTCCCCTCCCCCCCCCCATTCAAAGAGGTTGGGAGCTTTGGCAACCAACCTTGGCAAAGGTGGTTCAGACCTAGAGGAAACCCCAGAAGCCTGGTCTAATCCCAGGAGTGTGTGCTCAGCAACACTCCCTACACTACCTGTCCACAAGCAGAGGGCGAAGCTGTCTGAGCACCTGCCCTTCTCCACGCACCCCGCGGAACAGAGCCATCAAGCTGTCTGGTGCTGGCTCTCGGTCTAAAACGGCTTCTCACACCCGCCTGCACGTTGGAGTTGCCTGGAAGCTTCCAAAGGCATCGCTGCCCGGGCACCTTGGCAACTGGGGGGCTGTTAATAACTTGCACCGGTAATTAGAGAACAACATACCTCGGAAAAGACCTGACGGACTGCATGGAATTTGCCAGCCTGGCTGTTCTTGTGTTTCTGGCCGAGAGAGAGTTTAATTCCTGAGCACCCGTAGGCGGGCCGCCCCCAGCAGACCCCGAGGCCCCTGCTGGGGGTCCGCGGGCTCCTCCAGATGCTCTGTGCCTCCGAACCTGCTCACTGATGAGCCCTGGGCTCTGGCCAGTGTTCCAAGGTTCAGTTTTGCATCGCTGCAAGTGACAGCATCTCGGCCCCAAAACGACGACTGCTCCAGGGGCAACTTCACGTTAACAGCTGCCCGGCTGGCTGCATTGGCCTGAAGGGAAGGGGGAGAACGACAGCCCAGGCCGAAAGACCAGGCAGTGATTTAGTGCAAAGGTGACCTTCTGAAACCTCCAGGCCACTCCCCCCACCCCCCACCCCCCACCCCTGTAAGTAAAACACAGGAGGCGGGTCTGATGCTCAGAGGCGAGAGCGAGGCCTGGGCACTAGAGCCGAGGGATGTTCCCCAGGTCCTGATCCCGCAGGGCAGGGCAGGGCAGAGCCCTGACACGTGTGCTCGCCCAAGCTTCGCCTCTTTAACCTCTCACCTCCAGTCTGTCCCACGTCTTCTCAAGAAGTTAGCACCAGCCGCAGGTCCATTAGCGCTGACCCTCTGTGACCTACTTCTGGAAGGGCTGGTCTTCTGTGCGTTTCATTTCTGCAGGTACCTCCCCTCTCACGGGAGTCTTTGTTCCCCCTCTCCCGGGCCGGTTGCCTGAAGGATGCGAGTTCTCATGTCGGACCCCGCAGGGGCTTCCCTTTAATTCCACCCATTTTTTTCAGATCCGTTTCTTCCAAAAAGCCTCCCTTGAGCCCTCAAGCACAGCCCCCTCTGAATCCCTGGTTTCTGCCCTCTCTTGGGAGTTCAGTCTGTTGGAGTGAACTGTCCTAATGGCCAAGAGTCCCCAGCCTTGAGCCTCTTGCTGACCTCTGAGCAAGGGCAAGGGAACCCTCATTCTTGTTCTTGGTGCCACTGCTGAGCCCGGCACTCAGCAGGAGCCGAGCAAATCCTTGTCGCCGCTGCGTTCGTGGGCGAATCGATGCCACTGCCCTCGGATGGTGTCCACCCCCGTCCTGGGCTGCGTGGGCCAGGCACACAGCCGCCAGGCCCCCGTCGAGCGTCTCCCCAGGCCTGCAGTCACAGTGGGTCATCTTGGAAGGGAGCCTGAGCACTCGCACAGAAGGGGCCGTGCTACATAGCGGTTTAAATCTGGGCGCCAGGCCCACTCTGCTCGTGTCCACATCCCGGCCACGCCAGTCGTGCCTTGAGCGGTTGCCTGATCCCTCCAGGTCTCGGTGTCTCTGAGTGTAAAATGGGGTTAATGCTAACTCTTGGTTCATGGAGCTGTCGTGAATGCTAAGAGAGCTGCGGCGTGGAAAGTCCTGAGTGCTGCGCCAAGGACGTAGTAAGTGCTCGCTGAGTGTCCGCTGTGGTTATGGGTATCAGCCATCAGCAGCCTGGGAAGAACGCTCCCAGCAGGCAGGATTGTCTGTGATGA
This sequence comes from Panthera leo, assembly GCF_018350215.1. Lineage (NCBI taxonomy): Eukaryota > Metazoa > Chordata > Mammalia > Carnivora > Felidae > Panthera > Panthera leo. Next base: position 80,969,112 of record NC_056689.1, on the reverse strand, counting down.
CTCAGGAGGAGTAGCACGCACGACACTTGCTCAGTGACGCCGATTTGGAGAGGAAGGACCGTGTGTGATATGCTGACGTGTGAAGTCTGTTATAAGGACGTGACCCGAGAGAGCCAGCAGAAATGGTAACCCATCATGGTACGAAAAGCTCCTTGGTTGGCCAGCACCAACGTCGGCTCTGAGAAACAATGACACGCAGTCCCATACAGACCTTAGTGACCCTCCCATACAGCCCTCATCGGAGGCAAACACAGTGTCCCCTTCACAGGTGACAACCTGAAGCCCACACAGGGCATTGGCTCTGAGGTTGTCGCTTAGCAAGGCGGTGTGAGCATCGGCACTGGACTTCTTACCCATCTGCCTCCTGATCACTGTTACCTTTGTGCCTGACACAGTGGGAAGTGTGGTCCCTCTGTCAAAAGGCAGCAGCCAAGACGCATGCCATCAGGATTCCAGAGGAGTCCGGGAACTTCATTCAGCCCGGGAAGCCTGGGCTGGGAGCTTACGAGTGGATACCACAGACAAGACCAAGCAATGCTTTTTTTTTTTTTTCCTCTCTCTCTCTAATTAATTTAAGTTCTAATTAGTTCCTTTAATGAACTATTGGTTAATTGCAGTATTGGTTTCAGGAGTAGACTTCAGTGGTTCATCATTTACATACAACACCCGGTGCTCACCACAAGTGGCCTCCTTCCTGCCCATCCCCCACCCAGCCCATCCCCCACCCACCTCCCTCCGTCCACCCTCAGTGTGTTCTGTGTCGTTCAGAGTCTCTTATGGTTTCTTTCCCTCTCTCTTTTTTTCTTCCCTCCCATATGTTCATCTGTTTTGTTTCTTAAATTCCACATATCACAGACCGAGCAATTCTTGATTAAAAACAAGCTGTTGGGCAGCATTTGGGTCGAAGCATTGTCTCATGAACTTATTAATGTAATGCCCATAATTGTCATCTGCTTGAGACCCAGTTGACGTTCTGCCATGTAGCTTGTGTCCCAGTCATACCCTTGTGCTCACCAGATGACCGCGGGGAGACGAGCAGGGGAAACGGCGAGCCTGCCCTCCGCGGGTTCAGCACCAGGGTCAGAGGCTCACACTTGGGGAGCTGATTGCCCTCTGGCTCACCACATTGGAATGGGGCTTAACCATCAAATGCGGAGCTTCTGCGACTTGTGTTACTTGTTGGCCCGGATCCTGGTAGAGGAAAAATGGGACGAGCTCACACCTGGAACTTAACTTTGGCTGCTGTCATCAGCCACCTGTTTCTGCCTGGTTACCAGGCATCTCAGAAAATGAGGACCTTCCCATTGTGTACCACCTCACCCCTCATGGGCGTTGGAAGATTTTACAGCCAGCCAGGTGATCCCGTGTCCTCACCCCCCGGGTCCTGGGCACAGAGCCACCTCCTTAGCCACCTCCTGCCACTTAGGGGGCAGGAAAGTAGTTGGGGGCAACACGGAGTTCTTCCCTCTGCCCTGACCACTCATCTCGCCCTGGATAAAACTATCCCTTAGCCATTAGAAGAATTGCTCGTCCTACCTCTGACCCAGGATGATCTGCTTGTGGAGGGAGGGCTGTAGGTTGAAGTCAGGGATGTGTGCAGACGGGAGACAGAATAGCAATGACAATACTTGCTTTGGGCAGGGTACCCAAGACTTTCTATCACAAGGCTGTAAAAGAGGAACTTCCTTTAGATCTTTCCTGTGACACCTCTGGTGAGCTAACTTCTGGCTGTGAGGAGAATGGTCAACGAAGTTCCCGAAGAAGAAGGGTTCTGCTTATCCCTTTATTATTCCGAAAGATATTGATTTGTTCATTTGATTAGAACCTTCTAGGTTGGTTACAAGTGACGGAATGTGATCGTGTCAGCCAAGTCTGAGTCTTTGCTGAAAAATTAATACAGATTCATTTTCAGCAACTCGTAGGTAGAGCGTTTTGCTTAAAAGGAACAAATTATTGTCCTTGGCAGTGTCTGAAAGAGCCTAATTCCCTCATTGTTTTTCTTGCCGTAGTTATTAACTGGCTGTCTTTAGGCATAATGTGACTATGTTAGCAATGGTAACACATCTATATGCACATTTTAAATCACCAGTGAACTGTGTGAAACGTGTGCTTCCATACCAATAAGGGCAGACGTCAAAAAGCCTATTAACTTTGGCATCTAACTGGCCAGCCACATTGGAAACCCAGTTAACACATCACTTTGTATCAGACACTGTAAATATTTCTTAAATTCTAACGCCACAGGAACAAGGGAGCAGAGAGGGATTTTTCTCACCCGGGTCAGTGAGGCTCACAACATGCAAATATGTACTAGTCTTCGTTTGAAGTTCTTATGAATGTGATCCCCAGAGGATGCCTGTCTCGGTCAGTTTTACAGACCACTGAACATTCGGATAGTGCTGGTGGGCGTCGAGGTATGGAATGACATCGACAAATGCTCGATTAGTCAGGACCCGTTCACAAGCCTCCACGAATTCCTGGACTGGAGAAAGATGAAGCTTCTACCTCGAAAATCACATGACAACGCCCAGCTTATCAGGTAGAGTGTTCGTGATCTGTTCTTTGCTTGAAGAACGCGTGACCTCAGCAACCCCCTGTCCTGGCAGTCGCTGAAGCTGCACGCCTCTCTACAGAGCTCACTGGCTTGTACAAGGGTGTTTCCCAGCCCACAGCAGCGGGGCACACGCCATCCTGACCAAACTGTGGGTCTGTTGGGAACGTCTCCCTTTGAACCCCCTAGGAAACCTGTCCCTCCAAGAGATGTCTTATTTTCTTTTTCCATCACCTGGATGTTTTCCTCTATGCAAATTTCTCTAGTCTTTGTCTTGATATAAAATTGTCCCGAGTAGGCGATTAAAAAAAAAAAAAGCTCATTTTCTTTCATTATTACTGAAAAATGTTTATGCAAGATGTGAGGACGATGTATTAGGATGATTATTGCCAGATGCCTGGAGAGAGGAAATGTTCATTCCTCCTCCTGTTTCTCTAGGACTCTGGTTTTCTAGATCAGAGGACCCCAGCGGTCTGCATTCTTTCGATCGCTGTGGACTGAGCATCCATCAGGAAGCCAGCACCCTTGAGGTGCTTTTAACATAACGGTGACCAGTACTGTAAGGCTCCCTGCTCTCAGGAGTCCCCAGTCCGTTGGGAGAAGGTGACAACGAACAAGGAAATTGCAGAGAGCGCTAAGTGTCACGGAGATAATAAAATGAGGGAAAACACAGCTATAATGTAACATACTATATTAGGAAGATATTCGGACACCTTTATATTTAAAGGGAAAAAAGTGTAATCATAAACTGAATTAGTAAGGAGTGGGTTTTTCCCAAAGTGACAAACTTTTTATTAAGACCCTTAAACCTTATTCTTACATTCTCATGTAGCTCACTTCACTGAATTGAAAGCTTCAGGGTCAGAGACACTTGTCTTAGGCAAATTGTATCTAGTTTCTTAAAAACTTATAGAAAGCTAAAAGCCATTCTTACCCCGTCCTTACTTTAGAAAATGCCTGCATACAAACCGAGGCTGTTGGCATTCCCTGATAATTTACTTTGGCCATTTTCACAGGGTTGTTTGTTTTTTTTTTTCCCGCCTTGGATATTTGTGGTCGCCTCATATTTTATGCATTGATTAATCCTGAACTACTAAAAGTACATTTTAGATATTCTGAGTCAGAGTATTTTGTTTTGATTTTTTTCCCCAAACGGAGTCTGTCCAACTTGAACATCTGGAAATAAATTAGCCTCTTATATAACCTTATTATTTATATGCATATATAATGGTATCTGTTAAAATGGTCTATATGGATGTAAATACAAAACCTGTAACCACAACTGCTGTACATATGAGTATGATAGGACGGATGGATGGACAGATGGATAGATGCATGCATACATACACAGATGAGGTTTTATATATACTTACTCCCTTTTGTCCAGTTGAATGCTGTTAAAATAACTAACTTTTCAAACAGTATGTGTCTACCTACGTATGTACATGGCCAAGATAACATGAGTAAGTCATTTAAAGATTTAAAAGAGATTCCCTTAAAGAAGATTCAACAAATACAAACAATGTGGGTTTTTTTTTAATTTTTTAATGTTTACTTATTTTTGAGAGACAGAATGTGAGTGGCAGAGGGACAGAGGGAGAGACCCAGAATCCCAAGCAGGCTCCAGGCTCTGAGCTGTCAGCACAGAGCCCAACGCAGGGCTTGAACCCACAAACCGCAAGATCACGACCTGAGCCGAAGTCGGACGCTTGACCGGCTGAGCCACACAGGTGCCCCACAATGCCATTTCTCTCTAGCAGATGGGAATGACCTTGGACACTTAACTGACTGAGCCACGCAGGCACCCCTGACAAATACAAACAATGTTTAATTTGTAACGCAAGAGGGTCGAATGAACAACGCTTGCATGAAACAAGCCTTGATGTCATTGGACTCACTGATCAGGTTAAGAATCCACAGGGGGGGAAAGCCGGTACCTGAGCCATAACGTCCCCTCCTGGAAACTTCCTTCTGGTGTAGTAAGGCTTTGTGGCTGCTTATTCTACATTGACTCCAGAGGAGCAGTCATTTCTCTGCTGATTCCCCTTTTGCCAACTACGTTAGCATCACACTTTAAAGAATTTGGGTTTCTGGCCTAATTGTAACGTCACACAGGAAAGCAAACTTCAGCTACAACCAGAAGTCTAATGAACCACCACATCCATTTCATTTAGTTACCAGTGATTCTCTGTGATGGCCTCAGCGCTTCATTAGCAGGCATTGTTCAAAAGGAGTAGCTCCTGGGGCGCCTGGATGGCCCTGTCGGTTAAGTGTCTGACTCTTGGTTTCAGCTCAGGTCACGATCTCATGGTTTGTGGTCAAGCCCTACGTCGGGCTCTGTGCTGACTGTGCAGAGCCTGCTTGGTTTTCTCTCTCTCTCTCTCTCTCTCTCTCTCTGTCTCTCTCTGTCTCTCTCTCTCTCTGTCTCATAATTTAAGAGTGGCTTTTTGTCTGTTTCCTAGTGGGGTTTATTTCCAAGGGACCACCATTGGCATGGCACCCATCATGAGCATGTGCACAGCAGAGCAGTCCGGAGGAATCGTCATGGTAAGTCAAGGGCACCGGGGAGCCGATGTTGGTGCCCCAGACACTTCCCTCGCTGTCTCGGGACTGCCCTGCTTTTATCAGACTCAGTAAAATGAGGCCTTTTTCTTAAATGGCTTTTAGATGTCATTCCACCTTATTTTCTAGCTCCGTTGATGATCTTCCCTACCCCATAATGTTTCAGGGACTCTTTATTCAAAACACCAAGTCACACACAAGTGAGGTGAGTGTGTAAAAATAACTCAGTGGAAGCCCGTCTGCCCCTTTTTTGGAGAAGAAGTTTCAGCTGGGGTCTTGGTCCAAGCATTTCAGTCCAGGATGCCTCCCGGCATTGGGATGAGCCAGGACACGGGGTTGCCCTCCTCATTCGGTTTCTTAGACAGACTGTGGTCTCACCAAACATTACTACCAGAATGGTTTTCTGATGGTTCTGCGTCCAAGGCCCAACAGCCAAAAGTCTGAGGTTTTTAACTGTTTACCACTGCACATGCTTGACCCACCTCCTAGCCTGTGTCCAATTTGTCTTTATAATAACATTAATCTTGGAAGGCAGATACTTAGGTTTATTGATTTGTAAGGATATTTTTGTCATATGTGGGCTCTATACGTTTATACAAGGGGGCAAAACAGGAAGAGTATTTGGGGCTTGTTTCTTACGAATTTAAGAGGGAAAGAGCTTTGATATGCTACCCAACAGGGGACTCCTGTTCCACTCCATCCGTTACTTAGAGAAAAGGTTTCACCTCATGCTGGTGCTGTCCCTCTTCCGAAAATATAGCGGCCCCTTTGCACCAGCCCTCAGCCAGGGCGTATTCTCGGAGACCAGTCTGACATCTCCGTTGAACGAACAGAACCTTGCCCTTCTAAGAAACCATGGTTTCCTCCACACTCTTTTTCCAAACAGAACCTTTCTGAATACTCCATTGTATTAAGGAGCAGAAGGAGTAATGTTCTGCTGACTCTTATTTTCCTTCCGTACTGCCCGACCTAATCTTCTTAGTGAACATACATAACAAATGTTGTCTCTTCTCTGATAAGTGTTGCTAATTCCTGTAAACATGCACTGAACATATAAGCCGGAGAGGCCTTTGGGAAAAGCGTGGTCACTCTGGATTTCTGGCTTGTACAAGCTACCCTCTGGTTTTCTTTGAACTTACAAGCCCTTTGTGTGCTCTCCACCATGGAAGTCCCTGGAAAGATTGCTTTTTGTTGGTGCCAGGTTAATTTCAAGTCAGATCCTGACTACATTTTTACAGAGGAGCCTGTAAAATTTTAAGAGGGAATAATTTTCTGTTTCATGGCTCCATGGTCAGTTGCTCCTGACTTTGCCACTTAAAATGGGCATAAATATTTTTTAGAGCTGAAACTGAATTCCTCATAAGCATAGCAGACTCTGCCGTTTGGGGTGTTTCAACATTTTTATAACCATTCTGATCATATTTAAGTGGCTTTCTTCGGTTTGTATCCCTTATTCTGTTTCCATACAAGCGCTTGATCAAGATTCCTCCTTTAAAAAGCATACAGAAAAGCCTGTGTTGTTTTTTTTTTTTTTCAAATGGATGAAAATGAACGTGGCAGATATAAGCAAATATGTGGACTGCAGTGGCAATCAGGTCAAGGTCAAAGTTCATCAACAGGAAATATGTTTGACCTACATGTCAGCGGTGAAGGTCATCCTTAGACACATCCTTTGTCCGCTCCAGTTAGGAGAGAGGCGTCAAGTGGGACGGAAGGCCACAGCCCCTTTAATTCTATAAAATTCCTGAGATAAATGAGCTCAATGTTTTGGCCAGACCTGAAACTTCTAGACTCACATTCTCCTATTATGTCTCTGGAATTAAGTTCATGGGTGTTCCATGTGACTATGCCTGCTTCAAGGACTCACAAATACCTAAGAGGAAGGAAATCAGGTAGCGAAGAAGCAAGAATCCCTATCAAGTTGAAAAGACGAGTTCCACTACTGTTGTGCTATTTTTTTAAGATAGAGCAAATCATGAATTCAGTAACTTAAAGCCGTGCCTTTGTATCTAACTGAACTAAAACAATCTAGGTTTGGGGATGATGCCGTAAATAAAGAGGTAGGCGGGGCGCCTGGTTGGTTCAGTCAGTTAAGCGTCTGACTCTGGATTTCGGCTCGGGTCATGATCTCACGGTTCATGGGATCGAGCCCTGCATCGGGCTCCGTGCTGACGGTGCGGAGCCTGCTTGGGACTCCCTCTCCCTCTGTCTCTGCCCCTTCCCTGCTCACTCTTTCTCTCTCTCTTTCAAAATAAATAAATAAACTTGAAAAAGTATTTTAAAATATATTTTTAAAATAATTAATTTAAAAAGAAGTAAGTTTTTTTTTTCTTATTACAAACCTAAACTGTTTGTCAGGGTCCCTTGAGAGACAATTCTGTTCATAATCACCTATCCATGAGACAGTGTAAAACAATTTGGCAATTGAAAACTAACACAGGCCATTTGGTGATACAAAAGAATCAAATAATCGTTTTTAAAGGACGAATTCCTTGAATTTTGTGCCAGAGCATGTGAAATGTGGCCCTCCACATTCCTAGGTTGATGACTTTCTCTTTGCCAACCTGTGTTATTCTTGAGAATTGATTTCCTGAAACATACTTGTGAAGCTTCCTACAACAGGAAACTGTAAAATCTAAACAAAGTAATTTATTAGGAATTTCATCCATTCTAAGAATTACTTGGTTCCGTGATGTGCTGCTCTCTTCTTAGACTCAGGGCTGAAAAGGGGCAGCTACAGCTATAAGCAAGAACCTATAATAATCTTTTAGGAGCACGCCTTTACAGGGGGCCCCGCAAAGGTCATCTGTGTCAGGAATGATGCTTTCTCCCAAGCACGGTATCACTGTTTCCTGGCAGTTTCTTGGAAAACCCCTTATCTCTTTCCTGGGAGGCACAAAGCAGTATTTGAATAAGGGAACTTCTTTGCTCTGCGATGTGCAGCCCTTTTCAGAAACACCACCGATGGGCCCAATTTCTGCAAATCACATTTAGTAATGAACAGTTTTCGTGTGTTCAAGTTAAGGAACAATATTTTAATAATCAGCGTTGAATAATTTAGTAACGATACTGTAAGTAACAATCATTTCCAGTATCTCCTTAGCCAAGCCAACCACGTACTCCGTTAAGATAGGGGTGGCCATACAATGCTTGCTAGACGGAGAGACCACCTTCCAAAACCCATCAAAGGGTAGAACGAACCCCCGGAAGCAAGAGTGAGAGAATAAGGCTGCTTCGGTCCATTTCCAAAGTCTGCAAGAGACCAGCAAGAAAGAGGCATAACTGGTCTCCATCTTAATTCAGTGAATCTTCAGATTATTCAATGTGGTTAGCTTTTTTTTTTTTTTTGTGAATTCTCGTGAATTTTCCAAGTATCCTTCTTTTTTTTTTTTTAATTTTTTAAGTTAATTTATTTTGAGAGAGACAGAGTGTACGGGAGGGGCAGAGAGAGAGGGAGAGATAAAGAATCCCAAGCAGGCTCCTTGCAGCCAACACAGGGCCAGATGTGGGGCTCGAACTCACAAACGGCGAGATCATGACCTGAGCTGAAGTCGGACCCTTAACCACCTGAACCACCCAGGCGCCCCTCAAGTATCCTTCTCTACCAAGTAGACAGGAGGGGTGTGCTCAGTAACACCTGCTTAGGTCTTATTTAGAATGTCACAAAGTATAGGGACACCTGGGTGGCTCAGTCACTTAAGCGTCCACCTTCAGCTCGGGTCACGATCTCGCGGTTCGTGGGATCGAGCCCGGAGTTGGAGCTTGTGTTGACAGTGCAGAGACTGCTTGGGATTTTCTCTCTCCCTCCCTTTTGGCCCCTCTCCCAGCCACCCCCCCCCCTCAAAAGACACTTTCAAAAGAAAGAAAGGTGTTTTATAAGAGACTGTGGGGAACAGAATGGAGATGATTGCCTTGAGTATTTCACATAAAGACATAAGGAGTCCTAAATGTGTCCATGATGTAGGCACTCCTCTGCAGAAGGGACCCCAAACTGGTTTAATAAAATAGGTCAGATTGTTTTTTAAGTTTGAACTAAATAATGGGGCTCTATATTTGTTCCTTTTAGGGGATTGGATTCGGTCAAGTGTTGACAAAAGTCGGTCAAGTGGTCAATGGCAGGGGAGAGAAGTAGACAGGGGCTGGGGAAAGGCCAAGGAGATGTGAACTATACATTGTGTTCTTGTGTTTGCTTTGAGGACCATTCAGACAGCCCCCTTGGCGCAGCTGTGACCCTGGCACATGAGCTGGGCCACAATTTCGGGATGAACCATGACACTCTGGAAAGAGGCTGTGGCTGCAGTGTGGCTGCTGACAAAGGAGGCTGTATCATGAACCCTTCGACCGGGCAAGTACCGACATTTCTCTATTTGTAGAGCTGGGCCTGACGTTGAAGTGCATATTGGGAAACTGCTGAGCAAAAATCTCCCTGGTTTCCTGGCAAGAGCACCCATGGAAACTTCCAGAAAGAAGTCCCTTCCTAAGTAGCAAGAGTGAACTGCACTCCTCTGAGAAGGTCATAGGCAACCAGATGGCAATGCCACATGGCATAAGGATGGACTTCTCTGAGAAGTGGCGGGGGTGGGGGAGGGGTAGACACTGTCTTTGTTTAGAAATTGAGACATTATCCTACAATCTGAGCACATGTTTTCTATTTGAGCCCACAGCTCCAGTGCCCCGGCCATCCTAGGGCCTGGAAACTTGCTGGGCAAAGGGGTCAAGGTTAGATGGGTCACACGTCCTTCAGAACGTGCTAGTTGGGGAGTGTTTCTTCCCTCAGGGTTGGCCCAATGACGTCTCTGAAATACATCGATAGCACGGGGCCGGGGCGGGGGGGGGGGGGGGACAGGTACCAGTGTCCCTACATCTGATGCATCCACCTTATTGGATCTGAGAGGTTTCAATGACGTGACTGCTCCCTTTCGGTCAATTACATCGTTCTTCCTCATGGAATGCCTTTCAGAAACTCTAGACTTGGTTCACCCGGGAAAAAAGGAAGATAGTTTCACTAAGGTACCATTCAAATGAGGTGGAAAGAGACATCACGTGGAGTGATTGAGTACAGGTTCTGATTAGATCCCGAAGCCTCCACTAGCCCATCCCAAACCCTGTGCTGTGCTTATGTGGGGAGATTTTCATTAGGAAAGGAGAACACGCACTTGTTACCATCTCCTTTTTTTTTATATCTGAATGAGACCTTCCCAGCTCTTGTCTTCACGGCACTTTCCCGGCGAAGCTCGCTCTCTGGGCTTGCTGAAGGCCGCACTACCATGGGAAGCCAGTCCGGACTTACAGCCCAAAGACTGGCCTCTCTGAAGACCTACTGGCAGGGGGCCAGGCCTGGCGTGAGGCGGGGGACACCTGCCAGAGGCATAAAGGCCCCAGGAGAGGGATGGATTGTTACAAAATGCACTTATGCTTTGGCAAGCAGCAGCTTTGGGGGGCTCCTCAGCTGGCTCCTAGGGCATCACATTCCCCCCAGAAACAAAGACTGGGCGGCACTGCACATCGTCCCTGCGTGAGAAGTGTTCGTGAGGCATCTCCTTGTCACCTTATTAGCAAGTTACTGCTTCTCTTCACCGCCATTAGCACGGAACCTTCGGGGATGCATCCTTTTTGCCTCTGGTTCTGTCTTCAGCATGACTCAAGGGAGTCACCAAGACCTTGTAGAGGAACTTGCTCTGAGTCTGTGATACCAGAAGCCAAGAACCTGAGCCCAAAGTGCTAGTACCTTAGGCCAACAGCAACAGGAAATGAAATATTGCAAAACCCTAGATACTAACAAGGGAGCTCCCCAAGAGGGACACAGGCTTCTCTGAGAAAGTGTGTAGGACTCTTGTCATGTAAACAGTCCAGGCAGAGGCAAGATAACTAACTGCTGGGCATTTGGGGCAAAAAATTCCTTCTTAGGATGTGAGGTTGGGCCAGGGGCCTGTAGGTATCTCCTTTTTCCCGTGGAATACTGGCCAGACAGACCCCAGCATCACTGGCCAGCTTGCTGCGTGAATCTCAGACAAGGAAGCTGGTAGGAAATTAACATACAACTGAGTGGTCTTCAGGCTTTCTCATTCCTGATGAACTCCAAGTGGCTACAGAAAATTCTCTGTTTCCTTAATTTCCCTGATGATCAAATAGGCACCAAACATTAGCCTCTATTCCCCCCACAAGTGGTTTCCAGTGGCTAATATTGTGTATGTTTTACAACTCTTGATAAACTTGGCAGACGGAAGAGAGGAAAATCTAGACTGGGAACTCTGGACTGAGATTGAAGAGACGGGGTAGCCCCTGTTCTGATACCAATTGTTCTGGGTAATACAGGCAAATGGGTAACCCCTCTGTCTTCCCATTCTTCATCAGGAAAATGAGTGAGTTAGTCTTTATCCTTCCTTCCTTCCTTCCTTCCTTCCTTCCTTCCTTCCTTCCTTTCTTCCATCCATCCATCCATCCATCCATCCATATTCATCCATCTCTCCATCTTTTCATCATCTCATCCATACCTCCACCCATCCTTCCACTTACTTGTTCACGTAGTCAACAGATATTTTTGACCCCTGGGCCTATTGTCATGGGGAACACACAGAGGAGGGAAACCCTATAGCTCTAAAAATTATATGATTCCGGAGGCATAACAGCAAGACCTACTTTCGGATACTCCGTATAATTTTGTGTAAACCCCTTCAACTGAGAAAGTCTTCGTGGCAGTGTTTAAGGATAGGAGCCAAATGACCCTGGAGATACTCGAAATTCATAGGTAGAAATGCTATTGTTAAGAGCTCAGCAAATCATTTCAAAGGGTTTTTCCCCCCTTACCAGGGGTTTGCTAATAGCCTTTACTTGATTTATATCTTATTAGCAATTTCTCAGTTTTCTCTTTTGCTGAGCTTGTGCTTTTGCGTAAATCTCTTCTATTTGGTTCTCGTTTATGATCCCACATTCCTGTCCAGAGAGTGGTGTTTTTAATTTTCTCAGATGGAAAGAAACTTCCTAAAGCAAGTGGGTGAATTAATCACAAAAGTCCACAGTGAGGGGGAGGTCAAGCCGCCCAGGCAACCCTCAGCCATCCATCACCCATCGGAGACCTTCCAGGCTGCTTTTAATCTGCAGTATTATCTCAACGTGGTCATTCTCTTACCTCACAGGGGCCCCTCGAGAGCAGCGGAGTGGATTAAATGAGATCACGTGTCTTTGTAAATTGTAAATCACTCCACAAATACACGGTGGTAGCATTGCTATTCTTGTTTAGCTCACAGGGGTGTTGGAACCATCGAGACGTTGAGGGCCTCTTCCAGAAGCCCTGTGCTCAGCTGCTGGAAAGCACTTTCATTCCCACTAAAGGTCCCTCAGCAACTCGCCCACGGTTTCTCTGTGAATGGCTCGTTGTAAACCGGCCCACGTCCAAACACCAGCCCTCCTCCTGACTTCCTCTGCACCACTGATTCAGGCACCGGCAGCAAACGTTAAAAAATGTTACTCGAGTCGTAGCCTCGAAGGCGAGCCCCGAATAGAGACGAATCGGTGACTGCTTTAATGATACTCAGATCTTCCTGAATCACAAAGAACCAAGTATTGCAGATGGTTTCGAGGGGAAAAGCACAACCCTTGATATACCGTGTTTATTCCTTATCGAGGCATTCCAGAATCCCAACTCCGAAACATTCGCCGCCTGCCGTCATTGACAAATGGGACCCAAAGCCCTGGGAAAACTACGCTGGCATGCAGTCCTGCTACAACGGGGTGTTATGACTTGGGTCACATCTTACAGGATAGTTGGAGGGGGGGGTTCCTTACAGGTTGTACCATTAATTACTGCAAGGCCGGCCCTGTGTGCGAGCATGTGTTTTATGTCTGTGGATAGTTAACATGAAGACCTGCCTTGGAAATTACTCTTTGGCAAAAGCAGTCTCTGGGGATTCGTGTGGGAGTTTAAACTCAATTGAGTCCATCCATTAATGAACTCCGTGGAGCATTTGGTCTGAAAGGGTTTGAGGACAAAGCATGCCACATTTATGGGAGGAAGAAAAATGTGAAGAGTTTGAACACTTTTGGAAAAGATTACTTAGCGTCGTTGTAAATGTCACTTCCCAGAGTGGACCAAAAAAAAAAAAGCAGTATTGGCATTCAAAACCTACTCTCAGAGCTTCCTTTATTTTTTGCAGGAAGTTTTCTGTTAAAAAGAGTTGGAGTCAGAGAGCCTCTCATGGCGGGAATGTAGCTAAGTCTTAGGCTCATACTGACCCAGCTCCTGCAGGATATCACATGCCCTGATGCTCAGATGTCAGGGTGACAACCGTGAACGGGACAGACCCCCTTCTTGCCTCCTGGAGCTTGCAGTCTCTTGGGGAAGACAGACTTGAAAAACAATAAATTAAAAATCACAAGTTAAAAGGAGTGCTTTGAAGGACACCAGGAAGAGGGTGGAAAGGAAGCGCGTGGGCTAGGGGCCCCCCCTTTTATTGGGGGCTTGGGGCAAAGCTCTCTTGGAGGTGACAGTTAAGCAAAAAGCAAAAGGAAGAGAGGGATGGAGAGTCCCTAGAGAGGGGGGAGGTCGTGCAGTTGGGTGGAGGGGACCGGAGACCAGGGGCTCGTGGGGCTGGATCCGGATGGGGGTGGGGCCTGGGGGCCTGGGGAGCTGGTGCCTGCTGGAGATGAAGGGGGTGGGGGGCGGCCGAGAGAGCAAAGCCCAGTCCACCAGACAGGGACGTGGTTTTGTCTCCAGGGCAATGAGAAGTCGTTGGAGGGTTTTAGGCAAAGCAAAACTATGATCTGACTTACCTTTTAAGATTTCTTCACTTCTTTTTTTAAGGTTATTTATTTATTTTGAGAGAGAGAGTGCAGGGGGAGGGCAGAAGGAGTGGGAAAGAGAGAATCCCAAGCAGGCTCTGCGCTGTCAGCACAGAGCCTGAGGTGGGACTCGATCCCGCGATCCGGGAGATCATGAACCAAAATGAAATCAAGAGTCAGACGCTCAGCTGACTGAGATACCCAGGCAGCCCGAGATTTCTTCACTTTTGAGATCACTAGCATTCAAGCGATTATGGCTTGCCAAATTAAGCGGTTTGTGTCTATTTTTGTAAAGGCAGGACATGCTTCTTGGAAAACCTAAGTAAGCACGACAGGGTATAAAGTCTGGTGTATTTTGCTGTAGTTAATAGGCATGGGGGATTCAATGAGAAGCGTCTTACATCAGCACCCCAGGCTGTGCGCCCCACACTCTCGCCTCCCAGCTTTGCATACGTGATGTACAAAATGCTGTTCTCTCTAGGATGTCACTTTGCTTTCCTTACACTAAGCATCCTTTGAGGACTCAACTTCAAAGAGCCACGGAAGAGCCCTTTCACACTCCGTGGGTGGGTATCTGAAAGGAATTACTGCAGAGTTTTCATGCTGATGGTAAGGATGAGGTTTGGGGCTCTTCGGGTTTTGTTTAATCCAGACTGGCAAATGGCTCCGAAGCAAAGGATGTGCTCCCCGGCTGCCAGCAGAGAGTGGAGAGTCACAGGGTGTGCACCCAGGAGACTGAAGGCTAAGAAACTCAAATGAGCATGACCCCTTGCTCTCCAGAGGTGTAAATGATTTACATTAAGCTGAGGTTGGACGTTCAGGAATAACGTCCACAACTGGATCAGATAACCATGTTTAAGCACAAAGCACTGCCGTTCTGTGTCCTCAAAAGTTTGTATAATTGGCTCCTTCAATTCCATTTAATTCGATTCAGGAAACGTTCACTGCATACCTGCTCGCTACACAGCTGTCTGGACGTGTAGCACATCTGGATGGCCTCCGCCCAGGTTCAGCCTCCCCCCGTGACTCTGACTCAGGACAAGCCCGCTGCCAGGAAATGGGGTGAGGCAACCAAGCGTAGTGAAACCACTCATTTACTCAACTAGGATTTACTGTGCCCCTGTGTGCCTGCCAGGTCCTAGGGAGCAGAGTAGGGGCACAGACCCAGAAGGAAACTTGCCTTCTAAGAACTCGTGACAGGCAAGTAGACTGCTGATTACATAACAGAACCTCAGGACTCTGACGGGGGACGTTTTTGGTGCCGTAAGGCTCACCGCAGAGGCTCCTGATCTGATCTATTTATAAGCTCCTGGGTTTCGTGGCACCTCTTCTAGAAGCATATGCCTGTACAAAATAAGGAGGCATGTCTAAACATAACTATAAGACCATTTCACACTTTCAGAGAACCACCACCAACAACACTAATTCATTGTGAACTGGGACCAGAAGTTGGAAGGGACTGGGGCGCCTGGGTGGCTCAGTCAGTTGAGCATCCGACTTTGGCTCAGGGCATGATCTCGCGGTTCATGAATTCAAGCCCCGCGTCCGGCTCTGTGCTGACAGCTCGGAGCCTGGAGCCTGCTTCGGATTCTGTGTCTCCCTCTCTCCCATGCTCATGCTCACTTGCTCTCTCTGTCTCTCTCTCTGTCTCTCTCAAAAATAAATAAACATTCTTTAAAAAAAAGTTGGAAGGGATGGTGGGCAGGGAACACATTCTGGGATACAATCCACTCTGAACCCTAAAGAACTGAATGAGGTCAGGAGGACTCCCCCCGGGGATTTCTAGCTCACATTGCTGGGAAACTGGATTTCTGTTTGAGGAGACTTCTCTCTGAAAACGTGTTTCAAGGAACTAAAATGAACTTGCTCAGTGAAAGATTCCTCAGAATTGGGGATGTGGTGGGAACTGATAGAAATTGGATGTATTTTGGAAGTCTCTACTCTATGTAGAACTTGCTTTCTTGAAGAATAGTGCAGGATCCGTGTAATTAAAACTCACCCCCGCCCCCGAACCCTGCGGAACTGAGATCATGAAACACATTTATCAGAAGGGGATTTTGTAAGAAGGGGATTGTGGGAAATCATTTCCCCATATTGTCTCTTCATTTAAAGGTGATTATTGTTTTCTCGATGAAAAGTTTGGGAAAGGCTTCACATCATTCTTCAAAGTATAGGGGGATACATGGACATTTTTATTCAAGGAGAGGACAAAGGGGGAACAGCGACAAAATGAAGAACTCTAGTAACATTAAAACACTACCGCCCAGAACCAGTTTAATTACCCAGCCAGAGTGATTTAGTTGGCTGCATCCCAACATTATCATAAGAGGGAAATGAACTGGCAGGAGAGAACTCTCGAAAAGAGTTCAAGAGGGTGCATCACTATGGAGAACGTTCTTGTTCCTCTCTGTGTAATTGGGTGTCGCTCACTGTAAAATACAGAAATTTTGTCTGCAATTCATGCCGAGTTGGAATACTCAGCGTCCCTGCCCAAGAGCCCAGTAGAATCACCCTCCTCTCTTAAGCTGGGCACAAAACAGAGAGGTCAAGCTGGGGAGATGGGTCAGCATGGCCACTGCTCCTTAAATATCCCATTCGGGGGAAATGCACATGGGAGAACTTGACTTTGACCCTCAAGGATTGGATTCCACCGTCCTCGTTCATCAGTAACCTGGGTGTCATTTGTCGTGTATCGCACATATCTTTAAAATGCCCATTTTAAGGATAAGAAAGCTGAGGCTCAGAAAGTTAAATATACTGCCTACACTTTCAAAACAACCCAACTGGAAGCCCCAGGACATAAGGCTGAGTCCCCAGGTCCCAAGCCCCTGCCTTTCCACTTTCCTGTTACTTACCTCAAATCAAAATGCCACTGCTTGGCAGCAGCTAAGCCTCAGGAAGAGGAGAAGGGCGTCTATCCTGAGGTGGTGGTCAGAGAAAACTGCTGGGCTTCCTTCCAGCCGCACGCAGGCTTCGAGGGAGCTCCGTGCAGCTGGGCTCCACGCATCGAGGCTGAGGGCAAGTGCGGGAGCTGTGCAGTTCAGTCCTACCGGTGTGTTTGCCACACGGACGTGGCCACAGCCGTGTTTGGGTTTCGTCTGTGGCCTGAAGCCTTCTCAGTAGAGAGCAGTGTCCCTGCACGACTTCTGGGAGGCAGGAAAACCGCCCCAGTTTTAAACCGTTTAGTTCTACAAACTTCCTTCAACTTATATTACAACAGCAGAGAATTATTTCCTGTCATTGCTCGTTAATCCAGCATTTTATTTGTGGTAGAACATGTGCGAAAACATTACAGCTGAAATTCTGCCAGTGCTTCCCTCCCCCCTCCCACACACCACACACACACACACACACACACACACACACACACACACACACACGTGGCTTCCTCCTCTGCCCTGGGCGTATGGCACGGAGGCCACGACATGAGGTCAAGGGTAAATTTTGGGCCTCTCTGCCACCCAGCAATATCCAGCAGGACTCACTTCAAGCTCCACCAGGTCAGAAATTTTGTTTTGTTCTTGCTAAATCCTCATCCCCAGCACCTAAAACAGTGCCTGGCACATAGTGAAGTGCAGTAAATACTTCTTGAATCAAAGCATGGATGGATAGATGAATGGGTCAGTAGATGAATGGATAATGGTGAGTGGAATGATAGATGGGCGTGTGGGTGGGTGGGTGGATGGATGGATGGGAAGGAAGGAAGGAAGGAAGGAAGGAAGGAAGGAAAGAAGGAAGGTGGATGGACTGATGGATGGATGGAATGATGGAAGGAAGGAAGGGAGGGGAAGAGGGATGGGAAGGAAGGAAAGAAGGAAGGAAGGAAGAATGGTGGGTGGACAGATGGATGGATGGATGGATGGAATGATGGAAGGGAGGGAGGGAAAGAAGGATGGGAAGGAAGGAAGGAAAAAAGGGAGGGAGGGAAGGAAGGGAGAACAGTGGGTGGACTGACGGATGGATGGATGGATGGATGGATGGATGGAATGATGGAAGGAAGGGAGGGAGGGGAAGAAGGCTGGGAAGGAAAGAAGGAAAGGAAGGAAGGAAAGAAGAATGGGTGGACTGATGGATGGATGGAATGATAGAAGGAAGGGAGGGAGGGGAAGAAGGATGGGAAGGAAGGAAGGAAGGAAGGAAGGAAGGAAGGAAGGAAGGAAGGAAGGAAGGAAGGGTGGACTGATGGATGGATGGATGGATGGAATGATGGAAGGAAGGGAGGGAGGGGAAGAAGGATGGGAAGGAAGGAAGGGAAGGAGGGAGGGAGGGAAGGGAGAACGGTGGGTGGACTGACGGATAGATGGATGGATAGTGGTTGCAGCATAATCAGATGTATGCAGAGTGAGGCCATCTTTCCACCTTCTGTATAACGGCTAAACCTCCGGGGTGAAGGCTGAGCCTGTGGTCTCTTACACTAACCAGCATTCACAGCACTGCCGTTTTCATTTGTTGTATATCCCACATCATTCTACAGTGGATTTATAATAGCTTCAAGAATAGATATGATATAATAAATAGAAAAGCAAAAACAAAATGAAAAATAAAAATAAAAAAGAATGAGAGCTGAGAACCCCCAGGGAAATGGGTGGCAAATCGGTGGCTGGGTCCATTGCTTTTCTCGTACATGCTCCATGGAGATCAGAGTGACCAGAGCAGTTTGCTTTCAAACAGTGGGGTCCTTTCCGAAGCGTCTCCCCTGAAAGCCTTTGCTTAATTTAGCAGAAGTGAGAGGAGACGGGACAAAAATATAAAATCTACAAGTAGTGGTAAGGGACGCCTTCCATGATAAGGTGGCTCAGTCAGTTAAGAGTCCAACTCTTGGTTTCGGCTCAGGTCATGATGTCACAGTTCATGAGTTCGAGCCCCACGTTCAGCCCTGTGCTGACTATGCAGAGCCTGCTTGGGGTCCTCTCTCTCTCTCTCTCTGCGCCTCTCCGTGGCTTGTTATCTCTGTCTCAAAATAATGAATGAATGAATGAATGAAAGTAGTAGTAAGAGTAATGCCTTGTAGACTTTATGGGCCACTCTCCAGTCTGCAAAGAACTTTCATGTCTCCTTCTCATTTGATTGTGCCTGAGAGGAAAGGGCAAATACAATTGCCTCCATTTTACAGATGAAAAAAACTGAAGTTTGAGGAGGCTAGTGGCCCCATAGCGGGTCAGGACCAGACTCTAATGTCAGCCCACAGCTTCCGGTTCTTGGCCCCTTCCTTCACACCTCCCCGGGTGTCTCTGAGCGGAGGGCACTTTGGTTCCCAATCACGGGGGTGGGGGTGGGGCCACGGGCCAGTCCTTCACCCTTCTTGAGTTCTGGCTTGCCCTGATGGCGACTCCCGTGCCAAGGAGCCCAGCGAGGCAAGACCAGGGCTCGTACAAACTTCAGCCCCGGTTGGGTGGCTCGGAGGTGGCTGGCCGTGACCGCCTGCCTCTATCACATTTGATGAAACGTGTCGTCCCTGTTACAGACTCAGAGTCAGCAGAAGCAACTGGCATCATCTTCGCAGGTCTGTCTGCTAGGGTCGGGGGAAAGAACGGAGTTATCTTGGACGCGCTCCCTGTCCCTCATTGACCTCTGGATCTGTCTGCCTCTGCCAGAGCCCGGTCCCTGGCGAGCCCCACGCAGAGACAGAGGCCTTTTCTCGTAAGGAAGCTGAGAAGCTCCGCCAAGACCCGGCCCCTGATGGGCCGGGGGCCCCCCGCCCTCGCTCCCCGGGCCCTCCAGGACTGGGTTCAGGAGGAAACAGCTGCCCGCGCACAGGAGCGAAAGGTCTCGTCTCTGGTAACGTCCAGAGACCTCCCGCGCACCCCTCAACTGACCAGAGCTCAGCGGGCCTCTTTCTTTATTGAGAATTCGGGGAAATTACATTTGGGCTTTAATTGGTTTCCAGGGAGGAGGAGCAGAGGTCAAAGTTCACATGTAGCAACATGAATTATAATGGGCCACAGATGGCGTCCTTCTGAATCCCAGGTGTTTGCTATTAACGCTGGACCTGCCCTACTAAGGACGGTTTTGATCAAGTTGGGCCTGGCCTGGCCCTTTCCTTTGCCTTCTGCAGCCCAGCTGGTGGGCCCGCTGGGTCAGCATTGGGGCCCAAGGCTGGGTCGCCTTCCGTTCCCAGAGTTGACGGGAGGAACTCCTTTCGGGCGCCCCGGGTCCTGCTCCGCTGCGCGAGCCAGTGCTCCTGGTGTCACGCCCCGTGCACGCACGGGTGGGCAGAATGCAGACTCGGGCTTCCTTCGGTCCCCCCCACCCCCCGACCGCCCCGAGGAGTCTTCGCCCTCAGCTTGTTGGGGCCCCAACAGGCTCACAATCTCCCCCAGGTGGGTGCCTTCCGGCCCGCGCTTGACCTCAGGTGCTGGATAAATCCCCAGACCTGGCCTTTGTTTCCCGTCTCACCGGAGATGTTCGGGGAGGGACCGGGAGGGTCTCCTTGGAGTAACGTGCCTGCCGTGTGGCCGGTTTGGCTTCTGCCTCCACCTGACTCCAGCCGCCCGTCCTTGACTCGGGTCCAGCCTGAGACTGCCCTGCGGCCCTTCCCCAGGGGGTGCCTCCCGGAAGCCGCTTCTCAAGGCCTCGTGACTGTCGTGGAGGCACCGTGGTTGCACTGAACGTGGGACTTCAGGTCAGAGAGCAGTGTTTCCACACGTGAGACGACTATGACGTGGCACCGGACCTCTCTGAGCCTCAGTTTCCTCATCTGCACAATAGAGATGATGTCCTCTGACCCACGGGGGGCGGGGCTGGGTGAGTGAGAGTGCCCACCGAGCACCCGGCCCACAGCAGGGACTCGCCGACCAGTGGTAACCGCTGTGAATAATTATGCTCATTATTGCCGACATGCAAGGCAAAAGGGAGCCCAGGCCCCCGAAATGGGCCTCCCTGAGCTGTTCCTCCGTCCTGCCAGGCTGCTGGGGACCAGGCCGGTCCCAAAAGCACCCCCTCCTCCTCTGCCCCTAAATTCTGCGCGTGGTGATCGAAAGTTTTCATTCCTGGGCATAACTGTGGAAAACCTAAAGGTCTGTTTAAAGATGGCCCTAGGATTTGGGCTTTGAAACTTGACCGAGTAAAGTCCATCCCCAAGGTGACCTCGGGCATCCTCTCTCGCCGTAAACAGGCCTCATGCTCAAGGAGGTAAGCGAAGACGGTGATCGTGTGGGGTTTGTGCTCCTGGAGGGACTAGGAACACGGAACGTCAGCTCTGAACTGGGTGAATTTGAGGCGTTGTTGTTGGTTTTGGGGGTTTTTTTTATAATTTTTTTTAACGTTTATTTTTGAGACAGAGAGAGCCAGAGCATGAATGGGGGAGGGTCAGAGAGAGAGAGAGAGAGGGAGACACAGAATCTGAAACAGGCTCCAGGCTCTGAGCTGTCAGCACAGAGCCCGACGCGGGGCTCGAACTCACGAACCGTGAGATCATGACCTGAGCTGAAGTCGGAGGCTTAACCGACTGAGCCACCCAGGTGCCCCAAGGCGTTGTTTTTGAAAGAAGGTCATCGGGCTCGTTGTGGAATTCATGGGGAGAATGAGCCATTCGATCGCGTTCTCAGAGAACGGAGGCCAGGTCGGCTCTCTTTGGGGTCCTCTTCCACCCCGAGCTCGGGGCCTGGCCTCGGCTGTGGAGTCCAAGGTTGGACAGGTACGTAGAATGTGCTCACGGGATGTGCGCTTTGGGAGAGACTTGGAACAAGCTTCCAGGAACTGATCACAACCATGACCGAGTGGCAGGTTAAGAGTCGTCCAGATGCCTTTTTTCTTTGTGTTAGTTGTTTACGCTCCTAAGTTCTGGTTGAGCTACAGGAGCCCCCGCCCTTGCATTCCTGACGAGCATCTTTCTGCTCCTTTCACACCATGTATGTATCAAAATGAGGCCTGGTACTTAACTGCCTGATCCTCCCGGGCCTCCTGAATCGTCTTCCTCTCCAGCTTCCACGTACTTGTGGTTTTACAGTTTAACGATTGCTACGTACGGGCCACAATCGATGATGAATTCTGCACCCTGTGGACAATGCTTCTAAGTCCTCGAATGTACGAGGCACTGACTGTCAGTAATTTCAAGGCACTAAGACACAACTCTTAGGAAGAAATACACAGCTTGTTTCTGGGAATACTGGCAACGAGCATCTCACGATGCTTTGATGTTAACTCGCGACTTCCCCATTTTTGTTACAAGCTCACGGATCCTGACCCGTGGAGTGTGAGGCCGTTGTTGTCACCCCAATCTGTAGATGTGACCACTGAGGCTTGGTTTTAAATCTTGGCTTTAGTTTTGATAGATGGGGTGCTCAGATTCCAGCTTCCCTGTTCGATTCTTCTCCACCTGCTCTGTGCAACGCGCCCAGGTGAAGAGCCCACCCCCCCCCACCCCACTGGCCTGTGGAATCTGTCACCTGCAAAGAGAAATCGGTGGGAAGCAGAAAGTCGACAACATATTTTCCAAAACCAGCTATGCCTTAATCATTTATCAGCTGTGGGAGAAGCGAGGCTCCTGTTTGTTGTTCGTTGGGTTTTTTTCTTTTCCAATCGATTTAAACAGAGAAATCTGGATGGCTTCCCATCCATCCTGGTTTCCTGCGACGTTAGCTTTTTTCTGTCACACCGATGCGTCTGCTCCTAGGTGTTCTCAGCGGCTGCCCAGGCCATTTCCCCCTCCTTTTTCCCGGGTCACTTCAGTGTCGTTCCTGCAGGCAGCACCACAGACTGATGTCACCCCCAGAGCGCAGAGCTGGGAACCCGGCACACATTTATTAATGAGGCAACAGCATCTCAGGAAACCCGGTGCGTGGTGACCTGTGGTCCCCGTGAATCCAGCCTGGTTACACCTGCTTTGCCTGGCTGCCTCCTTTCCCACAAGAAAGGCCTTTGTCCCCAGATAATACCCAGAGAGCTTTTGCAAGGCAGATAACTCCCGAATTCTACTGTCAAGGCTGATAAATTGGCTTAGTATGGTTCACCCCAAGAATATAGCACTGAATCTCACAATAGACTTCTGCAAGCAAAGAATTTTCTGACTACAGATTTGTCAACGTAAAAGTAACCCCTAATAATGTTTTACTTGGCAGCTTTGTGACAGCTAAAATATTAAGCCGTGGCTGCATTTACCGTGAGAAGCGTTCCTCTTTGGAAAAGGGGGTTTTGTGTTTTGTTTTTTTCCAGAATCGCCCAGCTGTCCGTTTCATCCACGTTTTATTTCTGACCTTGCATTCTGCATGGTAAATTTGTCCCCAAGCGTCCTTGGTTGTTAAATATTAGAGGCAAAGGCGGAAATGTAACGGAGGAGGTCACATCTGGGCAGGACCCGTCACCCTGGTGTGGCATCTGCCCGGGAGCGGGAAGCAGTGATTTTTTTCTGGGTCCTACATACAATCCTTTGGAAGCGTGCTTGTGCGGAGGGGAGGAATCTTGCAGAAGGGCTTCTCGTCTAATTCTCCTGTTTTATTGCTTTGCCCCAGTCTATCATTGCTATCTGTCAATTCAATTAGCTGCTGGCCTGGCATTTTTGGGATAATGTACAAGATGTATTAAAATGCATGTTGTGGTGAACTTCCTGAAAGCTATGGGAGAAACAGAGGCTTGTCTTTTAAAGCTACCAACCCTGGGCTGCAGAAGATCTTTGATGTCGTGGGCAACTGTACGGCCCAGTTAGTGTTCTTTCCATCAGTCTTCCGGGGAATACAGCCGTAAAATGAGACAGAAACAGCATAGACCAAAGGAAGGCAGAATCCCGTACACTGGAGTTTGAAGCAAGAGGAAGGAACTTGCTTCAGGACGGAAACCTCACTTTTCACAACCAGAACCTTCCGTGGCTCCTTAATTAGTATATAATATGACGAGTAGTTGGTCATTCTGGGATAACACTGATAGGTATTTGAAAATTTATTCGTGATTTGAGTTTGGCTCTTAGAGACAGATAGGGCCACCTGGGTGGCTCAGTCAGTTAGGCATCCAACTCTTGATCTCAGCCTGGGTCCTGATCTCCAGGTCATGAGTTCAAGCCCTGCACTGGGCATGAAACCTACTTAAAAAAATAAAGGGGTGCCTGGGTTCAGTTAAGTTTCTGACTCTTGGTTTTGGCTGACATGGTGATCTCATGGTTTTGTGAGTTCCAGCCCCATGTTGGGCTCTGCACTGGCAGCTCGGAGCCTGCTTGGGATTCTCTCTCTCTCCCTTTCTCTCTCTGTCCCTCCCCCACTTGCACTGGCTCTGTCTCTCTCAAAATAAATAAGTAAACTTAATTTTTTTTTTAAAGACAGATACTCATGGAATTTTTAGCACATGCCTAACCACGTTTTCAAAATGCTATACGTAGGGCTTTTCTTAGAAAATGGAACCACAGTGTAAAACAGAACCATTTCTCTGTTTTAGTATCTTTTATTAGAGTACATACAAGAGTGGGGGAGGGACAGAGGGAGAGAGAATCTCAAGCAGGCTCTGTGCTCAGCATGGAGCCTGACATGGGACCCGATCCCACAACCCTGGGATCATGACCTGAGCCGGAATCAAGAGTTGGATGCTCAACCAACTGAGCCACACGGGTGCCCCAAACAGAACTGTTTCTAATTTAAAACAGTGCATGACAGGTGACCAATGAGGCACCTAGATTATGTTTCTTATTTTTCAACATGAGTAGGTGTGGGTTTGTCCCTATATTATCTCTACAACATCTGAGTTTTAAATCTAGGTCAGTTGTTCCCAAACCTTAATTTTGGTAGTGTCAGAACACAGATGACCCTTGGAAACATTATGCTAAGTGAAAAAAGCCAGACCTAAGAGGTCACGTAATGTATGACTGCATTTATATGAAATGCCCAGAACAGGCAACTCCAAAGAGACAGAAAGCAGATGAGTGGCTGACAGGTCCTGCAAGGAGGAGGGAACGAGAAGTGACCACTTAATTAATGGGTATGGGGTTCATTTGGGGGGAGGGGGGTAGGTAAGGAGAATGTTCTGGAATTCCATTGTGGTGAGGGCTGCACAACATTATGAACGTACTAAAAGCTGCTACACTGTATACTTTTAAATGGAGAATTTTACATGATGTGAGTTTTACCCCAATTTTTTTAATGTTTATTTTTTAATTTTTATTTTTTAATAAAATGTATTGTCATATTGGCTTACATACAACACCCAGCGCTCATCCTCGATGACCACAACATCCACATTCCTCACAACATCCAAGTGCCCTCCTCAATGCCCATCACCCATTTTCCCCTCTCCCCCCCCCCAACCCCCATCCACCCTCGGTTTGTTCTACGTATTTAAGAGTCTCTTGTGGTTTGCCTCCCTCCCTCTCTGTAACGATTCGCCCCCCGCCCCCACCTTCCTCCATGGTCTTCTGTTAAGTTTCTCAAGATCCACATAGGAGTGAAAACATGATATCTGTCTTTCTCTGCCTGACTTATTTCACTTAGCATAATACCCTCCAGGTCCCTCCACGTTGCTACAGATGGCCAGAGTTCCTTCTTTCTCATTGCCAAGTAGTAATTCCATTGTATCTATAAACCACAGCTTCTTTATCCATTTATCAGTTGATGGACATTTAGGCTCTTTCCACAATTTGGCTATTGTTGAAAGTGCTGCTATAAACGTTGGGGTACCTGTGCCCCTATGCGTCAGCACTCCTGTATCCCTTGGGTAGATTCCTAGCAGTGCTATTGCTGGCTCAGAGGGGAGATCTATTTGTAATTTTTTGAGGAACCTCCACACTGTTTTCCAGAGCGGCTGCACCAGTTTGCATTCCCACCAACAGTGCAAGAGGGTTCCCGTTTCTCCACATCCTCTCCAGCATCTATAGTCTCCTGATTTGTTCATTTTAGCCACTCTGACCGGTGTGAGGTGGTATCTGAGTGTGGTTTTGATTTGTATTTCCCTGATGAGGAGCGACGTTGAACATCTTTTCATGTGCCTGTTGGCCATCTGGATGTCTTCTTTAGAGAAGCGTCTATTCGTGTTTTCTGCCCATATCTTCACTGGATCATTTGTTTTTCGGGTGTGGAGTTTGGTATAAAAAGTCACCTGGAGGGCTTGTGAAAACACAGATTACTGGGCCCTACCCCTGAGGTTTTCTGACTCAGTAGGTCTGGGTAGGGCCTGGGCATTTGCATTTCTGGTAAGTTGCAAAGTGATGCTAATGCAGGGGCCACACCCGGGAGACCACTCATCCAGGCATCTGTTGGGTGGGGGGATTTGTCCTCCATGTTTACATCCGTGCATCAAGGGTTTCTTGATCACTGCCCACGTTCTGGCCATTCGCTACAGGTAGTGCCGCGCTGAACTGACATCAGTAATGACGAAAATGGGGTTTTTAAATGACTGAACTTGGAATCAAAGCTAGCATCTGCCATTGCCTAACTGTACACTCTCGATCCAATCCTTCGTCTTGTTTGCACAATGAGCGTAGCGATACCTGTCTCTCTAGACTGCTTTGAACTTTTTTTTAATTTAAATTCAAGTTAGTTAACATACAGTGTAGTCTTGGCTTCAGGAGTGGAACCCAGGGTTTCATCTCTTGTGTATGACACCAAGTGCTCATCCTGAAAAGTGCCCTCCCTCGTGCCCATCACCCATTTAACCCATCCCCCTTCACCGCCCCCAGCAGCCTTCAGTTTATTCTCTGTATTTAAGAGTCTCTTATGGTTTGACTCCCTCTGTTTCTATCTTCTTTTTCCTTCCCTTCCCCTATGTTCATCTGTTGAGTTTCTCAAATTCCACAAATCATATGGTATTTATCTTTCTCAGACTGTCTTGAATCAACTAGCGTAAGACCCTCTAGTTCCATCCACGTTGTTGCAAATGGCAAGATTTCATTCTTTTTCATCGCCGAGTAATATTCCATTGTATACATTTAAATTTAAAAGCAAAAAAGCATTAAAAAAAAAATAGTACTGTGAGAAAGCACCCACCATACCACCTAGCTAGTTCTCAATACATAGTTATTTTTTAAATATGTATCTGTATAGGTCAACTAAATATATACATTATAATTAAATATCATTTATATTTTTATATAATTTCTACATTATTTGGATGAGTATGCATGGTATATTTTATGCATACGTAAACACGTGTCCATATTTTATTGCTATGGGTGGAGAGGCAGTGTGGGGCATGGGCGTGTCTGGTAGTTCCTTGGGCAAAGGTCGGATGAGGCAACAGTGGGAAGACATATTTGAATCATCTTGGGATCCTCCTCAGAGCTTCGAACGTAACAGATGCTTGAAAGTTGCTTCTTGCCTAAGTAAGTAGATGGGTGACAAGTGAAAGAGTAGTGAACACACTACACAAAAGGTTTAATTCTGTCATCCTAACCTCCTTCAAAGTTAGAAAGGAGGGTGACACTTTCTGGTGACCCTCTTTTACGTGTGACTCCATTGAGGAAACAGCAATCTTAACAATCGCTGTGCTGATCGATCCCGCCCATGGATTCTTGATGCTGTCCTGGGGAGTAGACTCCGTACGTTGTTCACGTTTCACTGGCATATTTTTTATGCCAATGAACGAACTGTTCTTTGGCTCTTAAGGCAAGACATCAGTGGTTCGCTAGGCAACCAGTGGTTCTTGGGACGTCAAACGTTTGCAAATATGTATAGATCAGGATTGTATTGTAATTAGGAGAGTCTAATATTTGGTGCCATCAGATTCCCTTTTGAGATTTAAAATCCTTTACCATCACTAAATTCTGTTTATTGGAGGAAGGGCCATTGGGTTAGATATGATTTTTAAAAAATTTTTCATGTTTGTTTGTTTTTGAGAGAGACAGAGTACGAGTGGGGGAAGGGCAGAGAGTGAGGGAGACACAATCCGAAGGAGGCTCCAGGCTCTGAGCTGTCAGCACAGAGCCTAACGCGAGGCTTGAACCCACCAACTGGGAGATCATGACCTGAGCCGAAGCCAGACGCCCAACCTTGGGACTGAGTCACCCAGGCGCCCCTAGATATAATTTTTAAATATTCTCATTCTTACAACTGACAGGACCTCAGCAGAAGGGAGATGATGAGCATACCTTTGCTTGTCATTCAAAAATAGTTTCCTGAAAAGGGGGAAAATAATAAGAGTTTAGAGTTCTTATGAAAAATACCTTCAGCCATTATCAGTACCTGGTCCGTGCGGAGCAAAGCTCCCGCCATTTAATGATACTCCTTGGTAGTCTGCTTAGCATCAGCATGAATTTGGGTGGCCGAGAGGTCTTCTATTTAGCACATTCCTCTAGACCAGTCCTGTCTCTCCATCTACCTTTGAAGCAGCTCTTCCCTCTGCCTGGAATGTTCCTCCTCCAGATGCACCCACAGTGTGGTCCCTCACCTCCTTCAGGTGAGAGCTTCAAATGCCACCCCCACACACACCCAGTGATGTCTTTCTCTACCACCCTTCCTAAAAGTTCAGTTCTTCCCACACACATCCTCTCCTCCTTGCCTGTTTAATTTTTCTCTTTAACATCCCTTTCTAGCACACTTCATTGGCCCCCTTACCTTATGCATTACCCACCTGCCCGGCTGGAATGGAAGCTCCATGATAATCAGGATTTTTCAATGCTTTGTTCACTGCCCCCCCCCCCCACCATTTCTAAGAGAAATAGAAATTTACCATCATGCAGGTAACTCTACTTCTGAGAGCATCTAGCAGACACACGAACGCATTTGTGCCAACAAGGATCTGTTCTCCTCTCCCAAACGTTCTGAAGTTTAAGTCCTGGACTTAAACTAATCCCATCCATCTTCTTACTGTCTATCCCTCTTCTTTAGTCTCATCTCTCCAAAGCCCAATATGCATTTGACATTTTGCAAGACAGTGAGACGGGAGGGTCTGGGGCTGGCCTCGGCCCCTAAGCCTTTAGCCTCCGAACACTGGTGGACATTCCGCCCATTTGCGAAACAGGGTGGTTCATTGATCTTCTCTCAACTAGTGTTGTTCTTGCTCTCAACCCTTCCTGAGCTTCACCGGTGACCCTACTGTCTTTTCTAGTTCACTGTGAAAACATTCTAGGAATCCGTTCCTTTCCAGAATGCATTGATAAGAGTTCATCACAACACCTGGCTGCATAGCACATGAGAACAAGGTTTAGGGTCTGGATCAGGCCCTGAGCTACGTAAGTGTCTTAGGACTGTCAACACAGAAGGAGGTCTGATCCTTTGCCTTGATGAAACGTATTCCGTTGCAAAGAGAACGGCTCTCGATTCCCTGCACAACATACCGTTGTCTTGTCAACACAAAGCACTTCTAAATGGATAAAATTAGAATTTTCAGGTGGTCATCACTTGAAGCTATTCGGCGTCATTTCGATATCAAGAGTAATCTGTCTGCCAAGGGAGGTTCTAAAGATTTCGAACGGAACTTTGTGACAGCACTGGAAGTAAGCCTTGCTTTATTATTATTACCTCTCCATCCAATGCAAGACATGCGCTTATTCATTGATTTGTAGATTCGAATTCTACTCCAGAGTTAATCACCCGAGGTGGATAAAACACATTAGGGGGGGATAAGACGGTGTTACCAGTTTATTCGCAGGAAATGATCCTGATCTCAAAATGTGCCAAATGATATTGAGTGGTGGCTGGTCTGCCACCTTTAGGGATACATCCAGCTTGCATTGGCTTGGCCAGTTGATTAGAATCCGGTCATAATGTCACCCCATAAACGTCCACATGGAAAGAGGGTGTTCAGGCTTGCCGGTCAACAGGCCCTACTTCCTCACTAAATAGCCAAACCTTCTGAGTTTCTGGCGTCCTTGCCCCTCATAACCATCGCTGCCTCAAGATATGAGAAAATGCATCTGAAGAAAGAGTGAGCTACCCTATGTGTGTTGGGTAACACTAACTGCTGTAGGAAACAAGCCCCTAATTTTCAGTGGCTTATCATAATAGAGGTGGGTTTCCCACCCAGATGACACTCCGAGGCTCTAAGCTGCCGGTGGCTTCGCTCCCAGCAGGGAGTCAGGACCAGACGCCCCCTCCTAGGACATTGCAATACCCTGAGCTCAGCTGACCGAGGGGAACGAAAGGACCTGAAGAGCCACAGTCCCTTCACCTTCAACCGGAAGCATTCCGCATCACTTCACCTCTGTTCACGTTCCATTGCCGAGAATAAGTCCTCTAGCCCATCCTGGAGCGAGGGGGTGGGGCAGCCCCTCTGGACCATGGAAGGCGGAACATGAACTATGCCGGGAAGGTTGGCCAACTTTGCCACATCCACCGTAGCCCTGGTGTTTTGAGGCAAGAGCAGGGCCCACACTTCCAGTCCCCTGCGTTTTCTTACAGCTCTGCTTTCAGAAGCAGTGATCTGCCCTTCGTAGACCCGAATGCCAGCCTCAGCCAGCCCTCACCTACAGTGGGGTTGTGTCCATGGAACCGAGGAAGTGATACGCACAGTCATTTGTACGTGTCTCTTCCTTGTGCTTTCCAATGAGGACACCGGTGTGCGTTCGTATTACAAGCTGCAGGTCCCAAGGACTCATTTTTTTTTTTTTTTTTGGTCCTATAATTTCGTGCAGAACTGTTCATGATTGTCCATCATGAGATGCTGTACAAATTTGTCGATTTGAAAACGGTCAGAAGAGGATTTGTTTTTTGGTAGAGCACTTCTTCCTTGGTAACGTGGGCGCTGTATGGGGATAGATCTCAGGATGTAGCCGAGTGCGCCTCGTTTTATGCCGGGCAATTAAGCCTCGGTTCACTGGGACTAAGGGTGGACATGTGGGCAGCGCTCGTCAGCGAGCTCCGTGAA
Organism: Panthera leo; assembly: GCF_018350215.1. Classification (NCBI taxonomy): domain Eukaryota; kingdom Metazoa; phylum Chordata; class Mammalia; order Carnivora; family Felidae; genus Panthera; species Panthera leo. The sequence goes on along the minus strand of NC_056689.1, from coordinate 80,938,505 downwards.
TCTCTGTACGAGAAAAGGCTCGAGAAGCCACTCTGTGCCTCGACGGCTGACCGTTTCAGCTCTTCTCCGCAGGTTCCCGTTCCCCATGGTGTTCAGCAGCTGCAGCAAGGAGGACCTAGAGGCCAGCCTGGAGAAAGGCATGGGAATGTGCCTCTTCAACCTGCCAGAAGTGAAGCAGTCTTTCGGGGGCCAGAAGTGCGGGAACGGATATGTGGAGCAAGGAGAGGAGTGTGACTGTGGAGGGCCGGAGGTAAGAGACGCCCCCTGGGACCGCCGCCTTGCATCTGTGGCTGGCAAAGGAGTAGGGACTTGGAAGAATTATGCGGCAGAATGAAAGTGCTAGAAACTCACGACGGAAAGTCCTAAACAGGCCCCCCCCCCCTTGGAAAGTCCTAAAGAGCCCCCACCCCACCCCGCCTTGAACAGCTGTGCCAGCCAGGGCGGCCTTCTCTTGAATCTCAGAATAAGTTGTATCACTGGTTTTAAAAAGAAAGCATCTTCTCTATTGAAGGACACGGTCTAGGTGAGGCCAGCTGAGGACAAGAACAATAAATAAAGCATTTAGCTTTGAGTTTAACAGAGAAGAAAGCTTTGGGAATGCTAGCTTCAAATGGCTAATAAGCATCATTTCTTTCTCTTTGCAAAGCGAGCAACCAGAGGGGAATTTGAATAAGCAACATTCATTTTTAACCAAGAGCTCCCACCCAAGTAGAAAAACTGCCTGATGCCTCAGCCTTCTCTGTATGCACAACCCGAGGCTCCGGGCTCCTGCCTCCTTGCTTGTTAGCTTTCAGAAGCAGTAAGCGGAAGCAGGGAACATTTGTATCCAGCAAAGGGCTTATTTAACCCTGTTTTCCAGCCAGTGTCAGGCAAATGTCTTGTTCCTGTAGGGCCCAAGATAAACTTCAGCAACAGAAAAAATTATTTAACAGCCGCTTTTTAATCTCCGAATGATCTTGAGAAGGAAGGAGAAAGAGAGCCCACAGTGAGATCTCTTGGTAAAAACAGGTGTCTCCTGGAAGCTTGGAGGAGGCAGTGTTTAGAATAAATCAAAGCAAGTAGTTTGTATAGCAAGCAGTCTGCATGTGGGATTCCCTCCCCGAGAGCTTATGCAAGCGGAAACGGTAGACGGGTTCAAGGCGGGCTTGGCTAGATTCACAGACAGGCTTGGTGAGGGCTTAGGAAGAGCATGTTTTGGAGGGCTGCTCCGAAAAGGGGATTCTAGGGTGGAAGGAAATGTGCAGAGATCCCGGGATATCCGTCAGATTCCTGTGCTCGTCGGACAGGCAACCGGTTGTAGAACCTTCTTCATATTTGTAATTCCCAAGGTGCTGCGTTTTCCCATACCAGCAGGAACGATCTTGGTCTCAGTCCGGCCAGCTCTGCAAGAACTTCAGGAGTGAATAAGTGCTGGGGGGTGGAGCTAGTAGAGGTGGTCCCATCAAATGTTTGTGCGTCCTTTCCAAATCCGGGATTCAACAGCGATACCAGCACTGTCCACGGCAGCGATAATTTTGCTCACAGTGTGTTGGGGGTGATTGCTGTACGGGAGCCAGTCCTCATGCATGGGGTTATAGAAACTCTTCTGAAGATTAGTGGAGGAAAACTTGAAACTGTCATGGGATGAGGGATACAAAGGGGAGAGTCCTTGGGGACTTTGTTAATTACCTGAAGAAGAAAAACAAAATTAGTATAAATGGCCCGCATTTCTCAGGAGAGGCCATGTGGACTTAAAACGGTTTCTCTTTGATTGGAACTCCTTGTAATTGTTTATTTACTCTAAATAAGTTTGACAGCTCTTCCTAGAGTCACGAACTCTCAGGTGTAGAATGATCATCTGCAGTCATTCGCTCCATATTCCATCACCACCACCATCTGGTCAACAAATGTTTGAGTACCTGAAATTTGCCAGCCACTGATGTCACGGTCCTCAACTTCGCCTCCATCGAGGAGTCATTCAGCTTTGACGGGGTGCTTGCTATCTCTCTAGGCAGGATGTCGTGGCAGGGCAGCACTGATTCAGTCAAACTCCTTCCTTATGTAGAGCCATGTTCTGCTTGCATATAGTTCCCGACTGTATGTTTCTGTGGTTGGGTCCTTGTTTCACAGGATAAGTTCTTGCTATCCGAAGAGACAACTCTCATTCTTTCCATCGACATTTCTTTCAAAGTCTGAGCAATCTTTCAACGTTCTAGGCAAGCCTCTTACCTCGATTTGTAGTTTTTTTCATTTTTGCTTTTCAAATTGTGTCCAAGAGTATAACGACCCATATCCAGTTTCCAAACTGCTTGGACCAAAACTTTTAGTCAGCCCCGGGCTTAATTCACCTGCGCTCTTTAGGCCCCTGCCCAGCGCTCAGGCCCTGGAAATAGTCCTCACGCCTTTGCTTCGTGTTAGCCCGTGCGTTCCCTGGCCCCCAGAGGGACTCAGTGTGTCGCCACATCGGGGAGCGAACGGGACCAGGACTTCCCCAGCTCATAACTGGATTCCTCTTCTGCCCCCTTGCTCTCAGAAATAATCACTATTTTCAGGAGGATGCATTGTAGACTTAATCTCAGTGCATTGTGATTAAGAATTTGTATCTACCGCCCACAACCCAAGAATGACATGGCCTTTGCGGAGAGTTCACTAACGGCTTCATTATTCTTTTTTCTTTGGAGAACTAGTGTTCATTGGCTCTGTTGAACTTTCCTATTGAGTACTAACATAATATATGTATCAACAGATGAAGAATTTGTCTCTTCTGATACATATAGTCCTGCAGAAGGAACAGATTCTGGGTAGTTAAAAAGGCAAGTGATTTCTGGAGCCTTCTGTACAGGGCATTGGATTTACATCAACCATAAGGATATCCTGACAACTCACTCATTCATCCAGCTAACGGGGTTGGGAAAGCAGCCTTATCTCCTTGTTTAAAGTCAATAGAATGACAGTAGCCTGCAAATATCTTTTAAACTTAGTTATCTTTCTCACATTATCAAGCCCCTTTGAAGTCAAAGCCATTCTACTTGGCTGCATTTCCATTTGAACTGCTGCTTATATTTTTTAGTGATTTGGTCGGGGGTGAGGAGGTGGTTCTTAAAGAATCTTAGGACCTAGTTTTCAGATGGCTGATTTAACGGAGACGCTCAAGGAAATGTGTAATTTGGTTAGTATGTCGTTAGTAGAGCCATTTAGACCACAGTGAACAGGACAACACTGCTGTGTACTTGACGGCACTGATCAGGAACGCAATCGATCAGTGGACTCCTTTTAAAAACAAAGCAAGTTCCTAAACTTATATAAGTCCATGAGTTAGAAACCCTTCCTGTCATCAAAGTTACAGCCATGACTTCTGGTTGGCACTTCGTCTTACTGTATATGTTATACGCTCCGGATGTTTATAAGGTCCTTGAGCAAATTTAAAATTTCATAACTTTGGATGGATGTATAATGGGAGCAAGTCGTAAACACCAAATGAGAGCATGATTCATAGAGTCTCACACAGGACACAGTTCAGAGATCCAGGATCGTCCTAAATCTTCTGGATTATCCACAAAATTTTATTCATTGCGTTTGTAATACTGATGATAACTTCATTAACAGAACATGGTTTTCAGGAGTAAAATATTATACTATTAAAATACTACATGATTGGTTTCACTCTAATGGTATATATCTTCTTCTGCTCATGTCACATCCTAAATAAAAGGGCATTAGTTAATACTAAAAGGACATTAATTAATTAATTAATTAATTAACACGAGTTAATACTAATGACCCCATGAACTCTTCTTTCGGATAATTCATTTTCTTCTAACATGTGTAAACTCTAGGTTATTGGGATGTTCTAAAGTACAAGGACTTCATAAATGCAGTAGGTAATATGTATGGACGTTTTGTGGAGAGCCGAGCAAAGGTGCCCATCCCTTGTAGGGCTTTTGTTAGAAGAACGTGGGCGCTTGTGAAGAACAACTTAACAGAGGAGGTCATTTTCTGTCCTTTCAGAGAGAGCAGTCCATCTAATATGTGATCTCTCTGTTGAAATCCCTTGCAAATCCATGGGCACATCCCACAGACCTCCTTTCCGGCCTCTTGGTCATTCTGATGTGCATTTCGGACCTGAGAGGTGCCTTGTCCGGGTGAGGCAGCCACCTGTGCTGAGCAAGAGTCTTGGCTACCACATTGGGCTGGAGGGCGGGGAACTGTGGTTCCACGATTGATTGGACCCCATTCCCTGCCGGCATGCTCCAGATTAAAAGGGTCAGTATTTGAAGAGTTGAGTTTGTACACGCCTATGTATATTTTTAAAGTGAGTTCAGAGTGTTCCGGCGATCCCGAGACCGTTCACTACAATAAGACCTGCATGAATCATGAATCAGAGGCATCCCCACAGACCCGCAGCCACAGCCCACTTGACTGGATCGGGCAGCCCGCCTTCCTATGCACGCTCCCCTTACCCTCTGTGAAAGGCACGGAATGAGTGCTGTTCACTCTTCCCAGGGATTCACAGACCTTGGCAAGCTTCACAGAAGCTTGGCTTTGCTAGATGTGAAAATAATCTCAGGCCGGTTTTCAGCTCCTTCCCTTTATGGCCCGGGCCTTCCATGAGTAGTTGCCCCACGAGACCCTGTCAAACGAGCCTGCTCTCCTCCCCAGGAATGTACGAACGTCTGCTGCAATGCCACCACCTGTACCCTGAAGCCGGACGCTGTGTGCGCACACGGGCTGTGCTGTGAAGACTGTCGGGTGAGCTCTCTCGGCCCCGAGGCCACCCCCGGGTTCAGGTGCTTCCACAATGACACAGGACGAGCGAGGCAACAGGATGGCTTCCCGGCCCCTCTACCGTGAAAACCGTAACTCCTCACCATGCAAGCTGGTGTCCCCCACTGTCGTCCAGTCTTCGTGTGAAATGCACACTTTATTTATGTATCTGGTTTTTTTTTTTTTGAGAGAGAGAGGGAGAGAAAGCATGAGCAGGGGAGGGGCACAGAGAGAGGGAGACAGAATCCCAAGCAGGTTCTACAGTGTCAGCGCAGAGCCCGACTCGGGGCTCGAACTCACCAACTGTGCCATCACGACCTGAGCTGGAACCAAGAGTCAGATGCTTAGCCCACTGAGCCTCCCAGGCGCCCCCTCCAATCTTCGTGTGAAATGCACACTTGAATGCTAAGTCATCGGTGATCAGTCATTTATTTACGGGTTGGAAAGGAATTGTTCCCCAAAGCTCTGGCTCACTGTGACACACTCCAGTTGTGCTGCTGGACGGTGGTAAGATGCATGGTCCTCTTACCATGATGGGAGCAGCTAGAGAGAGAGAGTCTCCACCCCGGTCACTCAGCCTCCGCTCTATCCCAAGAACATCTACCTGCCGGGCTGAGAAGCCACACGGGTCGTTCCAGGGAATATACATAACCACCTTGATCTTGATGTCCTCCCAACACAAGGATTGGCCCACCCAGCCCGAACAATGGCGGCCCTTTGATACTTTGGTCATTGCTGCTGCCATGACAGATTGCCATTTGTTTGGGCAATTCCATTGTTTGTCTCGTCATTCAGAGCTGAGATCTGACTGAGGAGAAGCCTGAGCTTTTGATTCAAAGGTTCCAAGGGTAGACTTTCTTTCTTTTTCAATTAAGCGATTGATCTTGGCATTCGGCTCGCAGGAAACTCCCTCTCTGCTCCCCACCCAGCCCCGTGATTCAGAAGTGCATTACAGCATCTTACGTTCAGCCTAAAATATCCATCCTGCCCTTTCTCTCCGTGATTAACTTCTGGGGGACGTTCAAGGAAGCTGACACCACCACCACCCCCACCCCGGGCACACAGCCGCTGGCCATGGAAGGGGGCGGGCAGGGGTGGGGCAGGTCGCTGGCCGTGTAGCCCCTGACAAGCCACTCTGAGCCTCGGTTTCTTCAACCACAGAAAGGTGAGGCATTGGCCGATGGTTCCTAACATCTTTTATGGCTCCCTTGCTTCACTTCTGCCCCGTGAAGTCCTACAGACAGGTTTCCAAGTCCATGATTTGATGACAAAGTGAAATACAATTGTCACCGAGCCCTTGGAATTTTTGTCCTCTTGGCCACAGTGCTAACACTGTAAGAGCAAACCTCATCTTAAAACACGTGGCGACTAGAGATCTTCAGAATTAAGGAGCCCATCAGCCGGTACTCCCTTCCCATGCCTCCTTTGAGGTGACAGGTACCACCAACCAGCCTGTCTCCTCATCAGAAGACCCTAATGTCGCATGAAATTAAAAACAGGCAGCTCTTGGGGCTCCTGGGTGGCTCAGTTGGTTAAGCGTCCAACTTCAGCACAGGTCACCATCTCATGGCTCATGAGTTCGAGCCCCGCGTCGGGCTCTGTGTTGACAGCTCAGAGCCTGGAGCCTCCTTCAGATTCTGTGTCTCCCTCTCTGCCCCACCCTTGCTCACGCTCTCTCAAAAATACATAAACATTAAAAAATGAAAAAAAAAGAGGCAGCTCTTGATTGCCCCCCTCCCTAGTGGAAAGGTAAACCCCAGAGCCCAGAGCAAGATTCTGTGTATTTAACGACTGTCCGTGTCTCTCTCTTCCCTTGGGATCCTCGCCCCTTGATGTGAGGCTTCGGGAGGATGGCCCGGCCCCGGCTCCGGCCCAGGAGCGCTGCCGGGAAGCCGCTTCCCTTTCCTGCGGCGCACGGGCCATAAACAGCCTCTCCTTCCAGCTGAAGCCTGCGGGAACGGCATGCAGGGACTCCAGCAATTCCTGTGACCTCCCCGAGTTCTGCACGGGGGCCAGCCCCCAGTGCCCGGCCAACGTGTACCTGCACGACGGGCACCCGTGTCAGGGCGTCGACGGCTACTGCTACAACGGCATCTGTCAGACCCACGAGCAGCAGTGCGTCACGCTCTGGGGACCAGGTATGTGGCCGCCCCTGGGTGGGCGCGGAGCCGTGGGGCTTGGGGAGCTCGCTCGGTTCCCGTAAGCGTCGCTGCCGCTGCGCCGTCTGCAAAGCTTCCCTCCCTTCAGCTGGAGCGATTGGCTCCCTGGAAGACCTGGGGCCGTGCCGGGCGCGCCGAAAGGGGCACTGCCCGGAGCGCGGCCCACTGAGAGATGTGTGAACACCTGCTGTGCGCCCTGTGGGGCGATGGGGAGGACCAGCCGTGACCCCTGCCCTCAGATGGCTTAACAGTCGTTGGGCAGACAGATAGAACTTCCTACCCGCTCTGATCACGTAAGTGCTTCTTGGTGCTCGGGCAAGAGAAAGTCCTGGCGGACTCGCCACGTGAGGAGCCTGTGACCAGGAAGGACAAGGAGGGGTCACTCCTGACGCAGGGAGCAGCGAGCTGGCGTGTGGAAAGGGCCGCCAGGGCGGGAGGCCGGGACCCCGGGGTGCAGAGGAAGAACGTGGAGGCAGGTGTTGGAGAGCCTTGTGAGGCAGCCGGGTTCTAAAAGCAGAGTGGCGGACGTGTGCGTTCCCGAAAAAGGCACCCAGACGGGCAGGTGGCCAGGAAGCAGCTGCCGGGGCAGTTAGGGGCTGTCCACTCCCTGCTTCCTGTGTGCAGGATGCTGGGCCAGATGTTCCGTATGACTCGTCCCTTCCAGCCCTCCGACAGGAGAGAGGTAGGGGAAATGACTACGGTTCAGAGAAGGTGCGGCTCGAATTCAGAGACCGGAAGTCAGCTTCCTGATGGCGTAAGGCTGGGATTGGCGCCCAGGCCCACGGACCCAAGAGCCATACGTAATGCACGCTGTGCGGCTGTGCCCAAGAGCCAGGCCTAGAACAAAACTTCCACGGAAGCTCCGCGGTGGAGCGGATGCTGGGACGCCACAGGAGGAAGAATCGGGCCCCTGGACGCGGCTCTCTGTTGGCCCATCTTCTGGGGCCGGGGGTCCAGGGCCCCCGTGGGGCAGCCGGGACCCCGAGGACTCCTCACCCCAGCGTTTGCTGCCTCTGCCCCCCACTCCGGGATTCCAGCAGCGAATCCAGTCCCCCAGAGAGCACTTTCCAAGAGTGCGGGCCCCCGTCCCGCCTTGTCCTTCTCCCTCCTCCCCGCCGCCTGCGGAGGTGACCTCACTGCTGGCCGGGGACACCAGCTGTGGCACGGCCACCGTGGTCAGCCAGGCAGAGAGCCAGGCAAGCTCTAGAGGAAGGGAAATCCGATACTGGGTCTTTGTCAGACTTTCGTGTGTGAGGTTTCGGTTTCAGGGGTGATGAGGGCAGTAAACGAGGGCAGAAAATGGTGACCGGTCATCAAAGCTCAGGTGTTCAGCGGGGTGTGAAAGCAGTGGCCAAGCAGGGAGAGCAAGGACCGGTGTTTCTGAGGATTGGGTCCCGTCGTCGAGCCCGCGGCCCCACCAGCTAAAGACGGCCCTCTGTACTTGGACGGCCCTGAGGGGCAAGAAGGAGCGGTGTGGTGCAGCCGGGGGCTGGTGCAGCCCGTTCGCCGTGTGCGGGTCCACTCGGGCACAAAGCGGGAGGCCCTCAAAATACACGCGCCAGGGGCGCCTGGGTGGCTCAGTCGGTGAAGCGGCCGACTTCGGCTCAGGTCACGATCTCGCGGTCCGTGAGTTCGAGCCCCGCGTCGGGCTCTGTGCTGACGGCTCGGAGCCTGGAGCCTGTTTCGGATTCTGTGTCTCCCTCTCTCTCTGACCCTCCCCTGTTCATGCTCTGTCTCTCTCTGTCTCAAAAATCAATAAACGTTTAAAAAAAAATTAAAAAAAAAAATACACGCGTCAGATGCCCGGCTGGGCTCTGAGCGGGTCAGTGACTTCAGACACCTTTCAGTCAAGCGAGGTCACTTTGGGACAGCGGCTACCACTGCAGGCCACATCCTCGTGGCCTGAAGCATCCCTGGTGGCCGCTCCTCCCCAGCCTTTCTCCGGACTCAGCAGTCTCCCCGCTTCTCGAGTTACAGGGGGAGTCAGGACGCTCCCTTCCAAAACGGCCTTCTGTGGCCAGAGCACACACAGCACTTGGAGCCTTCGGAGTCCAATGTGCTCTCCGGTGTCCCGCTGTATTGCAGCGTCTGGCCCCGTTTCCAAAGTGAGGTCAGCTTGAACTCCGCGGCTCTCTCTGAGCCATCGCCACCGTGTGACTCAGCTGGCTGCGCGCCTTAGATTCCTGGTGACCGAGGCGGGTATTTATCTCATCGGATCAGGCCTTCTCAAGCTGCCTGACCAGAGAGAGAGAGAGAGAGAGAGAGCCAGACAGGCAGGCAAACCGACAGCCTGACTCACGGACTGAGCTTTTCAAAAGCGAGAGCAGTAGGAAGTTCCCTCCTGTGACTTCTCAGCGTCCTCGTGGCTGACGGTGAGGCTGGCAGCCTGGCGGCCCCGGGGACCCGCACCAGCTCCTGAGGAGGGCCGCTCCCCCGGAGCTCCTCGCTTGCCTCCCCTCTCCCCTGCCGCCCCCCTGAGGGCTGAGGAGGCCTGTGCCGGGGCGGTGGCGCGGTCGCCGTGAGAGGGTCAGTGCACATGGACCGAGCCTTCCTGGCGTCGGGGAGGCTCAGCGTTCCTGGAAATGACAAGCTTGGGGACCCGCCTCAGGCTCGGGGCTTCAGGGGTTCAGTGCACTCCAGCCAACTCCTTCTCTGGACTTCAGGTCGCTGCACCAACTTCCTCAGGAGGGCGGAGGACGTGCGTGCCAGAACCAGCGGGGGCCCTCCACACCGGGGACCTTCTCAGAAGGGCCTCTGACCGCCTCCTGGGTAAACGCAGCAGGTTCCTTCCCTTCCCTGGCAGTGCAGCTGTCTTGTGGTCTAGTTCAAGGGCGCTGTATGAGTTTCCTGCGGCTGCTGTAACAAATGACCACAAATTTAGCGGCTTACGACGACACAGATCTGTCGTCTTCTGGCCCTGCGAGTTGGAAACCCTAAAGCCGAGATGTTGGCAGGGCGACGTTACTTCTGCAGGCCGTAGGGGAGAGCGTATCCCTGCGCCTCCGCCAGCTTCCCGAGGCCCCCGCGTTCCTTGGCCCGTGGCCCCTCCTTCATCTTCGAGGGCGGCGGCACGAATCTTCCAGGCTCTGTCTCTCTCTGGCTTCTCCTTCCTCGATCACAGCTTCTCCGAGTCTGGCCCTCCTGCCTCCCTCTTACAAGGGCCCCATGATTACGTTGCACCTATTCAGACCATTCAGGAGACTCCCCACCCCCAAATCCTTAATCACATCTTCCAAGTCCCTTTGCCACATAAGGTCACATATTCACGGGTTCCGAGGATTAGAGGGCAGGCCCCTTTGGGGGGCCCTTTTCCTGCCTGCCACAGGTGCTAAACAGACCCCTTACTAGCCAGGTGACCTTCGACAGGTCTACTCAACCTTTGTGCCTCGTCCGTAACACGGGGCTTGTCAGATGCCTACCCCGTGGGTATGTCGTCATCCTCTAACCCGGCCTGTTACCCATCATATGTAAGGTGTCCCATGCAGTAGCATGCTAGATGCGTGGCTCCTAGGAAGTCCGAACTCTGCAAATAAGATGGGATTGAGCTCACAGGACGCTCACGGACTAGTGAGCAAGATTGTCTGAGTGCCGTGATGTGGTGAGGCATGGTCAAGAGAGGGCTCAACCCGGAGTGTGGTAAGGAGCCAACCAGGAAGGCGTCCTAGATGCGGTTGCCTTGGAGAAGTCGTTCGGCAGGGGTGGGAGGGGAAGGGTATTCCCTGCGTACGAAATAGCGGCGGTCAAGGTGCAAAGGGGCCACCCCAGGGAACTTCAGGCAGCCCTGCTTGTCCAGAGCTTGGTCTGTGACCTGGGGAGCAGAGATCCTCGTTTCTCCCCCCGTTCTCTCATTTATTAAACATTCATCAACGTCCTGCTAGTCTAAGATGCTGACTCAAGAGCCCGAGTCTGCCAGAGTGACGTACTTCCCACAGTCCCTCTGCACTATCTCCTGGACCCGGAGTGGAGTCAGGATGTGACCGTCACAATCCCGGGGCGGGGGTGACTTCCTCAGCCAGGCCCCTGGCCAACTAGAGGGACCAGGCTGGGAACACTCTAATGCCGTGTTACAGTGGCTGGTTTGAATCAGCTTTTCACCATTCAGAAGAGTAAAACTTACTGTCAAGGACACATTTGCCGTATCTCGTTTCACCATGATTAGCAAATGCTTGGGGAGCCGAAGCATATTTGCGTTAGGGTCATTTTAGGCTCCCCACGAGCCCCGGTAGCCCAGAGCTCCAGGATTCACTGAGCGTCTACTCCTGGCCTGTGCCACGCGTACCCCAGTGACCCAACCGAACTGCGGAGCCATCCGGAAGTGTCCATTTATGCTCAGGAAGTCCATTACTCTCCAGACCTGGCTACCCAAACGCTGACCGGAGAAAGCCCTTCCTTCCAGCTAACTATTCCCTTTTGAAATGGACGTTTCTCAATCCAGCATCATATTTCAATAAATTCATCCTGCTTCCAAATCTTTCTACAAATAGAATGATAGAAAATTCAAAACATATGCCTCCAAACCCCAACTAGCAAAGTAAGATACTTTTCTTCTTCTGTTTTTTTTTTTTTTTAGGTTTATTTATTTATTTTGAGAGAGACAGAGTGCAAGATGGGGGAGGGGCAGAGAGAGAGAGAGAGGGGCAGAGAGAGAGAACCCCAGGCAGCATTCGAACAGTCATCGCAGAGCCCGATGTGGGCCTCAATGCGGGGCTCGAACTCCCCCACCGTGAGGTCATGACCTGAGCCGAGGTCAGATGCTTAACGGACCGAGCCACCCAGGTGCCCCCAATGTAAGATACTTCTAGAATACCTTTTGGGTTTTTTGTTCATTTGTCTCCTTTCCTAATTAACGTCGGTAATGTTCTCGTTGGCGAGGAGCTTAAATTCTTCCCTGTCCCCAATTTTTCTTCCACAAATGTTACATCTCAAGACTTTATATGTTGGTGTCAAACACAGAAATGTTATCTGCAGTTCAAACTGTAACTTGTATTTAGCTCACTTAGTCCAGTTTGGACTTAATAACCACAAAGATTTTCTGTCAATGTGAGATGACCTTTATTCCTTCTGAAATAAGCCGGGTATTTTTCTTCGGGCAGAAAATTCACTTTTGCCAGTGTTGTCTATCTGAACCATGGTGACTGAAAGCGTGACTTGGAAATTAATCTTACAGATAACTGCACGTCGAGAGCCACAAACAATTTGCATCAGGGGAGTCCTGAAATACGTTCGTTTTATCTATTTTATCACTCACCAGAAAATAGCGTCGCTTGATTTATGCAGTGTGAGCTGGCCAGACAATTTTTATGGGCTGGTAAATATTCAGTGTTTATCTGCAAGGCTGGTTTAAATGAGTTTGCATTATGATGATACACCTGGAGCGGAACATTTGCTAACTGTCTACCACTCTGGTGACGAGCAACGGGAAGCGAGAGACGCTCTTGCCAAGAGTCCTATCGTCCAAGAGTCGGGAAGGTCTCCCTTCTGTCCCGCTGCATGAGAAAGCAATGATAAGATTTGTTCGTTTGGGCTCCATTTTCCGTTGAACGCAAAGGTCAATTTGGAGAAGAGAGAGGGAGAAATACGAGGAGACCAACAGGACCTTCAGTTGCTCATAAGAGTGCCTTTGTCTCTGGGTGGAGCAGCTAGCAGCAGGGGGCTGGGACAGTTAGTGACAGGGAGGGAGGAGCCCATCCGCCCAAATGGCAGAAGATCATTTGCGTAATAAAGTCATTTTAAGGAAGAGATTAGATCAAGTAAATTGTGGGCTTAATGCAAGATGTCATCATCTCCTTTCAACAGGCATAATGACAGTCAAACTTCCAAACTACAATCACAAATATAAGTTTTATCACTCTGAAGATAAGACTGGTAATTAAAACCCATCACTTTCTGTGTCATTGTAAACTACAGCGTGACGTCAGAATTCCCTCTGAAAGGCTAAATTTTATCTCTTGATAATGGCAGAACCTCTAAGTGTTCCATTATTAAGAATCCAAAGGCTGTAGATGGATGTGATAGAGTGGCGATAAGAAAACGGTTGTCATTTTGCTTCTCAAGAGACAGACGTGAAGTCTCTTCGTGAAAACGGGAAGACAGATATTTTTAAGTGTGGCAACTTTGAACCCAAACCTGTGCCTTTATAACCTCTTACCAGTGGGTAGAAGTCATTTGCACTTTTGAAATTATTGACCATTGTGGCTCTGAGAGAAATGCCGGACGGCCACTCGCACACAAAAGCCACGAGGGTCACTTGGCTGAGTCCTGGTCCGCTGTCGGAACTGGTCTCTGCTGGGTCTGCACACAGCCAGGGCGCACGGGATGTTGCCTCTGGGGTTTGGGTCTTCTACTCTGCTGCTTTTAATGTTTTCTTTTAATGCAAGAGCTGTATCTGTTCCCAAGGTCAGCCCTGAGCCCCCTTTCCGGTTTTCCCGCCGATAAGGTTTCTTTCTTCGCCTGTATTTGTAAAATGTCTGTCTTTTGATGACCTTAGATCTTCTTTCCCCGTCCGACCGCACAGTAATACTTCCTTTGATGTAAATGAGTAAGTGAAAATCCAGAGTCACAGTAAAGATAAGCCAGGAGACCGCATCCGTTTACCCGAGATGCCTTGTTCGGCAGAAATCATAATTGACTTCCTCTGGGGAAGGCAGTTGAGACACGATGTGCCTTCCCCAGATTGCTTTCCCTGTGGCTTTGCACTCCTTCTTGGCACGCACCTGCTCTGTGCGGGCCTGAGGCACTGTCCCTGTCTGCTGGGTTTTTACAGTGGGAGGAAGGAGCCTTGGGACATCACAGGAGGCAAGAGAGCAAGCGTGGCGAATGCAAGGAGGGGAAGCCCCCACAGCACGGTCGAGAGAAGGAGGGCCGGGTCCAGCCTCACGGGAAGGTGGTGGTGGGAGAAGGCCTGGAAGGACACAGTCAGCAATGCGGAGGAACACAGCAGCCCAGGACCCTGCTCCAACGGGCTCCAGCAGCCAGGTTCCAAGGAAAACGCTGATTTACTTGGCTTTGGTCCATCATCCATCATTGACCCATCTTCCGACCTGTGGGACGGAGCACTGTGGCCGGACTGGAGTCTCCTCCCGTGCTGTGGGCACAGGCTCTCCCACGCTGGAGAGATTCCTCCCCAGGAGGGGTTTGGCCCCAGTGCAGCGGGCTGTGCTGGAAGGGGCGGTGCCGAGCAGTGCCCCGCCTCCAGCCGGAAGCTTGCCGGCCCCCGGAGGCGGCACAGAACCCCGCGCGGCCCCGCCTACAGCCTGAAATGGCAGGTGGGGCGGCGGCCGGGCATGTTATGATCTGAATCCGGTCCCAGCTGCTTTTGTACTTCTAAAATAAGTTTCGGTCATTTGAAACCTCTTGGCCTTTAAACCTCCGTGTTTCTCGTGCCACGATTTCTCATCCCAACGTAGAGACCCCAGGGCAGGAAAGACCAGCCCAACTGGATGAGAACAAGCGTCGCTTTTGTTTCCGTTTTTGTTTTTTTAAGTTTGTTTCATGGATTTATTTTGAGAGAGGGCTAGAGAGAGAGCAAGCAGGGGAAGGGCAGAGAGAGAATCCCAAGCAGGCTCCACGCTGTCCGCACAAAGCCCGATACGGAGCTGGAACCCACCAACCGTGAGATGGTGACCTGAGCCGAAATCAAGAGTCAGACCCTTAACCGACTGAGCCACCCAGGCGCCCCAAGAACAAGCACTGGAAGCAGGGTTCTGCCCCATCCTCCAGGCACCATGTCCCCACCCAAATTAAAACAGCCATTTCTGAGCATTGACGAAAGCTGTCAGCCCCTAAGTGCTTGAGGATGGAGAATGCCAAAGATCTCATCCGTGGAGGTTGACCAAGAAGTACACATGATCATGTGCTTTCTATTGATTCTCTAGATAAACCGATGAAGAAGCCCCGTGACAAGGGATTGAGTATGGGTTCTGGTCTTTGATGTCACAGAGAGAGATCCGTCCCATCCCCAAGTTCACGTAGCTGATGAAAGCATGACCTAATTTTCTTCCAAATGTGAGTTTTCTTTGCCACATTGTAGCAAGCCATGTCACTGACATGTCCCGGTGATGATACACCAGTGGTAAAGTGTGACATGGCATTTCTTGCTCCCTCAAGTTCTGGGTGAGAACTAAAATGAGTAAGTCTTGGATCTAGACCGTTATTGGTTTCCTGGGAAAAACAGAAAGTTAACTTTTAGAAAGCTGCATTTTTCAAGCCACTGGGCAGATTAATACCAGAGTAGAGCAAGCCCTACCCAGCTTTGCTTCTTTATGGACTGACTTCTGCCCGCAGCAGTTTTCAAGTTATCAGAGTCAGGGATTTTCATTTCTTTTCCTGAGTCAGTAGACATTCAGCAAAGAGACATAAAAATGTTTACCGACTTTCTCTCCACTGCCCCCTTCTTAGAGGAAGACCCCCGCCCCAACTGGTGTGCTCAGACTCAAGGGCATGTCACCCAACTCCGTTCATTACCATTACCTGAGAATAAGCACGGGTGGCCAGTGTCACAGCCTGTCAAGTTATTCCCTGAAAAAGATTTGGTGGAGATGCAGCCAAGCCTGAGGATGGACAGATTACAGGAGTCATCTGGTGGTTCTGGAGAGAAAGGAACCGCAGGGAGAGGAGTGTGTTGCCAGTTAGGTGGTTTCTAAGAGGGAGATTGCAGCTGAGTAGAAGGACCGTGGGCTTCGGCATTGGATCCGTGAGTCAAGTCCAGCTTTACCACCTCCCCAACATTATCATCTTCAGCAAGTTGAGCCTTGGTGTTTAAATCGGTGAAGCGGGGTCCGTAGACCTTACAGGGGTGGCTGTAAGGATTAAAGATCCTGCGTGCCGGACCCAGCACGATACCCAATAGTGGGGATACTCAACCCATGGTATGTTGGTGATCTAAAATATGTTCATTCATTTAAAATGTGTGTGCTGGTTTGTTTAAGGGCGAGGGAAGGAATTACAGGGAAGATGACCTTGGTTCCCAGAGTATAAAAATGACTCAGACCCAAATGTCTGTACTTGAGATCTCCTACTACCTCTTTCAAGATGGTGCTTAGTGCCTATGCGGTGAGATGACGCTCTAGGGGCTCACCCAGCGCAGGCTGGGAGGGCGCCCAGAACGACCACGGGATGTGGAGCCATGGGGAGCTTCACTCCCTGAAATGAGTCGGGAGGGGAGAGGTGTAGGGAAGTTGAAGTCCTTGAGCTGCGACTAGAGTTGTTATTTAATATACAGAGTATGTACAAAACTTCCCAGTGTTTCAGATTCGGAGAGTCTCTTCCCCCTCATGTCCCAAGGTAGGTTCAGAAATTACTTATCCCGTCATTCAACACTTTTCATTGGTTTCCTCTGATGTGCGAGGCACTGGGGACAATCCTCGGTGAAGGAGACAGATGTCAAGTCCCTGTTGATAGAACCATGAACTAGTGCAAGTAAAGTAGGTGTTGCAAACCTGGCCAGGCACGAGGAGCTCTCTTTCTCCCTCACCCATTCTCCCACTCTTAATGTCCAGGAGCCAGACTTCCCCTTCCCCGTGATCGATGGCTGTCCTTATTATAATTCAGTTTGACTGAGAGCCTGCCATGTGTTGGGGCCTCACTGAGTCTCACAGCACCTCTGAGTCAGGTGATGCACTTGTCCCCATGTTACCGGGTCTCTTGGTATGTAGGGTTGACACCAGATCAGCCTACATTATTCTCAGGCCCAAGTCTCTTGCCCTTCCAACTCTGCAGCATGGCTGCTTAGAGAGACCAGAGAAGGCAGGCAGCCTTCCAAAAGCAATGGAAATTCGATAAACGGTCACTGTTTTTCTTGGATCCCATACATGCCCAGATATAAAGCATGGTTTCCCCCCCAGAAATTATCCGTCAGAAAGCTTGGTTGACTGCTGACCTATTCATCTCTCGATCATGTCTTTTGACTCTCACAGTCCTGTCGGAAAGGTGCATCGGGCCTCGGGAGCCTCTATCAGTGCTGTTTAGGAGCCTGGTTGAGGCTGATGGACAAGATTGGGTTTCCGAAAAGACCGGGACGTTTGTCGTATGTTTAATTACTGTTCCTAGGGTGTGACTTCATGCCTCCGCCTTTTGTTGTTGTTGTTGTTGTTGTTGTTGTTGTTGTTGTTGTTGTTCTGGTAAAGGATCCTTGAAAAGATCACTTTGACAAGCAACAGGATAAATGATCAGCTTCCGGAGATCCTGAGTATATACCCTCTGAGCAAATAGAAAACAGTAAAATCAGAAGACTCATTGTTGGAGGAGTGGGTACTTGAACCTAAGAATAAGATTTCCAGTGACAACATCACAACAGAGTAAAAAGGTCAGCATCAACATGAGCTAGAAATACAGAGGATGGGCTGCAGAAAACAGACTTTTTGTAATCACTTTATTGAGGTGTGGTTGACATACACGCAGCTGTAGGTATTTAATGTGTACAACTTGACGAGCTTGGAGATGAGTGTACATCCGTCGCCACAATGGATGCCATAAACACATTCATCGCCTCTAAAAGGTCATACCTCTCTTCGTGTGTGTGCGTGTGTGTGTGTGTGTGCGTGTGTATGAGAGAGAGAACGAACACTTAGCATTAGGATCTACCCTCTTGGCAAAATTTTATATTAACTAGAGACTCTGCTGTATAGTAGGTTTCTAGGACTAATTTTTCACAACGAAAACTTCGTACTCTTCGACTAATACCTCCTCACGTCTCCCCACACCTCCCCCCTGCCCCTGGCGACCACCGTTCTACTCTCTGCTTCTGTCAGTTTGACTTTTTAGGTTCCACCTGTAAGTGAGATCACGCAGTGTTGATCTTTCTGTGTCTGACTTCTTTCACTTAGCATTCATTATGTCCTCCAGGTTTATCCAGGCTGTCTCAAAGGGCAGGATTTCCTTACTTTTTAAGGCTGAGTAATCTTCAGTTGTGTGCATATACCACATTTTCTTTATCCATTCATCCATCAATGGACACAGGTTGGTTCCATGTCTTGGCCATTGTGAATAATGTTGCAGTGAACATGGGAGTTTAGATATTTATTCAAGATCCTGATTTCGATTCCTTTGGATGTATACCTAGGAGCAGGACTGCTGGCGATATGGTAGTTCTGTTTTTAGTTGTTTGCGGAATTTACACACTGTCTTCTGCAAAGGCTGTATCTGTTGACATTCCTACAACGTATGGTATAAGGGTATGAAGCTTCCCTTTTCTCAGCATCCTTGCCAACGCTTGTTATCTTTCATGTTTTTAGTAACAGCCATCCTAACTGGTGCGAGGTGATAGCTCATTGTGGTTTTGACTTGTATTTTCCTGATAATCAGTGATGTTGAGTGTCTTTTCCTGTAACTGTTGGCTATTTGCACGTCTTCTTTGAAGAAATGTCTATTCAGTTCCTTTGCCCATCTTTTAATCTGGTCATTTGGGATTTTTTGCTACTGACTTGTAGAAGTTCCCTATATATTTTATATATTCACCTTTTGTCAGATGTATGGGTTGCAGATATTTTCTCCCATTCTGTAGGTCGTCTCACATTTTGTTGATTTTTTTCCTCTACCATTCAGAAGCCTCTCAGTTTGATGTGGCCCCACTTTCTTTTTGCTTTTGTTGCCTGTGCTTTTGGCATCCTGCCCAAGAGATCTTTGCCAAGACCAACGTCAGGAAGGTTTTCCTCTACGTTTTCTTCTTTCCCTTTTATAGTTTCAAGTCTTACACTGAAGTCATTACTCTGTGTTGAGTTCATTTTTGTGTCTGGTATTATTAGATAAGGGTCCCGTTTATTCTTTTGCATGTGTATGGCCAGTTTTCCCAGCGCCATTTATTCAAGAGACTGTCCTTACCCCGTTGTGCATTCTTGGCACCTTGGTCAAAGATCAGTTGACCAAAGACCTTAAGACCAAAGAGAAATGTAAACAAGCTGGGAGTGTTGTTTCACGATACAGGAGAGTAAAAGAAAAAAGTAATATCTCTTAATTAAAATGTGACTTTTCGATATTTCTCATCAAGTTAACCGACAATATGTTCTATGACTGTTGACCCCATCACCCACGTTGCTCCAAATGTGTACATTCAAATTGGCCATCGCCTTTCCTGTGCGATTTTCTCTTCGGGAAAATGGCAGCTCTCCTTACGTGTGCGGTGGCTTCTATAGCCTCTCGTGATTTTACAGTTGTTGCGCTGACCAGACACCTGGTTTTCTAAGCCAGGCAGCCCATTGGCATTTGGGACGTTAAGTCCCAAACCCACCCTACCCTAGAAGACCCAGTTTTGTGTTCTGGGTCCAGATTCCCCAGCAGGGATCCGGTTCTCTCTTAGAAAATGTTTCATACTTGCTTAAATACCATTTGTATACCTTTGCTTGACTCCCTGTCCTATTTTACCCACTTTGTTTGGTATTCATACATCTAACTTACCTCTTTGTTTTAAATCATTGTGGACACCCGTCTCTTTCTCTCTCTCTTCCTCCCTTTTTGTTCTTAACCTTCTGTACACCCCAGGCTAACCCTCATCCTTGTGACCCTGTTTACAAGCTCATGTGTCTGAAACTGCTCAGAGATCTGTTTATACACACACACATACAGCCATATAGACATATAGAAATCTTTGGGGCACCTGGGTGGCTCAGTCGGTTATGCAGCCGACTTCGGCTCAGGTCATGATCTCGCGGTCCGTGAGTTCAAGCCCCATCTCGGGCTCTGTCCTGACAGCTCAGAGCCTGGAGCCTGCTACCGATTCTCTGTCTCCCTCTCTGTCTGCCCCTCTCCTGCTTGCTCTCTGTCTTGCTCTCTCTGTCTCTCTCTCTCTCTCTCTCTCTCTCTCTCAAAAATAATAAACATTAAAAAAATTTTTTTAATATGTGTAGAAATCTCTTTTTTCCCTATAAGGAAAACTAACTCATCAATTCACACATTCAAATTGCAACAATGTTTGTTTTTTTTTGTTTTTTGTTTTTAACGTGGCCGCATTTCTTAGGAGATAAGTTACTTAATAATAGTAAGAACGACAGAACCTATATAGCATCAAAACAGCATCATGGCAGAGTGATATCAACCCTGCCTACCCAGTTCCAGGGGCTTAGCATCTGCTGGAAACTGCTGGTCTCCTGTATCCTGGTGTTCTGAGGCAGGGAGAGAAGAACAAAGCCATCTTATCATAACCTCATTTGGTCGCCCTCTCCATACACGGCAGTAGCGCTGAACCCCTTATCCACCTACGTCTGGGATCACCTGGGCTGCACGTGAGTGCGTATCATGGCTCTTGCCCTGTTACCCGTGTGCACCTGCCCGTCGCTCCCCTCAGCAGTGTGGGGGAGAGGGGGTCTTCTTCTGCCCTGTGTCCTCAAGGCCCATGCAGGGCCCAGTGCCTGTGAGGCCTCGATACACCTGAGAGCACCGGAGGGGGCAGGCTGAGCTCTGCCCTCAGACGGCCCCGCCGTCTGGCTTTAGGCAACATACTTAACCTCTTCAGTCCTGGTTTTCTTGTCCATAAAATGGGAAAATGAGACCTCCGTCTTAGGATCCCTGGTAGGATTGAGTTATGGAGTTCGGCTCCTGGTCCCCCCTCCTCAGAGGAGGGACCAGTCTGCTTAGAACAACAGCCCCCTGGCCCCTCTCGCTCTCCCGTTTCCTCCATCGTGTTGCCCTCCACTGGACTTCAGGCGCGTTCATTTGTTTGCTTTTCTTTCTTCTTGCAATTTGAAAGCAACCAGAAGTCTTGTCCTCATGGGGCCAACGCTGTACCCCCAGTGCCTGGCAGATAGTAAGTACCGGATAAATCTGTGTACGATTGAAGTCTGCAACATGACGGGAGATGGGTGGATGGGTGGGTGGGTGGACGGACGGACGGACGGACCGCTGGGTTGGTAGGCAGGTAGGATGGATGGGAGGGAAGAATGAAGGAGAGACAAAGCCAGACAGCCAAGTAATAAGTAGATAGGGCCCACGCATACATGCAGACAACCGTTGACTTGTTGATATTTTAGACGACAGTTTTTCCCAGCTGCTTTGATTAATTAGATCCAGGTATTTTGATCAAAGTGCCATCGAATAGGATTAATTTAAGAGCGAAGTACGGGCTCAACGCCGAGACTCATCCTTACCATCCCCCGACCTCCAGTAAGTAGATGAAAAAGAGGAAGAAGGGAGAAGGTGGGTAGCGGGCAGAGGCTGGGTATGTCAGTGGCGCAACCACACTGTGGGTGGAAGGGGGCCTCTGGGGTGGGTGCTGTAAGAACAACGTGACGTGGTGGCTCAGCCGGTCAAAAGTCCAACTCGATTTCAGCTCAGGTCATGATCTCACCGTTCGGGAGATCGAGCCCCACGTCCAGCTCTGCGCCGACAGCACGGAGCCCGCTTAGGATTCTCTCTCCTCTCTCTCTCTTTCTCTCTCTCTCTCTCTCTCTCTCTCTCTCTCTCTCTCTCTCTCTCTCTCTCTCTCCTCTCTCTCTCTCTCTCTCTCTCTCTCTCTCTCTCTCTCTCTCTCTCTCTCTCTCTCTCTCTCTCTCTCTCCTCTCTCTCTCTCTCTCTCCTCTCTCCTCTCTCCTCTCTCCTCTCTCTCTCTCTCTCTCTCTCCCCCCCCACTCCTGCCCCTCCCCCACATCCCCTCTCTCTCAAAATGAAGTAACTTTAAAGAAAAAAAAAAAAAAAAACAGGAACGTGATACTGTTGAGCCAGAGACCTTGCCTTGTTCCATGACAGAGAAGTGTGTCCAGTTCGGGATAATGCCTTTCAAAGGGAGTTTGGAGAGGCCGCTCAACGCGGTTTTTGAAAAACAGAGAACGGGAAAATGGGAGTTTCCTCCGGTAGCTTCCTGTGGAGGTCCACGTCTGAACCCAGTGTTGATCGCAGCTGTTGCGAGGGTCTGTTGTTTCTTTGCTTTGCTTTGTTGGGTTTTAATGAGATGCTAATCACGTCTGCTCTTGGCTGATGAAAAGGAATCAGCTACAGGTTAAAGAAAGAGACGTGTTTAGGGGCGCCTGGGTGGCTCAGTCAGGTAAGCATCCGACTCTCGGTTTTGGCTCAGGTCATGTTCTCGCAGTTTCGCGGGTTTGAGCCCCACATCAGGCTCTGTGCTGACAGCGGGGAGCCTGCTTGGGATTCTCTCTCCCCCCACCCCGTCTCTCTCTGCCCCTCCCCGACTCACGCTGTCTCTGTTTCTCTGAAAATAAATAAATTTGTAAAAATCAAAAAATAAAAGAGACGTTTCTAGAAATAACATCTTCTGCTTCTTTGCTTCTGTTTCAGGTGCCAAACCGGCCCCTGGGATCTGCTTTGAGAGAGTCAACTCCGCAGGGGACCCTTACGGCAACTGTGGCAAAGACTTCAAGAGTTCCTTTGCCAAATGCGAGATGAGGTACGGAAGCTGCGGCCGGACCACGCCATCACTCTGGACTTCCTCCATCGCCAAGGGCTGCTCCCAAACTTTCCCTCTTTGGGACTCTCTGTTCTTGCCCTTCCAGAGATGCTAAATGCGGGAAAATCCAGTGTCAAGGAGGCGCCAGCCGGCCCGTCATCGGTACCAATGCCGTTTCCATCGAAACGAATATCCCGCTGCAGGAAGGAGGGCGGATTCTGTGCCGTGGGACCCACGTGTACTTGGGCAATGACATGCCGGACCCCGGGCTTGTGCTTGCGGGCACAAAGTGTGCGGACGGAAAAGTAAGACACCGGGGCTCTCTTGCATCATAAATATAAGTCCGGAGGGGGGCCCGTTGAGAAGCGTCCTGTCCAGGAACCCACTTAGGAGGTTGGTTTGTTTTCCTAAATCCACTCCTTCCTGCAACTTTGGCATCCAATTCTTTGCACCTAGAAGGAAACGTTAATAAATCCTGGATCCTGGCCAGACCATGGAGATGCAGATTTGGGAAAATCAAGCCTGGTTTCTCAGCCTTTAGGTGTGAAGAAGTCATTTCGGCACTCTGGGTGTCATGAGTATTTCCAGCCAGGAAATTACTTTGGAAGGAAACGCGGTAGCGTATTACGTTGTTTTTGGAAACCTGGGTTTGGTTTCTGGCACAGCGAGGGCTTGTTCTCACCTGGACAGAACGGGAAGTCACATGTATTTTCAGAGACCCCCAACGAGAGACTAGGAGAGGGGAAGAGATAGGATCAGCTTGAAGCCAAAGAGAGTCCTTTCAGAGACCAAGGGGAAGGTAGCCTGAGATATCTGGGGGGTTAGAAATAAAGTCAAAAATGAAAAAAAAAAAGTGAAATTGAGATTTTAACATGCTGCCATGTTGATTTTTCTCACCAGACTTTCTCATCAGGCTAAATGAAAGCAAGTTAATACAGCATGGTAGGAAAGGAGATTAATCAACCCCCACAAGTTTTTTAAGGGACCATGGGGAAGGGGAAGGAAAAAAAAAAGGGAGAGAGCCAAACCATAAGAGACTCTTAAAAACTGAGAATAAACTGAGGGTTGATGGGGGGGTGGGGGGGTGGGAGGAGGGGAGGGCAGGTGATGGGTATTGAGGAGGGCACCTGTTGGGATGAGCACTGGGTGTTGTATGGAAACCAATTTGACAATAAATTTCATATTTAAAAAAAATTTTTTTAATAAATGAAAATAACAAAAATATGAAAAAAAAAAAAGGATCCCATCTTCAAAATGATGATGAAATGAACTCACTAACACAGAGGCCACATAGTAGAATAGAAAGATATGAATTCAGCCCCTTGAGCAGAGTCCCTAGGGCAAGAATTCTGTATACTCACCCCCTTTCCGCCATCTGCTCTGACCCATAAGTGCTTCATCTCTAAGGAAGTGGGATGATCCAGGAAACACAACGTACATTCCAGGGTCTCCTTAACCACACACGTTAGCTTATATTCTGGCCTTGACCCTGGATAGGATCAAGTTGATTTTTGAAACTGTAGCCCGAACAGCCCGAGCCAGGTGCATCTGAACCCTGAAATTCCAAGGACTCAATTCATCAATGAGTGTTTTTCTCCACGTACAAGAATAAATGTGTTTTGCTCTTTATTTCTGCAGAACACGGGTTCTTTGAAAGCCACGCTTGCCTTTGCCCATGGGTTGGGTGGAGATTTTGACCAGGGTCCTGCTGTGTCCTTTGTAACCTCAGACGATTTCTTGTCTCGGCTGGAATGTGACCGTCCCCTTGGCCAGGTTTCCCACCAGCCTTTGGAGCTGCTCAAAGCTGGCACTTTTGTCAAAGGGTGTCGCTTGAGTGCCTTCCACAAGCTGTTGGGGTCAGATGGTGAACTTCCCATAGGAAGGCTCTGTCGATTAAATATGCTTCTGGAATCTAAAACGTAGACTTCTCTTCCTCTGACCCCACCAATTTGTAACATCTTATGGGAGATAAAGGGCCTGCTCCTTTGAGTCTGGTGCATATTATGCACCTTTAAAATGAGACTAAACTCTCGCAACCAACCCGGTGTCATTCAGCAAATTACTGCCTCTGCAAAGTTTAATAAACACAAGGGAGCTGCCTGTTTTCCTCTGCTGAGCATTTCTGTTGATGGTTTATGTCATCGATGATAATACTTGTCAGTCAGTAATTTGGAAAAGTTCCCATATTTCGATAACGCCTTCAAAAGGTCCTTGGACCTTGGATTTCTTGGAGTCTCTGAGTCTGCACAGGCCCTAGGTTAAGGGCTGGTGCATTTCTCCCGTCCTGTATCTTTCAACGGAAGGGGCCATTGAGGGGGAGGGGAGGCGACGGACGCTGGAATTCACACGTCTCACTGCAAGCCCTAAACAAAAACCCTGAGAAAATCAGTTATCGTAATCTCATGATTGACTGAAACCGTATAAAAGTGCCACGCTGACCCTGAGTCACGTTGGCCTGAGTCTTGAAACGTGCTGAGTTTGGAGGCAGGCGTCAGACTCCAGGTCAGAGTCAAATGGAAAGCCCGTCCTTGTGCTACAGCCGTATTCACTGAAAGGAGAGAGTCTTCCGCGAGCTTTCCTTGCCTTCTCTTTTTAAATCACAGATACGTGGGGCGCCTGGGTGGCGCAGTCGGTTAAGCGTCCGACTTCAGCCAGGTCACGATCTCGCGGTCCGTGAGTTCGAGCCCCGTGTCGGGCTCTGGGCTGATGGCTCAGAGCCTGGAGCCTGTTTCCGATTCTGTGTCTCCCTCTCTCTCTGCCCCTCCCCCGTTCATGCTCTGTCTCTCTCTGTCCCAAAAATAAATTAAAAAACGTTGAAAAAAAAAAATTTTAAATCACAGATACGTGCCTGTGCCTGTGATCGGAAAAGGGCTGACAAATTTACCGTGTTTTTCTCCTCCTGCAGATCTGCCTCAATCGTCGATGTCAAAACATAAGTGTCTTCGGCGTTCATGAATGTGCCAAGCAGTGCCACAGCAGAGGGGTGAGTGGGCTGAACTGCCTTTTTATAGCCAGTCCACATTAAGCACTCAATCATTCATTTTAAAGGACTCTGCAATCCCTATTTTTTTAACTTCTAAGAAATACAGCAGTCACCTCAATCTTGTCTTCTAAAGATACTAATTTTCTTTGCCCTTTACATAGCATAAGAAATGTGACTTTTATTTAACAAAGAGAATCAGACTGAGCAGTAATGATCTTTTAAATGAACATCCTGTGATTTTTTTTAAAAAAGGACTTTGTCATCTTCAAAGTAATTTCAAAACTAACCTTCCTTCATGAAGGATTTTGCTTTAACGTTTCAAACAGAGCTGTCCTCCTTTCAACCACGATTCAGAATATGTGTCTGAACTGAAATACTTCCAGAAGGAATTAAGACCAAGAAGACAGAACATACTGACCACATGTTCTTGAAATCACGTACAGTGTGCATTTCAACCCAGGAAGGCTGTTAGTTCAGCTCAGAGAGTTTTTTAGGAGAGAAGAGAACGCTAATTGTTTCAAACAGAATTTATTTTTCCTGATGGGCTTAATTATTTCCCAGGGAACCCGATTAATCTTGATTAGCCACGCCAGTGGTTCATTTGTTTTTCTGAAACCTTTTCTGCAGAAATCATGCTCCCAATTCTATTTTTAAAACTTGCACACACTCGCCAGTGATCCTAACACAGAATTATGGGGGTTTTCGTGAAGTTACTATTGCGTTGGAACCGGAAAGGATCGTGATGCCATGTCAGATGGGTTTGCTGACTGTCAGTGTAAAAGGAAGTCCTCTTATGTCTTCGTGGCATCAGAGATTTCTTTCTAACGGCTGTAAGAGATGATCTGGTACAGCCTTGTTATCTTACTGATGAAGACGCCCAGACCCAGGTGGCAAGAGTGCTTGTCCAAGCTTGCACGACCGGTTCGTAGTAATGCCAGGGCGGGGTCCCTGGACTCCTCGCTTCGCAACAGCCCTGGGGGCCCATCCATCTGGAGAGGAAAGGCCCATATTTTCTGGGTAGGCGGAGTAGCCGCCATGACTTGGTGACGAATGACTTGACTACGGTCCTTCCCCTAGTGAGGCCAGGCTCACCAGCAGCGCCTCCCAGTGGGGTGTCCCGGTTGCGGTCTCTCTACTACAAGCTGCAAACAGGGCACACGACTCTGGTTTGCGTTGGGAGACTGTGCGCAACGGTGTGGCCAGGACGGTGCCTGAATCCTGGTGGGTGTTACGTCAGCAGCGGCATCGCTGAGAAACAGGCGAGACTCGGTAATCTGTGCTCGGACCCGGCACAGGCCATGCCACTCAGTAGTTAATTCTGCGTGGCTTCAGCTTATCAGGAATATACTTTCCAGCTTCTCACGGGTTATCTTGACTGTTGGCCTTATTTTAAGCAATTGGGGCAGGTGGTTGATTCATCACAAAAAAAAAAAAAAAAAAAAAATCAGTGCAAAGCAGGGAAACATTACAAATAAGACATACACTGCAAGCATTTTATTTTTGCCTTAAAATATTAAAATATGCACTTGGCCCCTCCAGCAGTGTTTTGATGCAGGACTGAGGCCTTCGGGGCGTGTGCACCC
This sequence comes from Panthera leo, assembly GCF_018350215.1. Lineage (NCBI taxonomy): Eukaryota > Metazoa > Chordata > Mammalia > Carnivora > Felidae > Panthera > Panthera leo. The sequence goes on along the minus strand of NC_056689.1, from coordinate 80,911,709 downwards.
CAGTAGCTCTGCACTGACCTCCTTCTATAAACCACCCAAAGCGCATCATCTACGACGTAAAGTCTGTTTCCCTGAGCGGAAGAGAAACTCGGACCCTCAGAAGCCATCTGAGCTCAGAACCCTTCCGGCCTGCCAGCGATTCCCAGCCGTTCCCAATTGTCCCACCCATTCCAAACTGGTCAGAAATTCTTTGTAGCCACTTGCCTGTATCCCGTGTTCCCAAAGCATGCACTCTGAGTCTCTAGAAATAGTATCCTCTTGGGTTCGTGCTCCTATTCCGCGGGTTCATGCAGTGGCTCGGTGAGTTCCACGTGTGATAGCAGCAAGTCGAACAGCCAGGACAGGTTGGGGACCAGCCTCCATCGGTCACCCTTGCTAACCAGGAGAGCCGGAGCTGGCTCCTCCCTGGAGTGCTCTGGTCTCCAAGCTAGGCTACTCGTTCAGGGCCCCCCCCCCCACCCAGAGCAACGCCCGCCCTCCCGCTTTCCCGGGCACCCCTGTCCCGACGGGCGAGGGCCACCCTCTCATGTCACGAGGACACCAGCTTTTGGTAGACCGTGCCCAGTGCTCATTCAGGGCCGGGCGCCAAGGAGGGGCCGCTGGGAGCCTGCGAGAGGGAGGTGGGCGTTTCGGGCAAGAGATGTCCGAGCAGGTCACCAGCCTCTCTGAGCCTGCTGTCGGAAGGAAGCGGGGCTGTGCCCAAGACCTCAGATTCCGCACCCCTGCAGCAGGGTCACTCCTCACCACAGAGGGGGCTCCTCATCATGGTCAGATGGGGAGGAGGGGGGAGTGCTGCACTGCAAAAGAGGGACACGGCAATTGACTGAGAAGGAAAGGGGTGGACGTAGCGGACGAACCCCAATAATCTCCATCCTCCCCCTACCAGTCAGGTCATGTTTTATCTGCAGCCTCGGACTCTGGTCTCACCTGTGCTGCGTTTGGGGTTTAGGCTCGCAGCGACATTTCTGCCCCCGGCTGTATCGGGGCTGATGGGGACTCTGACCACAGGGCCTTTGCTTCGGTGCAGCAGCCGATCAGGGCTCAGAGACTGACCGCCACCCCGTGTGCCGGGTGGGTCCTAATGCTGCTTCCCTCTTGCTGTCCTTCTCCCCTGCTGCCCGGACAGGTGTGTAACAACAGGAAGAACTGCCACTGCGAGGCCCACTGGGCGCCTCCCTTCTGTGACAAGTTTGGCTTTGGGGGAAGCACAGACAGCGGCCCCATCCGGCAGGCAGGTGAGTGGGGCCAGGGCGTCCCTGGGAGTGGGCGCTGAGCCAGTGGAGGGGGTGGGCAGTGGAAAGCCAGGCGGGGATCCTCCCGAATGAGACGGAAGGGCTTGGTCAAGGCCAGCCTCTCCCTCCCAAGAGAGGTGTGAAGGGGCCAGGTGGTGTGGAGGCGACTGTCCCTTAAAGCCCTTCCTAGAGAGACGCCTCCTCTCAGTGAAGGCTAACGGTCCCCTGTCCCCAGTCCCCGCAGCAACAGTAGTAAAAACAACTGCTTCTATTTATTGAGCAGTTGTCAGGGGCAAGCCCGGGAGCGGGGCGTTTTACATGCACGACCTCCTCGAATCCCTGCCTGACCCTGAGGGCAGAGTTCGCATAAAGGACTTGAGGCTCAGGGGAGTCACTCACCCGCAGTCACTTACCCAGCGTCACACAGCTATCACGGAGACCACGTCCGTCTCCCCCTTAAAAAGTTCATCGCAGCCGTGCTCGACGCCCCAGTTCTTTTCTCCCCGGATGACCTTGGGAAATGGCCTTCGGGGCATTGCTGTTTTGTCTGAGCACTTGTCAGGCAGCGAAGAGGCAAGTCTGAACGGTGTCCTTTGTGACGAGAAAGGAACCAGTGGTCCACAGGGCCCGCACCCCCCTGAGCCCACTTGTGCGAACACCTCAGGGCTCGCCTGAGCCCCAGGCCACCCCCGATGGTGGCCGATGTGGCGACAGCGGACGTCACGTGTCCTCAAGTCCTGCTGTGACCGGCAGTGGCGTCACCGTAGTCCCCTGGACGACAGACAGGACCTTGCGCTGCAGCCCGGGCAGCCAGTGCGGTGCTCGCTAGGCCCGGGAGCTGCCGGTGGGCACATCTGTGGGGACGGTGTCTCGAGGAGGGGCCGTGAGTTCCTGTCCTCCTTCGGCTTAAATACGGGTGTGTTTCCGGCCCCGCAGCAGCTACAGAAAGGCCCGGAAAGTCTTGGCCTCCAGTGAGCATCCCTCCCAGGGGCAGGAAACCGGGGCCCGGCCCTGCGTCCCCGGCCCTCGCCGAACCTCTCCGCCCTGACCGCAGCGTTCCAGCCGCCCCGCGTCCACGTTCTAACGTGGCGTTGACAAGTGTCGTGCAAAACCAGCGGGGTTCCAGTTTTCTCATCCGACAGGGCACTGCCCCCCTCCCCCCGCGGCAGGCCAGCGGATGGCACCCGGAGGGGGTTGCAGAGGATGGGCCAGAACGCTCTGGGTCTGTCTGCAGTGTCAACACATACGACCCATGAGTCTCGGGTCTGGGGGCTTCAGGAAAGCTGGGGTTTCACGGCCGTCCGCTGTTCCCCGTGGCAAGTAAGCAAACCACAACAATCGATCGGCACGGGTGGGGCATTGACTCCGCCCACTGCCGCCGTCCCTTCATGAAAGGACACCTAAACACCCAGCCCAGAGGCAGGTGCGGGGTGCCGTGTCCCAGGCCCCCCTGCCCCCACGGCCCGCCAGCCTGCCGTGGCCCGGTGTTCACGTGGCAAGTGCTTCCGGGACACCTGCCGTGCACCTGCTGCTCTTCCGGGGTCCAGCGTGGCCTGGCGAGCGCCGCGATGGGCAGGGGGACCGTGGGACTCAGGGCCGACGCGGGGGCGGCCGCGAGGACACAGTGCTTGCACCGGATGAGGGGACCGGGGCGGGGGGCGGGGTGGGTACGGCGGGGGAGGGCCTGGGCAGGGGACGTCACCGGTGCCACCATCACCAGCAGCCTGAGGCGACCGTGGCCTGCTGTGGGAAGCACATCCTGTCGCTGGTGGGGACACAGGGACGAAGGAACCCGCATCTGCGGCTCTCGAGGAAGCCACAGAGCAGTGGGAGCGGCAAGCGACTGTCGCAGGTCCCGACTGCTCTCCACACTGGCAGGCAGAGCCCTCACCGGGCAGCCCCCGACACGGCCGTGCTCAGAAACCAGCCTCAAAGTCTGGTTTTTCCTTCTCTCCCGCACCTTCCAGGGACCTCGGTGTCTTTGTACTGAACAAAATGGGAGCCAATCACAGAAAGGGGGGTGTTTCCTTAGAGAAAATAAGCAGCACCCTCCCAGAGAGAGAGAGAGGTTTGCCTCCAAATGTTGTGTTTCAAGGCTCTAACGAACATAACAAACAAAAATGTAACAAAACCAAACCTGTGGGCGTTTCCTTTCAGCGAGGAGTTTGGGTGAGGTTTGTTTTTTCTTATTTATTTAGTCACTTAGTTGTGAGAGAGAAAGAGAGAGACAGCGAGAGAGGGGGACAGAGGATCCAAGCGGGCTCTGCGTTGTCAGCACAGAGCCCGACGCGGGGCCCAAACTCACAAACTGTGAGATCGCGACCTGAGCCGAAGTCGGACGCTTCGCCGACTGAGCCACCCAGGCGCCCCTTGTTTTCACCTTCTAGCTTGACAATGTCCTGAAATAAAGTCTTGGTCTCAAAAAAAAAATACAAGGAAACAAAACAAAAACACAGACTTCAGCGCTAAGGAATGAGAGAAGAAGAGAGCCCGGAGGGGCGCATTTGTGATGGGGGCTGGGAAGGTCACGGTTGGGGACGTGCGGGCTCCCTGCCACCCCTCTGGGGCCCCCATCCCTGCTGGGGGCGGGCGGGGCTGTGTGATCAGGGCTGCGGTCCCACCTGCCAGGCTAGGCTCCTGTTGTCAGAAATGAACGAGGGCGACACGGACAGAACCTCAGGCGTGACCTTTGAAGTAAGACTAATTTATCAGCACATCGTTCAGGGACTCACTCCGATGCTGTGCCTTCCTTCAAAGCTCGCGTTGCCGTAAATGTCACGATCTGACACTTCCCATATATCATTCTCCCGGCCTCTTTCCCTGAGTGCAATCAATGCGTTTTGTTTCAGACAACCAAGGTTTGACCATAGGAGTCCTGGTGACGATCCTGTGTCTTCTCGCTGCTGGATTTGTAGTTTATCTGAAAAGGAAGACGCTAATACGCCTGCTGTTTACAGATAAAAAAACCACCATCGAAAAGCTAAGGTATCTTGGCGATGGGTCCTCTTTTCCAGAAATGGCATTTGAAAGAACATGCAACCAACCTTCTTTGCACTTTGTTTTCCTTAGCAAAGAAGAGGTCAGATGTTTAGATAGTGAAACTGTTGTTTGGGTTTTTTTTTTTTTAAATCTCTGCCAGACCAGCTGCCTCCCTTCCTTTGCCTTCAATGATTTGCTGCTTTTTATATAAATAAGCAGGGTGTTAATGAGTCCCACTGTATTGTTTCCCACCCTTACCTCAGTAATTTTTACAAGACATGGGATGTTAAAATATTTTCATCAGCCGGGGTAGCTTTTGACCCAAATATATTCAAAGGCATTATTGCTGAAATGCCAGCTTTCTATAAAACGTCTCCCAGGTGTCACAAAGCCACGTATGTGCGGATTGCAAGAACTAAGTTAACAGAATAGTGGCTTTGGGGGACGGGGGGTGGGGGGCGGGGATCGATATTTATTTTTTAATCCTGCAAGAATGTTTAGATAATTTGTCCTTTGCGTGTTGTCCACACTGAGTTAAAGTAAGTAAGTTGTTTTTTGAGACTGGGAACCAAATAGGAAAATAGTTAAGTCAACCCAGGGAGAAAAGCTCTGGTTTACGCTTAACGGGACTGCTCACAGGTGTGTGCGCCCTTCTCGGCCGTCGCGCGGCTCGAACCCTGGCCAGGCTCACCTCAGCCACCTCAGCAAAGGCCTGATGAGGAAGCCACCACATTCCAATATGTCGAAGGTAAGTTGTAAACAGACGTGAGAGGTCGGTGTGCACAGCGAGACACCTGTATCTCAGTGTTTTTCAACAAGAGCTTGAGCGGGAATCGATCTCTGAGATCTGTAGGTAGATCTGCAGCAGGAACAGTTCCCTGAAATGCAGCGTGCACACACTGAGTTCCACAAAAGCTTGGCGAGGTGATGGTCAAGGGCCGCAAGGAGGCCCGCTGTGCCCCATGGATGCCCCACTGGATCCTTTAGGGGCAGGGTCCCCTGTGTGATGTGTGTGCCACATTGTGAGCCATGGTCCGTCCAGTCGCCCAGACGAGCCCACTGGGTCTGCCTCCCAAGGAGGTTCCCAGTCTTCCTCTTCCTGGGTCCTCCTCCTCCTACGGTTTCAGATGCCGCTGCGGAGGTTTGGGTGAACTTCTTTGGCCCTGTACCTCCCGGTGCATTTCTAGGAGTTATGCTGAGCCTGTGGATGGACCCCTTTTGCTCCAGCTCTGGGCTGTGGACACCCTGTCGACCCTCTGGTTTCAAAGAACCGGCTCCTTAACCCAGAGTACCCGCCGGCTCCCTCATGAATTACCACCAGACTTCATTCCAATATTTAGTTTTCCCATCAAGTATTTCTGATGACAAATGATTTTAAAAATTAACATCACGGTGGGGCACCTGGGTGGCTCGGTTGAGCGTCCGACTTTGGCTCAGGTCACGATCTCGCAGTCTGTGAGTTCGAGCCCCGCATCGGGCTCTGTGCTGACGCCTCGGAGCCTGGAGCCTGCTTCGGATTCCGTGTCTCCCTCTCTCTCTGCCCCTCCCCTGCTCATGCTCTGTCTGTCTCTCTCTCTGCCAAAAATAGATAAACATTAAAAAAAATTTTTTTTAATTAACGTCACGCATTCAGTAAGCCATAAATAAACTATCTCATCTCCCATGTCTTACCTGATCTACAAGTGTGGAGGATTGGGCTCCAAAGAGGAGGCTGTCGTTCCTAACAGGCTTTACCACCTCTCAGCCCCAAATGTGGGACTTGAGCAAGAACAGCTAGCTTTACCCGCGAGAGCCAAAAAAGCGGCTTAATTTTGAGGAGCCAAAAATAGGAAACGACCCAAATTTCCATCAACAGGTAAAAGGATAAACACACTTTGGTATATTTACACAATGGAATGCTATTCAGCAGCAAGAAAGAGCGGACTATTAATATACACAACATGAATCTCAAGATAATTATGCCAAGTAAAAGAAGCCTGACAAAGAGCACCTACCCTCTAACTCCATTTGTAAGACATTCTAGAAAATGCAAACTATTTTCTGAGGACAGAAAGCATACCAGTAGTTGCAAGGGAGGGCAGCGGGGGAGGGGTGACGGCTTTACGCTCACTATTTTGCACATCGTGATGGTTTCATCGGTGTGGACACGTGTCACAGTTTTCCACGCTGTCCGGTTTCAGTATGTGCCGTTAGCCCTATGTCCGTGGATCCTTAAAAAAGCCGTTTTTAGAAAGAGAGAAAGGAAGAAAAGAGGCGGGGCCTGAGGCACACGGCCCACACTGCATCTGCTCGGGTCTGCCCTGAAAGCAGGGGCACCGTGTACGACATGATGCTCCAGGTGTGGGCCCCTCGCCTCAGCTTCCAGAAGCTTCCATCCTCCTTGCCGGGGGCTTCCTCGGTTCTCCCTGAGCTTTGAAGGCATCCTTACGCCTCGCTGAACAACTCCTTCCTCACTTCCAAGAGATCTGGTGTGTGTCCTCAATCATTGGTGCTTCCTTAGTTGCCTTGCGCCTATCTGTTAACGAATGAAACCAGTTTTTACAGTTCACGTAGAAATCGATCCTGCTAGTCTACGCTGGGGAGGAGGGGTGCTTCTGCTACAATTGTGACGTTTAAACAAATGATGATAGACTCCCTCTCGTGCAACGGCACCGCCGGCCCCTTCAGCTATAGCGGACCAGTCAGCCCCCCTGTCTCCTAAGGAGGCGAGACCCATGACACCATGGCTTTTGCTCCATCCCTGCAGGACAACGCCAGGAGGTGGCCACAGTGTCAGAATCTTGACATCAGCGGACCCCTCAGAGCCCTCGACGCCCCTCCGCCCAGTTCGCCTCAGCGAGTGCTCCCGCCTCTCCAGAAGGCTCCCGGTGCACCCCTCGTCCCCGCCAGACCCCTGCCGGCCAACCCCGCTCTTCGGCAGGCCCAGGTATGCCTTCCGCCGCTGCTGTGATGGATGCCACTCAAATCCAGACCCTGCCACTTGCCCACGTCTAGTCGCTTAGCTTGCCGGGGCCTTTATGAATCAGAGATAATTCAGCTCCTCAGATGGTTGAGAGAGAAAGCATTTAGTGCTTGACGTATAGTCCTGATGCAACACGTACTCGTTTCCTTAGAATACTTTTCTGTTCAGAATGGTAAGGGTCCCCATGCAACTTACCACCTACACCGTGACGCTTTTGAGAATGGCGGGGCCACTGCTAATAGTGAGGCCTGGACAATGAAATGAAGATGGTCACTTTAGGAATATTAATGGGCATCCCCTCTTACCCTTTTTCATTTTCTTTTTTTTTTTAAGTTTATTCATGTAGAGAGAGAGGAGTGGGAGATTGTGAGCAGGGAAGGGACAGAGAGAGGGGGAAAGAGAATCCCAAGCAGGCCCCGCATGGACAGCACGGGGCGCGATCTCACGAACCATGAGAGCATAATCTAAGTCGAAATCAAGAGTCAGTCACTTAACCAACAGAGCCACCCAGGTGCCCCCCATTTTTCATTTTCAAAACTATTTGCAAGAATTCACCCGCTGAGTTTCTCCATACCAGATACGGCATGGTATTAGACCCTCTATTTATCAACTCATTTTTATGCTGTTTCAGAAGCAACAGTTTCTGTGTGTTATAACCATGAACAAGACCTCATTTAACAATAGAAAACTCATGGGGGAACAGGTAGTAAAAACAAGCAAATGAAAAACACAGAGAAATAATCCCTGGCAAGTTTTTGCTATCGTCACACTTCTATGATTTCTGTACCGAACTATGATGTGTATTTTGACATAATTTACATTGTGCTGTATGCACAGTGCTTTATATACTACTTTTTTGCCTTAAAATCATTCCTATTTGCCATGGCATTAAAAATTCTTAGAAATGTTATTTGAACCATAGCACTCTACATGTATAAAGAATACTTTTTGTTTAAGCACTTGCCGATTAGTGGGCAATTTCGGACATCTCTAAGTTCTGCTGTGATAAATCGCTCTGTTGTGAAGGTCTAGACAGATAAATTTGGGAAACTTTAATTATTCCTTTAGGAGAGATTCCTAAAAGTGAAGATGTTGGGTGGAAAAATGCTATAACCCTTTTAAGCCTCTTAATACAGAAACTAAATATTTTTTCAGGACTACTCTGTATATTTATGTTTCCACATTAGTACAGAGACCACAACTTTGCTAGTTCTAAGTATTACCATTTCAAAGCTTTGCCAATTTGATATAAAAAAAATCTCTTTTTTCTGTCTAGTGGTTCCATCACTTACTGAAAGGGGATATTAACATTTTCAACTATAGACGTGTCTCTTCTCAGGCTATCAGTTTTTCCTTCGTGTATTTTGAAGTTCTGGTGTTTGTGGTAGACACAGTTAGAACTGTTGTGTTTTCTTGGTGAATGGACCCTTTTACCATTATGTCATGTCCCTCTTTAGTTCTGGTAATTACCTTTGTTCCAAAATCTACTTTATCTCATACTAATATATCCACTTCAGTTTTCTTTTGATTCGTGTTTGCAAGGTTTATCTTTTCCTACCTTTCTACCCTTAACGTACCTGTCATCTTATTGGAAATGAGTTTCTCAGAGACCGCATGTAGTTGGGTCATCCATTGCATCAGTCACTGCCTTTTAACAGATGTCTAGATCATTTACTTTTAATGCAATCATTGGTGTTAGAATTTGTCTACCACTTTCATATTGTTCCCTCTGATTTTTGTTTATTGTGCTCCACTTCCCTGAACTCCGATGGATTAGTCGAACATTTTTTAGTATTCTGTGTTGATTTATCTCTAGTTTTCTTTGAGATTTGTCTTCGTACAGTTTTCTCTACACTTGCTGGAAAGCAGGATTCTCAACCTCGGCATTGCTGGCATCTGGGGTTGGATACCTCTTTGTTGAATGGGACTGTCCTGTGTGTCGTAGAATGTTTAGCTGCATCTTGGGTTCCATCGACTGGATGGCAGTAGCATGTGTAACCATATCTCCAAATATTGCCAGACGTCCCCAAGGGGACAAAGTCATCTCACTGAAAAACTGCTGTTCTAAAGGTTACACCACATGTGCCTAATTTAACATAGTCTACTGGTGTTAGTACATTATCACTTCAAGTGGAGTGGAAAAACATTACCTCCTTCAAGGTGTCTTTAGCCTCCTTCCTCCCTTTATCACATCGATGTCTTGCGTGTTGTACATTGAGAACCACCTCAGATACTGTAATTTTGCTTTCGACCATCAAGCAGAAGTTTGGAAACTTAAGAGTGGTCTCCTACATCTACTTATATATCCACCCTTTCTCTTCTTCCTTCATTCCTGATATTCTGAGTTTCTACTATCATTTCCTCTCTGTCTGAAAAACTTCTCTTTAGCTATTCTGTTAAAGCAGGTCTGCTGCCGACAAGTTCTTTTGCTTTTCCTTCATCCAATGTCTATCTCGCCTTTAATCCTGAAGGATATTTTCACTGGGTATAGAACTCTGGGTTGACTATTCTCTCCACAATTGAAAAACGCTGTTCCACCTCCTTCTGGCCTCTGTGGCGACAAGACATCCACCGAAAAGTTCCTCCCACAGTCTCTGTTCCAGGGAAGAGATGTGGCCACGTATCGTAAACAGGATTGGAAAGCAGGGCTCTACCATCTCCAAGATGTGGTGCCCAGCTGGGGGGGCAGAGGGGATGGCTTTTGCGTGCCCACCTGGAGCAAGAGTAAGGTCAGGTATGGTCAAAACGTTTCACTCTTACTGGGTCACCCTGTTCCCACATCTTTGGGCTAGAGACAGCAGGCTTTCCTCGAGCCTCTTTTTGGTCTGGTGCCATTGGCATTTCCAGATTGGGATCTTCTCCAGAGCCCAGGCCAGGATATAAAAAAGGCAAAACCAAAAACAAGAACTCACTATTGGGTAGTTCTGTGGGTTCTAAGGTCTGTAGGCAGTCCGCTTACTTTTTTCCAGCTTTCAGAGTCTCTGTAAGTTGCTCTGTGGATTTTCTCGAAACTTTTTTGTTGTAATTCACAGGAGGTACAGGAGGTAATTCGCAGGAGGTGCAGGAGGTAATTCGCAGGAGGTGTAGGTTGTAGTGTGCTTATTCCATCTTGTCCAGACCTCATTTCTTTTTGTATTTCTCTGATTACTGCTACACTTGAACTGCTTTTTATACATCTCTTAACCGATGGTGTGCCATTACATTGCTGTCAACAAAACAAAACACGAAAAGCCTTGATTTTTCGGCGATTTCTCTGCCATAATGAAAAATCCCACCATGGCCAGTTTCAAGCAATCAACGTGATGTCACTAAATGAGGAGCAGGGATTGGCTGACATGGGCTAGTACCCGCGGCTCCAACACGCAGCTGCTATTTATCACCTGTATTTGTTCTGTGAACTGTCTGTTCCTACCCCTTGCCTGTGTTTTTCTACGTGAGAGAGTTTTTCTTCCTGATTTGTAAGAGTTTATTTTCTTAATGAGGACTATTTATCCTTTTCTGGTAATTTATTATAAACATTTCCCTAATTCATCTTTGAATTTTATTTATGATATTTTGGGTTGTAAAAGGACTTCCAGCTTTGAACATTAAATGTATTCACCATTTGTGAATTCTCCCATTTCTTTGTGCTTGCAAAGTCCCCTTCCGTTTCAATACCACTCGAGATCTACCTCCAGTTTCTTCTGTTTGTTTCGATGGCTGTTGAGAGTCCTTTTACATCTGTTTTTCTAACCTGACGTGGATTTACGTTGGTGGAAGGCAGTGGGCATGTCCTAAACCTTTTGGGCGATGGACTTATTCGAGATCTGATGAAAGCTTTGGACCTTCAGAAAACGCGCCACACCTCAATATTTTGTGTGCACATTTCAGATTTCTGCCGAGCCCGTAAGCCTCTTCCCCACAGAGTCCCTTATACAAAGCCTTTTCGTGTATCTTCAAGCAACTTATCAGTCCACCATGTCAAACCGGGACTGTCTTTAACAGACCATGGGATCTGAGGCAAGACATTTCTACTTGCTGGAATCCCTTTTTCCTGACAGCAGCGAATGCCTACAGAAGTCACTCCCTCAAGATTTCCTTTAAGACAGGCCCCCCAAAAAGGCCATTCTGTTTTTGTGAAACCAAGGAAATGTTACCCTTTAAACATTAGGAACTGAAAAATCCACATTTCTCACTCCAGGCTGGTGTGTGTCTGGGGCTTTTCCAAGACATATGATAGACATTAAGCTCACGCTTTCTCTCCCGTCACACATAGGAAACTGAAATTAATTCCATGCAGGTGTGGCGAATATTTGGAGGTGGCTCTTACTTGGCCATCACAGATTGAATCCACTGACTGACATGTGGCACCTTAGAGTCCCCGTGCCCTGCCCCACGCAGCTTGACCAACACACTGTGGTTAGCCGTGCCTCGTGCGTCCAAACTTACCATCCAGACTTTCCAGAAGGAAAACGTTATCATAAACGTAATATGTACGCCCCATCGAAAGGATTAGTTCTTTATAGAAAACACTGGATCTCTCCAGCAAACGTTCTATTTGATTTCTACAAATGTAAGACACTGGGATCAGCTCCGTCTCTTGTCCACACGAACGTGCCCTTCCTGTGTCCCTTTCCTTCGTGGGGTAATGGCCCTCGGCACGCAGGCTTCTCTACCTAACTCCTCAGCCTTGATCAAGGAAACAAACTTTCGCTTCCTTTTCATCCTGTCAGCTATTTTAGAGGAAACTAATCCAGGGCGTTCATCTAGCTGTTAGCTAGCTGACTGAGGCCAAGATCCCCACAGCACGAAAGGCAAAGAGTGGGCTTGGGAACAGGGTAAAATAATGAAAACTAAAGGGGTCACAGAGGTGTGTGATCACCTTGTGTGCATGTGTAGGCGGGAGCATCCTAGAATGCCCCCATTCTAGTGGCATTGAGTCCGCCCTGCCCTAAAGGAAACACATTTTTGAGGGGATCAGACCAATCAGCATACATTTGCATATTACACGTATCTTTCAAAGCAGCAAGGGACTTTTCCTGCACCTGCTGCTGCTGCCAGTAGGGTTCATCTCAGACTCTGGAAGGGAGGAAAGAGGAAAGAAAAACAGGGGAAGTTCCAGAGGTGGCTGTGGGTGGACCCCAGAAGGCTTTGAGAGACCTTCTGGTGATGGTTGTTCTGAAGATATTTTATGTCGTTTTTCTCGGACTACAATAGTGTGAAAAATCAATCCGCTTTGCCCCCTTCCCCGCCCCCCCCCCCCCCCCCCACAAAAAGTCAATTCTACCATTATGGTAATTTTTTAAAGACAAAGAGTAATGTGTACTAAGGGAAGAAGATAGAAGCACCTAGCAAGTGTGGGTCTTGAGCAGAAGTCTGAAAGTACCTTCTGGGGAAGAAGCCGCTTGAGACAGCAGGAGTGAGCAGACACCAGCCACGGGAGAGGAGAGACCAGCGCTTGGCTGCAGAAGGGTACACAGAATAATCCAAGGAAAGAAGCAGTTTCTTTTTTTTTTTTTTTTGTAATCTTTTTTTAATGTTAATATTGCGAGAGAGAGAGAAAGAACACAAGCAGGAGAGGGGCAGAAAGAGAGAAGGGCACAGAGGATCCAAAGCAGGCTCCATGCTGACAGCAGTGGAGCCCAATGCGGGGCTCAAACTCGCAAACCGCGAGATCATGACCTGAGCCGAAGTCCGGCTGAGCCACCCCGGTGCCCCAGAGAAGCCCTTTCTCGACTGCAGGCTTTGTTCGTGAAGTCAACCGACCTGACTTCCAGGAAGGAGACAGGGAGATGCCAGAAACACGGGGTGAGCTAGGGGCGCCTGGAGTGAAAACGTCTGACACCAAGTTTTGTGTTTTCCTCTTCTGCGGGCTGGTCCCTATGATGTCCTCAAACCTTCGGGGAAGCACGCACACCATCACCACTGTGCCCTAGAGTCAGTCCCCAGTAGGCTGGAGAATGAAGGAGAAGCTGATGTCCAGGGAGACAGTAGCACCCTGAAGGGTCAGGTGGGAGACGCCCAGTGGGGGAGGAGGCAGGCAGCAGCCGGAAACAGAGACGCCAGGCGGGGAACCAAGATGGGTCTGGGCACGGACGGGGTGTCCTGCTGTCCCATAAGACGGGGCGTCCAGCCATTCAAGCTGAACGTAACGATAAGTGTGACCTTCAAAAGAGCAGAAAATATGAGGACACGCCTGTTCTTAATTGCCAAACACCAGTGTGTATGATTTTGCTTCTGGAAGAGAAGATGGGCCAATAGGGACGTTTAAACCCTCGGGGTTTCCCTTAGATTTCTAGACATTTCCACCTGACATCCTTTCTGCGCTTTATTCCCATGAATCAGTTTAATGAATTGATTTAAAGAAAAATATGTTCAACGTCACATCTAAGAAATAGATATTTCTGAAAAAAAAAAAAAAAAAAAAAAAGATTTCTGCTCCCAGAAAATTACAGCTAGAGAGGGCTGTGCTAAGTAGCAGCAGATTGAAACACAATTTTCTGCTGTCAAACTGAAACGTGCCGGGATTCTAAGAGAGCAGAAGCGGCACCTTCAATTCAGGGATGGGCCATTTTTCAGGAGAGCGAGAACTTCACGAAAGCATCACTCTCTTAGCGTTTATCGTCTGTATTTTATTTTAAGGTTTGCCCCTTAAAGTGGCATTTGAACTATACATGCTGATGTGTGGTCCTATTTGGTTTCGGGTCACTTTTGCTTGTTTTAAGTCCTTGGTTTCCTGGAAAATGCTAGGCAGTGCTTGTCCTCCCTGCAGTCTCATCGGTGAATTAGATTACTGAACTGACGGGCCGAGTTTATTTTTCCAGCCAGATCAGCTTCTTTAGGAAAACAGTAGGAACCAAAAAAGAACGCTTGGACCCATATCTCAGACTGACTTTTGCTGCTAGGCCCCTGAGAATATTTGCCAACCCTGTTTCTGGCACGACACAAATTTCATCCACATGGCAATGACGGGATTCATTCATTTCAGTTTTTATTCTTATAACCAAATAGTGTATAAATGCATTTATGTGTGCATGTCTGTGTCTGAATGTGTTATTTTACTAACTTTTTTTTGGCATAAGGAGCTTTCTCTTTGTAGTTTAAGTTGTTCTAAAATAGCAAACATCTATTGAACACCAAATGTATGGCTGGTGCTCCCAGTGAAGCATTTTACGGGCATTTCTGACCCTCTCTCGGAGCCGATGCCTTCCTTGGCCCCATTCTACAGGGGATGAAACAGGGCAGACTGAGGCCAAACAGCTTGTCTAGTGAGGCCCCCAGAGGTGGGGAAGCCAGTGCGTTGTCAAAGCCACACGTGCCCCCTGCGGTCTGAAAGCGGAGGGTAGCTGGATGGGAAGGAAGCGGAGACTGTTCTGGTTACACAGTGAGGGCCGCTCTGGTTTGCATAGTTTAGACCACTGAGCACCTCCGGAATCTTTCATTCATCTCCCCTCCCGCTTTGCCACGGAGATACAAGGTGATCAGGGGGGAAGGGGGAAATCTTCTGGCAGCGTGGAGAGGCTTCGGTCTGCAACAAGAGAATCCTGCGTTTCTCTTGCCTTTTGCTTGCACAACGCGGTCCTTCTTGTCCTCGCTGGTCTTTCCCGGAACCAGCCCTTGTTCAGGACCATGATGGCATCGGAGCTGCGTGTTGAACACGAAGAAGGCCGCGTGCGTTTTCGGTGGCGGTGGAGATTGCCGGTTCGGTGTTTCTGGCAGGACGCTTCTCCTCCTCTAACACCTTGTCGGTGTCTGTAGAACATACGACAAGCCGTGTTTTGTAAAACGGGAACAGCTAACCTTGTGCAGTCTCTTCTGACGGAGAAAAGGCTGCCAAGCAACCAAACTCGGCTCAAGTGGCCGCGGAGGGAGGAGAGGCCTGTTTCCAGAAGCTCCGAATGGCGCTCCCGCCCCAGCCACCCCCCCCCCCCCAACAGAGTGCTGAACGGTTCACACGGGCTGGTAAACAATAGCTACTCATTCGTGGGTGCTTTGTCAGGATACAGATGTGCACGAGACAAATGAATTTAGAGCTTGAGCCCTGACTTTCAAAGTCCTCCTTCAATGGAATGAACTCAGCATCCGAATGAATAAGGACTTGTACCCTTCTGGCCTGTGCGGGTGTCTGAGATTTAAACCAGCACTCACGGGGCCTGCAAATCTGATGATTTAGGTCCTTGCTCATCAGAAATGCCAACGTGTAATGAGAAAAGGAAATCCGTCTGTCAAGATGTTCTCCCAAGGAAGGGAGCTGAAATACGAGGAAACTGATCTTTATAAAAAGCCTTCATTACACCAGGCCCAACCCAAAAGCTAATAGCTGAGCCAACGTGCTGGAAAGAGCCCTCCCATGCCTGCTCGCTGCTTTCCAGATTTCCCCCTTTGGCCCAGATGTCCTCCGCCCTGAGCTTTCCTGCAGTCTTCCCGGGAGTCTCCTCGCTCACCTGCTGCCTCAGCCTGGAGTCCCCTCGATACTCTCTCTGGCCCATTTCAGAAGGCACGGACTGAGTTAGGCACCTGCAGAAACACCCACGTCCAGTCCCTTGAACACAGTAGGTGCGTCGGAAAGAACGCAGAATGGATGCGAATTTTAAATAGTAAAAAGTACGCCTCGTCACAGTATCCGTTATTCCCATGGGCCTGCCATCCTCCACGAGTCATGACTGAATAAAACTTTGAGTCCCTTCCTCCCGCGAGTCTAAAATGTAGCTACCAAGGTCTTGGACTCCTGCTCACCTCTCCCCTGCCACCACCCGCCCAGTACTTCCAGAAATCTTAACTGAAATTTCTTTGGTTTCATATCACACGCCAATTCTTCGCGCGACAAACCCATCAGATGTCTTTCAAAGCATCTTTTGCACGCAGAAGCACCCATTTCGCTCTGGAGAGAAATAACTTGAGAGGGAAGCCATTCACACGGTAACAGTATTCTAAGGGATGTTTGTTCCCCACTCATTTCTGTTCCCATAAGCGCGCGAGCTATACTGGAAAAATAAAAAAAAATGGATGCCTGTTTCACCCTTTGCATTTGTTAATAAGTAATGTGTAGCCATTATTACAAATTCCAACAGTACAAAGGGTTACTCGGCAAACTCTTGGTCTCCTTCCCACCTCTGCCTCCAGGCTTCTTTTCTCAGAAGCAGTCGTTGTTACTAGACAACTTTGAATCCAGAGGAAAGCTTCACTGCCACTTTGTCTCTCTCTGCAGAGAGGGATTATTGAAAATTCGGAAATTTTCACACACGCAAGATGGGAGAAGAGTGCAGAGAAACCTTGTCTGCCCGACAGCCACCCTCAGCACCTGCCAGCTTGCTGTCAGTCTTGTTTTATTGCAGATTCTTGTTTGGAACTCAAATGGTGGCATGGCCTGGCCTTCACTCACCTGTTCCCGGGCAATGACACGGGGGTCCGCCTCATTCTTTTCAGTGGCTACCTCGAATTTCATTGTGGAGCCATCCCTTAAGTTATTTAACCTGTGCTGAGGTCCACATGGGTTGTTTCCAGTCATTTGCTGCATCAAAGAGGCACGCTCTTGCCCCGGGACCTGGGGCCCGGTGAGCAAGGATGTCTGTGGGGCGACATCTGAGGAACATGATTGCTGTTCAAAGGCCCTGTGACCTGAGAGGTGGACCAGTCTCGAAAGGAGTCACGCTGATTTCTACTCCCCAAGTCCCCACCAACGCGGTGTTCAGAGATTTTGCTTATCGTTGCCAACATGATAGGTAAAAAATAATAACAATAAATGCTATCCACGGTTCTCTCCCCATAAATGAGACTGGGCCTCTTTTTGCTGGTTTAAGATCCATTTGTGTTTATTTTCCTTTTTCGTAAACTGTCTTTTCGTCTCCTCTGCCATCTCTTACGGTCATGTTTAGAAAGGCGTGCCCTCCCAAAGAATACATTTTTGTCTCTTTCTTATTCTTTCGTGATCTTTTTTTTTTTCCTCACTGAAACATTTGATCCATCTGCCCCTGATTTTGGTGTATAAACTGAAGTAGGAACCCAACTCCCGTTTTCCAGAGGGCCACCTGAGTTACCCTCAACCCCATATGTTCGCTGCTTCGTCCTTTCCCGGGGCCAGTGTGCCTTCCGCAAGGCCATGGTAGTGCTCCCTCCTGCTCCCCAGCACATGCTAGAGAGCACACCTGCATCCCTGGGCTCTGGGATCGTTACATGAAAATAGCTAATATTATTAGTGCGCCTGTGTAATGTGTCTTTGCTAAATGATAACTAGCCATTTTTCGAATGTATTATTTTCTCCATTTAGCTCGATCATTTCCCTCTTTCTTTAGGTTTATTTCTCTAACTCTTTAGACCCTTACTCCATTTCTATTCATACTTTATTGTTTATTTTATTCGTACGCTGTCCCATAAGCACAGAATTCTAGGAATTTCCCTCCAAACACTGCATTTTTATCTGTGCTCATCGGTTCTGATTTGTACCATTCTCCATATTTGTATTTTTCACATAACCTACGCCTTCCGCTTTTCGTTTTTTACTTTGGCCCAGAGGTTGAACGTATTTTTCTTTTTGTTGCCATTAATTTTAAGATGTCTACAATACAGAAAAGTGAAAATCTAGGAGTCACCCACGTTTATAGTACATAGAAATAACCATTGTCATCGCTACATTTTTCTGTGCATGCGCCTACTTAAGTCTCAGATATGACACGCATACCATTTCCTTTTGTTAAAAAAAGTAAAAACAAAGCAGTACAAAGTCACCATGACTGCCTCAGATGCAATCACTTTTGTAGGTTGGTCTTGATTTTTTATAGACCCTTTTAAGTATTTTTACATACTTGGATATCCAATGAACATATAGGATGCCATGTTTTTCGATTTATACAGATGGTAAAACGGTACCGTTAGCTTCGCAGTTTGTACTTACGTTCAACTGTGTTTAACTTTTTCACTGAAGTAGAGTTGACAGAATGTTACATTAGTTTCGGGTGCACACAGAGTGATTCGACAACTCTCTATGTCAGGCTACGTTCATTAGTGCCACCCCCATCTGTCACCATGCACTGCCATTACACCATTGACTGTAGTCCCTGCGTGGTGCCCTTCATCCACATGATTCACTCATTCCGTAACTGGAAGCCTGTGCCTCCCGCTCCCCTTTACCCATTTTTGCCCATCCCCCTTCCCACCTCCCCCCACTGGCAACCACCAGGTTTGTTCTCTGTACTTACGGATCTGTTTCTGCATATTCTGTTCATTTGTTTTTTAGATTACACATTTAGATTCCACAAGTGAAATCACAGGGTATATGTCTTTCTCGCTCTTATTTCATTTAGCGTCATACCCTCTGGGTCCATCCATGTTGCTGCAAATGGCAGGATCTCATTCTTCTTTTATGGCTGAGTAATGTTCCATCATACACGTATACCACATCTTCTTTATCCATTCATCTGTCGATGAACACAGAGTTGCTTCCCTATCTTGGCTATTGTAAATAATGCTGCAATAAACCTAGGCATGAATATATCTTTACAAATTAGTGTTTTTGGGTTTGGGTGGGGGTTAAATAAATACCCAGTAGTAGAATTACTGAATCATATGGGGTTTTTTTAAGTTTGTTTATTTTGAGAGAAAGAGCATGAGCAGGGGAGGGGCAGAGAGAGAATCCCAAGCAGGCTCTGCGCTCTCAGGACAGAGCCTGATGTGGGGCTCAATCCCACGAACCATGAGATCATGACCTGAGCCAGAACCAAGAGTCAGATGCTTACCCGAACGAGCCACCCAGGCACCCCTTGTATGGTATTTCTATTTTTAATGTCTTGAGAAACCTCCATACTGTTCCAGAGTGGCTGCACCAATTTACATTCCCACCAGCAGTCCAAGAGGATTCCTTTTTCTCCACATCCTCACCAACACTTGTTATTGCTTATCTTTTGGATACTAGTCATTCTGACGTGTGCAGTGGTATCTCATCGTGGGTTTTTTTTCCACTGTGGTTTTGATTTGCATTTTCCTGGTGATCAGTGATGTTGAGCATCTTTTCATGTGTCTGTTTGTCATCTGTATGTCTTCTTTAGGAAAATGTCTTTAAGTCCTCTGCCCGAGTTTTAGTAGGTTTTTTTTGGTTTTGAGTTGTGTAAGTTCTTTATATGTTTTGGATATTAACTCCTTATTGGATATGTCTTTTGCAAATATCTTCCCCCATTCAGTAAGTTGCCTTTTCATTTTGTTGATGGTTTCCTTTGCTGTGCAAAAACTTATTGAGTGTAGTCCCAATAGTTGACTTTTGCTTCCCTTGCCTGAGAAGACATATCTAGAAAAATATTGCTAAGACCAATGTCAGAAAGATTACTGCCTTTGTTCTCTTCTAGGAGTTTTATGATCTCAGGTCTCACATTTAGGTCTATGACCCATTTTTAGTTTATTTTTGTGTATAGTATAAGAAAGTGGTCCAGTTTTCCCAGCACCATTTGTTAAAGAGACTCATTTCCCCATTGATTATTCTGGCTTCCTTTGTCAATAGATAGGCCAGATAAGCATGGGTTTATTTCTGAGTTCTCTGTTCTATACCATTGATCAATGTGTCCATTTTTGTACCAGTACCACACAGTTTTGATTATTATAGCTTGATGTAGTAGATCTTAAAATCTTGGATTGTGGCACCCCCAGGTTTGTTCTTCTTTCTCAAGGTTGCTTTGGCTATTCAGGGTCTTTTGTGGTTCCATACAAAGTTTTAGTATTATTTATTCTAGTTTGTGAAAAATGCTATTGATAATTTTATAGGAATTGCATTGAATCTGCAGATTGTTTTGGGTAGTATGGGCATTTTAACAGTATTAATTCTGGGCAGCTGGGTGGCTCAGTCAGTTAAGCATCTGACTTCAGCTCAGGTCCTGATCTCGTGGTTCGTGGGTTTGAGCCCCACGTCGGGCTCTGTGCTGACAGCTCAGGGCCTGGAGCCTGCTTCGGATTCTGTGTCTCCCTCTCTCTGCTCCTGCCCTGCTCACACTCTGCCTCTCTCTCTCTCTCTCAAAAATAAATAAAGATAAAAAATTTTTATAAACAGTATTAATTCTTCCCAATCCATGAGCATGGTATACCTTTCCATTTGTTTGTGTCATCTTCAGTTTCTTTCATCAGTGTTTTAGTCTTCAGAGTACAAGTCTTTTACCTCCTTGGTAAAGTTTATTTCTAGGTATTTTATTATCTTTGGTACAATTATATTTTACCTTTTTGTTTCTAGAAATTGTCTTTATTATTCATATATTCAGGCTTGTCTTTCATTTCCTTAAACATAGAAAATTTGTTCCAATAATTCCAAAATCTGAAGTCTCTGAGTGTGTCACTCCTGGGGTTTCCTTTACAATTCCTTGCTTCTTCACGTGCTTGGTAATTTTTTTACTATGAGCTGCTCATTTTTCTGGAAAATTATCTAGAAAACTCTCTGAGAGTTGAGATCTAGGATGAAGGTGTGACCCCCTGGAGAGGATGTATTTTGCCTCTGCCTGGTGCCCTGGAGGCATTCTCAGTTTGAGTCCCTTTAAATGGCTGGGGACTTAGTGACCACCCAGGTAATGTGATTTCAACTTCGGGTCCTCAAGCGCAATTTGTGGTTAGAGGTTTATTTTCCTACATGGATCTGCCTAGCACCAAGGGAACCCTCCTTACAGTCTCCTAGGGATAAGCAATACTGTGCGTTCACTTCCAAAACATTCTTACCTGAGGTAGAGTCTTTGCAGAGCCCGGCTTTAGAGTGGAAAGGTTGGGAAGGGAATAGTTTCCTATTAAACTTGGGCTGGTGCTGACCTTTGACTCCTGCATCCCTCACCATAAAAGGGTATCAAAATCAAAACTTAGGTTTTCCTAACTTGGCAGATGCCTTCTCAGCACCTGTCTGATACTTACCACTCCTAGCTGCTGCTTCCAGTTAGATGCTGACCTGCTGATACCTTACTATCTTGTAGCTCTTTGTTGCTTTAAAGAAAAAAGATTAAATATATTTCATCCAACAACTTCAGTGGTTTTAGAGAGAGAATAGGTCAAAATAACCAGCCTGCCATGTTACCAGAACTGGGAGACTCCGTTCCCAACTGTGGTCAGTTCTATAGTGTCTCCATTATCCTGGTTTGTGACATTCTGTTCGATACCCATAATTGCCACGATTTTGTTAAGACTCGGGTCTACACTGAAAGGATTCAATGCTCAGTGATGATCTTTTGTGCCACCTATCCATTCCTTTCCTGGCTAGCTGGTGTCCAGTCTGTTGTACATCCTTCTACAAGAGCTCTAGAAAAGTGTATTCTCAGAAGCTTTGCATGCTCAAAGACATTTGACTGTTGCTTTCGTTTTTCAGCAATAGTTTGCATATAAAATTAACGGATCTCACTTAGTTTTTCCCAAACTCTTACACATGGGCTTCTTCAGTCTTCCCTGGAGAAATCAGAAGCTGGCTTTTTTCTGCCCTTTTAAGTGGTATGATTTTGTACCGGGCTGTCCAGTAACTTCAATAGGTTGTGTCTTAATATTGAAGAGTCTGATTCGATTCCCCCGGGGAAATGGTGTGCCCTTCTAATCCATAGATTTGACACTCTTTCTCTCAGAAAGGTTTTTACAAAATCTAGGTATTTTTTTTCTATCCAACTCAGATCCCTTAAGTGACACCATTTATATATATGCTGTGTAGCCTTTGCTATGGTCTGTATTTTACTGTTGAACCCCCTTGAACTTTTCTTCGTTTCCCTCAGGACCTTCACAGCCCTTTGCTCAGTACAATCTTCATCCTTGGGTTTCATTGTTTTATTTTTCTCTTCCCCTTTTGAGTTTCACCACCTCTCTTTTCATTTCTGCGCAGATACATTTTGGCAGGGTGGGTACTTAGCTTGTCGTCCTTTTCCTAGTGTGTCCAAACTCCTGAAAGGTGGGGAGTTCTTCCTGGAAAGCCAGTCGCAGGACCACTGAGGGGAAGTCTAGGCCACTGCTCAGGGTTTTGCGGGATGACAGCGGTCTGGCCTCCCCTGCTTCCAGCATAGACTGTGCGGGCCCCGGCCCTGCTGCAGGCTTGCACCGATGGCTGGGCCTGTCTACACTGCTGCATATTCACTTCGCAGTATCTGCTTCCTCCCCACGCCCGTCCCAAGCAAGGGGGAGCTGGTTTTCTTCCCAATGCTCCATCAGGTTGGCCACGGGGGCCATGCTCTCCTTTCTCTTGGCCTTTGCTCACCCTAGGCTGCTGGACACTTGGCACCCTTTTCATATGTATTTGTTTGGGGTTGTAAGGTTTCCTCGGAGATGGAGTATTGCCCCTTTATGTGCCTTTACTTCACCGTTCTCAGGTAGCTTCAGAAAGAAGGGTCACCTTACAGACGGGTGTAAGTGTGTTCTGTCGAGAGCAGATTTGTCAAGACCCCTGCTTTTTCTGAAGAAAGAAAAGGTATTGCACATTTTCCTGAGAACCGGCTATCCTTGGAGTCATCTTGAAGCATATTCCTCACAGAGCCGGAGAGCCCGAGTATGGATGGTGGGGTTGACGCTGACCCTGGCCCGGTGTCAGCATCAGGGGTGTCTCTCGCATCTTCCTGTGATAACATCTGGCCTTCCTGTGGAGAGGTCTCCGGATACGCAGGATGCATTTACTCTCGCTTACGCGGAGGTTGATAACAGTTGAGAATTCTTTATGATGATGGTCAAGGCAGAGGGCTCCCGTTGGATTTAAAACTTTGTTCTCAACCCTCTAAAAACTTTGAAATGTGTAGCTGCTGCTAACACACGAGCAAACATGGAGAGATGAGACGATTCTACTTTATAGCATATCTCGATTTTCCTCCAGTATCTGGAAGTTGAAAAGGGAGAGAAATGGGGGTCTGAATTCCTGATTTTGTTTAAAAGGAAAATAGGCCTGGAGCACCAGGGTGGCTCAGTTGGTTAAGCATCCAGCTCTTGATTTTGGATCAGGTCACGATCTCACAGTTGGTGTGTCCGAGCCCTGCATCAGGCTCCACACTAACAGCACGGAGCCTGCTTGGGATTCTCTCTCCCCCTCTCTTTCTTCCCCTCCCTTGCTTGCATGCTCATGCTCACTCACTCTCTCTCTCTCAAAATAAATAAATAAACATGAAAATATTTTTAAAAATAAAATTCTAAAAATGACATGAGAATAGGTCTATGGGACCTATTGTCTACATTAGTAAACAATTAGTAAACCTAATGTTTACTGAGTGTGTACAACCTGGCCTGGAGTCCTTTCTCCACTCCATTCTGATGATGATTCATGGTCAGACTGGACTTTTCTGGAAAACCTAGGCTCAGGTAAAGGCAGCAAGAAGAGCAATGCCTAAAAGGCAGCATGGGAATTCTACCCCTCCCTCCAAGGTCCCAGCCTGTGCAGCTAATACCTCCCCCCAAATATTAGAGATATTCCGATACCTTAAAAAGGGAGGCTGCCTTCATCTTGCACTGACTCCACTGCTCCCCTGTGCCAGTTTTGCCCTGGTAACAAGTGGGCATCTCACCTAGACAGCATCTGTGAGCGGGACCGATTTCAGAGCGGACTGCAGCCTCGCGGACCCCAGGGTTTGATCAACATTTCAATCAGCATTTCCACTGTTTGGGCTTTGGTCGCTATGGCGACCAACCAATTTATCCTCTAAACCAGGACCTATCTGAGAGTTGCGATTAATAATTAAGGCCATGAATGTAAATTGCGAATGTCCCAAACAAACCAGGATGAATGGCCAAGCTAATTATGTCCTAAGTTTCCATGATAGAGCCAAATGCATTACGATGCATTAGAACACGGATCTCACTTTTTCTCCGGCACTGCCGTAAAAACCCGACGTTATCTTTATGACCAAGACCAGACGTTCATTCATTCTTAGCAGCAAAACTAGTGTCACTTAGGAATGAAGCCTTTGAACCTCAGAGCCTTTCCGTTTTATAGGTGCGTGCATTCACTTGTACGACACACTGATATCTTGCCCGTGGTTTTCTGCCATCTTACAGGAAGCGGGGCTTGCGTTATTCCCATAGTTCATTACCCGAAGTTTGGGGGTAGGATGACGGTACCTTTCGATGGTCAATTGACTCCATCGGTAATAGGCCATAGCAGTAGCACCTGTGCTGACTGCTTTCTAGGTAGCGTCTCCCACTCCTCACATCAATGTCAGGAGGAAGACACTCTTAGCGTCCCCTCCCCACAACTTCCAGAGGCTAAGTAACACCTGCGTTTGCAGAGCCTGGCCGAATCAACCACCGGCCTGACTCCAGTGCTCCAGTTCTCAGGCACGTTAGACGGTCTTAATGCCTAGTCAAGGAATTTGCTTTAGTTTGTTTCTTTTCACGTGAGCTGGTGTAGAAATGGCACCTTCAAGTCCTTCCCTCGGTCACTGGCCCATTGCCCGTCGTTTCAACTTGGCGTGTTTTCCATACGGCTGTGATTCCACACATGCTTCTGGGGTTGCTACCTTCACTTACGAAGATAGGCTACATGCTGGTGATACGTTTGCATTCAGCTGAGCTCCGGGTGCTGAGGAAACGTCATTTTAACGGGATGGGTGCTGTGAGAAATTCAAGTCGAGGGTTTTTAAATCATCTGGAGTGGTCTTGGAAGGATGGCATAGGACAGTCAGGCAGATCATCTGCTTATTAGGATGTCCCGTCTCCCTTGGGTCCTAGCAAAGTTTCCTGTAAGCTTTCGGCGCATTTGTGACTGCTTCTAGGCCACAAACACCAGAGAAGAAGGTGTCTCGGCACCTGTGTCCACCACGGGCCAAGGGGAGGGAACTGTCAACACCTAAAATGACTTCCCGCCCCAGGTATCCCTCTGTCCCCCCTTTCCTCGGGGTAACCAGGGAAAGAGTCCCCTGAAAACCCTTGGTTTTACTGTTTGTTTCTCTGATTATTTCCCTTAAGCATTTTAAGATTTGTGGCATGAGGGAAGGCTCATTATTATGTTATTAATAATTATGTTCTGGGAGCTTCCTAGGCATTATGTGAAAAAAAATTTTTAATGTGTATTTTTGAGAGAGACAGAGTACAAGCAGGGAAGGAATGGAGAGAGAAAGGGAGACACAGACTCTGAAGCAGGCTCCAGGCTTCAAGCTGTCAGCACAGAGCCCGACGCAGGGCTCAAACTCATGCACTGGAAGATCATGACCTTGAACCAAAGTCAGACACTTAGCCAATTGAGCCACCCAGGTGCCCTGCATTTTTTTTTTTTTTTTTTTAGTCTACATGGCAATGCTCTGAGATAGGTTTCGAGCTGGCAAGTGGCCGACACAGTCCCAAAGCATCTGTCTCTGAATAAAACCCAACGTAATGCCCAAGTTCACGCTCGCTTTTCTATTGCCGGCTCCCTCGCTGGGCTCTGATCAATGTGACACCTTTCTGTTCTCTTCCTTATAGAGTTACACTTGTCCCTCAAAACACTCGGTCTTGGATTTTCCTTCTCAGCATCCCTTTCCATGTGAGCTTGTGATTCTTTGAACTAAGGATTTTGGTAGGATTTCAGTGCATTTCGCTCAGCAATCTGGATCAACATTTGCTATTCGGACCCCATAGTGACGGACGAAAAGTCGGCGACTTCATCCAGAGTTGAAGGAGTTCTGTTACAAGATTCTGGGGAATTTAAATAAATGGCGTTAAATGAGATTTTTCACCCATCTCTGATTTTAGGCCTTTACAGATCGAAAGGAAGCTTAAGGACACAGGAAAGCTTACATCTTATGGGTAGCGCTGGCCCAGAAACACCAGTGTCAACGGCACCCCCGAGGCCTGTGACTGGTGTGGCATCCGAAGACCCTCATTTGAGTGCGTGCAGCTATGCGATGCTGTGGCTAAACCTTTGAAATGTCAGAGCAGACGTTGGCAAGGAGATTAACACAGATCAACAACTTGTACGGGGAGAGAAGGTGTTCAAAAAGTTTATTCTGGACGTGAGAACTGTGTGGCCTAGCACCTGCTTACACGCTCTGTTTCCCACTTCTGAGGTCAAGGTCGTGTCCCAGTTCACGGAGACGGGTGATCATATGATCATAATTCTGTGGTTTATTGCAGGGAACTCGGAAGCCAAACCCTCCTCAGAAGCCTCTGCCTGCAGATCCTTTGAGTAAGACCTCCCGGTTCACCAGCCCCTCCGCCAGGGCCCTGGGGCAGCCGGAGTCCGGGCTCTGCCTGGTGCCGCTCAGGTTGGTGTAACAGCCGGGCCTCTTTCTCCCCACAACCGTGTGGGGCACCCACACCCCCCGGTGCTTTCCACCCCCTGTCAGGACATGGGTCTGATGGCGTAGGCCGGGCTCTCTCTACCTCTGGTACCTGGGAACAGCATAAAACCGATGCAAAGGTAGAGAGGAGCGTTACCCGGAGGCCGTCATGAGCTTCTACTCCCCGGGATCCCCATGCGGCTTCTAGCAAGGGCCCCAGTGTCCCTAAGAGGTTAAGCCAAGATCAAGTGGAACCGGATAGGGGCCAGGCCGTGTCCCCCAAAGGGATGCACATTAACGGCTTCCAAGTGGCATGATCCCACGAAGGCTGAGCACGCCTCCGACGCAGTCTTCAACCCGCACAAACTCTGCCCGACCCCTGCGGTCCCGAGAAAGGAGGTGAGCTTGGAGGGGCCCAGGTGAATAAGGAAGGCGTGAGGCGTTAGCTCCCGAAGACGCGGTACCCAGGGGGAGGCTTCTCCACGCAACTAACGAAACCCCAGCTGTGGCCGCCGCTCACCCTGTCCCAGAGGACGGGAAGGCAGCCTCCTGACCCAGGGGGGTTGAAGGGGCCGTGGGCCGGGGCCGACCCACACTGCTTTTTGAGAGCTAATCAATTTCCAGGAATTTTGCGAGCTGGGTGTTAAACCGAGCCCCTGTTTAAATAGTTATGCATAACTTCTCATGATAGAAGTTAGATGAAAACAAATGTAATAAATGCTCACAATTTTTTTCTTACGTTTTACTGTGCACTGGAGGTTACGTGCAGCTGTTTCTGGACGGTGGAAACGCCATGCAGGGTGGCGACCAGGCAGCTCCTCTGTGCTCGTGGGAAGGGACAAAGGCTACACGTGGGCCGCCCCCCCCCCCCCCAACCCCGACCTCTTTCCCCGCAGTGGGTAGATCGAACCCACAGCCAAAACGCTCCTTGGACATACACTGCCCCGCCTTGGCAGGAAGCTTGCTATATGAGCTCAAAAGAACCAAAGGTCGTGTGTTGGCCAGGCCCTGGGCTCAATAATTCAGTGTCTCGAAAGGGGAAGACGTTCGTGATGTCATTACCGCTCTTGGGAAAAATGTTTGGCCTCAGAGAGCTGCCTAATAAATCCCAAAGATAACTCTGGTCAAAGGGGGTAGAACAGTGGTGTAATTCTCGAGGGCAGAAATACGGAAAGACTGCAGACCATCCTAGTTATTTGGCTGTGGTTTCGTGTGCTCATCTTGAAGTTACTTGCTCAAAAGGGAAAAGCACGGCTTTACGTGGACACGACGAGTGGAGGGCTCTCTTTGTAAAGGCCATCCGGCAGTGGCCCGTCGTCACCTCTGCCAGTCGCTGAGCCCAGGGCAAGCTCATCTTGGTCTCGCTCTTGAAGGAGAAGAATGTCCTGCACATTCATTTGGGAGGGATCCCTCATGCCCGGCTTTGCTCCCTGGAAATGCACGGGCCAGTCGGGTCCCCGCAGGCAGACACGGGACGGGGACGACTTCGTGCTCCGTCCCTTTTCATATCAAAATACTGAGGCTGTGAATGGAGTTAAATGAAATTCATTGCTAAAATTTGTTTCATCTTTTTTTTTGAGAGAGAGAGACAGCATGTGTGGGGGAGGGGCAGAGAGTGGGAGGGAGAGAGACAGAATCCCAAGTAGGCTCTGAGCTGTCAGCACAGACAGCCTAATGCGGGGCTCGAACTCACGAAACCCTGAGATCGTGACCTGAACCAAAACCGAGAAACAGACGCTTCACCGACTGAGCCACCCAGGCGCCCCGTTGTTTCATTTACTTTCTATTTTTCTCATGTGATTACTGGAAAACTTTCCATTACATACGTGGCTCCCATTTTTCTTGAACGCGCACTGTTCTAGAGTCTGCTTGCAGAGAGGAGGGATGGCTTCGGTGAGGGCTCCCCTAGGTGGCCAGCTGGCATAAACCCACCAGCAACCCTGCAGCCCTGAGCAAGGTCCCGGATGTGACCTGCCACCCTCTTTGCGGGGGAAGGGGTGGGGGGAGGTCTGCTCCCAAAGGCTCAGCGAAGGGCAGGAAAAGACACCCAACTGCAGACATCTGTATACCCACAAAGGCCATTTCCAAGGCCTCCACCCACCCTCTCGTTTCCTCTTCCCTCGCTGCAGACCCGCTCCGAAACACCCACGTCAAGTGCCCAGACCCACCCACGCTGCCTACGCCAAGTGAGAAGCAAGTCGCCATCTTTTTCCAACAGTGAAGACAGAAGTTTGCACTATCTTTCGACTCCAGTTGGGAGTTTTGTGTTTTTGTACCAACTTTTAGAATTTTTTTTTTTTTTAATGTTTAAAACACCATTATTTTGAGAACTTCGAGCTACTGCCGTCGGTGCTGTGCTGTGCTATGGTGCTCTGTATACTTGCTCAGGTACTTGTAAATTATTAATTTATGCCAAATGCTTGTTACAGTGCAGTGCACTGTGGGAGGCATTTTTACCATCACTGAGTTTTCCACGGAAGGAAGGCTTGTGTGCTTTCAGTTAGTTTAGTGAACTTGAAATATCATGCTTTATGGGCTTCTGGACAGGAGGTTCACTTTCCGATCGAGGCTTTATCGAAGAACCATTCCCCAACCATGCGTGGCTGTGGTTATGGCACAGACACAGCCCAGGAGACCCCAGGTAGAATGAATGCTGAGTGATTCTCTGGAACCCCTGATCTCGAGCTAGAGCCAGGGGCTTCGAGTCCAGGCTGGGTGTGGCTGTCGGGGAGACCCTGGCCCCGCCCACCAGCGGCTACACCTTGAGCTTCCAGGAGAGCAGGGAAGGATCTGGCTTCGGGCCAGGAAGCTGGGAAGAGACCCCGAGTTGCAGGAAGGAATTTTAAGGTGTGGCCGCCCCAGGACAGAGCCTGGAACACAGGAGGCCGGGCAGAAACTTGACCGTGAGCTCACCAGCCGTGAGCACATTTGGAGAGCAGGCAAAGCCGGTGGCTTTGCACAAACACTGCCCTCCGCACGGTGCTGGCCTCCGCGTCTTATCTAGATGGGGAAAGGTGGCGTTTCTACAAGGAGGCTCCTGCCCAGGCACCACAGACGTGCATCTCTCCCTGTACGGTCTGGCGCTGAGCAAATTACCACCTTGTCTTCTCAACCGTAATACAGTGATTCTGTGTTCAGACGGATGGATGAGGCTTTCCCTGGGACCATAACTATTTTCGGCTGTGAACCAGTAACGAGATCTAGCGAATCAATCCTGTAGATAAAAATCTTTTATCGCAAGGTTCAAACTTATTAAAAATTAGGCAGACTCCGTATGCCTGCAAAAACTACAACCGAATGGATGCCATGAGGCAGGCTGCATCTGCCGTTCGTCTAGGACGAAGAATCCTAAGTTACTCGTAAGTTATTTAGGGGGGCATTCTATTTTCCCAGCTTGGCCGCAGGAATCTCGAAAAGATATTTTTAGTGTAAACATTTGCAACCTACCTGTTGAGCGGCACAGAAGGTGATGAGGAAATCAATTTCCTAATCCTAAATATTCATGAAATGCATTCTTGGGCCGCGTCCCCTTTAACCTTTTACTCTTCAAATGTCTGACTGGGGAGCCATTTCTCCACACGATCTTGAAGCTGCCTGCGTCTAATGGCATGAAAATGACAAAAATACTCAGACGAGGTAAAATGCCATTATGCCTCTGTCTTCTAGTGGGGTCACATGTGACTCGTTTTGACACTGGAAGGCAATTGACAACAGTTCTGTAATTCACTCTGAGTGTTTTGTGATAAAGACTTCAACTGGGGTCATTTCAACGGTTTTTCCAGGCCTTGAAGCAGAGAGACCAAATATACCAAGAATCAGTTTGCCTTCCAGAAAACAAGACTGCATTGAACTCTCCCCGTGTTCCCCCACCGTATCTAGGCAACATGGTAATCACGATCGCGGATAAACTAAATAAAGCCATGTCACAAACACACAAAAGGGAGCCCAGCGCTAAAACATTCCAACTCCTACAGCATGCATCTGTATCATACAATTATTAATTTCTGAAAAAGGTAAAGCCATGTTAGAAAATGTTACTGCTGATGAGTACCTATGGAATTACGGTAACTGATATTACACTTAGTAATTGTATCAAGGCCAAACCCGATGCTAGTGAAAAGTTTACAGAATTTTTATGGTGCATTATGTGGGTATTGTCTTTACAGATGCCCAAATCCTTGGATCTGTCATTTTAGCCCCTCCTCCTATGGGAGGAAGAGGGTGTGAATTTTGTTTTTGGGGGTTTTTTTGTTTTGGGGGTTTTGTTTTGTTTTTTTTTTGTCCTTAACTGTAATTCCTGTGCTTCCATTTCAGAGAACCAGGAATAGCCTGGTATTAAAAAAGGTTAACGCTGTGATCTTACACAATGTCATCGATGGCCATTTAGGAGCTGCAGCTGATGACACATTTGTATC